>NC_134019.1:5005207-5707438 GCF_040712315.1 Castanea sativa | reverse complement strand
ACAATCCAGCAGCATTACACAGTGTGAAAACTCGGAAGCAACAATTCCTTGAGGGGAGAAAGGGCTGCGATATGTTGTGCCCAAACCAATGAGAGAAACAAAGGCTTAACTAGTTAAACCTTACTAGATAGGAGAGCATGTTTGTGCTACAACTCTCCCAGTTTGTTTACTTTTCCTTTTACTTTGAATGACACAAGAAAAATTGTGTTTGGTTTCTTCTTGCTCTTAGGAGCAGAGTAATGCACTTGTTACACAGTTTTCTAGTCTCAAGTTCACCTTCTTCCTTCTCATACGCCTTGGCGCTTCCTATCTTAGTCTTTTGAATGTATCTCCGTGTTGTATGCCATCGTCCCATCATGACATGGCGATGATCAAATGTAAACATAATATTGAGATAACTGGACCTGAGAATAAGAATACATGGAATTTCTGTGGCACCGTAGACACTCTGGATTTATTGACGACTTGCCTAACATTTCTTGTTTTATTAACTACCTTATGTTCAGAAATTTAGACCCTGATTGATTTTAGTAATTAACCATGTTGATTAATTATTTTAATTATGCAATTGTCCAATTTGACATGTGATGGTCGCAACCATATTGCAAAAGTAGAATATGGTGAAAAGTAAATTTAATACTTGCGCTATGGTTACAAGGGAAAAACCCTACTGGTTTGTACCTTACTACCAAGCTGAAGAATCCACAACCACAAGACAAAATGAAAGTTTACAATACAATATTATCTCAATCCTATTATTGTTACCTATAATAGAACTTTACTCACATGCGCACATGCAAATCTATCCCGGTTGGACTCTTTTATCTTGTGGATCTCTTCAACAACTTGATTGCAGTAGTCTTTGTGCAAGAACTTCACTAGGAACACTCCTTGATCTGCATTTAAGTCTTGGAGACGATGCTTGGTACAAACCCTTGGAACACAGTTGTCACAACAAGATCCCCTCACACAATGTTCTCTCTATGTTTATGATAACCTAACATAAGTTTATATATGCTTTGGAACCCAAGTGCAAGGATTACTATGTCTTTAGTCATCATTGGCCGCAACCCATGAAAACAAATTTCTCGACACTCAAACAATCAAGTGGTGTCAAGCTTGAAGTAGGGGTTCAATCAAGCTCAACCGATCAGCTGTAGTGGAGCCTATAGTCGAGGCAACATAAACTCTTCTTGAGCAAATTCTTGTGCCTTCAATGTGGAACTTCAAACCCTAATCTAGACACTAAAATTAAAACTCAATTACATCTAAAATAAGGTTTTAAATACAGATTTGCCAACATAAATTACATTTTGACTCTAACACCTTAAATATGTACTGGAAAAATGCTAAAATAATATCTAATTCTGATAGAAACAAGATTGTGTATGGAAGTGGGTATTTGGAACCTAGTCATTTCAAATATATTAATACTAAAGATATTACAAATATTACTACATAGTATTTATAAATAGACATGATAAAGAATGTAATTGTTAGATTTTCACGATATAATAAATGAATTTTTAAATTACTTTTTTTGTGATACATCAATTTATAAATAATATTTAGTAAAATTCATAGTAACCCTAGCATTATTAATTCAAATATGATTATGCTATCAATTAAAAAAGTGATTGTAATGAGCCCAAATTTTATTCACTACTAATTGTTGGGAGAGTTTTCAAAGTTTGTTACAATTAGTTGGTTGGTGAATTTAGTTACATTTAGGAGTTGTTAAGGAGTAATTTGTTACACTCAAATTAGTTACATGCAATTACATCCAACTGACCCAAGGCCAACTTGTATAAATACTTGTCACAAGTGCTAAACATGAATAAGAAACTTGTTATGAAATTTTTCATTCTCGCTTATTGGAATATTGAACTGGTCAAACTTAGAAGCCTGAACATATTCCTTTACAGTAGAAGGATGAGAAGGACTTAAAAACTTTTTTATGGATTTTTTGAAAGTATTTTGAGGTTTATCAAACACAGTGCAATGATTTACAATAGGGAAATTAGTAATAGAAATCTTACTATCTTCAGGTACATGGGAGATTTCATACAAGTAGTCTAACCTATTTGCAGTGGATTTACGAAGAGAAAGGTCATAAGTAGGTGTAGTGGTATCAGTAATTGCTGAGGATGAATTGGCCATGATAGTTTCTGGAAGGAAGAACTGTTTACCTAAGACCTAACAGGACTAAAACGCCACTTCTAGGCTCATACACCCACAAGATGACTCAGGAAAACTAGAATCTTTGAAATGTTGAGAACAACCCCTTAGTGTTCTACTTGATTATCAAATCCAGTGTTCTAATGTGATAAATACAGAGGATCCACGTATTGTGGCAACTGTAAATCACAGAGCATACTAAGCAGGACAATAATCAAAGTATACTAATCAAAGGAGGGTGAAACTGGTTACAGGGCTCTGATACCAACTATACGAGAGAGTAGAGGGATAAACAGACAAACAGACAATGGGAGTGTAAGAAGATCATGGAAGCTGGTTAATGGCATAGATTGCTAAGACCGTATAGAAGATAACATGAAAGTATGGAATGGAACACAGAACAAGATATAGCAAACTAAGGATATTATTATATTTAACAGCTTTTTTTACATCAGACATAAGAGAAGCTGGAAGACATATTTTAAAGGGATTTCTTCACTCTCTGCCCTTTACAAAGACACAAGATGCCTATTTATAGGCAATAAGTTATAGCAAAAATATTTTACAATTAAAAGATAAAGAGACTCTAGATTGTAGGGGCTGGCTCGTTCTTGACATATGTCCAAGAGAGTTGGGGTCCTGAAAATGTATTGACAAGTGTCATCTTGAATCAGGGAGCCAAGTTCAGTAGTGATCTTCCTCCGGATATGCTGCTGACAAAGAGATAAGTATGGTCTGGGAGGAGAGCATTAATGACTCCTTGCATGGTTGACAATTGTCACAATAAAGCAATAAGGGTATGGACTGAACAAACATCTGGCAAAGAAAGTCTTCTATAGTCTGCTAGTGGACATAAAGTTTTCTGACAGATAGGATGCATATGCACAGAGACGTTTTTTGGAACCTTTTTTTTTGTGGAAATGTTTAGTCGTCCCATCCATCTCTTCCTTGGAACCATTCTTCATCAACGTCAGCATCTGGATCATGGTTATAATAGTAAGGGTCATCATGTCCAATAAGAGGATTGGATATTTCCCAATGGTCTTCATGTGGCATTGCTGTCTACAGACATCTAGATCAGCTGGTACTATCTCAGGTAAGATTCCCTAATTAAGGGATTTTGCAATTGTGAGAGAATAGTGACAAGATATCCAAGACACGTCCACGTGTGTGTGAAGAGTACTATCGGCATTTGTTACCCAATGCATTTCTGCAAGGTGAAGGATTCCTTCTGCCTGAACATTATTTTTGGAATTTAGCTTGGTTACTAAGCATGCAGCAGTAATTTTGTGCCCAAAGCTTGGGTGCTTTATTTTGGAATACTTAAACCATTGACTATCATGAGCATCATTTTTCAAGATTTCAAACCAGAATTTGTGAAAATATTTATTTTCACAAGGGAAAATATATGAGTAAAATTCTGGCTCAAAATGGAGACACAAGTAATACTCATTGAGTAAGTATCACATGTAGAGGTAATGTACAACTATTCAGTTTGTTATCCAAAAGGCAAAAGGGGTTTTCCATGGTTGTTCTATATCTGGAAAAATAGTAAGAAAATGGCGTTGATGCTCTTGAAGATAATTATGGAGGACTCTAATGATTCGTTTGGATTTGGCTTCAAGGGTCAAAGTTTTTATTTGGTCTTTTATTTCTAGGGGAAGGGTTTCTACCATGTGAAGGATATCATGAGGGGTTGCAGAGGACGATCCTAAGGATGAAGATGGATTTGTGATTGGATATACACACAAAGGTGGAGGGACAATTGTGGAAGTAAGGCCAAAAGGTTTTCTAGAAAGATAGTTAGTGAGAAGGTTATCTTTTCCTTTGATGTGTTTGACTTGAAAAGACCATTGTGAAAACTAATTTGACCATCTGAGTAACTGAGGATGTGGAAGTATTTTTTTTTGAACTGGAGCATTATGGGAAAGGAAGATATGTCCATTTCTACTAGAAAGTTATGCCCATGGAGGTGAAACTAGAACTTTTCAATTCCATGTTTTACTGCCAAGATTTTTTTGAAAGTAGAATGGTAATGAAGCTCTGAAGGCTTGAATGCATCGCTTTTATAACCACAAATACTTCTCTTGCTATCAACTTCTTCAAAGAGAGCTGCAGCCCAATATTCATCACTTGCATCTGTCTGCAGAATTCGTTGCCCTGGTCCTGGAATTTGCAAAGGGGGAAGTTTTTCTGCCAATTTTTTCAATTGTTGGACTGCTTCTGTATGAATTGGATTCCACTTTGGAGGAGATTTTTGGGATGAAGTCTGACATGTAATTAACAATTTCAAAAAATTGTTGTATCTGTTTGGTACTTATGAGCTTATCTGGAAATTCACCAAGAGAAACTGCAATGTGGGGCTGCAAAGTATACTTTCCATTAGAAATGTTTACTCCCAAGAAATCTATAAAAGACGTCCCTATGACTATTTTCTTCTCTGAAAGTATTATCCCTTGAGCTTTTACTAAATTATAGAATTCAGTGAACAATTTTTCATGGGATTCTGCATCCTTTGAAAATAGGAGGATATCATCTACATAGATTAATGCATTTGTCAAGAGTGGCTGGAACAACGTTACCATTGCTTTTTGGAATTGAGATGGAACATTTTTAAGACCAAAAGGCATAACAGTCCATTGGTAATGGTGGTCTGGGATGCAAAACGCTGTCTTGTACCTTTCTTCTGGATGAATTCTTAATTGCCAAAATCCTGCTTTGAGATCAAACTTTGAAAATACCTTAGCATGTGAAAGATGCTGGAAAAGAGCACTTTTGTTTGGCAAAGGGAACTTGTCATCTGTAAGAAAATGATTAAGATCTTGGTAATTAATTATTAATCTAAGCTTTCCTCAAATTTGTTCAGCATGCTTGTTGACATAGAAAGCTTCATACGCCTATGAAAAGTTGTGGATTCAATAAGGCCTTCTGCAAGAAGAGTAGATAACTCTTGCTTAGCCAAGGACAAATGTTCTGGTTTCATCCCTTTGCGACTAGCTTTTGTGGGGTCAACATTTTCATTCTTCTTGAAGGGTAGATTTATGAAAAAAGATGGATTTTTCCACAAAGGGTTTGGATTTTTAAGGAGGAATTCAGAGTGGGTGGTTGCACAACATTCATTGATAATCTGAAGTCTCGAAGAGTCAAAGGGGTTTACTGTGAATAAATGGGGTACTTGGGTCCAGGTGAGAAGATGTTGTTTATGCAAAAGTCATTTTGATGACCATCTGAGGCTAGGTATTTGATAAAGGAGATCAAATCCTATAAGAAGGTTTCTGCATGTGAGAGGGGATCCAAGGACTTGGTGTTTAATGGTAAGGGTTGGAAAGATTCTAATGCAAATAGGCTTACTTTTCTGGGTGATCAGAAATGTTTCTCCATTAGCTACTCTGAACATCTGATGATAGGGTAGCCAAAAGTTTTTAGGTAATATCTTGGGATGGAGAATTGTTGCTGCTGCTTCTGTGTCAAACAAGGCTATTACTGGAATGAGTCTGGAATAAGTGTCAAGGAGGATATGCACTTGGGCTATGGGTGTGGGGCCGGTTAGGGGGGCTATAAGAGGCTGGGATGTGTAGATGGTTTGGATTTCTAGGTTTGAATCATCAATATTGTCTGGACCTGAATCATCTTCTAAGGTAGAATAAGCCATAACTGCCTAAGCTTGGGGAGAGTAGTCATCATCCAGTGAAAAGAGTGATTCAACATCTGAGAAGGGAGTATCATCTGCATGAATCTGGGCTTGTTCCAAAAGTTTTGCTGCCTTTTCCTTTTTTGGACAATTTTTTGTAAAGTGTCCTAGTCTTCTACATACAAAACAAACTTTTGAAGTTTTTTCTTTGAACTGCTTTCTTTTGAGAAACTTTCATTTCTTTTTCCTGAATGATTTCTTCTTTTGACTTGCACAGTGTTTCTTCTTCCAAGAATACTTCTTGAAATGATCTCTCATTTTTGTCGAACAAGCACAATTTTTGTCATAACACTTTATCTGCAAATCTTTTCTTTTACAGTTGTCTTTAAGCTTGCTATGGACTTTGTCAATTTCTGAAAGAAACTTTCTCCGATTTCAGAGTTTTTCAAAAGCAATAAGCACATGTTGGTAGATTTCTCCCAAGGAAGCTTGCTGCAGAGTTATTTTTTGAAGGTTCATCATACGGAGAGTTTCGTCTCCCAATGGCTTTGGGAAAGAGTTAAGAAATGTGTGCTTAGAATTGACATCATCCATTCCATTAAAGGAGTAATATCGGCTTGACATTCTGTCGAAATGTTTTTCCAAATCCTTCCTTTCAAAGGAGCAACATTTTATTAGTAAAAATTCTTCTATTGCCACTTCTGTATAATGGGCCATTGAACCAAGGAATTCACTATGAATGATTGTGAAAAAATCTTCGAGAGTATTACACTGAGCTGCATGTCTTTGCCTATATTCGCTAAGATTGATCTATTATTGTCTCATTCTTCCTGTAAGTCTTGCAACGAATTTGGTAATGATTTGTGCAACAGTGTTATTTGGAGCTTGGAGTTCAGCTATGCACCATGGATACATGTTAAAAATCTCATCATGCCATTTTGAAGGGGGGGGTATTATCAATGGTGAAGGGGGGTATTACCAAACAAGATTAACCTACTCATCATGAAGAAAGAAGCCTTGTTATGGTTTCAAGATGCAAAAGAATAAAGTGCTTTTATTAGTTGGAAAGACATTATGAGAGCATTAAAACTATATTTGGCCCTACTTCCTATTATAATCCACAAAATACCTCACAAGAATCAGACAAAGATCTATGTGGCAATGTATAGGCTCAGTTTGAGAACATATCCAATAAGGTTGAAAGGCCTATATGAATACCACAATTTGAGTTGTTTCTTGAGTGCATTGAGGGATGAGATTAAGCTACAAGTAAGGATGTTAAATCCCATATCATTGAATGTATTTGGGCTAACCAAGATTCAGGAAGAATATGTACTAAGCAACAAAAGGACCATAAAGTTGATACCTCTAATCAAGAAAGTCCATCCATATAGACTTTCCCAATATTGATTAGAAACAAAGAATCCCAGTCCAAAAGATTTCACCAACACAAAAAGAAGAAAAAAGAAAGAAAGGGTCATGATACTTTTGTGATGAAAAGTGCAATATGGGGGCTTCAATGAAAAACCCTCCACACTATATCTGATAGGGGATTACAACTGTTCCAAGAAGAAAATAATTAGTAAAACTAGAAGAATTATATGTATAAGGAATGTAAGTCTTACATGAAGAAGCAAGATCTACTATGGAGTTGCCAAAATTCTTTGTGTATGCTTTAATAGGGAGTCTTAACCTAAGAGAACTATAGGGCTTTTAAGGAAAATCAAGAGGCATTTGATGGTAAAATTGGTTGACACAAGGAGTACTAAGAATTTCTTGGATCCTTCCGTCGAGACTCTAATACTCAATTGCCCTTGATCAATTCATAGAAACTAAAAATCAAGATAGCAAATGGATCAGTGATCAAAGTAAAGGGGTATGCACATTAGGTCCCCTTCATGTGCAAGGTAATACATTTTGTAGTGATGTTTATATACTTATCTTGGGGGCTATGATATTGTGTGGGGTATCTAATGGTTAAGTACTTTAGGGCCTATATCATGCAATTTTCCTACAAATGATCATAAGTTTTAACCACGAAAGGAAGGAGATTATGCTACTGGGGGAAGGGATTATGTTATAAGGATAAGGTCTACATATTTAAACATCTATGAAGAAAATAACTTCCTTAAACATCCAACTACTAAGAAAAGAGGGTTGATATCATAAATAATTGCACTTGATGTATAATGTGAGAAGACTATGGGTAGTGATCAAAAGAATCAATGAGTTCCTATAGAACTTTAGTAAGGTATTTGAAACAACCAAAGGCTCAATCCTACTTAAAATTCATGAAAACTAAATTTATTTGAAAGAAAAAAAAAAATTGTGTTAGGCCTTATAGGTATCCTTACTACCAACAAAATGAGAGAAAAGATTATTAGTGACCTATTAAAAATAAGAGCATTGATGTCCAACCGAAGATCTTTTTCAGTTTTTATTCTCTTTTATAGCTAGCAAAGAAAACTTATGATACTTGGAGAATCTACATTGATTATAAAGCCCTTAACATGGACACCATCTCAGATAAATTACCTATATATGTTAATGGTGAATTAGCTTTTGCATGATCCTTTTAGGGAAACCATATTTTCTAAATTCTATTTGAGATGAAGTTACCACCAAATAAGGAGGAAAGAGGGGAACATTCCAAACACAATCTTTAGGTTTCATGAAGGGAAAATTATGATTTTTTGGTAACTCTTTTAGTCCTCTTTAATGCTCTTTCAAAACAACATTTCTTGTAAAAGAATGCTTGAATTCACAATAATAATATAAAATATTAAGGCAAGGGTTGAGCATTGTAAAACAAAAAGAAAAAAAAAAAAGAAAAAGAAAAAGTAAAAGAATTCCATAATGAATAGTGTGCTATATATGTAGTAATTAGGGAGTAGATTTCTTTTTGTTCAAGAAGAATTAGAGCACCGAATGTAATGCTTAGTCCTTAATGTTAGTTGGACAAAATTTAGTTACAAAATTGTTTGTAGCCTAAAGTTACAAAATTGTTTGTAGCCTAAGGCTACAACCGTACTCAATAAAATAAATGTTGCTACATATTTTGAAAATCTAACTGTTGAACTGCATGTTCTTTATGCTCTTAATACACATGTCAAATTTTGTGTCAATTGAATATTATTTATTATATGATCTATAAGCTCATATTTTATGCATAATTTTAAAGGCAAAAATGCACTTTTGGTCCCTACATTTTGAGTCAATTCTCATTTTGGTCCCAAAATTGATTTCTTTGCTAATGTCATCCCTAAAAAAAGAAAATCGTTTTTAAAATGGTCCTTTCCGTCAGGCTAGAAACGGAGAAATCCTACGTGGCTAACGGAATGCCCTGTTTGCTGACGTGGCGCTGACGTGGCTATTAAAATATTATTAAAAAAGATTATTTGGCATATTTAAATGCCATGTCAGCATTTTAATTTTTTTTAAATAAAGCCACGTTAGAAAATTTATATAAAAAAGAAATTAAATTTAAAAAAAAACCTTAAATCTAATTTAATTAAAAAAACAACTTGTTTCTCAAAAAAAAAGAAAAAAACTAGGTGTTCTTCGTGTTCTTCCCCATCAAACCCAAGAAGAACTCAAACCCAGCATCCAAACAACAAACACAAACCAACACCTATCATCCCACAGCAAAGGAGCTATTTCATTTCAGGCTTATTCTTATCTCTCCTCTCTCACTTCTTTTCTTTGCGCTCTCTTCTCTCCCTCTGTTCTTTGTTCTCGTCGAGACCCCAACCCACCAACCCAACACCCAATATCGCAGAGGCTTCTTCTTCTCTCCCTCTTTTCTCTGTTCTCACCGAGACCCAAACCCACCAACCCAACACCCAACGTTGTGGAGGCTTGTTCTTCTCTCCCTCTTTCTCTGTTCTTTGTTCTCTCTTCGTGGGTCTGCGTGGATCGAAGGAGTTGTGAGCGTGGATCGAATGGTGGATCAAAGCATGGGTCTAATTGTTCATGGGTTGGAGTGTCGATCGTAGGAGTCGTGGTCCGATTTGGTTGATTTGGTTTGTGGGTTTTTTTTTTTTTTTTTTTTTTTTTCTTTTTTTCTTGTTGTGGATGGTGGTGATTTCTTGAGAAGTGGTGGAGGAGGAAGTGGTGATTTCTTGTTGTGGTTGATTTATTTTTTTCTGCTGCTGTGGTTTGGGGTTGTGGCTGGTGGGCGACAGTGGAAGTGGTGGTTAGATTTGTGGGTTTGGCCGTGTGGTGTGCTGTTGGTTTGGGTTTTTGTTTCTGTTGTGGTGTGCTGTTGTGGTTCTGCCGATCTGGGTATGTGTTTGTTGTTTGGTTGTTGGGTTTGTTTTCTGGGAATGTGGGTTTGAGTTCTTCCTGGGTTTGATGGGGAAGAACACGAAGAACACCTATTTATTTTTTTTTTTTTGAGAAACAAGTTGTTTTTTTAATTAAATTAGATTAGATTTAAGGTTTTTTTTTAAAATTTAATTTCTTTTTTATATAAATTTTCTAACATGGCTGTATTTAAAAAAATTAAAATGTTGACATGGCATTTAAATATGCAAAATAATATTTTTTTAATAATATTTTAATAGCCACGTCAGCGCCACGTCAGCAAACAGAGCATTCCGTTAGCCACGTAGGATTTCTCCGTTTTTAGCCTGATGGAAATGACCATTTTAAAAACGATTTTCTTTTTTTAGGAATGACATTAGCAAAGAAATCAATTTTGGGACCAAAATGGGAATTGACCCAAAATGTAGGGACCAAAAGTGCATTTTCGCCAATTTTAAATTACAAAAACTTGCAATTTAAAAAATTTATTAATGACATAGCAATTGATCTTTAATTTTCTAGAAATTTTGCAAGTATAGAAAATATAAAAAGAAGATGTGATCTAGTGGTGGATTTATTAAAATTCACCTTCAATAAAAAGATAATGAATAGTGTTGTAGCCTTAGGCAACAATCAATTTTATAGCTAAACTTTGTCCATGTTAGTTCTATATGTTTTAGTCTTGGAAAACCGTGTTAACTTGTGAATTTGTTTTTGTATATCTTAGAGTTGCAATTGAAGATCAAGTTGAAAACTCAATGACGGCTTAAGAAGAGCTCAAGAATATGAAGATTATGTAACATTGACTCCAATATCAATTTCTTTCGAACGATCAAGTCTCGAACAACTCAAGAAAGTGAACTTTTTGTAATCTCAACACGAAGCTCAATTCCTTTCATCAATAGATCGATTTACCTTGATAGTAATTAGATTGCAAATTTGCAAGCAAGACTGCGTGAATCTGCAACACAAAAGTCCCAACAACTTGTTTGTTTTAACCCCAATTTTAGTCCTAGTTGTTGGGATATTAGGGGAAAATTATAAGTTGACCCAAGAGAGGTTTTTTAAGGAGAGAAAGACCAAATTATGCGGTTAAGGTTTTCTAACCAAGTTTCTCTCAATAGAATTTACCACACCGGAGAATTTAAGTAGATTTGAAGATCAAATAGTGACGAAACTAAAGCCATATCACCTACTACTGTGAAGAAAACCTTCAAGAGGTTCTACTAGTCAGTCGAAGGTTATAATCGTGATCATATATAGGTACACCATTTGTGGAAGCAATTCATATTGTTGAAGACTCCAGACATTTTGGTGTAGTGTAAGTTTTTTTTTTGTGTGTGTGTGTGTAAATTATGTAAAGGTGGTAGAGTCTAGGAAAATGTTTTTTCTTGGATTGTAAAATTTATCTTACTATAGTGAATTTGCTTCATTAAGAAAGGTTTCACCCTCAGTAGTTTTTCCTTTGGAATAGTTTTTCCAACGGTTTTCCCTACATTACCATATCACCATGTCCATTGTGTTTGGTTTTGTGTGATTGGTGATGCATTATTTTGTCATTACATGCTCATATTGTTTACATGCATAATTGATATTTGACATAATTGGATTAATTTAACCACTTGGCTAATTCACTGATGTAATTCAATAACCGGGGTCTAAAGCATTAACACTTATGATCCACTATTTGATTGTTTTGGAGTTTGCAGCTTTAACTGGCTGTAGTGTTTCATGCAAATATCTGACATTTTCCCACAGCTGTTTCCTTTAATAAAAGGTAAACTCATTCATTAAAAAAAATGAAAGTTTCAAGAGAATGCCAATGTTTAAAGACTAGTTAAAATTGCCATCTTTTAAGTTGCATAATAAAGGATACGAGTGACTCAATTGAGGAAGGTTCCGTATCAAAAGCTTACATCATATTACATAAACCACATGCTTTTCACACATTATTGCTAAACAATCAAAGAAAGAACAAAAGTTCTTTCTTTTAACTCAACTTCACTAAATAATTAGGTCCATGTCCACCTATATTTATAACACAAGAAATATGATAACAGCAATAATATGCTAGACGCATAAGATTATACCTATAATTGAAAAAATTTTATTTAGCTGATCAGTGCGTTTGGGCTAGACACTGCAGAACATTTACCTGCAACTCAAGACAGGTTATATAGCTTCCCAGTTCTGTGAGCACTACATCAACATCCATCTCATTTCCACCTGGTAAAATGTTTCTCAGTTTCTTCAACTGGCAGCTAATCTTCTCCTCTTCATTTTCCTCTATATTCTCTTCCTTTAGTGGCAAAAGTAGTCTCTTAGCCCTAATGGGCTTCTTAATTTCTTGTTTGGTATTAGGGTTTTGAGAAAATTTCATTGGGATCAATGCATTAGAAACAGGAGGCAGTGATGAACTCTCACAACCCTTTTCATCAATAATGCAACTGCTCTTCTGCCCACAAGTGAAATTACAGTTTAAAGATGTTAGATTATGAAAGGAAGGGTTTTGAAATCCACCTGCATTGACAGTATTTCTTTGAAGCTTTTGTTTCAAGGCACGACTCCATGCAAATTCTTCGGCAGACAATACCATTGCCATGTCCACCTCATGTCGAACAACTTTCTCCAACTCATACACACCATTTTCAGCTGAAGAAATATTTTTCAATGGGTTGATCTTCTTCAGAGCTGGTACTAAGTGATTGACATATTTTCTTGCAAACAAGGCACTTACTTTTTCGTTTGGTTCAAGGGAATAAATACGTCTTCTTTTACTCAGTTGCCAGTCCATAATTTCCAAGAAATGAACAATGCTGCCACCAAATATTGCAAAGAAAGATGAGTACAAATGGAAGACAACATTAATAAAGAAGAAGAAGAAGAAGAAGAAGAAGAAGAAGAAAATGGGGGACATATTAACATAAATGTGCAAAAAAATATACCCTTGGTGGTTATGACGGCTATAGTAGATGTAGTTGTTAAATCAAGGAGCTTATTCAAGACAAATATATAGAAGAGAGTATTACTCTCTACTACACTCATATGGAGGCAAAAGTCTTTGCAGTGCTTTAAAGCAACTGGGATTTTAAACAAAGAATAGATAGACGTGTAACTACCTTATCCTAGTTCTAGCTCCTGCGCCCCTAAAACTCATGCCCACCAAACATACTTTGACATTTGGAAATTACCGTCCCACAAAATAATTGGAGTGATAAGGAAATACAAATTTATGTGTGTATGCGTGAGTGTGTGTGACATACTACCCGAAGAGGTAGCCTAATAATAGGAAGTCATTGCAACGAGTCTAAGGTTGTGAATTCGAGTAATTGTACGTGACATTTAGTGTTCGAGTGGTCTTATGCCATCCATGATAGGGCTTAAGTGGAGTAATTAAAGATAGTAAACACACCCACTAATCCCTTTTTATTATTAAAAAAACGTGTAAAATCTCAAGGGAGAAATGCCCTAACCCTAGAGTCGATTACTGAGAGTAAAGGCAATATTGGGTCTTAAGCAAACAAAGATTTGTGTTTGTGTGCAAAATCTTTGGAGAGGGGCACATGGACTCACATGCTTTCTTTGCCTTTTACACCTACTAAAGATGGACAATCCCCCATGTGCACTACGAAACAAAAACAGGAAAGCCCCACTATAAATGTCCTCACATGGCTCCACACCTCTTAGCTAGCTAGTACTCTTTTCTTTTGTTCTTTCAGGGTCTTTACTTTTCCCCTCATATCAAATCAACCAGCTCATTCCCCCCCTTCTTTTCAACCCTCTTCTCTCGCAATGAATTCTCTTTAATGCGGATGATCGGCCAACATATTTTATGAAATAAACACATGTTAATTGCATGCAATTAGTATAAACACATGTTAACACAAGCTTAATTTCTACTTATATTTAATTATGTTCCTTCCAACGTATTTATAAAACACATAACAAAAAAAGTAATTAAAATTTTTTATTTTTATTATATTATTGATATAATAATGCAAGTCATATTTATTATCACTTTAATAATAAGTTTTTTTTTTAATCAAATTGATAGTACCTTCAACATTTTTTTCAACTATATTATCTGTAATCAATGCAAAAGGATCTTATTTCTATATACGGCTGTTTAGAATTCTATCTTGTATATATAAAAAAAGAACAATCTTATTAATAAATCAACTAAAGTTCAAGTTGTATATAAGAGTCTTAAATATTTAATCATCCTTGTCAAACTTTACCTGAAATTATTCTTGTAGATCACATTACATATATGAATGCTTTTCAAAAATAACAAGGGTTAGGGTTTAAGTTTTTATGAGGAGGTTTCACACATATATACTTAAATTAGGTTTAAGTAAAATTTATATCTTATATTAAAAAAAGATAGGAAGGTAAAGTAAGCATTGGCAAAGGTAAAAGGTGCAAGAGATTGGGTTGACCGGAAAATATACTTTAAGCTTCATATCCTAAGTTCTAACATATATCATGGACCTGTCCCGAAGAGGGTTATACATTGGATTTGGGGATTTTTATTCCGCCAAATAAAAATTTTATGTTCCACTGTTTGTAATAAATTGATCATTTCTGTCAAATTTTAAAGAAGACAACAAAATTGTGTTTCGTTAGTTAGCAAAAGAAGGAATGAGTTTACCAATTAAAATTATTTATCCTCATTGGATATTTTACCAATTATGAAAATTTATCCCTATCAGATGTTTCTTTTTCTTTTTCTTTTATGAGTGAAAAACATTTTCACACCAACTGGAATAAGCACCTTGAGTAGCAAATGATAGGAACAAAGAAAAAAAATCAATACTGAAGGGGATAAAAAATGGAAGATGAATATTCCCATGAAACTTGAAGGGACGGAGCTCATGAAGACGGATAGGGCTTGAAAGGACGCGACTATGACGGTTACTTTTTGCTGAGTACCCGTCATGTATGTATTAATTGTAGGTTCCAGGTGGCATGTGATTTGATATGCTTCAGATGAACTTTTACGTTATCCCCACGCAAACGTGCGCACTTGGACTTCTTGTGGCACACGTTTGAGAAGACTCCTATATGGAAATAAACTTGAGAAGGAAGTTGTATCCTAAAAGAAAGGTGATTCCACTCAATATAAATACCTCAGAAACCCTAAGTATGAAGGTACGCACACTATTCTTAACTCCGGCACTCTAGGGTTAAAGAAACAAGATTCTAACTTGACCTTCGGAGGGTTTTTGGCCGGCACCACACCGGTGCTCTCTTTTAGGTCTTTTATTTTTCTTTTTACAAGTGTTGATTTCGTTTGAAGAGCGCTTGCAACTCATTGGTGATATTTTCGGCATCATCAAATACAAAGCACAAAACCTAGAAACAACAACAACAGACCCAAAATACTCCATTTTACACACAATTCCTCTAGGAATCTGGTACAAACAAGTAGAAATTCAATAGTCATAGGCCCAAAATAAAAAGGAAAACAGAGAATTATGTATGGGACCTTTTACAAATATAAATACTCCTAGAGAGTGCCATATAATCCCTTTTGCTTATAGCCATTTATCTGGAATGGTATTAAAATAAAACTTATATATATATATATATATATGGAGAGAGAGAGAGAGAGAGAGAGAGGTTGGACTAGAGGCTACTGCATGCGTCAAACGCTCATTTTTCATTTTATTATATACATTTTTAAATCATTTAATTTAATTTAGTTTTCATGACCACTATGTCACTTATAGTTGACGAACATGAGATTGGTGAGTCAATCTTGTCATTTCTAATCAGTAATAAATCATTGATCAATAAGATTAAATTAATAATACATGAGATATGTTTTATATTATCCCAACCCAAAGCATATTTTTTATTTTTTGCCTTAAACGTAAAGATAAATTATACTAAAATATCAGAAGTTTTCTCTTATTTTTGGAAATGGAACATAGCCACCTAAGATTAGGGTCACAACTTCATCCCCACGCATGAGGGTTTCCTCCCCAAAACAAGTTATAGTGTGGTACAACAAAAAACGCTGTCTATAACGGCGTTCATAAAAACATGTCTGAGATAGTTATTTTCCTTATTTTCCTTAGGTAGGCCTACCTAAGATAGTTATTTTTCTTGATCGATCTTTCGTATCATTAGACCAGTAAAGCTAATAAATATATCTAAAGATATATTTGATGAGATTTTAATTTGGAAATTGTACTTTGCCTCAATTTGTTGTGACATCTAATTGGATATGAAATGTTAGTCCATCCAATAATTTTAGATGAGATTGATGAAATGACTATTGATTTTTAATTATCTTGAAATTTTGCAAGTATAGAGAATATGTGAAAAATATGTAATCTAATAGTAAATTTGTCAAAATTCACATCTAATTAAAAAATATTAGGTAATGCAATATTATTAAAATTATATTAGATGTATTTATAAAAATAAGAATAAAGTTTCTAAAATTTTATTAAAACTCGACGGAAGTTAATATAATTAAAAAAAAAAAAGAAGGAGAGGAGAGCTAAATGCAAACCCATGCTGAATGATTTTACAAGACCTAGAGTCTAGGGTCAAGTCTGACAGGAAACTAAACGCAACCGACCAGATGAATTTTGTACGGACCACAATGCTTTGTGTGGTTTTGCCAAATTCAAAGATAACTGCAATGCACCAAGTGGAAGCATAGCAGCTAGCGGACATTATTTCTCTTATAATTTTATAACTAAGCTACAAATATGATCAGGAGGGCATGACTTGTAATTTCAAATTGGTACAATGCCTGAATTCTACCAACCGTCTTGGACCCAATACTGGTTGTCCTCTTCTTTTGTAAAAGGGTAAATTATACATTCTAGCACTTCATAAACTTTGTGCAAATTTGATGCATTGTACCATCATTAAGATCATGATTACGAGATCAAAAAAAAAGAAGAAAAAAGATCATGTTTACTGGGATTGACATTTGACAATGTTTGGCTTCATAGAGGTTGTATGGTGAATGTAGTAGTATCAAGGTTGAGAGTGATGATGATCATAGGTGTGGATAGAGATAGAAATGGGGTAGGGTGGAATTAGAGCAAGGGTGCCCCACCTCTATTGCCGCCCATCAGGGGTGGAGTTAGAAATTTTTGTTTAGAGGGCCGAGGTAAAACTGTTCTATTGATTTGTGATTCAAGAAAATGTAAACCACGACATATACATACATACATGACTACATGCACTAGTTTTTTTTTCTTAAATCTCTAATCCAAAGTATAAGTCATAACTCATATATAATACTGCAATATTATTATATCAAAATTTTTTATTAGTGTTATTTTTACTAACACTCAAAAATATGAACAAGCTAAACACCCAATTGAGCATCTAAAAGTCATTTTTTATCTTGCATTTTTCTTATTTTTATGAAAAACCATAAGTCCATAACATTCATAGAAATTAAATATCAATATATAACAAAAATAGACTATATTTACAATTACAAGAAATAATATTCATAGAAATTAAATATAATAAAATCACTATAAGAAGCCATACAATAAATAGAATTTAAATTCAACCAAATTAGACAACTATAGTAAATAAATTCAAAATTAGTTTCATAACTCCCAGTAGAAATTGAACTAAAAAATAATTTAAAAAAATAGAAATTATACTTAACTAGCACAAAAGAAGATAAAGAAGAAGAAGAATTTTGAAACATAAATTGCACTGTGGAAGAGAAGGAATTTTATGAGAATTGAGAATGGGAAAGGAAAAAGAATTACAAAAAAGAAAAGACATTTATTGGTTTGCATTGTACTTGCAACATAAGTTTACATTGTAAACATATAAAATGTAGTAAATGTAGTACACATTTGTAAAAAGTGTACAATATATAGTAGAACTATGAAGTGGCAAGTGAGAAGGAAGACTTTGGCAAAAAAGAACTTTCTTGAGAGTTGCCTATCTTATAAATGCCATCACACCTTTTTTTTTTTTTTTTTTTTTACAAGAATACCTCTTTTTTTTTTTTAGGTAAAAAGTTGGGATTTTTTAGGGCAAATTTGGCAAAATTGTTTGAGGTGGGAGGCCAATCTTTACTCTTGGAGGGGTCGGTTTTTAAAGAAAATAGAGGGCCAAAATTGGGAATTGAGCCCGTTTCCCAAACAATATAATTAGTAGACATAGTTTCAAAAGTATATATTTTACTAACATTTCGAGTCTGAGAGACTCGATTTTCATGATCTGATCACGTTTGATGTGACATTTTTTTCACATGGCATCTACTTGGAAATCGAGTCTCTAAGACTCGATTTATAAGCCTTTTAAAAAACAAGTATAACCCTTTACACCTTTTCATCTCATCAGAGAAGAAAGAGAGAAAAAAAAAACCCAGAAACGAAAAGAGAATCAAGTCGGCGGGGGTGGCTTCAGACTAGCGTGGGTGGCTTCAACTTGGCGTGGGTTGTGTGTGGACGTGGGGCGTGGGTGGTCGTTAGTGGTCATCAGTGCTCGTGGCTAGCCGTGGGTCGCCCACTTCGCTCCGTCGCCACAGCCTCTAGATCCCCTTCTTCTCCTGGTCATTTTTTCTGTTTAGTTCATACATCTCTTTGATTTTGCCACTATTGCTTTGTCTTCGTCTTGTGTTCTGTGGGTGGCCGACGGTGGTCGTGGGTGAGTTTTTTTTTTTCTCTCTATCTTTCTTCTCTGGTGGCAGATCCAGTCTGTTTGGGTTTGTGGGTATGGATTTGACGGTGGTGGTGTTGTTGGATTTTAGGTGGTGGTGGTGGCTACTATGCTGTGGGTGAGTTTTTTTTTTTTTTTTTTTTTTTTTTTTTTTTTTTTTTTCTTCTTCTTCTTCTCTGATGAGAAGGTGTAAAGGGCGTTTTTCAAACATTATAAATTGAGTCTTAGAGACTCAATTTTCAGGTAGACGTCATGTAGAAAAAATGTCACACCAAACATGATCAGACCATGAAAATCGAGTCTTTGAGAGTCAATTTATAAACTCAAAATCGAGTCTCTTAGACTCGAGATGTTACTAAAAAAATATAGTTTTGTAACAATGCCTACTAATTATATTATTTGGAAATTAATATTAATTTCCAATTTTGGCCAAAATAGAGTGGCTATACGTTTCACCTATTATTAGAAGGTTTTTAAAAAAATTTGGGGGGGGGGGGGCTACTTATAACGTGGCTTCACTCTTGATGCCCATGCTGGTAGTAAACAAGGAAGGGCAGATTAGAGGTATTTGACCATCCATAATGAGATGTCTTTGACATTAATGAAGTAGAGATAAAATAGATAAGTAATTGTAAGATGTCTAAAAAAGTAAAAAGAAAATAAAACAAATGTTTTAGGATAATAGTAGTAAAATAAAAATAAATTAGAAATAGAATAAAAGATATTAAATTATGTAAACAGATAATTTACATATAAATTAAAAAATATACATTTAGGTCAGAACTAATAGAGAGCTGTACTTCATGACCCGTACTCTTGCTAAATGTTCTTATAATATATTAAAATTAAGTTTTCCCTGTTGTAATAATTCCTCCCTCCTAGTTGATTTTTGGGATGCTTGGAGGAGAAAGACTCTACTTTAGTTTCCACAATTGTTTAATGAAGTCATGAATAATACTCATTAGATCTCTTGGAAAATTTTTTAGTACTCTTAGACTACAGTAAAATAATACTCCTTTCACATTCATTGTGAACTTACTATGAATTTAAAAAGTAAACTTCATCATGAATGCGAGAAGAGAGAGTATAATTAATCATATTCTGAGAGTATCTAAAAATTACTTAAAATTCTTGTATTTATGTACTTTTGTTTTTTGTATGACTTCATTGAGGAAGTCTCAAGCCATATAACCATATCCTTTAAAGTGACTTTGTGTGGCTGACCAAAAAGAGAATATTTGGTGAAGGTGGATGAAAAGGATTATGGAAGAAGACAAATTGGCCATTAAAGAGTGACACTTTTATGGAAATTATTGTATACCATAGCATGTGCTAA
Organism: Castanea sativa; assembly: GCF_040712315.1. Lineage (NCBI taxonomy): Eukaryota > Viridiplantae > Streptophyta > Magnoliopsida > Fagales > Fagaceae > Castanea > Castanea sativa. The sequence continues at coordinate 5,687,330 of NC_134019.1, read as the reverse complement.
TATCGTAATGGCATTTTAGGATTTGAAATTGAAAATGAAAGCCTTCTCATACAGGTCATTTGCGCATTTATTGTCGAAGAATTTGGAATGGGAAGATCGAAACATGAAGGACAATTTCTTGGGGAGTTTCGATAAATCACTTGGTGACTTTATTACAAAAAAAGAAATGTAATATATATAACTTTTTTTTTCCTGCAAAGAATAATATATTACAAATAAGAAGAAACTACTAGTACATAATATAAATTATATATATGAAAACTCACTTAGTGTATAAAATACTTGTGAATGTTTAGACCTCCAAATACAAAATTTTCAATATAAGCTTATATTCAAACAATATATGTGTGGAATATGAAATATAAGCAATACGCAAAATAGCAACTACTCTAAGCCATTAAATAATCACAACCAATAGAAATTAAAAGTTGAGAGTAAGAGAAAGAGAAATGCAAGCACAAGATAACATCGACACGTGTTATTGAAGAGGAAACCGAAGAATTCGGTAAAAGGCCTCTCCGCCGCCCTCTAAGCAGTAAGTGATTAACTAGAAAATCAGTTGAGATACATGAATAACAATAGACCCTCTAAGCCTAATCTACCCAATGCAGCTAAGCCCTCCAAACTTCTTACTCCAACAAGGTTACGTCGAACCGTGTCTTCTCTATCTTTCCTGATCCCGTAGTTAGCTCATTGCATCAACCAATATGAAATGGTTCTCTCTTGAACTGCTTCCCAAACACCAAGAACCTTCTCACTATTCCGAATTTGGTGAGGTAATGATTTGGTTTATAATCATCTAATGGGTATGACAATGGAGAGGGTGAGAGTAGAGAAATTTGGAGAATCAAGTGTATAAGATTGTAGATGAATCAATCTTGTTTTTCTCTAGGGTTTCTCTCTCAAAACTCTCTGGAAGCTCTTTAAGTTCTATACATTTTATGGGTGTAAGGGTATTTATAGTAGGGTATGAGATGGAATGTGAAATGTCATTTTTCAACAAAACAAGGTGCACTGGCGAGTCACTTCGCGACTAGGATGAGTTGCGAGTTCTAGTCGCCAGTTACCAGACGAGGCTATACTGTAATTTTTGTTCTATAGTGATCCAACTATCCTGACTTTTCATCTTCCTACATTCACACGTGTGCTTCATTTTGGCAAGTCACCACTCGCAAGTCAATCGTGAGTCACCTTCTTGTTGCACACTCATAATCAAATCTTCACACTCTCTTACACACAACCCTTACATTATTTTCACCTAAATACAAGGTTTTTAAATGCTAAAACCAACACATAGTTGAATAAATTCAACTTTACAATATAATACGCAATAAACAAGCCTAGGTGAAGATAACCTTGGACTTCCCATAAAATACTCAAAATACATAGATGGAGAGCAAATCCAGTGCAAACAAAAAGATTGAGGAAGAATTGTTCTTAAATTTGCCAAAAAATTGTCACATTTATTTGCATTTCAATATATGTGTTGGATAGAATGATAGATATATTCCAAGCCCTAGCTCGAATGTTCCTGCAATCTGAAATTAGAGCAATATGAGAGAGAGAAGAACAGGAGAAATCCCATTAAAGTAAATTATAAGCCTGGAAGGAGTCTATTTCTATTTTAATAGTTCATTAACCTAATTCCCAAGCCAATGAGAAGCAATCGTTTAAACAGCCCATCATTCAAGAGCTAAACTGAAAGTTATACCAATATTGTGAAGTTTTAGATTTAGATTTTTTCTTTTTTTTGATGAAAGAGTATGAGCGTACATGCATGTATGACGAAAATGGCACTGTTACACCTTTAGGCGAAATATATGGAAATCTACCTCTGTTTCAGAAATAAGTAGTAATCTACTACTTTTTTGATACTTGAGTTCATGGAACTTGAGTTCTCCATTACAAATTTTAAATGATATTTGAGTTCATGGAACTAGAGTTCCATCAAAAAAATTTCGGCTATTTTGAAGGCTATTTTTTCAAAAAACTTGAGTTCATGGAACTCGAATACTATTTAGAACTCGATTTTTCCAAACTTGAGTACCAAAAGAGTAGTAAATCCCTACATATTTTCGAAATAGTAGTATATTCATATATATATATTCATGAACAGTGGTAGAGTACCATTTTGACCTGCATATATATGCATATTGTCCATACACTAAGTCGATATTAATTTTATTTATGTATATATTATGAGGAATTCCAATTATAACTAATCTTTTTTAGGTAAAAATTCAACATTCAAGAAAAATGCTATCTACTTCTATGCTATTTTTACTTCAAAAGAACGAATCAAAATTAGAATTCTACACTAAATGTTCAAATTTAGCCAATGTGTATCATATGGCATTTTTATTCATTTCAATTCAACAATATCTGCAAAAAAGAACCGAATGCAGCCATAAATTAATTTGACTAGTTCCAAATACTTTTTCTCCTCCAAATCTCTAAGGATAGATTTGGTTTGGATTTTGAAAGACAACAGAGAATATAGGGAAACTTCACTCGTGGGTGTCTTTTTATACACTTTTTTTGTTTTTGTTTTCTGATTAGTGCTATTTTGGAAGCATACGGTTAACAGTGATGTGCGATCACATGCAAGGTTGACAATATGGCAGAGAATGTAAAGGCAAAGTCCACAGGAAGCTCAGCAACCAAAGATCATGTGGATATTTCCCTCTTGATGATGGGTATAGATTGCACCCACGATTTCCAATCTAGTTCACAAGCTTCATTGCCGTACTGACTCAGTTACCTTTTTTGGGTGGACGACAAGGGCATACCTTTGCCATTGAATGCTCCGAGAGAGAGAGAGAGAGAGAGAGAGAGAGAGAGAGAGAGAGAGAGGTCAATTATTTTGTTTTTGTTGTTTCTGTTTTTTTGGGCGAAACCATGCTATTGATTCATAAAATTTAGAGAGAGAGAGAGAGAGAGAGAGAGAGAGAGAGAGAGAGAGAGAGAGAGAGAGGTCAATTATTTTGTTTTTGTTGTTTCTGTTTTTTTGGGCGAAACCATACTATTGATTCATAAAATTTACCTTATGAATGCTATTAGTTTCTTAATGTGGGACTCATCACACACCCACACACATCACACAATCAATCAAATTGGGACATCACAATCTCCCCCACTTAAATCTTTAATGTCCTCGTTAGGGCTCATTTTGTGGAGTCTAAATCTTCTGTCTCACTTTTCCTGCTCTACTCTATACTCCACTAATAAGTCAATAATGATAGTATTTAATTACTTAGATGAACAAGTGGCAAATTTTTATTGGTAGAGTATAGAGTGGAGCAGGAAAAGTAGGACAGAAGATTTGGACTCCACTTTGTGGGGTAGTGTCTCTGAGCCCACACGGGATTACCGGGCTAGCTCTGATACCATATGTAACGACTCAAGGAAAAGCGATAACCACATCTGTGCTATACCTCAAAAGAACTAGTCACAATTGAAACTCCTTGAAGTTGTTAATAAAGCCCAGATCTATCCAGTAAATACCCGATGTGGGACTCATCACACACCTACACACATCACACAATCAATCAAAAAAAAAAAAGAGCAATATTAATTAGGTTTTTTTCTTAAGTGCAGTAAGTGGTGTTGATTATGTAACTAATGGAATGATATCCTTACATTTTTTTTAAAAATAATGTGGTATTGTTTTTTTTTATAAAAAATTACAAATATTATATCACGTGGCTAACAGACATTTCTTCAAAGAGTTTGTGAGCGCATTTGATTCAAACAGATAATACAAATATTAATATTGCCATCTTAGATGTAATTTGGAGTAAATCTGAGTACATATCATTATAAATTGTTTTGAATGTGCTTATAAGCAGTTTATGAAGCAGGCAGGGGCTCAAGAAATCCCAAAATCAAGACTTCCTTTATATATAAAGTAAGACGCAGAGTATGTGTTAGTGAACAACAGAAAAGAAAAGTAAGCCAGATTTGGGTTTTGGGTTTCTTTTCTTAGGTGTAATATAATTTTTGTAATTTTTTTCATTAAAAAAAAATACTAGTTCACTATTTCGTTAGTTATGTAAGCAACATCACTTACAATAGTTAACATAAGGATTAATATCTCTTCTTTTTTAAATATCTCTTCTTTTTTAAATATCTCTTCTTTTTTAAATTTGAGGGACCTATAATGTTTGCTTGAAACTCTTTTTTTTTTTTAGAATGATGTTGGCTTGAAACTTGAGAGACTATTTGTAGTTACAGAGTAAGTTTTAGAGACTAATATTATAGTTTTGTCATTTATTTATATATAAGCAAAAAAAAAAAAAAAAAAATTGGGGTTGTAGAAACTATTTTGAATAAAACTAAGCAAATAAATATTGAAACATGCAATGGAATAATAATATTGCATAAATAATTTTTTATATACTGAAATTAGAAAAAGAAATATAAAAAACAACGGTGATGTTAGGTATTTTTCATGCAATAACTAGTTAAAATTTAGGTATGATGAAACTAACTAAAGAATATTTAATGAAGTTATTTTTCATAACCAAATTTAGGTATGATAAAATTAAATGTGGTGTTAGGTATTTTTAACTAAAAGTTATTTTTCTTTTTTATCCATTTTCATTCAATCTGCAACAAACTAATCTTTTTTTATTCTATTTAAATACTCTTTGTAGCGGTTCGTTCCCAACAACCCTGAGCTAATTTGGGCTCAAGCCCCCAATTTATTTGTACTTTGGGTTGGGTTTTGCCCACAATTGGAGATCCCTGAAGTGATTTGTGTCAAGATGGACAACACCCTCCTACTTCACTATTAAACTACTTCAAATTAAGCCCAGTTGAGAAGGCTCCCAAATAGCCAAGTTCCCTTCTTGAAGTCCGAGTTGGACTTCAATGTTCCCATGACTTTGTTCTTACCTTTCTCCCGTGTATCTCTCCCCCAACCCCCTTCTTGTCCTCCCCCCCCCAACTATTTATAATCTTTTTTGAGTGGGGCAGTCATGACGAGAGAATCTCTATCATGTCGATTGAGCCCTCCACTTAAGAATTGTGGGTGGCTTCTTTTGCCTAGGCCACTGTTCCTATGCAATAGATGTCGAAAAGGGGCCCACCCTTCAGTTGTTGAAGTGACTCCTTCATAGCTTACACTTGACATCAAATCTCATTTGTTCGACAAGCGAGTTTCCCTTAGGCACTATCTCTCTATCCCGGCTAACCCCATGCATGGAAACCCATGGGTGCTTCCCCACCTTCTCGGCCATATGGGCCCGTATTAGGCTGAGATGGTTCTAGGGTATATAGGCCCCAAAGTAGCTTAGGGAGTTGGCCTATTGTTCTTGGTCCATACACTCTTTCTTAATTAGTTTTTGATAGAATGTGTTTTTTGACATAGCCAAGCATAAAAACCATTCTTCTGAATGAGTTCTTAAATTAAGTTTTTTTTTTCCCTTCTTTTTTCATGCAACTATATTATATGAAGTTTGTGAGGTTATGATTTGTTGATGTTTAGTGATATTGTCATCTACTTGATCCTGGTGAGTTTGTGATCTTGAGATTTTTAGGTTTGTAACTCACCAAATCGGCTGCCCGTGTTGAAAAATTGAGTCTCGTGTGGTGAAAAACATGTATATGCTATTTTCACAAGTTATTACTAGTTCTAATTTTAATCTACAACTTAAATAACTTTTTTGCGCACCTATAACAGCCAATATTAACTTGCCACTTAAGATTTGTTGTAAAAATATTGTGAATATAACATTTCTTTATTAAAATAACTCTACTATATATATACTATTTTTTTTTCAAATATTTGGGGTGGGGAGGGGAAGGCCCCCTTGGGTCCCAATGTGGCTCTGCCACTGTTCTGAACCCCACTTGACTTGACTGAACTAGCAAATAAACACAACCAACAACCCAATTGCATATTCTTCTCACCCAAAAAAAGAAAAAAAAAACAATTGCATATATTCAAGTTTTCTCATATAAAACTTTCAAAGAATACTAAATTTGATTAAGAAGCGTGAACCACGTTTAACAAAACCAAAAAATTGAATTGGTAGAGCACTATAACTTACTCTTGCAGTCAAGGGGATTTTGTTTATTTTGTCTCTTTAACCCTAAATTTGATATATTAACAAAAACTTTAGACTAAATTACAAATTACATTCCCAAACATTAACTAAAATTTAGTTCAGTTCTTCAACTTCACTTTGGTTCAATTGAGTTCTCTAAGTTTCAAGTTTATATAATTAAGTGTCTCCTTCAACTTTTGTTAGATGTTGCATTAAGTTTAAGTGTACCAATTTTACTTTTTGTTTTGAATTTTTGGAATTAAAGAAATCTAATTAATTATTAAAAAATATTTTTTTGAGAAAAAATTTATAGATTTTTAAAAATGTGTGAACATACCAAAAAATAGTTAAGTTTCACCCATTACACCAAATAAAAGTCTAAATAAATTTTAAGAAAACCTAATTTTATTACTAAGGCTGCTATCCTCTAAATTTTTCCCTAAAGAGCTTTTAAATTGGCCAAGAAATCCTATTATAAGTTGGATTCTTGTTTAGAGAAAATTTCTAGTTTTTAAGCTCCCTTAACCGAATTTTTGGCCCATTTAAAGTCAAAAGTTAGAGTTTTGGTAAACTACAACGTTGTGAACCCTCTAAGTTAGTTTTTTAGCCCAACTTAATACATCAAAATCCATTATTGGAGCCAGAAGTTATGCCCAAAATGCTAAAGCATGCAAAATCTGATATTCTAATTCGAATGGACTTGGATTTGGTGCAAATTTCTTTTAATTCCTTGCTACAATTGGACTCAAATTTAATTGAGTTAACAATCTTTAATAGAGTTAACATTCACAGTGTTTGATTGAGAATCAGCCAGCTTGAGTTTTGGGTTTGAAAGGGAGAGTTGAGAAAGGAGATGAGGGTTACATAGATGAGTTTTGGGTTTTAATACAAGGGGGAAAGGTTTAATTTGAAGGGAGATAATAAAATCAGCTAGGGTGTGTGTTTGCTAAGCACAATCTTATATGATGGTACAATTTGATGTATGAGTTCTTGTGTTCCATTGAATTTCTTAAGCCAAGTTTCTATGATTATAGTTGAAGTTCTAAGATATTGCATCAATTTTTTTACCAATTAGTACTTTTTGATCTTGTTTTCTCTTGTCCTTTTATTTGTTTTTTGTTTTGGGAGAAGAGAGGCATAAAAAGAAACAAATGGTAACAGGTAAGTAAAGTGATTTTAAGCCAAATCACATGTGAGTTTACTTTATTTTATTTTATGAGTAAGCAGATTAATTTTTCCAATAGAAGCAAAGTACATATTACGCACATGCTGCAAACCATTAATACCCAAAATATATGCGCAAAATAATAATGATAATTTAATACATACAACAGGGCAAGCTACTTAAAAAAAAGAAAAAAGGGCAAGCTATTTCCTCCTCCAATATCACACAATCAAGCTCCTTAAAAATTTCATGAGCAATAGTCACAAAATTCTCCTCCTATATCACAAAATTATTTCCTTCATTATGCTTGTTTTCTTCTCCAAAAACTTCACCAGCTGCTCAAATGTTTCTGGGTTTTGGAATTATGAGATGACCTACCACCCTTGTCTTTGTTGCTATTTCTAGAGGCAAAAATCTTTGAAACGCTTTGTCAAATCACTGTCTTTACCAATCATGGTCTGGTTATCTTCCTCCTGGAAAAGCAAACTTACTTTAAAATGGTTTTGCATTCCACCAATAGCTTCTAATACATAACACACATGTTTGAAACATCTCAAACAATGCAGCAACACACAGGCTACTGTATATCTTTTAATCACATAGTATTCCAATTATTGAAGGAGAAAAGAGGAGAGTTGTAACACTTTTCTTTACCAATAACACAAGACATACATTATTAGAACATAAACTCTTAACTAAAGATAAAATTGGAGGTTGAGAAAAATCATGAAATAATGGAGATGTACCTTGTCACTCGCATCTTGAGTTTCAGGTTTTTATTGGTTTGGCCCACTTCAGAGTTTTGTTGATTCTCCGGAATTACATTTCATTTATAAAAAAAATGACAACATTCACTGGCCAATTTGTTTTAAATCTAAAAGGAAAATCTCAAAGAATATGAAACGAGAGATATTGAGAGAGAGAGAGAGAGATTATAGGCTGCACAAAAAAAATAAAGACAAGAAATTATATGTGGTGCAGAATTTGATGTTGAAACGTTAAAAATAAACTACTGACCAGAGACCAATTCTAAACCAAGCAAAGTATTTAGTCAAAGCTTATTTGATTAAATTGCTAATTCCAAACTGAAAGATTTTAAATACCTTATTCGTTGACTATTTTGCAAGAAGAATAATTTAAAATTATTAGGAAAAATATATTCACATGTATTAACACAAGAACAAGGTTTTGCTAGGCTATCCATCATTCATTGTTTTGCATGATCTTATGAAAAACACAATAACATATCATTTACAACACAATTGGATCCTAAATGCTTTGTATTATAAAATCACAAGAGATGTGATTTAATGCTCAATTATCCCAAAAAGTACTTAATCATGTTCAAATCATGACCAAAGCCAAAGTCAAAATTGTTGATAAGATACTAAAAGTTGTTTGTGACGGGCTCTCATTTTTAGTCTGACCTCACCATCAAATACATATGCCAATTATCTTCTTATTATTAAGCACCAATTAAAAAAATGAGAAATTACATTTTACCACCTTAAATTATGCACCAAATTACACTTTACATCTTAAATTATCCAAATATACACTTTGTACCTTAAATTATTGTACTTATCACACTTTGCATCCTGGTGTTACTTTTGCTATTATAGGGTCTGTTTGGATAGAGCTTATTGCTAAAAACTGAAAACTAAAAACTGAAAACACTGTATCAAAATAATTTTTAAATGTGTGAATAGTACCGTAAGACATATTTTTAATAAAAAAAATTCTGTCTCTTGACAAAATTTTACTACATCTGACAAGCACGTATCAATTAAAACAAAAACCATTTTTTTATACGCTTGTGTCTCTTCCCAAATTCAGATTCTTCTCAAAACCTCAGGTCCCACCCAGCAACCTCACCAATCGTCCTGTCCCCCTCTCTCTCTCTCTCTCTCTCTCTCTCTCATATTGCGATTCCAATTCATTGATTTTAGCAGCAGAACCACTGTTTAATTGCAAAGGAGCACGAGAAGACTTGACAGTTAGCATAAACCTTAGAAGATCTCTGATTGTCAGTAGCTGGGTTTCACTTATATCTCTGCAATGACGAATTATTTGCTTGATTTCTTTGTATTGGTCTGTGTTTCTAAAATCTTGGATAATTTTGTCAAGTTCCAATGAGGTAAGAATTTCAATAGCTTTATTGTAATCGTGCTCTGCCACTTCAATCTAAAACCCCATCTACCAAACCAAGAATGTCCATAAGCAACCCCATACAACAATCTAAGATCCATTGACCTCTTCTTTGACATCTCAACTGTGATTTTTTCTGCAAAAGAAAGAAGACCACCCTAAATTTAGAGTTTTCATAAATCAAAAACAGAAAAACCGAGAACTTTGTGTGGAATTTTGGTTACTGGGTTTGTAGATTTTTACAAATCCTATCCCACAGTCAAACAATGCAATAGATGGGTATGAAGATCAATGACATGATCAGCCAAAGGCGTATTCAATGTCCTCTCTCTCATATTTCAAGTTTTGACTACGCTGTCAGCAAAACTTGCATGTTGATTTAATTTCCTACACCAGCAATACTTTCCATAAGGTCAGTTTAGAGTTCCTCCTTTTGTAATTTCTGCCTCTATTCTGGTCCTTTTTCTATCTTTGTTTTCTATCATGGATCTTTCTGGCCAAAGAAAGAACAAAAGAAAGAAAATTTGAGTTTTTTCTTTCTCTTTGGACGATGGGTGAGTTGGGTGGGTGGGACCTGAGGTTTTGAGAAGAATCCAAATTTGGGGAGAGGCGCACACGCTAGTCGCTAGACAAGAGATTTGGAAAAATATGGTTTTTGTTTTAAAAGATTTTGAAGAAGGTGGTTTTAATCTTTTAAGTTTGTTCTATCTAAGTAAGAAGCATGTGCCAAGCACTTGTATTAGAATTCTATCAAACATAATAGCAAAAATAACACTGGGGTGTAAAGTGTGATAAGTGTAATAGTTTAAGGTGTAAAATGTGCATTCGGATAGTTTAGGGTACAAAGTATAATCTAATGTATAGTTTAGGGTGGTAAAATGTAATTTTCTCTTAAAAAAAATAGTTACAAAAAAAAAAGGGGGTGGAGACCAAAGAATACATGTCTTCTTGAAGATTTATTTCAATGTTAAATGGAGAGAGAGAGAGAGAGAGAGAGTTGAAATTCATCTCATGACCTTTAATCACTAGTCAATATTATCATATACGATTGGTAAAATTTTCATTCTTGAGTATTTAAGATTCTTGCAGTGTAGCCAATAGGATGTCTGAATTTATTAAGAAACTAGATATAACATACCTTTTCTCCCATTTGAGGGTTTATAAATTATATATTGTTAGGTTCTAAAAGTTTAAAATAATTAGAAAACCGTGAACACAAACTTATTTAGATATAGATTTTAGAGTCTATGAAGTCATATTAGACTATTTAAAGTGCTGCAAGTCAAAATTTAAAGAACATAAAAGCTGTAGGTCCAGAAAGTCAAAATCAATCTGGTTCGATTGATCAAGAGAATTTTCAATTAATCGGAAGTCACAGATTAGCAAAAATCAACAAACATAAAAAGCCATAACTTGTCCGTTTGAAGCTCAAATCGCGATCCGTTTTTTCTAGTATTTAAAGGACATTATAAGCTAACGCTAAGAGTGATTTTTACAGAGAAAAGAGTGCATCTTGTGCCTCCAATTGTAGATCTAGTGTTTTTATACCCAAAGCTCTCTAAAGTCTTCTACCGGCAATATTCCTTGAAGAATCTTAAGATATGATGTTGTAGAAGTTGCTACCGTCACTAGTCATCAAAGGTGCTAGAGACTTAAACCCTCAAGGGTGGTCTTGGAGTCACAAACTAGAGAGTTTGTTTTGCTAAACCTTTGAGTGGGATCTCAAAGTCACAAATGTAGGTGTTTGTGCAAAGCAAATCCAATAGAGAAGAGTCTATGGATTTGAAGCTTGCACATGGTCGTGTCAATAAGTTACTACTGGAGTTAGCAATAAATTTAAGGCTAAATCTTATTGTAAAAATTTCAATTCTTTATTAGTGGATTTTTTTACCTTGAGGATAGCTAGGTCAAATCCTCTTTAGGTTTTTACTTTGAGACAGTTTGTTTCATTAGTTTTCCTAAGTGATCATATTTGTGTGTTATTTACTTTTCCGCTGCAAATAGATATGATCTTTTACTTTTTCACCTAGATCTCATAATTGACCTAAGTTATCACTTGGCTAATATATTAGGTTAAACTATCTATTTTAAGAGCTCTAAACAAACAAACATATATGATTTGTTCATATAATAAGAAAACATTGTAATTCTAAGTGAGGCTACTAAAGCAAGCAGCTATCGATATTGTAACATTAAAAATCTCTTTAAATAAACTTTGGGTTGATATTGCTTCTTAACACATAAATTTTGTTCATGGGATTAAAAACAGTCAAAGCAAACTATAATTAATCATTGAAATTGTGCATCTTTTGAACTATTGAAGACAATACTTGGTTCTCTACCTTATGCCATGCCTTTCAATTGATAATATACCTGAAGAGAAAATTACTTGAGTCCCAGTCTTGAGAATAAAGCAATTAAGCATAGCTCTTTTTCATGCGAAAACTCGTATGTGGTTATTCTTGTAAGTGTAACCTATAGGATGTTTGAATTTATTGAGAAATTAGATATATAAAAAACCTTTTCACCCATTTGAGGGTTTATAAATTGTATACGATTTGTTCATATAATAAGAAAATATTGTAATTCTAAGCGAGGCTACTAAAGCAAGCAGCTTTGATATTGTAACATTAAAAATCTTATTAAATAAACTTTGGGCTTCTTAACACAAATAAATTTTGTTCATGGGAATAAAAAAAGTTAAAACAAATCATCAATCAATATATATATATATATATATATATATATATATATATATATATATCATATACTATATATAATATCAGAAATATTTTCCTACAATTAAGGTCGTGTTGCCGTGTAGGAAAAAAGACCACTTTAAAAGTTGACATGTATATAGCTTTAAGTTAAAAGACCCGCACAATACATCGCTGCAAGTCGGGATGTTGATTTTTGTGTCAAAGTGGATGATGATATACATGAAGACGCAACCCTTGAAGTTCAATCCAAAGAACCAACAAAGAAGAAGATGATGATTTTTCAAGAACCAATTCTTGATGCACCAATGGAGGCTTCCATTTAAGAGTCTATGATTCAAGAATTGGCAATCCAAGTGTCGGTGATCCAAGAATCCAAGATACGAGCGCCAACAATTTTAATACAAGAACATTTCAAGGTTCAAAGAACCAATGAGACATTGAAGATTGAAGAACCATTGAAGGCTCAACACAAACTCTCATAGTCTCTCCCAATTTGGTCACATTGTAAACAATATACAGTACTTAGCCTCTCAGTTTTCCATTATTTCTTATTCTCATATAAGGAGGCATTGTAATACTATAGCTCCCTCGCTTGTGACACGAGCAATTTCCTTTTCTTCATTACAAGTTTGGATGGAAGATGTACCATCAGAGATTGCAAATGTACTTCAGACTGATTTTCATAGCCATAGTTTATAAAGTTTGTGATGTTGATTCTTAGAAGAAAAGAAGAAGAAGAAGTTATCATTGAAACTATGCATCTTTTGAACTATTGAAGGAACTCTTTGGTTCTCTACCTATATGTGATGCCTTGAAATTGACAACATACCTGAAGAGAAAATTACTTGAGTCCCAACCTTGAGAATAGAGCAATTAATAGCTCTTTTACATGCCAAAACTTGTAAGGCACCATGAACCATTAAGAGATAGTTCCAACATGTACATAATGAACTACTAATTGACATAGAATAATTAGTAAGCTAGGGAATCATTTCAATAGCAATAGCTAAATCTAATTGGTGAAACTTACTTGCTGCAGAAAAATGTTTACTTTTGTTTCATAAATGCAAATATAACAAAAAATCTTTTCTTTTAGAAATTCAAGAAAACAAAAGTTATGTCACTTCTAGAATATAAAAATGTTTTGAATGAATCAAATGACGAATGTTCAGGGACTTCATTACAAATTCATTCCCAACTACCATATATGCAAGAAGAGCATACACGCAATAAGGCAATGCAAACCACCAAACACCATACATGTACAGATTAAGAGCCCGTTTGGATAGGCGTTTTCCTAGACAAAAATGCGCGGTTTGATACAAAACGCAATATACACAATCGTTTGGAGAAGCTGTTTCAGCAAAATCACGTTTAGAGATCGCACAAATTCGCGGTTTCAAAGAAGCAGAATCTAATTGCATTTTCAATAGGGAGCAAATAGAACGTTTTCACACCGCTATTTGTTTCGTTCAAAAAACCAAAAATACCCCCAAATAGCTGGCTATATTATCCCCATACCAGTCACTTCACCGGCATGAAGCAGCCCCTTGTTCCACCTCAGGTTGAATTCCAGTTGATTCCGGGCCGTTCCTGTCATTCTGGTCGATTTTGGTGAGTTTCGGCCGGTATACCAATTCCAGCCAGTATTGAAATCAAACCCAATCAACCCATCTTGTCACAGCACCGTTCACCTGAAGAAACGCATCTCATCACAGCAATCTTCTTTTTCTTCTTCTTCAGTTTTTCTGTGCGTTTCATCCTCTGCAACTCTTCTTTCTTATTCTTGTTGTGGCTATCTTCTTCTTCAGTCTTCTTTTTAGTTTTGTGAGCCTTCACGTGGGCTACCTGACTAGTACTTGAAAGGGAAGCTACAATTCAGCTTTTTATGTTGACTTATTGGCCCCCCTGCCCTCCTCCACACGTGATCTAGCTTTTTTTTAAAATAAATTTCAGCTTTTTTTTATCTTTAATTATTTATATACATTTTAATCTTACAATATTCTAAAATATTGTTAATATTAGTTTATTTAGGAAGTTGAAATAAATTGTGAAAAATTGAAACAGTGGTGAATAGGAAGCTTCTTGGAAGCTCACTTGTGTACAATTACCCAAGGTGAGTTTTTTTTTTTTTTTTTAAATCATAAATAAATGTTTTTTTAAAATAATAATCCCACTTTTTTTTAGTAGAAAACTATATTAAATTTATTATTTTATATAATAGTAATAATAATATATAAATATATATATTTTAGTAATAATTCCGAAACGGTTTTTGATTACAAAAAAATTAAGGTAACCTTAACAATATAGTTAAGTCATTTTTTGGAATTTACACTTAAAACAGCTATTTTTAAAACAGCTTATCCAAACGTTTAATATGACTTTAAAAATAGAAAACGCATATTTTCACATTTTTACCAAACGCTTATCTGTGGTTTTTAAAATGGAGTTTTTAAAACGCACGTTTTAAAAATGCTAGTTTTTAAAACACACATTTCGAAACAGCTTATCTAAACAGGCCCTAAAAATATATACAACCTATTTCAACTCTGTTACAACTTTTCTCCTTGATTAAATCATGTTTCAAATTCCTATGCAGCAATGAAAACATAAACTAAAGTGATAATATATCACAGTAACAAATTCAATTGGTTGTGGAGGATAGAGAGAATTTACTATGTGGCATAAGTAGAGAAGATTAAATTTGAATAACAAAAAGTTGTTTAGAAAATATATTAAAGAAATATACAAATTTCTAGTATAGGAAAAAAAAAAAATTTAAGTGAAAGGAACAAAATTGTAAACATAAAGGGAAGGAAAGCAATTTAATTGAAACAAAAAAAAGGGCTAACCGTGGGGCCTTTTGGCATGGGCTGAGGGAGACCAATAGATAGCATGCGAAAAAGCCTTTGCCTACATTTCCTTCTCTGGTGTTTCAGATTCCTCCAATGGTGCCTTTCTTTTTCTCGTCTTTCTAACTCTCTCAAAAGGTTAATCTCATTATCACAAAAGATTACAATCACAAAAACCATAATTTTTTACTTATTTCTTTCACAATGTCAAACATTTAGCCTAGGCATAAATCCAATTTGTGTTGGCCATAACCAAGCAATACGAACTCAAAGAGTGCTAATAAGCTCTCTGCCAATTTTGTATGATAAGGTTTTTACCTTAAAATATCTTGCAAATAAAACATAATTGTTCAATGTCAAATGACCAGTGACTTTCATGAATAAGTAAACTTAGTATATATTTTCACTCATTCTAAATCACAGCTACAACCAATAGCCAAAGGTAAATTGTATATGCCAACTCCTAAGTTTAAAATCTAGTATCATAACATGCAATTACATAAAATATGATTTGACCATGTCTATTCCATTTTTGAGACTTCAGTACTTTAACTCACTTCCATGAACTAACAGATAAATAGAATTTCCATTCTACTGACAAATGTGCAATTAAACAATTAGAAAAGAAATACACCAAAACATCAAAACAAGGAACCATAAACTTAGCATATGAAGAAAAATCCAACAGATTTAGACAATATTTATACGTTTTGTTGAAGATCGATTAAGCTCTTGTAGAAGATGATCCTGAACAACATTAAACAAACAATTATAATTATAAACAAAGAAAGTATTTATATATATATAACCTCAAGCAAATTTGTTTCTTATCATATTATGTTGCAAATTTGTTTCTTATCATATTATGTTCCAAATTTGAAAGCAAAGATGGAAACAAACTTAAGCAAACAATATAACATGTTGCTAAAATTTATGCATAAGGAGTGAATATTTGAATTTCAATAGCAAAAATTTATTATTAAACAAAGATGTAAATTTCAAGCATTGGAAAATATAACTTAGAAAGAGAAAAAGGCACATTGTTGTAAATATAAAGAAAAGGATTCTGGATTTTGTTTTTAATTTAAAAAAAGGTTCATTTTCCTCAATAGACTAGTCATAAACTAAAGAAATTGTCATCTCTAACTATAATGTCAAATAAAATTAATGTCAAACTTAAAATTCAAACCCTTAAAAGATGGATTTAAAATGATTAATCATTCAATTAGAAAGTGAACTGCTAAAACAACATTTTGGAAGTTAGGAGTTTACCTGCTCTGAGTATTCAGCAACACTGTCACCATATGACCTAGCTATTGCCTCTGTTTTCTCTTTGATACCAATATTTAATAAATATAAAAACCTCTATTTTGGTTCCGTATGTATTTCATTATATGGTGTTCTTATTGTCAAGGAACCTAACATAATAATGGAAAATGCATGAGAAGCAGGAATAAATATGATTCAATATTATTGTTAAAAGACTTTTTAAAAGTTAGGTTGAAGATAATAACTGAATGACAAAGATTACATAGGATACATATAAATAAAGCTGACAACGGGGAAGTTAATAGAATGTTAGATATACTGATGCTAAAGTGGCGTGTTTTCAGAGTTCATTACAAAATTTCATCTTTTATCGTGGGAATGTGATAGAATTTCAAACCTTTCACTTGTGTTATGAGGTCTATGGAACTATACTTGAATAATTATTAAAAAATCGCTTAAAGTTCATCAATGATCTATGGTTTTAATTTCAAAATTGTAGCAGTCTCCATATCCAAAAGAAGAAAATAGCAACCCCAACTAATTTTGTGAATGTTCACTAAAGACAAATCCAAACTAATTAAAGCTAGAGCAAACTATAACAGAAGCCCCCCACCCCTAGAAAAAACACTAGAACTAGGTTGGAAAAAAAAATAAATATCATCGACACAAAAATATATATGTAACTTCTTACCTGTAGTATTTTCCTACAAAATGGTGGTGGCAGAAAAGCTTGTTGTGATGGTGGCAGATCACACATTACTTTTTCATAAAACCATATCACATATTCCTATATGAACTCACACAACTATCAATCCACCATGATATTAAAGATCGGGCATAATTTTGTGGCAACACAAATATTTATGACATCAAGATGCAACAAAACCACTCAAGAAAGCACCAACGAAAAGTTCTGTAAAGACACATTTGACTCATAACATGTACTGAATTATTGTATATGACTAATTTCAAACCCAAATTTCATTCCAAATACACCCGACTAATTTCAAACCCAAATTTCATTCCGAATACACTCATAAGAAAAGGAAAAAATAGCGAAAGAGAGCCAAAAAAGGATGTTTTATGTATTATCTTGCACAATCTCGAATGCATCAATTCCAGTTAAACAAAATGCAAACAAAGGTTCTGAGATTCATGAAGACATAAAAAAAAAGGGGGGAAATTACACTTTACTCACCTATATAGTTTGCCTGAAAAACACTTTGTCTACTTGCAGTTTAAAAATTGACACTTTACCCACATGAAATTAGCTCCGTTTATCGTTCATTACCTATTACTATTAAAAACAGAGATAAATTTGTATTTTTATTATCCTTTTATGTCTCTCTCCTCTCAAAACATAAAAAACTAAAAAATCAAAGAAAAAGAAAATCAAAAAGCTAAGTTTTGTAAATTAAAACCTAACTTTTATATTTTCTTTTCACATACTAACTTTTAAATCTTCTATTTTAACACATTAAAATAAAGTGTTAGCAAACAAAAAATTGATACCTGGCAAATCTCGGGTCAGGACAGTACGGTACTGAACTCTCAAGCAAGGAAACACATAATTTCAATTTTTTATTTATGAGACTCTAAAAGTCTTGCACAGAACTTCGAGGAACATGTATCCCACGCATAATATATTAATGAAAAATCCAACTAAATCGCTGCTGTACGAGGGTTTATCAGATTCCAACAAAAGAGCTGCTGAATTCATGTCCATCATGTCGATTACTGGCATTCAAAACCAAATTCATGAGGTCACTGGTAATAGTTTCTATGGCCCTTCTTCAATCCCTTTCTTTTTATAGCTTTGAACTCTAATGAAGATAACAACCACAACGACAACAAAAATAATACCCAATCACATCTATCTCCATGTATGTCACTCTTGTTCAATGTTGTTTTTGGTTTGGTGCAGTTGTTGGGTGCCAAGTATTGCACTAAAACTTGTACTTGTTTGTACCAAATTCTCTGTCGGATCTGAATTCAAACTCAAAGAATTTTTTTGACTTTTTTTTGGTTTTATTTGTATATAGATGGTGGTAAGAATCCGACATTCAACCACAAATTTAAGTTGGAGTTAATTGAAGGTTATGTAGAGATAAAAATCATTGTTTGGAACAAGAATAAAGTTACTTCTGACACATTCACTGGCAGTGGAAGGTAACTTGATTTTGGCTTAATTTTAATTGGGCGATTTTTGCTAACACTTTTTTTTAACGTGTTAAAATACAAATCTAAAAGTTGATACATGAAAAGAAAATGTAAAAATTAAATGTTAATTTTTACAAAATCTAGCTTTTAGATCTTCTTTTTCCTTGATTTTTTTAGTTTTTTATGTTTTAATATGAGAGAGGCATAAAAAGGTAATAAAAATACAAATTTACCCCTATTTTTAACAGAAGTGAGTAACGAGAGACAAACAGAGATAACTTCAAGTGGGTAAAGTGCCAATTTTAAAACTACAGGTAGGCAAAGTGTTTTTTGGGCAAACTACAAGTGGGCAAAGCATAATTTCCCCTAGAAAAAAATATAATAAAAGTAAAACAAAAGAAGGTAAAAAATTTACCATCATGATTTATTGAAAAATAAGAACCAACAAGCAACAGTTGATCAAGGCAGCAGCAAAGGTTATATCAAACACCTATAAAATAAAATTTCTGCTTAACACCATAACCCAAGTACTATTTTGGTTTGTTGATAATTTCTAACAATTTTACCTATTTAGCGTCTTATTGATTGAACTACCATAATGTAAATAGTTTTTATCTCCAACTCTAATTAGTGCCTAAATCAAAAATATAAATTTTGGCAGAAATATTTAAGAACCTCACATAACAAGTAAAAATACAAGACAATATTATCTCATCAAGAGGACTCAGAAATTGAACCAAATAAAGTGACAAAACTAAATTCTCCTGATACGCATTTTTAAACAATCCAACTAAAATAACAAACTACTATACACATCATTCATGTGGATCTTATTGTACTTAATGCCGCCATGCAATTAAGAAGACAATATTTCTCTATTAACAATTTCCAAAAATCAAAACCAAAGAACGATAAGCATTTCAATGGTATCCCAACCAAGACTTGGGAACCTACACAACAAATTTAGTTTTAATTTGAATCCATAATTGAAATTACTTTTAGTAACAGACAATAACAACATGCCACATAGTATTTGTGGTGAAAGTATTATGAAAATGTTGTGGACAAAGCATTTCTGCACAAAAAAAAAAAAAGACTTCAAAGGACTAACTTGTGTTTGGGGCATTTTTCGTTTGTTGCCCATATGATGTTAGGGGAGTCAAGACTGAGACTCGACTTTAGGCTTAGAACATGGCCCAAAGGCTATCAGTGAAGTGTGAAAGACCCATTTTGCTCAAAGTCTAGGTTACATCCAACAAAGATTATAATAAGGCCCCAAAATACCTCGTGCAAAGATAAACTAGCACAAAGGATGGCCCACCACAACAAGTGCTTAAATAATAGTCTACCAGTAAGCAAGAGAAACGTCCAACGGTAGATGTTTGGAAAATCAGTAAATGTATTTGCATAGTAAAAATTATGCATTTCTTCCATAGTTGATTAATATAAAAATGGGTCCATTATGGCAAGTACACAAGAAGAAAAATGGTCTAGTATTGAATATGATAGACCTCCAGTAGTAGATTTCTGATAGGTTAATAAGTGCGTTTACATGATAAAATCATATGTTTTCCTTATTATTATCAAGTCAACATAAAGGAAAACTTCCATAGTATCCAAAACATTATGGCTTTCATCATAATAACAATAAACAAGGATTAAAGGCTTCATAGTTACAAGTAAAAGAAGAAAAAAAATAGAATGAAATGAAGAGAGAGAGAGATTCCAGCTCAGTGCAACAAATGTTGAACTAAGATTTTGGGGAATATATATACATAGAGCATGAATGAGGTAGTGTAGGCCACTTTGAGTGAGTGGGTATTTAAGCTTGTGGTGGTGTGATGGAGTTAATGCTGAGGTTAAGACTTTAATGGGTAAAGAGTTGTTTGTGACTAATTAGGAAGCATTTATGGACTGTGAATATACAGAAAAAAGAAAGGGAATGTTTGAATCTAAGCGAGTGTGGGCTGAGGGAAATGAGTTGTGAGCTTGGGAAAAGCTAAACCATAAGCAAAATGCTAAGCATATCAGAAGGAGTTGGTTGGTGTTTCTATTTTAAGGTGTTGGGATTTTCCGAGAAGATAGAATGTGATGTTTATGGGTAAGTGCATATGAGCATTTATGGACTAAAGTCGAGTTTCTGAACTAAGGGACTGACTTATGGGCTAAAAATAGCATGATGGCTGAGGAATTTTATGATAAGATTTGTTGTCTTCCATGAGTTGATGGTAGTTCCCTTTTATAGTGAAGCTTAAGAGATTGATTAGCAAAAGTCCAAAAACGTAGGATTGATCAGGGGCAGGACAACAGACTTAATTATCCTAGGATTTGGCCTAAAATAGGAGATTTGTTTTTAGGGTTGTTTTGCTTCTTTGGGCAATGTCACACATGGGTAAAAATCAGAATAACCTTGCATTAAATGCTAAGAATTCTAAGATTGTGTTCAACCAATGGGATTAAGGCAGGTATTAAGGAGGAATTTTAGTGCTGCAACTAAGATTTGGATCTTAGGAAGTAGGATTCATATCCCAAGCCAGAAGTCAAAGTTTAAGTCCACTTCAAAGGGTTTCACTGGAGATCCCTTTTATGCCCTCCAAACCACATGTTCCCAAATTTTCCCTTTTAGGATTCATGGGCTTGGTTCATAAACCAATTACATACATTTTTAGTAATAAAATAAACTACTTGGTTGAGGATTTCATGAGCTTGGAGGTCTTGGTTATGACTTCCTTGAGTTGTGACAAAAACTTGGGGAAGAAGGTTATTTATTGCCCATTAGCTTTTAGGTGTCAGCCTCTGGTACTGTTCACGTCACAGTTGGCAGTGAGACAAGTGGCCAGCTCCTAATTTGGTTTAGGAGCTTGGTTGCTTCTTGAGGTGACCTCCAGCGGAAGGCAGATTTGAATAGAGTTTTCCAACGGGGTCAGTTTGCACACATGGATTGTTTTGGCTAGGATTTCATGTTGGGCTTAGCCATGAGGGCTGAGTATTTTGGTGGGCCTCTAACTTGGTGGTTCTCTCCAGTTGGGCTTATCATTTTGCTTTCTCATTGTGAGCCCTACAAAATGGCAAAGCTACCATATATTGCCATGAATTTTTATTTCACATGGGCTTTAGTTGTTAGTGGAAATAAAATGAATCCATGAGCTTTAATAAATATTTATGATAGGTTTTGGATATTAATTTTCATGGGCTTTAAATAACAACTTGTGTAGTTTCTCATGATTTTGCTATGGATTATTTTGTAAATGATATTTTCTTTAGGGCTTTTAAATATTGACATGGAAATATTTCTTGAGAATAATATTTACCATGGGTTTTAAATAGAGGCAATATCCATGGGTTTCAAATAAAATATGGTAACAACCACTATAGTGGAATAATGTGATATTCTCATGTTTTTTCTATAAATAATCATAATAAGGTAAATAATTATCATGAGTTTTGGAAATAGATATTAAGAATGTATAAGGTAAATAGTGACCATGGGTTCTTATATAAATTCCATGAGGTTATATTATTAATTATGGTTGAAATAAATAAATGTCATAGGTCTAAAATAAATAATCATAACTCTCCATGGGTTTTTATATTAATAACACAAATTCATAATTCTCCATGGGCTTAATATATGTTTGCCATGGGTTTTGGAAAAATGAATAGTGTTACATAACATAAATAGTTACTATGGGTTTATAATATGGTATGAAATAAATAAATATTATGGGTTTAAAATAAATCATAACTTTCCATGGGTTTTTATATTAGTAACAAAAATTCATAATTCTCCATAGGCTTGATATATGTTTGCCATGGGTTTTGGAAAAATGAATAATGTCACATAATATAAATGGTAACCATGGGTTTTATAAGATAGATTTCATAGGTTTGTAATATTGTAGTAATAGGTTTAAGAACTTAAAACATTGTTAATCACTTGATTTTAAGTGAAATATATGATATAGTATTTTGCCAAGTATTGATAACTTTGGACTTTTCACAAAATAGTGCCAAGTAGTTAGCTTAGGCTTTTAATGGTGTTAACGTAAGTTGGACTTTTAATATTACCAATGAAAATTGGGCTATGATATTGTTAATGAGAATTGGACTTTGGATAAATAAATTGTCATGGGTTTAAACCATGGGCTTTGATTATGAATTTGAATTCCATTGATAAAATTGCCATGAGTTTAAATCATGAGCTTTGATTATGGATTCGGATTCCATTGATAAAATTGTTTTGTCATGGACTTGAATAATGAGCTTTTCAAATATTGTCAAGCATAAGTATTCTTAGACTTTAAATAGAATAGGATGTGTGTATTGTGCTCATAGCCGGTTTTGGGCTTAGCTAAATCATGATAATAAAATTAGATAAAATATGAGTTTTTTGGGATAATTTATATCATGACCCAATTTAAATAATGAGATATGAAATATTTGTGATTAACATAATAACTGAGCAAAAACTATTTGGGAAAACCCAATAACTTATTAGTGGTATTTGAAAATAAATAGATGGTACTTAAATAAAATTAGTTGTAAAAAAAAAGTACCCTAACAACTTGTAAGAAGGACTCAGTATGTTAATGTGCCTAAGGCCACCACGTGTGACATTGTGAATAATCTTTCATGTTCTCAGTGTGTTGATATGTTGGGAGAAAAATAAATATTTTTTATTAAAATATAACATTTATTTAAAATATAATTTAAAATTTTTTACACTTATTTTGAAAATTTTTAAATAATTATAAAATATGCAATAACTAAATAAATAAATACCTAAAACTTTTTCTTTTATGAAATAAAACTTATTTTAATTAATCTGGATATCCACACTTTGTGGCGTTTTAAATTTTTTAGCGTTGTAATATATAATTGCACGTTTGTATCAATATCTGTGTCAATGCTTCTTAAACCAAACTTAATTACATAGATACAATATAGGGTGGAACTAAAGAAACTAAGGGGTAAGATTATTGCATGAATCATGTACTTATGCCAAAAAGGGGAAAATTCTTTTTTTTTTTTTTATAACGATTTATCAAACAAGAAAAAGGATTTTTTTTTTTTTTAATAAAGAAAGGGATCGTATTATTTTGTGCAATTTCCATTGTTATACTCCACATTTCTCTCTTGGTAGGAGCATACGAATTTGACATTCTAAAACTTTTGATGGTTAGTAACAGCCACTAGGTAGTAGCTTTCCTCTTTATTGAGCAATTTCCACATTAGTAAAGGTATTGCTGACTTGCTGTTGTTTAATTTGGGGGGCAACAGTATGGATGGCCTAAATACCTCAAAAACTGATTGTTTAAGGGGTGAATTTCCTTACAAATTTGTTGTAATTAAGGGTTTTTATAACCTTGCATTGATGTTGATTGCCCCTTTTTGTCCTCTAATCCACTGCTCCTTTTTATTTCCATTTGTTGGCTATTTATCCCTTTACTGAAACTTTTTTTTTTTTTTTTTCAGAAAACCCTTTATTGAGCTTGGTTCACAATAGTAGACTACCTAAGTTTTAGGCTTTATCTAGATTCTTTGAATGTTTGTTAAGGAGCCTTGCTAGAGGTACTTAAAAAAATAGTACCAAAAAAAGAAATTCACGACACTCAAAGTTTCACAAAATATTTAAGGAGCTTAATTGTATGATAAAAGGTTATTTTATTTTCTAAATTTGAAATAATAATAAAATAATAATTTTATTTATTAAATGTTTTGAAGTAACCAAAATGATCCTGTTTTGGGTGATTAATGGAGGCTGACGAAAATCCTTAATTGAAATTTTTTGAAATTTAGAGAACTTAATTGAATAAAAGTTAAGTTAAATGCCTGAAATGAGTTCTAGTGAAATATAGAAAGTGAGTTTTGTGTTTTTACCTAAAATAGTAATTAAGTTTCCTTTTTACTAGTATTATTAATTTTTGCATGTGAACAAAATTTACCGGTGATACTAATTAACCCAACCCTAAGAGGACTTGGTAAAGGTCATAAATTTTGCACCCGATTTAACCCCAATCCAATCGATCTAAAATTTGTTAGGTCTATCTTGGACCATTCGAAAAAACCAAAAAAAAATGAGAGATTCAAGATTTTTAAGGTTGAACTAAGATTCAACCAAGATCGAACCATGATAATGTCAAAATTAATTTAATAGTAATTAAAATACAAACAAAGATATTAAAATGATAAAAATTGACAAATTTTACTTTTAAAATATCTTTAAAAGTTAAACAACTTTCAAATGAATTTTCACCATTTTTTATAATTTTAATGAAAAAATAAAGTATAAAAAATATAACAAAAATTGTGTTTAGTAATCTTTCAAATAAAAAATATTTTAGTCTATAATAAAATTAATTTCAAAACATAAATTTAAAAATTACATATTCGCATAATTCTTGAACCATTAATAAAATTATAAAATAATAATAGATTAAGGGAGAGGAAATATGATAAATTGAAAAACTATAATCTAAACTTAAAATAAATATAATATGAAATCTAAGAATGACTCAACAAAGGACCTGGTTTGGTGGTTAGCATGTAAGTTTAATCTTTAGTAAAAGATGAGAATCTCAAATTTGCAATTTTTTACCATTTAAATTGGTCTGAAAAAAAAAATTGGAATGACCCATTAATAGTTATAAAATAAAATAAAATTGATAATCGAGTATCACATTTTTTATTTATTTTTTGAAAATTCGTATCAGCCATAAATATCCACGTGGCAGACTCAGCATCATGAAAAGGATAAGACTCTTCATTTCATTTCACAAAAAGATAAAATTTTTCTTTAAAAAAAATCTCAAGGCAGTGGCAGTAGGAGACTATAAGAGTAGAACATAACTACATTTTTCCAGAATCTGGTGTTAGTTATTGGTTACAATAATGTTACTGCCAACAACAAATATGTCATCCTTAACCATAGCCTCATCTCACCAAAGCATCCTTACCAAAGCCCTCAGTAATCCACTTACCCACCACAAACCCAACACAAAGATTCTCTACTCTGCTAAAACTATCTCATGCAGACATCCATCCCATGATGACCACCAAGATTCTGATTCTCCAAGGTAATCTCATCATTTTTAAGGTAGTTCCTTCAATTGGGTATTGCTTCTTTGGTTTCCTTTTCAACCTGTTGTGTTGTCTTTATTATTGTTATATTATTAGCTTAAGTTGTTAGTTAGAAAACGGTGAATTTAATCATTGTTTTAACACTGCTGGCTTAGATTCTTCAGCTTTGAACTGAGATTCACTTGCTCTAATACCCTGATAAATTATCGATTTTGTGTGCTGTGTATTGGGGTTCATAGGAAGAATGAGAACCAGTTGGCAAAGCTGGCAATAGTTACACTGGCAGCTGGGGTGTTAACACTGGGCTCAGTTCATGATGCATCAGCTGCAAAAACTGGTGGCAGAGTTGGGGGGCAGGCTTTTCGGTCAGCGGCTCCTCGCCCACCCCCTAGAGTCAACAATAATTCGAGGTAACTTGAATACAAATTGCACTGTTTCTAAGATTTGGTTGAATTTGTTAGTACCTAGTATTAGTTATCACATTGGTTGGACTTATTTATTCAAGAAAGACTTTGTAATGAGGAAATCACTCTAATAGACTTGAAGATATTAGCTGAACATGCTTGATTATTGTACTATACGTATTTCAGTTGGAAAGTGCTGTTTATCAGATATCATTGGTCCCCTTAACAGTGAGAGTTATTAATTTATGTTCGGGCTTGTAGTGCAAAAGAGTATCAAGATGTTACTTCCTCATAAGATTGATTGTGAACACTGTGATGGGCCTGTGAAAGATCTCAACAACAAACGATAAGAACAAAACAATATTAGAAGAAAGAAGAGACAACCACACACGAGATGTACTAACAACATGGTTCAGCCTTAGGCATACATCCATGACTGTGAAAAAGAGAAAATTTAACTGAGAAGTTGGGGAGATCAAAATAGTGGGGCAAAGGCACTCTCACAAAACAAAAACCCTAAATACACCTTGCCCTCACATGGTTATGACTTTTTTAGAAAACAAAGAGCTAGTTGTGTGTGTGTGCGTGTGTGTATATCTATCTTCACAAGGCTGAGGTGTACAGGGAAAAGGTTCAAAAGTCCTTAACCACATAGGACTTGGAGAAGGCTTGACTTCCAAGAAAAATAAGTAAGCTAACCAACCTGGGTGAAGGTGTGCATGTTGGTGGTTAAATACCTAAATTTGATATTGTTTCTAAGAGGAGTAACAAGGCTTGAAAATTGAAGGCTTCATGCTATAATAGAAACTAAAATGCCAGTTCTCATCCAACTTCCCGATTTCTCAAATGGAGTTTTTGAATCATCAGGACATGGCAACTATAATCTGTTTATACTGAAACACAAGTGTGACTGAAGTTGGTCTTAATCCAAGTTAACATAATCAACACTTCTGGGCTTTGGAATGGTCAATACATATGTATATATCAATTTACAACTCAGATGGAATAAATTTTAGAGAAGTGTGGTAAAGTTTCTGTCATGAGGAGAAGGAATCAATCTTTTGTGACAGTTGCAGTGACTTAAATTTTGCTAGAAAATGCAAACTCTGGGATAAAATCTGAGAAGTGATTATGATCTGTGTGCAGGTGAAAATTGATGATTAGAGATGTTGCTTTTTAGTTACAAACTGCCCTGTTAACTTATACACAGCTTCAAAATTCTGACCTACTGGACAGTGATTGTACTCCAGAACTCTGATTTGTGGCCCTCAGTTAGTCCACTTGTCTCTCTGGTTCGGTTTGACTTAGTTCAATCATGTTCTTCATTCCCTTGTATTTTCAGACATGCTACAATACCAAAATTGCCTTAGAATATATTCCTTGACATTATCCCTTAATGACAACTTACAACTTAGCCTCTTTTAAGGATTATAAGATATTTCTAATTCAATGGATCTGTCTCCTACATTAAGCTAGCTTAGTGGTATGTGGTTATGTAATAGACCCTATCAGTATTTGATAGAATTAGACAACAAGTATGATGTAGAGAAACCTTAGAACTTAATAGTCTCTATGACCGCAATCCCTCTCGATTCCAACTTAATTTTATTGAAAATTGTACTAGAAATTCAGAAAAAAAAATCATAAGACATATACAAATTGTGTAATAACCTCATGCAATGAAGAGCTTTCACATGTCAGTCTTCCACAAATTACGGCCTTGTTTTCTCAAGAATCACGTGGTTCACTCCTAGAAATCTGTGGCAGCTTTGATGTCTCTTACCATTCTATTTCTCGCTAGTCCCTTCTA
This sequence comes from Castanea sativa, assembly GCF_040712315.1. Taxonomy (NCBI): domain Eukaryota; kingdom Viridiplantae; phylum Streptophyta; class Magnoliopsida; order Fagales; family Fagaceae; genus Castanea; species Castanea sativa. The sequence continues at coordinate 5,659,669 of NC_134019.1, read as the reverse complement.
TATCCAAATATCATGAATTTCAGGCTTGACTCTCCAAGGAGCACTATATGTTTAATGGCTACTTAGCATCATTCTTTAGGGTCTGTAGAAATTGCTTTATCCCTCTCTGAACAGCGAGTTGTACCTTGGCACCCAACTTATGATGTTGTTCTGACACAGGATGAGTTGCCTAAGTGAACTAGTGAAGGTATACAGAATCTTACTTTCATGAACCCTCAACAAACCAACACTCCCTTTGTCATTGCTGAGAGATATAATCCCCATTTAGAAATTTGCAAACAAGATCAAGATGCCTCAAAGCTCCTGGGACACCAAGCCAATTAGTCCAGGGGGAAGAAATGAAACTCACTATCAAAAGGAACCTATTTGCATAAAATACAAGTCTTCAGTAGAAACCAGGAGCAAACTTCCAGCTACTCTAGGAGGCTCCATTCTATAAATTGTCCTCACCTTCCCATAAGCCTTACTTTGTTCCTAAATCCTCTGCTGCATTAGCTACCAGAAATTCCTTAGGAAGAAAAGAAGATTGGGACACTAAAATTCCCTCACTGCTAAAGGTGAAATATCACAGCAATTAAAGCATCCTCCAAATTTTCCATTATCTTTTTCATTTTGTTACACAGTCCAACATGAATATAAACGGTAGCCTTTGCACCCAAATTTGAGTAGGAAAAATTTTCATTGGAAGTTATAGAAAAATTTGGGGCTAGAAATTTTTTTACCTGTGGAATAATTTTGATTTCAGGATTTAATAAGGAAAATGATTGTAAAAATTTAAAAATTAAAGGAAATTGAGCTTCAGAGGGTTATGCGTACGAAGTGTGACATGATCACTTGTGTAATATTGGGAAAACTCTGAGACTATTCAATTATGAGTGATTAGATATTGCTTGCTCACACCCAGCCAAAAAAAAAAAAGATATTGCTTGCTCACTTTGGCTCATTAGTTATAAAACAAGTTTAATTTGTCTAGACACCATAGGCTTTCCCCTATAAAAAGTTTCAGCCAAATAGCAGTATGGGATCTATTAAAAGAGAAAGTTTCTTACTTAAATGAGATAGGAAAAGAGAAATGGTGTCCAACAGAATAAGATTTCCTAATTGTACTTAATAGCTCAGAATGATTAAATTCAAGCAACTCAAAGTCATGTTTCATGGATTGGATCTTCCATTGACTGTACGGGAGATTATTGTGGCTTAGCACGTCTTGAAGCACAGAAGAATATCCTTATGCTGATAGTATTACCAGTATTCAATGCTGAATAATTTTTTAAATAAGTTTTTTTTGGCTTATAAATGGATATTGTATTGGCTTCTTTTATTCATCACATGGCGGATCACTGTAAGAATTTTTAATAAATTTCTTCATTTATGTTTTGTCTTTTTCTTGATTCTATTTTGGTTGTCATCTAAAAATGTGACTTAATTACATTATAAACAAGTTATCCTCCAACAGTTCATTGATATAATTAAGTTTATTTGGCAGGACTAACATTTACATCAATCCTCCAGTTGCCCCACCTTTAGTCGGTGGGTACGGGTATGGTTATGGCGTACCATTTTTTGGTGGCTGGGGTTGGTCACCATTTTCGTTCTTTGCACCTGGTCCAAGTGTTGCCGTTGGCATTGGAGGTGGATTTGATGTTTTGGCACTGTTTCTGTTTCTTGGTGCTGCAGCTGCTGTTGTGAGGAGATTCATTGGATCAAGATTTGAAGATGATGATGATTACTAGTGGCAGATAGAACTTATTTTGATGCTTTAATTATATAAGTTTTACTTAAGCGACTACAAGACACTTTCATCTAGTCACCAACTTGTATTTGTAACCATTATTATGTAATATAATTGTGCTAGAGAAGAGAAACGCTCTTGTAATTCTCTGTTTACAGGAACTTATAACAGTATAAATGCAGTAATTTATTTTGTTGACTACTTGTGCTGCCCCTTCTTCATTGATAGTGACTTTGCCAGGTTCTAGGGGGGCTAATCTCCTTTTTTGTTGATCGAACCGCTTTCCCTCAGCCCACTCATCTAGCCCTCTTCACAAAATTGGACAATCGATGCCACAAAAATAGCCAACTCGAATTCAAACCTGTCATTCTGTGACATCAATCTCTTGATAAAGATTTTTAAAGGGATGACAAGTGGGAATTGGGGGCACATTAATCCCTTCAAAGATTTTTAAACTCTGTTGTAACTAAATTGACACTTCCTAGTGTTTCAAACAAAAATGCATAGGGTTTAAATCATGTAGCAGGGGAGGGAGAATTGTTGGTGTGAGGGAGACTTTAATTTGGTTCTCTATATTAAAAGGGAAATTACTAAAAACATCAATTCATATTTGATATTTGATACTAGATACTTGATGATTTTAGTTCTTTACAAGAGTATAGGCTACACCTTTTAAAAGGTAATACTTATTTTTTGTAAATTTTTTAATTCTTTTTGTTCTTAGCATGTACCTACACAATATTTGATAAGAGATAGACGAATGATATCTAATTTTTTATCCCAAATCTTAGCAATTTTTTGTCAAGTTTGATGTATACTTTCAGTTGTACATGTAAAATCACCTCATTTGAATCTTCATTTGTATTTATAAATTTTTTTGTACAACTCTATATAGCAGAACACATGGTACGCAAAAACAGAAAAGAAAAACAGAAGAATACTTAATCATTAGCATTTTAGTCCAATCCCTCTAAAGATAAATTACAGGATCTGCCATCAGTTAGTCCAATTGTTACTATACCACCAGTTTTAGTCTCTCCCCTTTCTTTCTCGTTAACCTCAGTACTGAAATGATTTTGTGTGAATTCATTTTCCTTCCTTCTTTAGTCGGCAACTATACTCTATAAGAGAGGCTACCATGCAGCAGATGAACACTGAATCCTTTGATGCTCCTTGGCAGCAGCTAGATTCACAAGTCTGACATTGTCATTCATCATAAGAACAAGAACACCCACATCCATCCTCATTTCATTCATAAATGAAAAACCTAAGCCCCTATAGCTTAAATATGCGTACACATAAAGTTAGCTGTTTGATTGGAGAAAGAAGTCCTGAAGTAACAACCTGCTAGAGTGTAGCTATAATCACTTTGTATAAGCACCTTTCCACACCTATTTTGACCTTGAAAGCACCTACCAGAAACATTGAGAAGGAAATGAGCAGCTTTCATTATACATATTGAGCAATCTGCCTCCATTATATTGAGCTATAACCAACTGACATTGAAGCTTAAAATCAGTCTTCCTTGGAGTATCTCTATCTTGCTTTGTAAAGCAATCAAAATAGCATGAACCAGTATGACTGAACAAATTGGTGTGAAATCACAATTGCTTAGAGTAGATCAGCAATAAATCTAGTGCCTCAGCCATCAGCCATGGACTTCAATGACATTCTTACTATACGGAAAGTACTAAAGTTCTAAGTAATTACATCATGCCACCCAGCTCATTTTCTTATAAATTCTGAAGTGCATGGAAAGCATGTATCAGAGCTTAGGAGGCAACTTGATCTTTCCAAGTTGAAAATTTTTTATGACCAATTACATTCTTAAACATATGAATGTAAAGCTATATTCTGATTGTGATAGACATTGTTTTTCAGTTTATATGTTATTCACTTATTCTATCAGCTGGACAGCCGCAATGGAGGGTATTTTTTCCCTCAATTTTTGTGTTAGAGCAACACGGACTGTCATAACTCCAGCTGCAGGTCCACTAAGCCGAACATTGACAATATAGTCATTGATTTGAATAAGCTCAAGAATTCCACCTCCTGTACCCGCAAGGTATGGTCTAATCTCAGCAAGAACCTGAAAAGAAGAAGAAGAAAAAAAACCAATTTAAGCTCCGATTCATCATTTTTTTTTTCTTTTACATCCCCCTTGCCCCAACCACAAATATATTATAAGCTGTCTAAATCGATATTTAGGTAATAATAATAATCAGCCATATAGATGTGATCAGAAAAACTTACAGAAACTCATTATTGGAAGTCATCAGTGAATGACTAATCACAACTATATCCATTGCAGAGACATGAATAAACAGCAAGCAGTTTGATATTACTGATTTGTTACCAAGAAGTTGAAATTTTGACCTTGTTCTACATGTGAGATTTCCTGGTCCAATTGACTAGTTCGTGCATTTTAGTGAGCCTTATGGATTCAAGTTTCCAATTGATGTTTTACTTCTGCAGTCCCCAGTCGGTTATTGTGAAAACAGTAATAGTACGAGATGTTTAAAAAAAAATTGAAACCCATATCAATTAGCATATTTATGTAAGTTGTGCTACTACAGTAGAACTTCAATTTCAACTTCCTTGCAAGATCTGTAGTAACTATCATTTGAAGTTGCTTTTAGTTTAAGAGAACTTAGGAAATTCTAATCTGGTCCATGTGGCAGCTTGTGTGCTAGAAGAAGAATCATGCTTCTTTTGAAATTGGAAATCATGTCTTGATTCTTGTTTTCTGATAAGCCCAAATAAGATCCTTGGGTTCACCCATTCTAATATATATATATATATATATATATATATATATATATATATATTGACAACTTTTGAATACATCACCCTCATCTAAATGGAAAAACCCTATCAGTTAAAGTGCCCCTATAACATTTTAACAAGCCTCTTGTACTACTCCAACTTAGTTCCAAAAAGTTCTTCTATGAAATGTAGTGATGCAAAATTTTCATGAAACAATTTCATGCAATTAATAAATATATTTTATGTAAATTAGAGGTCCACTTTTCTAACCTTTTCGACATTCTCCTCATTGAGCTCAAGTCCTGTCTCTCTGTCTAGGATCTGCTCCACGTCCATAATTTCAGGTATTTTATCTCGAAGCCGAGTTTCAATTCCCATCTTTAGTGTCATGGTTGAGCTTGGACATGATCCACATGCTCCTTGTAGCTTTAGTACCACAACAAGGCCATCTATCTCATGTAAAGCCACATTCCCTCCATCAGCCATTAATCCAGGACGTACTTCATCCAAAACCTTCTCCACATTCTCTTCAGTTAATGGAAGGACACAGCTTGGTGAAATCACAAGCCCTTCAACATTTGAAAATCATTCTAAAATCAAAACCTTGATCAAATCTCTTATTCAATCCAGTCTCATTAACCCACCATAGCTTAAGAAAAGGAAAAAAAAAAAAAAAATTGATCTCTTCATTTTTTTTTTCATTATAATTTTATTAAATTCAGGAGTCAGTCTCTCCAAAAAATATTTGGGTAAAACTGCCTACCAATTGCCTCTCATAGGCCAAAAAAAAAAAAAACAAGTGGAGCTTTGTGCACTAGATACGAATATACCAAAGAAAATTGATTAAATACGCCAAATGTACAACCTCCTGTGTGAAAGTTATCATTCTTAACCTTTCATTTTAACATAAATAGTTTTTATTCTTTATCAATTTCAAAAGGTTCCCTACCACATCAATTCCTTTAAGGGATTAGTATTAAAGTTCCATAAGAAAAGCATTTGCCATGAATCAAACATTTGAACCCCATTTAGTTCTAATTCTTAAAATTTACTTCATTACAGCAACCAAAAACAGCTTTTTCCAATAGATATACATTCTGACAATGTTCACAGTTTACATTGGTAATTCATAAGACTTACCTGCTTGATTCCTACGAGCTCGACTTGAAGAGAAGCCAAGGAAGTGTCTGCTATGGAACTGACCTCTAAGAAAACAACTTTGTTTTGAAGAAAAACCTCTGGAATCTGAAATGGGTTTCTAGCGAGAGTGTACAAAAACTGAGTCAGTCAATGAACCATCATGAATTATGCACATAAAGCCAATACCAAAAGAATATTGTATCAAATCAATGAAATTGTTGAAAGAGTTGTAAGAACCTTGAGAACTGCTAAATGGGTAGCTGAAATCCTTTCATATTGTTGAAGGGAATTGCTAGATATTGCAGTGGTTGGTGTTGCTTTGAGACCCTGTGGTCGGTTTAAGAGTGCACCCACCATTGAGAAAATAGTGGGTACCAAATAGCAATATATATACACCCTTTTAGTCTCTCTCTAAAATGAATCAAAAGGCAATACCAAATTTAGAATTTTGTTTTATAACTTTCGTTGTTTTTTTGATTTTGTGTTTGTAGTTCAGACAGTTATGATGTCTGCAGAAGCAGGTATGGTGGGAATGTTGATAGTAAGTGTGTTGTGATTGGCTGATAATATGAATATCGTGATAAAAGAGAATTGGAAAAAACTGCTAAACTGATTTTTGTGTTCCCAAACTCTGTGGATAGAATCTGTGTTGCTATGAAACAAATGAAGCCACGTTGTATAGAAAACCTCTCTCCCTCTCTCTCTCTCTCTCTCTCTCTCCACTGTTTAAAGGATAATATATACTTTAGAAATTGTTCTGGGCCTTTATAGTGTCCAGGCCCAAACAATATAGCCCACAGATCCAATCTCATATAAATCCATGTATTGGATTTGGATGAGTGCCATCCATTTTAGGTTTTTTTTATAAGATAATATGATTTGAAACAATGGGAGAGAGGTTTGAATTTTAGTTCTAATGTCATAAGTAATGTCATTAAGTTACAAGACTCTTAGTTAGATTGACCTGTTTTAATCTTTTTAAGTTTTTAACAATTTTAATCCTAAGGGTGCGTTTGGATACCACTTATTTTTCTGAAAACTAAAAACAATAAAAAAAAAATTTCGGTTACTGTTCATACTCACAAAACACTGTTTATTTGTCTTAATGCACTGTTCATGTCCCATGAATAGTGCAAGAGGTGCTGGTAAAAAAAAAAAGGTTGAAACGCAGACGCACTGCGTTTTAGCTATACCCAAACAAGTACTAACTATTTATTTATGATAAAAAGTTTAAAATCCTTAAGTTCCTAATTTACCATGATAATTGAGTCAAGTACATCAGGCATCTCTCTCTCTCTCTCTCTCTCTCTCTCTCTCTCTCTCTTAAATTTCTTGAAAAGATTCTACCTTAATTCTAGTTGGAGTTGATTTTTGAATTTCCACACACACACTGCACCCTATATTATGGCCAAGAAAAGGAAAAAGTAACCAAAAACATATCCAGGGTGAGTTTGGTTCAGCCTGAAATTGTGCTTTCTGAAAATGCGTAATATAAAATTGGGTTTTTTATTTTAAGTAGAGCACTTGGTAAAAGCTTCAAAACATGCTTTTTTTATTATTTTATAATCTAAGTGTTTGGTTAGCACTTATAAAAGTGGCAATTTGAGTTGTAAATGACCAAAAAAACAAAATGTATATATAAGGGAGTTTATTTCATACTTAGTATCAACTTCTTAATAATAATAATAATAATAATAATAATAATAATAATAATAATAATACTTAGTATTATTATTATTATTATATTGTTTGTGTTAGTTATTTTTTTTAGTGTCATATTATTTGTTATTGTGAGATCTGGGTTGACTACTTGCATGTTTTGTCTGTATAATAGAGGGATAAAGTTGGATTTTTAAGAAAAAAAAAAACTAAGTGCAAATTAAGGAAATAGGTGTACTTTACAACAGTAACATTTATGTTTTGAAATAACGCATTTGTTGTGATTTGCAATTGTAGGTTAAAGGCCACTACATACCAAAAAAAAAAAAAAAAAACAATTCCAATGAGATGACGTGCTTTTAAAATTTGTTACCAAATACGCATTTTCATATATTGGGTTGGTAAATGCATCTTTTGGGCCCTTAAAGCTGAACCAAATGAGCACTCAAACACTTCTGAATATTATGTTATTCTATCACATTTTTAAATAATGTTAAGGATTGATTATTGTCCAAATCTTTGGACGTATCAATATTATACAAAGGCTATTTTTTCCCCTATTTTCCACATAAGTTTCTAGATTTATTGTTTGCTTGCCATTTTGCAAGAAATAAACAATGAGTTTATCTCTTGGGAGGAAAAGGATTGCACTAGATGTGGGGGGAACTATATTAGTCCACTTGGGCTTTTGATGGGCAGCTAGAAGATCTCAACCCTAAGGTCCAAGTCAGGTTCCATTTTCTCATTCTTGGGCCCAACTTCCTTAACTTTTGTTCCTGGGGAAAAAAACATTGGTAGGGGCCCTTCTTTTACTTTTCTAGGGTATTGATAGGGCATGGCAAGGCCTACTTTACAGCCGGACCTCATTGTTCAGTTCTACCATACCAGTGTGTGTGGAAAATCTTTTCCAAATTTTGAATTGGAATTTAGGAAACTGACAAAAAAAAAAAGCAAAAACAATTGGGGGAACCTAAAACCCATAGATACACCTTCTAAATCAGGAATCTAATGCAATGAGCATGTATTCTCATAAAATTTCTACGGCTTCTAAAGCCTAAAGTTAAAGCTGTGGATTGTGGATGTTTGTAACCTTTTGTCAGAATTATAGAATTGAATCTTTCCTACACCATAATAAGGGATTTAAGAAATAAAAGAGGGCTATAGCATTAGTTATTGGAGCTGAATTCTGACCCAACATTATTTTTAGATACAAATAAAATGAAGCAACAATTCTTTCCCATACCTTTTGAAGCAGCCTTCCCACCATTTTTCGAAGAGGGCTAGCTTATAGCTTGTTCTTTGGCTTATTCTTTTAAGGAAGTTCATGTAAAGATTTTTAAAACATCTCTCTCTCTCTCTCTCTCTCTCTCTCTCTCTCTCTCTCTCTCTTTATACATACATATATATATATATATATATATATATATATATATATATATATATCAATTGAATGTTATTTACTATATGATCCATAAAAAATAATATTTTACGCATAATTTTAGAATACAAAAACTTGAAATTTTAGTATTATATGGACGAAATGGTTATTAATTTTTTTTATTATCTTAAAAATTTGCAAGCATGGAGGTATAAGAAGAAAATTTAATCAAATGGTAGATTTTGTCAAAATTTGTATTAAAAAAAATTAAGTAATAATGCTTAAAGTTATACAAATCCATCCCAAATACAAACTTTTCACAATTATGAACCTTTAAGCCCTTTCATAGGACAAAGAAATACGTGTATATTGAGTTGGATATAATAAAAGCATGCAAATAAATAGTGATACAAGATTACACTATTTTATTGTCCCTTTTGACATTTAGATGAAAAACAACATACTAATTTTAAGGGCTATATTTTTATGTATTTGCATATCCGAGATTAAAACACTTTATATGCATTTGTGTCTTAGTATATAGTGTGTTCAAGAAGATCTTGGTTGAATAAACAAATGGCATTATTGGAGACAAAAAACTGTTCAAGAAAAGCTAAATCTGCAAGTCTCAATACCTGTTGATCTACTGAGAATAAATGAATCTTCGGGAAAACTAGATCAACGCCTTTTGATTTATCAAGCTTCATAAAAACTGAACATTAAATTATGTTTTCATCTCCTAATGACTCGATTTCCTAGGGATTCGTGCACTAAGGATTCAAAAACATATAAAAGACATATTTTATAGTTGCCAACATAAAGGCAAAGAGATACACACATAACTAGAGTTGTTGCGACATTTGTGCACCTAGGGTTACTTGGATTGTAACATTGTGGCAACCCAAAAGCTCTTCTAAAATTCCACAGAAACCCCAGCTCCCATCATCGCCACTTATAATATCCTTTACTCTGAGCGCGTGTATGTGAGTGATAGATTGATACGGTTAAGTCACTTTTGTCAAATTGGTTCATTTGACAAAGTGTGGTATCACTTTCTTTTATTCTTATTATTATTAATTCGGTAGTTACAATGGAATAGGGAGGATTTAAACCTAAACATTTCTATTAAAAATATCATGAAAAACTAGTTGTGCTACAAATTAAGGTCTTGGGTTGTGATCATAAGATATTTAAAAATGAAAAAAAATCTGATATGGATGTCTCACATTAATTGCTATATCAAACTTTTTAAAATCCTTTCACTCCCTCAAAAATTTTTAATTTCATCTTTGAAATGGTAGGTAGACATCGAAAAAGTTAACTCAAGAGTGAAAATGGTTCTTACTAAAAAAAACAAATGCTAGGTTGACATGAAAACGTTATCTGCTGATGTGTAGTGGGATTTCCACAGTGGAGCTTTTCTAAATTATTGTCCTAAATTTAACTCAAAAGAACCACAATTGCCCAATACTGGTACCTGTGCTCCTGAATAGGTAATTGACTTATTGTCTATTCTTTACTTGCACTTCTTTTTTGGAAGAATTCTTTATTTGCACTTGAATACAACACAACAACCTTATATCACCATCATATTTGATACAAAAAAAATAACCCATCTAACACATGGATGCTTTCCTTGTCCAGAATAATAAAATTTTCCTCTGAAACAAAGAGATTCTCTAGGACAATTGCAATCAAGCTAAAGATTCTTGTCTGTTCCTTTCTTCAATTTTCTAAAATACAAACTTGTTCTAGCTAAAGTTTCCTCCATGTGATGAGGCACACACACCTACTTTTCCAAATCATTTAGTTATACCAAAGTGCTTATGTGTGTAAATTAAAAACAAAGCAATCAAATATGCTGGTGCCACGAGGGACAGCTTGCGTGTTTGCAAAATCTGTGGGCACGACTCCTATGTTATAATTTTTGCCACAATTCTGATTTGATTGACTATGAATGGTTGGAAAAAAAAAATGTGGCAATTCGTATTAATGTGATAGAAAATCACTCACAATTTACTACATCAAAATTGTGAGCACAAAAATTAGTCTTAACTGATCTCATCAAACTGTGATGCTCCTTCGATCCTCAGCCCAAAATAAAGTAAATATAAAACAGAACAATAAAAATAGAATAAAAGGTCAAGGCCAAGCTTTAAAAAAAATTAGAATGATGCTATTTGCTTTCCAACATATGCATCCACTTTTTATCAAAATGACAAATGAAAACTTAAAAAAGTAATTAAAAATGTTGACAACAATAATTGAGGGGCCAAAACAAATGAGGAAGATAAATGAGAATAAAAAAAAAAGAAAAAAAAAAAGAGAGCCATAGTACAGCGTGGGGGTGAGGATATTGTTGTAAAACGAGGATGAGTATTGGATCCAGAGAAGATAAGCTTTAGGCCCAAAAATAGAGAGATTCCTTTGGCCCTTTGTAAACCCAATCTTCTAATAATTTATTACTTTGTTTAACATTTGTTTGTATTCATTGGTTGGGAAGTCGTACTCCGAATCTGATGCATTGAATGTGGGAATTGAACTTGAGCCAATGGATTTTTTTTTCAATTTTTAAGAATTATGCTAATTAAAATCTTCTCTTCACTAGTGACCCTTTTATTTATTTATTTATTTATTTGTTTCAATCAGTGGGTTTTTTTTTTTTTTTTTTTTTGGAATATGATCGGTAGTACTATATGTTAAGGGATGAGGCATCATTGTTTGACCAACCCCAGCATACAAAAATGTAAATCTAAAAACTCCAATCAGCTCAAAACTTGTACCATGATTGAGTTTCTTGGAGATTACTTTGTTTTTTGGAGTCAACAATGATACTTACACAATCATATTCATGTTGGTTTATGTGACCTAACTCGGTGCATTGTTTCTTATACATTTCGTGAACATGTCCTAAAATTTATGTACTTGACAGAAAGCATATATAATGTGTTTTTTTTTTTTTTTTTTTTGAGGAAGTATATAATTTGTTAAATTAAGTAAATATTACATATGTAATTATTTCCTAATTTCCATGGATCTGAACAGCCAAAAGGTTGATAGTTTGGTAACATTGCCATAGCGAGCATGCTAGTTAAAATTTCAGCTGCTGTGATTCTATGAATCCTTTTCAATTGGACTTATGTAAATAGTTGAGATGACTTCGATTTTCGACAATAAAAATGAAACTTGTTGAGATGATCGTATTTAAGTTATTCTTGATATATTGATGCCAAAATTATAAAGAACTAAGCTATTAGAGTGAAGTAAAACCAAAATGACTCTTCTCAAAAAAACAAAAAAAAAAAGATTAAAACCAAAATGATTGATTTACGACTTGTTGGGCTAAATCTTTTGTTTGATAAGATTTTTGTTTTAACAGATGACTTAAGATTCATGAAAAAAAATACAAACCTTGTATTACCTACTAAAATATATGTTCTCATGCCAATAATCAATCTCAAATATAAGATCTATAAAAATTAATGGTAATCAAGCTTTGCTCGAGAAGTTCATAGGAATGGAATGGCAACGGATTTGGGTTGTAAAAAATAAAATATAAAAATTCCCAACCCCTAATTTATACAAATAAATCTAAATAATTCTATCTCAAGCTCATATAATATTTATATTTACACTTGAGCCAAAACACCCTCGTTTATCTTATCATGAGTTGGGTCAAACGGTTAGATCAAGTCAAGTTAATCTAAAATTGAGGATATGAAATACTATCTAACAATATTTATGCATTATTAACCACTTTACACTAAATCAAGTAACATTTTAAGAGAGAAATACGCATACTTGCTTTTTATAAATAAAAATCCTACTTTTGTGGAAAAAAAAAAAAGAAACTAAAAATATAGGTATTTTAGTCATTTAAATTAATAATTAGTTTAGGTTGCACTGACTATAACCCTCAACTCCTTCCCAAAACCCTATAGAGTTAGAAAATGTGACCCCAAATCCACCCTAAACCAGTTAGAAAACTTTTTTGCTATTAGGGTCTGGTTAGGGAAAAACTCACAAACCTAACCCATCCCCATTGCTATACAGAAGTTCATGTTGAACTAATCCTATATTTCATTTGAGCTTATGCCCCAGATGCCAACTAACATGAAACTTGACTCAGCAAGGCTTATTTAGGTGTAGAAGCTCAATTTCAAGCTCCAAAATAACTCACTTATTAACTGATTATTAAGTTTTTTTAAATTAAAATAATGGTTAATTACAAAAAAAAACTATATAATTTTCAGAAGAAATCTATTAAAAGTTGAATTGTATTTACATCCTCTAAGTTTGAGGTTACTTTTAAAGTGGCCTCTCAAGTCTCAACTTCAAAACTTACAATTTACATCATCGATTATTACAACAATGCCAATATGTCTCTTTGTTGTGTGGGTTGATGGAAAGATTTTAACTGGGGTTAATGGAATGGACACATTGATATCGGTGTAATCGGGTAACACTTAATAGTGTAAATTACAAATTTTCAAATTTAAGTGACAGATTTACAAGCAATCTCAAATATAGAGGGTGTAAGTAATATTTTGGAGAAAATATAAAAATAAACTTTGCATTCTTCAATTGGATAAATTACACAAACCTCCTTTGAGGATTGATGAAATCGACACATAAGCCCTTTCATTAATAGCAGTAATAGAATATTTCAAAATTTGAAAAGATCCTCTTGATTAAACCATAAACACGATTTGGTAACAAGAAACAATGTTTAATTTTTTTTTTTTAAACTAACTATAATTAAAGTTTGGTGAAGGAAACCTTTTCGAAATTTAGAATATCCAGGGCTATTATTGACAAAATGAGTAATGTGTTGATTTCAAGGAAAGAGAGCAACATTTCTCTTAAGGTTTTGGGCAGAATATCATTCTCCTAAACCTCAAGGAACATTTGTATAATTTATCTTTTTATTATAAATTATGCTACCAAACCGTTTATGAAGCTTTCAAAACCCAAATAGTATAAATTCAATTTGATATTAATTAGATTTTATTTTGACATGGATCATTTTCTAAAGAACTTTGAGAAGGATATTCTAACTCAATTAAATAATTCTATGAATGTGATTGAAATTTGTAGTGGATTAATTTAATGAATGTGAGTATCAAAAGTCTTGTAAGGTAATTGGTACTCTTTGATGTTTTTAATGAAAATATCTCAGATTTAAATTCTTCTCCTTCACAAAATCTCAAGTTCAATTCAGGCATTTACTTCAGTTTTGAGTCAAGCTACCAAGTCGGATTCAATTTTGTTAGGTTTGATCATCATCAAGTTGGTATTAGTTTAATTAAGTGAAATTCAGGGATTTTTAAAGAAAAGCAAACGTGGGTATCAGAGTCCAAAATTGCTGACTCTACAAGATAAAAAGTAGTATTCAAAATAGTGATTTGCTTTTATTAGAAGTGATGTGCCTTTTCATTCTATACAATGAAAAATTCACCATTAACCTAACATGCTTATAAGAATCTAATATAGGGTCAATTGCTTAAGTATTTAATTAACAACCTTTAAGTGATGGCCTTTAAAAATCCCAAAACTAAAAACTCCTCAAGTCAAATCACAAAGTGACCATTAGATCTCCTCCACTTCTGATGAATAAAAACATGATAAGAGTACTAAAAACAACTTCCATGGTTGGGTGAGTGGCACGTGTCACAAGGACAATCTTCAAACCCCACAAGACACCTTGCATCTTGATTGACACATTTATAATTTTTATTTAGGTCAAATCTTATCAAGAACTTATGAGGATGTGACCCTTTTTCTAGACAAAAAACAAAATAAAAAGGAAAGGGAGGGGCAGTGCTTACCTTCCCTGAATCTATGGATCATGACTGAACTTGATGTGGAAACAATTGGTTCATATTCAAGCTTAGGTATACGATGGGGGCCAATTATATTGGTGGGTTTATTATGGTGGGGTCTACTAAAGGATGCCATTGAAGTACGATGAGGTAGTAGAAAGCAAGAAAAGACATTTGAGAATGAAATCTAGTTTATAATTTAGAAAATATAGAAACTTTGATAATTATAGTTACAAAGATAATATCTGCCAAGATGGCTTTTATTATTCATTTTGTGTACAGTTTGTAAACTTTAGAATGAAGAAATTGACGCATAGAAAGATACAAACATACAATAGTTTCATTCTTAATAAAAATCATACTGTGTTGTCTCTTTCTTTTTTGTTTTTTTTCAAAGAAAGAAAAAAATTTTAAATATGTTTTCCAAATGATGTCTTAATAGTGTAAATATGGATTATTAATATGTTGTGTGGATGTGCACCTAATCTAAGATCGGGTGTATACCAAATAATTATATATATATATATATATATATATATATATATATATATATATATATATTCCGAACTATATAATTAGAGCAAGAAATTTCAATTATTACCTAAGCTTCAAGAGAATAGTAGAGTTGTCCAAACCCAATCGGTACCACCAAACCAACAGATTCGACCTAGCCGAATTTGAGATTCTGTTGATCCGCTCAATGCCACAGTCATTGACAATTGCTTCCTTCAAAATCCGACGGCTTCCAGGCAAAGATATGGATCCTTGCAAGAAGAACTGAATACAACTAATCGACCAATCTCCACCGTTAGACATCGATGTTCTCCGTCGATATGAGGGTTTCTCCGTCGTACTCTGAGAGATTGCGATCAGATCTAATGAGATCTCGATAGACTTGGCGAGATCTGCTTTTACCGACTCTGACCAACATCCAATTGCTACCTATTGAGACTCGAGCCGTCTAAACTGACATTTCTTCCTAGTCGGCAACAAGTTTCATTCTTCACCATCTGAAGTGATTAAGTCAAGTTTGAGTTGAGCACAAACCTTACATGAACTGACCTGTAGACACCTCAAAGAATTGTACAAGCTCGATGAATGATATCATAGTCAAGTATTGGAATTTAAAATTTTAAAAATTTTATCACATAATTATAAATTTCTAAAATTTGAAGAGCGAAAACCAAATTAACTTTCAGGAAAAAAAAAAAAAAAAAAGCTTATGGACCTTTGTGGTTAGTGGAGGGTGAATTTCGCTTTTAAAGTCTAATCTTGAACCTTTATTAGATAGTGTTATATTAAAATCGACTAGTGTGTGTTTTGATAAACCATTAAAAAACGATGTTTAGGGTTTAAAATGAGTTTTTATAAAAAAAGTCTTGAAAAGTTGCTGTTACGGAACAGAGTTTTGAGTTTTTAAAAACATGTTTTTAGGCTCTCAAACCACTTAATCAAACAAATCTTAAGTTTATTTTATATAAAAATCAAGAATTATTGCTTTAGCTACTTGAATACTTTCATAATTTTGCTAGAAAATTGACAATCACTGCGATGATTGAATTCTCAATTTACATAGATTCTACTAAAGAATCATTTTCAAGTATGTGGTAGTGTCCCCCTACAACTATCATGTTGTATCTATCTTCATGTATACACATTTGGAAAATGCAAAGCATTGGACAAACAAATGGGAGTCATGGATCTTAATCATATTCTCTAGACACTCGTTTTCTATATATATATATATGTGTCTAGAAAATGAGATTAATAATGAGTTTTATATTGTATTTTTTTTTTTTTTTGTGCAATCGCATGTAAGTCAGTTAAAGTATTTATTTATATATTTGTATTGCTTTTTAGTGCTTTAAAATTTCCAAAAATTTCTCCTAAATAGAAGTGTGTCCACAATCGTAACAAAAAAGCCATGCTCAAAAAATGAAATTGGGATAGATGAGGTTAAGAGAATCTTGTTATGGAGAGTGGACGAGGATGATGACTGATGGGAGTTGTTGGTTAAAGACAAGGAGAAGTAATAAAATGTTAAAGAGTGTGGAGTCGGGTGGGGCACTTTGTTCCGGCTTGTGCCTTGGTTAGGCTACAACGCGTGCTTATTCCAATCCAATCATACAAAACCATACAGAGTTTTAGAACTGCTTCAAGATTCCGTTCCTTCTTTTGTCCTTTACTTTTTCTTCTCAAATTAATAATAATAACAATAATAATAGTACCCACTTGACTATATAGGATTGTGCAATTGTAGCCTCTATAGACTTTTTAATTTTGGTAAGTGCACTTCTTTCATCTATTAAGAGAATGCTAAATATGCTTATGCTTCCAAAAGCATTTAGTTTGGGAAAATCTTTTATGCGCCAGACATATGAGATATCTTTTCTTTAGCTTGAGTGTACTAAAAGACAATTATTAATGTTGAATTTTTACGTTGATGGTATGAAGTCCGAACCTTATCTACATCAATTGGAATTCTATCTATCGTATTAATTTAAAAAATGTTGAATTTACAATATAATCAAGCCACTTCTCTAGAAAATTGAGTCACTTAAAAACAAAAAAACCAACATTTTATTAATCTTTGCTACTTTTGTTACTTTTCAATGTAAGCGGAATCCGTTTTATTTTCTTTAATGATTGTCTTAAGAACCCCAGTTAACATACTCCTTCGATAACTTGCTAAGTTATCTGATTATTTTTTCCTTATTAAAATAATTAACATAATCAAAGGGCAATGGTTTTGAAATACAAGCAAACATGGTCTCATGTTTGCTTGAATTGAAATTGGAGAAAGTTCAAGAAAAGTAATCATATTAGATTTCCTAATAGCTTTCTGCAATTAGGATTAACAAATGGTATGAACCATGAAGAAAGTAGATATTATTTGAAGTCTTTGATCATGATTCAATTTGAGAATTAAGATGTTTTGTACTAATTACATTTGTTTCTTACAAGCATGACGGGGGTAAATTTATTAAGAGAGAAACCTTACCAAGGATATCAGATTAGGATAAGGTGTAATACCTTAGGTATTGCACCTAATGCAATAGCATTGTATTGTTGAGATTGAGAGTTGGAAAAAACAACTTTCTATTTCAACCATTAAATAAAATAAAATAAAAATTAGTAAAAAAGTTAAAGTTAAAAAGTGGGTGTAATAAAAAATTTTGTGAGAGAAGAAAAGGGTAATTGCATAGTGCAATTGCCGAATCTCAATCCAAGAATATCAACCCAATAAAGTTTGAGGTGAGCTAAAGTCCACCCAATTCAAACCTACAATAATTAAACAACCTACTTTTAGGCTTTTGATCAACCGTTTCAAAGCAACTTCAATAAATTTATGAAAGCCATATATGCATTTGGAAAATAATATAGTCATTTTTTATATATAATTTCGTTCGTCAATTTAAGTATTTCCTTATTTTTGTAGATAATTTTTTGAAATTTGCAGTTTTGAAAATAAATCTGAATTATCAATATCTTTTTTTTTTCTAGTCATATTTATCAAGATATTCAATTAATTTTCCTTTTGTTTTCTTCTTTTAAGTTTTCATATCCGTATTTTCTAGTAGCCATCTATACCTAAAGATATTTATAGACAAAAAGGAACATTATCTATAATATAAATAATAATATGATAGTAAAATAATATATTAAAATGTAGACCAATAAAACATGATTTATCAATGATACTATTACAACTTCACTTAGCAATAAAATCACAACTAACCTTAACATTAACGGTCTATTTGGAATCCACTTATTTTACTGAAATTGAATTTTTTTTTTTTTAAATAAAAGTACTATAGATAAAGGTAAAACTTAGTTGAAATAATATAGTATGTGTTTTAGACATATTTTATGTAATTGGCTAATTATTTGACAAAATGTACTTTTACTTGTAATTGGGTAGATCTAGGATGAGTTTAGTATTTTAAGAAACATGTTGTTCAAGCCAAGTATGTATTAAAGCTATGAAGATTGGATCAAGAAACAAGTGAAGAAAATCAGTTCATTAAAACTTGACAGAAGCTCTATATAAGAGCGACAGAAATAGTATCTATCGAGACTTAATGAAAAATCTCGATGGAAGCTTGATAGAAGCTGAATTTGTCAACATCTACGAAATCATAATTTCCAGATCTGATTTTTTACTCATGCTGACGTGTACGTGTAGGGTTTCTTTTCTTACAACTCTAGACATATTTAAGGCTTATTTTGAAGGCCGTCATACATGGAGAACACATGCAAAAAGTGACCTAATGCCTTATTCTTTTTGAAATAATCTACTGCGTCTTTACACCTTAGGGTTTTATAACCAAGTGCTTCTTGATCTTCATTGGAGTCTGAGAGCCGTGCATCATTGGTTAGTCATATACTGGGATCCATGCAAAAAGGTGGCATTCATATATTGAAGAGTTCAGAGGTTCCGAAGCAGTAGAAGGTTTCTACTGTAAGTTTATCTACGAGGATTGTATAGTCTAAGGACAAATGTTTTGTGTTAGATTCGAAACTTCTCTTTATTATGGTGGATTGCTTTTCGAGAAGGTTTCCCTCCAGGTGTTTTACTGTGAAACTAGTTTGTTTCATTAGTTTTCCTGAGTCATCATATCTTGTCTTATTTACTATTTTGTTGTGCATGATATTAACATGATATTAATATTTGTTTGTTTTAACAAGGTTTATTCATAATAAATCTAACTAATAACTTTGGTTTAAAATTTGTTAATTCTATCAACCGGGGTCTAAATTTTCCAACATAGTGGGACACATGAATAGTACCAAAAAGTGCAATGGAATCCATGATAGTAGCAAAAATAAACTAAATAGTAAAATAAGTTGACAAAATTAATCATGCCAAATGGGCACTAATATTAGAACTTTTCACATCAATTTTATATATAAAGAATAATGCATAAAAAATAAAAATTATTTATCTTATATGTGGTCCTTCAGAATAATATGTTTAGGGGTAAGAGAGGAAAATAACAGATTGAAAATGATTGGTTGTTAGGAGATACTTTATAGAGAGATATGCTTGAGAGAGAGAGAGAGAGAGAGAGAGAGAGTAAGTTTATGGGAAAAAATTGGGTCTAATACTCTAATGCATTGGACTTGTCACAATGGTGACACATGTTTTATTTTAGTCATGTGTCATTATCCTTCTTTCACATAGGATCTTAGGCAATTGATCTTAGGTGATTGCCTAAGTCAGGCATCCAATTATAAATTAAGAAATTTTAAATAAAGAAGTTTTATTGTTGAAGAATTTTTTATTGGCTATAAATTTGATGATAAAGATAATAATAGAAAAATGAACATGCTTCTTCGTTATCTTTAGGAATGACAACGGATTGGATCTAACCTAAACCTATTAAAATGGGTTCAAAATTTTTTAAACTAATATAGATTGACTTTGGATTCAAATTTTAAACTTGATAGGGTTTATGTAGTGTTTGAATTTTACACTTAATCTTGACCAATTAGGCATTAAATTTATTAAAATACTGTTATTATGAATTTTATTTAAAAATAAAAACTAGGGATTTTATATTAAAGTACATGTGCATTACTTTTTCTCTAAAATAATGTATAGAAAATTTATTTGTATCACGGTTTTCTCTTCTTCATAAGCAAAATTATCTACTAAAACTTAAAATTTCATCTTTAATAGTCGTTCTTTCTCCAAATTATTTGTATTCTAGCTCTAGCTTTTTAATATATGTTAAAATTTGATCTTGTTCAATTTCTCTGATAATAAAAGTATTTTTGAAAATTGAAATTTTCTCTACATCAATGACATCAAAATTTTGATCTTCCTGAAATTATCGTCACAATACTCTTTAGGTAAATTCTTTTAATCTATGACCATAACTTGTATAAAAGAATATTTCATCATAATCACGGGGGAACAAAAAATTAACCATAAATTTTTCATTCTTGGCCATGTAGAAATTTAGGTTTTCCTCTTTGCATGATGAAATAGTGTCATATCATTCCACCAATCTACTGAACCACGCTCAAGTTTGGTTGAGAAAAATAATCTTCAAGATCCAAGATCCAATCTATGAAGTCTTTTTTGTATGATATACCCCATTAATGTATAGAACATCATTAAAATTAAGAATGTGTCGGTTGATAGGTCAACCACAAGCACAGTCTCTAGAATTATTATCCCATTTGTTTTCACTATCTTGCTTATGTTGGGTATACACACGTGTGAGTGAAGTCTCACGTTGAATAATGATGAAAAGAATAACTAGTTAATATAGCATAATTGAGCACATACCTATAGGGCTTAGGTCTTTTTGGTTAAAATGTATTTCTATATATTATATTAATTACTCAAAAAAGTTCCCCTAGATGTTTATCTCCCCAATAAGTGTTACTAGAGCCCATGGTGGTGTAGGGTAAAGGTGGTAAGATTACCAAGGTTCCTTTCGCAGTTGAATCGGGAATAGGGTGTGTGTACTTGAAGCTCTTTCGTAAATGGAGTAAAGCGGGTCCCTTTCGCAGTTGGAGTGAAGACGATATATTACACCAAGCAAACCCATAAAACTCACACGAACGATTTTGGAAAAGGACTAACAAAGGAGTATTATTGCCAATGGTACTAGACAACGATATAATGCAAGGTTCCCATAGTGGATAAAAGTCATGCGGGGTTGACATGTAAAAGCCCATGTGGATGATGCACTAGTGAAGGGAAATGCCCTTTAGGCAAGGAAGAGTGAATAAGACTTGTTTCATGACCCATGGAGATGTCTTGAAACTCACAAAGAGGTAGAGACTTACACTTGAGGGGGAGATTGTTGGGTATATAGGTGTGAGTAAAGTCCCACATAGAATAATGATGAGAATAATGAGTAGTTAATATAACATAATTGAGCATATATTCATTGAGTTTAGACCTTTCGGGTCAAAGTATGTCTCAATATACTATATTAATAATTTAAGGAAATTTCCTAAGGTGTTTATCTCCCCCAACAATTTAGTAGTCAAATTAAATCGATAAGCATGCCACCCTAAGCCTGCACCCATGATTATCGTCAATAGGATGGTTACTTTCATCATAAATTTTTGCCATATCATGATACTAATTAGCTCTGATAACACCTAATGCAAAACATGAAATATGAAAGGGCTAATGGACATTCAAAGGCTTCAAAAAACTTATTTTCAATGTAAACATATGAATCATTCTCAAAAAGAAAAAAGAAAAAAAAGTAAACATATGAATAGATTCTAATGGATAAAAATTAAATAACAATAACACTCAAATTTAATTAATAAACCCTTAAAAACACCTAAAAATTAAGAAAACAAAATCTTAAATCCTAACATTACGAAAATAAAATGAAATTTAAAAAAAAAAATGATAAAAATAAAGCATAGAATAAAGTATATTTTATCGTACATTAGCGTATTATAAATGATTCTTCAATATAATGAATGCAATTGTTAAGAACTTTGTAATTTCATTAATACATTTTAGATATTTTTCAACAAAAATATCTAGTATTTATAAATATAAAAAAATAAAAATAAAGTAAGATTAGACTTGTACAATTATACGAACCAATTTATCAGTGAAACGTACAGACAGTGAGTTGAAAATAAAAAAGTGATTACGAAGTTGATGTGAAAAGGACTAGATTCTCAATGTACAAAAATATATATTTGAAAAAAGACAATTTGTTTGTGAAGGTACTAGAACTAGTAGAGAGCAAAATCACCTAGGAAATGACAACCACATCTCCAAGAAAAATGGAAAAAAATTTAAAAAGAAGAAAGAAAATTCTCTTCCTCCCAAATCGGCAAATCGTCTACCCCACAGAACTAAGCCATAGGCTATAGCTTTTTACACGCGCGCCCACAAACGTACTGATTTTTTTGATTTTTATTTTGGGTGGAGGGTCCTCTGGTTTATGTGCCATGTGGATCTTTCACATGGCCAGCCCAATCTGTCCTTATTTTATAGCCGTCTCAATCTTATTATTATTATGCATATATATTTTAATGTTTTTTTATTTTATTTTATGAATATATGCATTAATTAATGTAAGTTAGGAAATAATTTGTATGATTTTATCTCATGTAATAAATGCTTATTTGTTTAGTACAGAGACGGTGGGTTCAGCAAGCAAAGATTGATGATGATTCACAATCCAACATGTCATTATTTTGTTATACGCAATCATGTTAATAAATTAAAAATAAATTGAAAATAAATAAACAAATGCAAGACTAAGTACATATTCTATATGATGGAAATGAAAGAAAAATATAGAAAAAAGTACACATTTCATATAGAAATTTAAAAAATAAAAATAAAAAGTACTTGCTCGGCTGTGGCAAATCCTCAAAAGACACATCCCACAAGTTTTTTTTTTTTTTTTTTTTTTTTTCAATTTTTAAGGTGATATTTCTTAAAACATCAACTATTTTTTTTTAATCATATGATAAGTAGCTTGCTCTAATCCTTGCCTCATGAAATTAAATGGGCAAAAATATAATTCATAATATTGACAATTTATAAAAAAAAAAAAAAGAGATAATCTTACATAGATTAGAAAGTACATGAATGTACCTTGGCATATCTTCAATTAATTTCTGCACAAGGATCTAGTTAATTATGAACCCTAGTTAGCTAACCCAAATTCAACCTAGCAATGCATATATATTCGCATGCTTCCTGGTGTGAGTGTGTGTGTGAATAGGTGTGCTGTTTTGTAGGTTTATCTTGAGCTAGTAATGGGGTACACATGACCCAAACCCATGTTACCTTAGGCCTTAGAGGAGACAATAAACAAGTAAAAGACAAGGTAAGGCATGCTCACATAGAATATAATGTTGAAAGCAAAATCATATGGTACTATTTTAATGGTGTGAAGCATGTGGATGTGTGTGGTTGTGATTTCCCTGGATCAGACTTTGAATTGTTGTAAGGTTTAAGTTTTTTTTTTTTTTTATATTAATAATTAGCTTTGGACAGGTATGTTTTGGCTCTTTAGGCTTTTAGAGGAAAGTGATGTGTGGGAAGTTTCCCCTTCATCTCAAATCTCAATTGGGTTTCTTATTAGTATTAACACTTTTTATACTGTTATTAAATTTCTACACTTTAATCATATGATTATGTAATGTGGAATTTTTTTGTCTTGTGGTCTTCCTATAATATACATAGAAACAACTAAAGCATCATCACCCATTTCCCAATTTTCAAGTACATGTGGAAAATTCTAGTTCTAGGTGATGCTTTTTTAGTTATGGAACAGACACAAGGAGACAAGTGTGAAAAGTTTTTCTTTTTCAATATGATACCCACAACAACAAAAAAATTCATAGAAATAAATAATGTTAAACTTAAAAAAAAAAAAAAAAAAAAACTAGATACATGCTCAAATTGAAAAATATTATTTATGATGCCTTTTCATGCAAAAGGAAAATTTAACAATATTAACTTCCTTTTTCTCTCAATGTTAGACATACATAGGTAATAAACTACAATAAATCCAAAAAAGCATAAATTGTTACAAAATGTTGAATTTACTATAAAGGAGACCCATCGTGTAAATTTTTTTTTTACTTTCAAATGGGAGATAGTGAAGACATAATTCAAATTCAATATCATCTACTCTATAACCAGAATAAAATAGTTATAGTCCCAAAAATGAGTTTAATTACTAAACCATTATTCTAACAACAAAAATAGATTTAGAATTCATAAGATGTAGCTAAGTAAGCCATGTTTGAACAACATAGCCACTATACTATTTTAGTTTGGTTGCTAATATAACAAGACCAACAAAAATTTACAGATGCCAAGGGAAAAACAACTGTGGAATCCTAACACCTGAAAGCTGGGTACTCTGATAAAATCTGAATGACAACAATATTGGACTAGATAATAAATATGAATGTTTAGTACGGAGAGAATAATTGGATCAGAATCGTTGAATTTCCTCAAAATATATATATAAAAAAAAAGAGAAAAAAGAAATAGGGTATGGAAAAAGAGTGGTATTGTTGTAGGAAAGAAGCACCAGCTTTCCATACAATTTTCATGCATATCTTGATGTCTGCAAGACTTTGTCTGGAATATCTTGTTCACTGGCCTACATTGGCTCATGTTTATTAGTCTCGTTTGTTCTTATTATATAAATTTATGGGCCCCTCTCTCCCTTCTTTCTTTGATCTTCCTCCTACTATCCAATACGACACAAATATACAATATACAATACAATATTAACTTTATCTCTCTCTCTCACAAAATATTATACACACCTACACACACAAGAACATTGTTAGTCCAGCTTTTTTTTTTTTTTTTTTTCTTTGCTTTCCTTCATTCACAGCCTGTCAAGCCTGAATTATTAACACCATGATTCTGATTTTAATATATATATTTTTTAGTGAAGAAGGTGCTTTGTTCTTTCTCTAAGCAAAGTGAAAGACTGCAGGTATTGGCCTGCCAATAGATTTGCTGGTGTAGAGGTGTCAACGATTGTTTTTTTCAGGCTTCACCATAGTTGCACCGCTTCGATTGCTCCGTCCATGTCACAAAATAAAACAGCTACTATTCATCACAGAATTGGCTAGTCATTCTTTTGGTTCTAGTTTACTAAGAAGACCAGCTTATGGGTGAAAGCAGTGGCATGAAGGAGGAACATGCTCAATGAGCCTCCTAAGAGAGTATCGCGATCAGCCCAGTTTATATCGCCGGTAACGTGAATTATACATGTTTTCATAGTTATATAAGTCTAAGTTTGGGATGAATCAGGTGTTTAAAGAGCTCTGACTGACATAAAAAACAAGTCTTTTAAGTTTGGTGATGAGTCTTAATGCAAGTTCTTGCTTGTTTGTGTCCTAAGTTTTTATGTACTTGTGTATGTTATGTGATAGTAGTAGCACTTCTAAATATTAGTGTTCCTTCAGTCCTTCCACTTGATAAGGCCTGGGGACTAAGATGGTGATGTTTATTGCTGTATCATGCATAGGAGGCATGCCAATAAGTTTGAAAGTGATAATGATCTTTCTATTAAATAATTTACAGTACAAAATGATGTTAAGATTGAAATGATAGTTCTTGAATAGTAAAATTGCCATAAGAACTGAATCTCTCTATCTCATATTCTCTTTTACTGTTTATTAATTAATAATTTTTTCTTGCTTTTAAGTCTCTCTGAGAGCATCATCAGATGGTAGTTTGGCTGTTATGTGATTCGATCATGTGGATAGCGAAAAGGCCTCTGGAAGAAACAGAAAGAAGTGGACACTTTTTGAGAACAATTTCTTGAGATGAAGACCACTGTTATTATGACCAGTGATGGTGGCACCAAAAGAGTGTGTGAGAGAAAGAAAGACCCACATGCCATTTGTGGTATCACTGTTGTCCTCATCCCATTTTTCTTTTTCACCCTTCTTCATTGTCTCCTACTGTTGGATTTGGAGCTCCCTATGCAGTTCTGAACATTTCATTTTGTTCCCCCTTTGCTTAATACTACCAAACACGGTCTGTTTCCACAATTTCTCCTGTAGCAAACTAAATATAAGGGACTTGTTAAAAATCAAAGGTAAGCATGAGTGAATTTGAGGAATGAGCACCACTAACTAGATGGGTTGGAATTGTTTTTTTGCAATCAAATTTGACTTGGGGCAAGGTTGGAGATGACTCAACATGATCAGATTTTTCCATTAGTCCTTGGTGCTTGAATTTAGCATCAGATAGACTTGGGGTCAACCAAACCCTGTCTCCACCTGACATGTAGTAGTGACTTCCTATAAATCACACCCAACCCACTGAAATGTAGAAAGATAAGAAAGCAAAAAAAGTGGATTCAATTTCTTATTCCTTGCTCTTTAGAATGTATCATTATCTTGAAAAAATAAATTTCCAAAATTTGTGTTGTGTCTCAAAATGTATGTTTATGTATTTCATAATTAGAAACAAATTGATAGTTATATATTTCAGACATGGGGACTAAACTCGAATACGCCGTCAATCTCTTAGCAACCTCACCAAACAGCAACAGCTTTACTGTACATTGTGTGGATGACTGGGAGCATTTCCAGAATAGAGGACTGAAGGGGAACTGCTATATAACTGTAGTGGACAGCTTTGAGGACTCCATGGACAGGAAGCTAGAAAAGAACAACATAGAATCCATCAAAAAGACAATGCAGATGCATGAAGATGTCTTCAAAAACCAGGTACCATGAATCTTTTATTAGCTAGTAAACCTTTCACTTCTTTAAGAAATCTCAGATGCCATTAAATTTGTATTGCAAATTTTACATTCACTCATATGACATCAACACAAACTGATAGTCATGGGGCTACAGATATGTATGAAGATTTTTTGGTTTCAAATTCTGTAATTTTGTGAAATGAATAATAGAGGCCTCCCCTTTCAGGTTTCCACATATATTCCATCAATAAACAAATTGCAAAATACTGACTTAATGGTATACTGACATCACAATCAACACTTTCAAGTATTTCATCCAACTTTATCAATAGCTATATTAAACATAACTCTTGTTTCCTGCTAAACTACCAGAAACACATTATTGATGTTGTCAATCATTCTAAGAGCCCCACCATCCACCTCTTTATAAAGTATTGATAATGTTTCCTTAAATAACTATTTCTGTACACCATGACACTGACTTGGCTCCTTAAAAATCCTGACCCTTTCAAGCTTCCTATTTAGTCCGTTGTTCATCACTTAAAAACGTAGTAGTTGCAAGAATTTGTCATTAGTGCTATTTAGCATTGTAATAACAAACTGAAAGTTGCAGGTGAAGGAACTCCACAGACTCTACAGTGTGCAGAAGAAGCTAATGGGTGAGCTGAAAAAAGAACTTAAACAAAACAGATATTGGAATTCCATGACTAGCTCAGATATAAGCCATACTCAGTTCATTAACTGCCACCATCCATCAATGCAAACCACAAGTGGATTTAATTTCCAAATTCAGAGCTTGAGAGACGATCCAAACTCGAGGGAGCGAAGTGGCAGTTGCTCTGGAGACACCATGAAAATGGCAAGGGGATTTGATCTTGAGAGGCCTGCTGCTGAGGAAGACATGTCAACAGGAGTCAGTGCCATTGAGGAAGACCAAGCAGGGACAAGTTCCCAGATGCCCAACAGCAGTCATAAGATGAGCGTTGCTGGTTCTGATGAAGATAGTGAAGTAGAGCTGACATTAAGCATTGGAGGTTGCTTGAGCAAGAAGGCAACATCAAAATCCTCAAAAACTCAATTAGGATTATGTAATTCCTCTTCCCATAAAGGAATTAGGGAGATGGATTCATCTGCCTCTTTCAAATCGGACCGAGGAGAGGATTGTAGTGACCCCAACACCCCCATGAGCAGCACCAGTGCTACATTTGATCAGGAAACAAACCGGCCGCATTGGCTTTTCCAAGGTTTAAAGCTCAAATAGGATATGAACATGAATATGGATTTGAACTAGATATTGTGTTTATCCTTTTGACTGCATGTATATGGACGATTGTATTTTACACGGTTCATGCATTGAGATATCTGAATTAGTTGTCTCCTTACTCTAATAATGGGATAATTAACACACCTATATCTGGGGTGTACATTGCTGTAAATAGCTCATTAGCCATCCTTGTCACACTACTTGTCTAGTCCATTGGTTAATTGTGATGTTTGCATTGCATGCAACATGATAGACATTCACAGTTTATGCAGCATTAATCCAACTTTGAAAACAAAGCAACTTTGTGATTCATGAGCAGATGAGAAAATAGTTGCAAAATTTCAATGAACAAAGCTGGTATTTAACTAGGAGAACCTTCCAGTCTGAAAGACAACCAAACCAGTCACTACAAGTAAGAGGATTTTACATCAAGCAGCATAAGACTTTTAATCAAATAATCAACCAATTAATAATGCAGTACGGAATATTTAAGTACATCAAAGCCACTGATAATGAGTTGAGACTGGCTTGGTCAAAAGAGTTCACTAAGTTCTGATGGTTATTTTGAAAGGGATCCACTGTAAGTGGGCTGAAAAAGACATATATAAGCATTGTGGAAATGAGAATGATTAATGTTAGATATCGCAACTAATATTATCTAAGATTTGTCATGATACATGGGGCAGAAAGTAGTGCGGATTTTGGTAATTTAAAATTGTTGCCAAATCCTTGTCTTTGTGTGATTGCCTATCGACTGGGTCTAAATCAAATGATCTGAAAAGTGAGCCATATTTTGTTTAGGAGTAGGGACTTTTTTGTAGGAGTAGGGACTTAGCCTTTCTTTTTTTTTTGAAAGGGAGGGACTTAGCCTTTGATATATCTATTAAGTGAATATGTGATCCCTTGTTTGCATTACGTGCCTTCACCACAACCACAATTCAGATAGTAGAAGCTAAATGCCAATGTATATTTGCCTTCTACTTCTGTTGAATCATTAATTACTATAATTTTGTGCCTCTGACATTGTCTGTAAGGACGACAAAGATAAGAGAATTTACGCATTATCTTCTGTTTAACTTGTTGAGAGTGTTTAAGATCTACGGTGTGTATAGGTGGGTCCAGTTAGCTTATATGGTAAAAAATTTTATGATTGAATAAGAAATTTATGATGTAATCTCTACTTATACTAAAAATTAATTAGTGAATTGGTTTGATGATAAAGAGTTATCATTAGGAGTGGACGCCATAAGTTGGAACTTTCTCAACAAAAAAAAAAATTTTATGTGTTCAGAAATATTTGCAGCTTTTTCGACTAATATAAGTGTAAACTGTTAGAATTATGGTTAAGTGATTAAATTCACAATTTCTTGATAAACTTTTAGGTCAATTGGTAATTTAACATAGTATCAGAGCAGGAAATCTTGAATTCGATTTCTGTCTTCACTCGACCTCCCATTTAAAATGTTAAATTTCCACTTATTGGACCCCTACTTATTAAGAGGAAATTTAGGCCCACCAGTGAGGGAGGCGTTAGAATTATGATTAGGTAATTAAACTCACAATTTCCTAATAGCTTAAACTTTTGGAATAATTAATAATTTAATATAAACTTTCCATTTCGATAATCCATGCCATGATGTATTGAATAGAATTGTAAAGTCCACATATCTATAAAGGTTCACATACCCATTCCCATATCTATAAAGGTTTTCCTTAAATAAGCTCAATTAGCCATGATGTATATTAGTGGACTTTACATTCATATATCAATGGTAACTTACGTCACTCGTCAATGCCTTCCTACCTATAACTAACCAATTATGTCCCCTTGGCAAAAGTTGTATGGCAACATTTATCCAGGCATCTCCGAATCCTTCATTCATATGCAAATATATATATATATATATCTCTCTCCGAATCCTTCATTCATATGCAAATATATATATATATATCAATTTAGTATTCACCTATGTCTTTGAATTCACAAGTCTCATTTTCATTACATGCTCTCTGATTTATCCAAAGTCAACCCCTTGGTCAAAGGATTAGCCACTATCTCGATTAAGGGGATAAAATAAATTGGACTCATATCTCACTCCTTTCCACTATATCATAAATATAGTGATAATTCACATTGATATGTTTGTCATTAGAGTTATTTCTTCTCCTTTTATTATCAAGCTATTTGCACAAGCCCAAGTGCAAACTTCGTTTGGTTCAAGTCCACTGCCCTCACAACCCATTACTTCTCCTTTGCAAGTCCACAATTGCCCAATTCTCTCCCTCATCATAACCTGTTACCTTACGAACTGGTAGGATATATTAATATGCAAGTGTGTTTTAAGTGTAGGAAAGTTTTTTTTTTTTTTTTTTCTTAAGTTGATCTAATCCACCCCCGCTCATGTTGGGATACCTTTTGCTCTTATAGTGATGTTTAAGAACTCAAAAATCTACTAAATGAGAGGAAAATCAATTATGACTACTAGGCATTAAAATTCTTTATCACTGAACAATGTCCATCCCAAAAATGATGCATTGATTATGGTTTTCCTCTAGAAATAGCAACCTACATAAAAATTGCTTCCCTAAAGAGAAAACTATCTTCTCAATTTGCTAAATTTAAGGGAACATAGTAATCTTTCATTAAAGGTGACTGATTCTTATTTAATGAAGGAGCATAGTGTCATGTGAGGCCTTTTATTCAACAAAAATGGTGTTCTTTTAGAAGCTTCTATGTTTATCACATAGCTTCTATGCAGGGGCGGCCCAACATTATTTGGGGCCTAAGATGAAAAATTTATGCAAGGTTTTTAATATGTAAATATTAATTAAACAAAATTATTTAATATTAATCAAATCAAGGTTAATTTGATACATTAAATACATAATTTGATGAATAATACCAACTAAACTAATGTTAATTTCATATAGAAAATTGAATATCATAGTTGAACCATAAATATTAATAAAAATATATTACATTTAAAAAAATTCTTTATTTTGGATATACAACAATACGTAGTTAAGGAAAGTCAAAATCTAATTTTTAATTCTATATCTTGTTTTCAAGAGAGGGAGATAGATATTATTTAGTGTGTCGCCTTGTAGGATATCAGTTTACAAAAGTTAAAGTGTCAAACTATTAGGAGAGATTAATCTATAATTGATGATTTAATACATTTCCAACATTTTTTGAAACATTTTAGGGTTCTATTGGTCTCGTACATTGAGAGTCTTAATAAAAATAAAAAGGAAAAATGCACTAAAAGTATTATAAAATGTTCACAATATAATTTGACATTAACTCTTATTGATGAAATTCATCAATTTAACTAATGAATGTTTAAATTACTTTTTTGTGATTAGTAACATGACAATTTGTAAGTCAATAGTAAAATTTGTAGCATCCTTAACATCACTAATATAAAAAAAAAAATGCACAACTTTTTTTAAAATATATATATATATATATATATATATATATATATATATATATATATATATATATATATATATAATTTTATAAAAATTGAGTATTTAACTATTGAAAGTGGGGCCTTTTTTTCTAAGGGGATTTTTTTTTTTTTTTTTTTTTTTTGGGTGGGGCTTTAGGCCTAGGCCTTGGGCGGGCTCTACTTCTATGTTTCCAAGCTCTTTCGAGAGGTTTTTTAAGTGACCCAAGTAAATGTGAAATGACTCTTTTGCCCTTTAATCCGTATCTCTATCAATTTATTTATTTATTTTTTTACTTTTACCTTGGATGGTTTTCTCTTTCACGCATTCATGGGCTTGATCGACATAATGAAAAAGAAGATTTTAAGTAATTTGAATGTTGACCCAATTGTGGGTCTTTATTTGTCCAATACCAAGTGGTGAGACCAAGTCGGCCAATTTTATTGGCCGGCTCCATGACTTTGTGGTCCTTATTAATGGGCTTTGGGCTAACTTCTGTTGAACTAAACACGTGTTAGAGCACACAAAAATTCTTCTATCTTTACCCAAAAAAGTACAACACTGCAAAGCTGAGCCTGAATATCATAAAAAAAATGAAGTTCATTTTTGATATGGGCAATTCAAACTTATTTGGAAAATGAGAAGAGAAGAAAATTTTAGAAATAGTATTGCCGAAATTCAAAGAAAAAGGATGAGAGAGGAGAGAGAAATGATGTGATGGAGAGAGAGAGAGAAAGACAATTGAATTTCAGTGATGTAATTACCGAAATTCCTACTCAAAATGCAATCTAGAAAGGAGAGAGAGAAAAATAGAATTGTGGCAACGAAATTTCTAAAATTGTAGGGGAGTGGAGAGAGATTAAAAAGAATTAAGACAATTGAGTTGCCGAAATTGTGGGGGAGAAAAAAAAAAAAAGAATTTTGGCAATTGAGTTGCCAAGAATGTAGGGGAGAAAAAAAAAAAAGAATTGTGGCTAGCTAAAAGTGGAGAAAAAAAAAATGGGAATGATCAATGGAGTTACAGAAATTGTAAGGGAGAGAAAAAAAAATTATGGCAAGTCACAATCTCCGCAACTCCATTACCCATTGTCTTTTTTCTTTTTTCTCCAGTTTTGGAGAGCCACAATTTTTTTTTTCTCCCCTACATTTTCAGCAACTCAATTGTCATAATTCTTTTTTTCTTTTTTTTTTTCTCTCTCTCCCCTACAATTTAGGCAACTCCATTGCCACAATTCCTATTTGTTTCTCTCCTTTTTGAGCACTCTTCCTAAATAGTTTGGATTTTGGGCAGAAATTTCGGTAACTACATCATCGAAATTCAATTGTCTCTCTCTCCCTCTATCACATCATTTTTCTCTCCTCTCTCATACTTTTTCTTAGAATTTCGGCAATATCATTACCAAAATTTACTTCTCTCTTCATTTTTTTCAAATAAATTTGAACAATGCCCATATATTTAGCCAAAAGACTCCTTAGAAGCTTCTTATTACACTCCCAAATTACAAGCTTTTACAAGAGACACACTAATTCTCTGAACACCTAGGCACTGACACTTACTACCTCTTGACTTTCTTTTCTTCACTTCACACTAGTTGGTGCTTTATGACACACACTTCACCTCTCCTTACTTCACTTCACACTTCACACTTCGCAAGTGGGAACCAAAGTTCCTATTTATACATGTTAGAGGCCGGTTAAGTAACCGACATTGAGGCTTCTAGCTTCACTAATTTCTGCTAGTAGAGTTCTAGTAGTTCTGGACCTTAGCTTTTTTTTTTTTTTTTTTTTAATTTCTAACTCATGACAGCTTCTAGTGTTCTTTATGCCTTTATAGTTTCAATTCTACAATCTTCTAGGCTCTAGTCAAATTGTTGCTCTACAAATTGATGTCTAGAGATTTTTAGAGAAAGAAAGAGAGAGAGAGAAGTGGTGCTTGATGTTTAACAACTTCATGGGGCCAAATTTTATAAATCTCCACATGTTAATTTTTCCAAACGCATGCATGGGAGCATAAAAAGTATTCTAAAAAAAAAAAAAAAACTCTTAAAGCATTGGCATTAAGTGTGCTAAATGCTAAATTTTTAGCATTTGGCAGACCAAAAAACCAAAAATCATCCATGATCAGATGTGCCAAAATCCAAATTTTCTTTTACAACATCCTACAATAGAAGGGTACTGTAGCATGTTAAAAAAAAAAACTATTTTCTCTCCTCTCTCATTTAGGCTCTTTTCTCTTTTCTCTGGCTTCTCTCGGTCTCTCATCTTATTCTCTTCGTTGTCTCTCATTTATGATAACTGATTATTATTTGATGAAGAAAAAGCATAGTGTCAGTTGAGGCCTTTTATTCAACAAACATGGCATTTTTTAGAAGCTCCTGTGTTTAACACAAGGCATCTAGCGTGGGTTCATAAATTTAACCAGTGTCCCAAGCTCTTTTGAGAGGTTCGTTTAGTGAACCAAGCAAAGGCGAAATGACCCTTTTGCCCTCCAATCCATATCTCTCTCTCTCTCTCTCTCTCTCTCTCTCTCTCTCTCTTATTGCGAACAAGTCATAGTATAAGGTTTATGTAATACCCGAAAAGAAAAAAAAAATAAAAAGAGGGGTATTTAAGTATATTTGTTTATGGGGTCAATTGTTATAATTAAAATTACTAAGGGGTTTTTAGAAAATAAGGTTGAAACCCTAGTTTATATAGTCTAATTTAAGTCAACGTATACTGACAGATGTTTTGAGGGAGGAGACTAGCCAAAATACTCAAATAGAGAAGGTTTGACTACACAATTGAGGTAAGAGCCTAAGAATTTCCCTCTTGTTGAATCTAAGCTTATTTGGAATTAGAGTATTTTTTTTTTACGAGGATATTTTAACCGGTAGTGAAGCTATTTAATTATTTAAGAGTTTTATTGATGCAACGAAGAACAATTTGGATTTATATTTCGGTTAGTTGGATGCTATTATCTACAGATTTTTCAGTACTCAGTATTTTTATATATACACACACGCTCCGTTGTGATAAGCATGGCAAAAAGTGGTAGATTTTAAGCGTGATGGGTCAACTTGCTGCACAGCTGGGTTGTTAAGAAATTGTGCCGAATTGATGGAATTGGGAAGAAAAAAAAAAAAAAAAAAGGCTAAGGAGCATGGGTTTTGAGGTTTGACCGGTTATAGAAAAAAAAAAAACAATATATATATATATATATATATATATATGAAGAAGAAGAAAGTTGCACTTAGTGTAGTACACGTCACTGCTGCTGATAGCCATAATGTATTTGATATGAACTTAGGATAGTTTGTAGAGAATGACTTATGTCAGGGTAGCAGCTTGCTCACTTTCGCTTTTGGCGTCTTCAACTGATTCATGCTAAAGGCAAAACAAATTAATCATGTTGTATTTTAAAATTCTTGAGCAAAATTTATTGATGTCATAAATTCTACAAGTGTAGTACACGTCCTACATAGTAGTGCTACCTTATCTTTAAGGCATTGATGGTGGCAGCATATATATATATATATATATATATATATATATATATATATAATATTATGATTAGGTGAAATTTTCGTGTAGGAAAAGCAGACAATTATGAGATATTTGAATTATATGATCATTGAGTATATGGTGCTTGTAAATTGTTAGGTAAGATCTAAGGATTTTAGAGAAAGTGTTAGGGAGAAATTCTTGTGGTGAGCCAATTGAGGTAAGTAACCTGATCCTAATGGGGTTTTATTTTGCTTATGTTAATGTATTTTTAACTACTGAAAATTTGTTTATAATTGTTACAATTTTATTTCTATTGTATCACTAATTTCAAAGTAAAGAATTATCACAAATATATCTAGTTACTGAATATATGATGTGTTTTGTTTAATTGTTTTTAGCCATACTGATTCAAAGTAAAGAATAAAGAATTTCCACAAATATATATGAGCATTGAATATAAGATTTATTTTATTTAATTGTTTTTTTAGCTATATTGATTTAAAGTAAGAAATATAGAAATATCACAAATATATTGAAAATATTAAATATATGATTATATGTATATGCAATTGAATAAGATATATTTTGTTAGAAATTATGATTTCATATATATGATTATAGACAGTCTGACTAAGAATTGATTCTAATACCCAAACCAATAGGGGTTATTCATTGTATTCTGATACCCAAACCAATGGAGGTAATTCATTGGTACTCTGATACCCAGCCAATGAAGGTTATTCATTGGTACTCTGATGCCCAGTCATGGGGATATAGCGTGACCATAGTTATAAGATTATTAAGAAATATGAATTGCATTGAATATTTGAATTATTTTGAGTCCTTAAACTTCATATATGATTATGAAAATGTTTGAGTATTGGAACTATTTTGAGACACAAACATTGCTTATGAGTTTTGGAACGTATTGTAAGTTATGGCTTCTGGATATATGAGAAACTGACTATTTTTATAAACCATCTATGATATACATGTAAGAGTAAAGTATATGATCTATGTGCAACCTATTATTTTAAGACTATGAAACTTCTTCAGTTAATTTGAAAACACATAGTATATTATAACTTTTGAAAACACATATTACATCTTATACTTTATGGATCTACTACTTGATAGAACTTCATAGGATTTTGGTTACTTATTGAGTTGTCACTCACCCCCCCTCTTTCTCCTTTCAGTTTTGATCAGGAAGAGTAGCATATGTTTGGGCTTCCGCTGAGATGTGCGCATGAGTGAAGTTTAGGAAATCAATGAAATAAGATTTGAATTTTTATGTTTAAGATTAACATTTTGTGTGGACCTTTAGATTTAAAGGGTTTAGTTATTTTTATTTTGATGTTGGAAGATTATTATTTGGAGATCTTTTGATAATTGCATTATTGAGAATATTTTCAGATTTATTGATGAAATTTTCTTTGAGGATAACTCTTTAATTGTTATGAGGGCCTTACACACTTGTAGGGTGTAAACTTTATAAGTGTGTGGCTGTTGTCACGTGCCTAGCTCTTACTTGGGTTTGGGGCATGACAATATTAATGGTATTAGAGCTCTAGGTTGGATCCTTAGGCATTGATTTATGAAACTAAATGGTGAGAAGGGGTAGAAATTAGGCATTTGTGGATACGTTGTATGATATATTCACGAAATGAGTTTTAGATCTGTTTTTTTTTTTTTTTATTAGAAATTTGATGACATGTTAATTTGTCATGTGCATAATGAACAGAGGTTAGGATGCCACCTCGTAGCAAAAACACTAGGAACATTCCCAACGACTCTGGCAATGGTAGGAATCAGCAAGATGAGAACCAAGAATTTAGGCACGACCAAGGCCAGCCACCAGAGATGATCCTGATGATGCAGACCTTAGTTGGAGTAGTCCAACAACAAGTCACTACTGGAGATAACTTAGCTAGGAGGATGGAGCAACGCCGAGGTCATCATGGTGGGATGATTGAATTCAAGAGGTTGTCTCCTCCAACTTTTAAGGGGACTACTGAGCTTATGGAAGCAGAAAAATGGATCATTGAGATGGAGAAAGTATTCAGAGTTCTTGAATGCTCTAAGGGTGAGAAAGTGACTTATGCAGCCTATATGTTGCGTGAAGATGCTTATGACTGGTGGCGGTTGGAAGAAGACAAACGTGGCCAAGAGACTAAGCCTTGGACTTGGGAGCTATTTAAGTTTGTGTTCTATGAGAAATATTTTCCTAAGAGTATCCATTTTCAGAAGGAAAAAGAGTTTATCAAGCTGACACAAGGTAACATGACAGTTGCTCAGTATGAAGCAGAATTTTCCAGGCTAGCCAAATTTGCCCCAACAATGGTGGTGGGTGAAGAAACTAAGGCTCGAAGGTTTGAAGATGGATTAAGGTTCCGAATCAAGCAAGGAGTTGTGCCCTTTGACTTGACTACCTTTAGGGCAGTAGTGAGTAAGGCTTTATTAGTGGAGATGGGGCTTAATGAGGCTCAAACAAAAAGAGATAACAACCAGAAGAAGGGGCCTAGGCAAGGAGAGCAAAGATCTAGCTTGCAAGCCAAGAAACAAGGAACACAACGTGCTGATACCAAGGCACTGCCAAAGTGCTCTCCATGTGGTAGGCCTCATGCAGATAAAGATTGCCACTGGAATACTGGAGCATGTTTCTCATGTGGACAAAGGGGTCACCGGATTGCTGAGTGTCTCCAACGGAAGGAGGGTCAGACCATTCCAAGATCAACAACAAGACAGAATCAGGGAGCAAGCCAAAGGCCCAAGATCCAAGGAAGGGTTTATGCACTCACTCAACAAGATGTAATACTTCTAATGCTGTGGTAACAGGTATTATTCCAGTTTCCACAACTTATGCTTATGCATTGTTTGATCCTGGTGCCACTCACTCCTTCATATCTACTAATTTTGCAAAGAAACATAATTTTAAATTTGAGCCTATGGAGTCTGAATTATGTGTGGATACCCCAGTTGGGGGTGTAGTAGTTACTGATAGTGTTTGCAAGTCTTGTGTTGTCAAAATAGTAGATAGAGAGTTACTTGCAAATCTAACAT
Source organism: Castanea sativa (assembly GCF_040712315.1). Taxonomy (NCBI): domain Eukaryota; kingdom Viridiplantae; phylum Streptophyta; class Magnoliopsida; order Fagales; family Fagaceae; genus Castanea; species Castanea sativa. Next base: position 5,621,709 of record NC_134019.1, on the reverse strand, counting down.
TGTTGGAGATGCGGGATTTTGACATAATCTTTAGGATGGATTGGTTGGCTGCCCATTATGCCATAGTTGATTGTCATAGGAAGAAGGTAATTTTCCAAGTACCTGGTGAGATTGAGTTCTGTTTTGTGGGAAGTGGGGCATATACTTCTCCACGGGTGATTTCAGCTTTACAAGCTAGACGTATGATGTGGAAAGGGTGTAAAGGATATTTGGCCACCGTGAGAGACACATAACAAGGTGAAATGAAGCTGGAGGACATCCCTGTAGTGAGAGAGTTTCCATAAGTGTTTCTAGAAGACTTGTTAGGGTTACCACCAAATGGGAGATAGAGTTTTCTATTGACCTATTACCAGGTTCTAGCCCAATTTCTAAAGCCCCATATCGAATGGCACTTGCTGAGTTAAGGGAATTAAAAGAACAACTTCAAGAGCTGCTTGAAAAGGGCTTTATCAAGCCTAGTGTTTCCCCTTGGGGTGTACTTGTATTGTTTGTAAAGAAAAAGGATGGGAGTATGCGACTTTGCATTGATTATAGAGAGCTAAATAGGGTGACAGTGCGAAATAAGTACCCTTTACCAAGGATAGAGGATTTGTTTGATCAACTCCAAGGAGCACAAGTTTTCTCTAAGATTGATCTTCGTTCCGGTTACCATCAATTGAAGATTAAGACCACTGATGTGCCCAAGACAACCTTCCGTACAAGATATGGCCATAATGAATTTTTGGTGATGCCTTTTGGCTTAACCAATGCACCAGTAGCCTTTATGGACTTGACAAATAGGGTGTTTAAAAACTTATTAGATAGATTTGTTGTGGTTTTTATTGATGATATTTTGATATATTCTAAGAGTGTAGAGGAGCATGAGAATCATTTGAGGCTTATACTGCAACTATTGCAGGAGAAGAAGTTCTATGCGAAGATTAAAAAATGTGAATTTTGGCTAGACAGTGTTGCATTCCTTGGGCATGTTGTGTCTAAAGATGGGATTGCTGTTGACCCTTAGAAAGTGGAAGCAATAGTAGAATGGAATAGACCGAACAATGTGACAGAGGTTCGTAGCTTTTTGGGATTAGCTGGTTATTACAGGAGGTTTGTTGAAGGATTTTCTCACTTAGCCATGCCTTTGACTCGCTTGACCCAAAAGGGAGCCAAGTTTGAGTGGACCGGAAAGTGTGAAGAAAGCTTTCAAGAATTGAATAGAAGGTTGGTGTCAGCACCCATTCTCACCGTACCTTCAGGAAGTGGAGGTTTCACCATTTATAGTGATGCCTCTAGGAAAGGCTTGGGGTGTGTTCTTATGCAGCATGGGAAGGTAGTGGCATATGCCTCGAGACAGTTGAAGCTTTATGAGCAAAATTATCCCACACATGACTTGGAGTTAGCTGCAGTGGTTTTTGCACTAAAATTTGGAGGCACTATTTGTGTGGAGAACAGTGTGAGATATTCAGTGACCACAAGAGCCTCAAGTACCTCTTTACTCAAAAAGAGTTGAATATGAGACAAAGAAGATGGTTGGAGCTAATAAAGGACTATGACCTGACTATTAGTTACCATCTTGAAAAAGCCAATGTGGTAGCTGATGCTTTAAGTAGGAAGTCTACAGGAAATTTGGCAGCATTGTTGACTACACAAAAACACATCCTAGAAGATTTAAGGAAGATGAGGATAGAAGTATGGTTTCATGAAGTAGAGGCACATCTGGCAAACTTTAGAGTTCAGCCTACCTTGATTGAAAGGATAAAGACTGCACAAAGTAATGATCTACAGTTGCAGAAGAAAAGAGATTTGATAAATCTAAGCTCTCAATATGAGTTTTGCATTCATAAGGATGGATCCTTGAGGTTTGGTAATCGGCTTTGTGTACCAAATGATCCTGACCTTAAGGCAGAAATTTTAAAGGAGGCTCATAACACGAGTTACACTATACACTCGGGAAGCACTAAGATGTATCAAGATTTAAGGGAGACTTTTTGGTGGAACAACATGAAGAGGGAGATTGCTCAATATGTTGCTCAATGTCTAGTGTGTCAACAAGTCAAGATGAAGCATCAAAGACCAGCTGAATTTTTGCAACCTCTTCCCATTCCAGAACAGAAGTGGGAGGACATTACTATGGACTTTGTGACGGGGCTGCCTAGAACCCCTACTGGTAAGGATGCAATTTGGGTGATTGTGGATCGGTTGACAAGATCTGCACACATTTTGGCCATTAGGGTGGATTTCACACTCGAAAGGTTAGCTAGATTATATATCAATGAAATAGTAAGATTGCATGATGCTCTTGTGTCCATTGTGTCTGATAGAGACCAAAGATTTTTGTCTCAATTTTGGGAGAGTGTGCATAAGGAAATGGGTACTAACTTGAAGTTCAGCAAAGCCTTTCACCCTCAAACAGATGGACTTTCAGAAAGAACTATACAAACATTGGAAGATATGCTGAGAGCTTGTGTAATTGATTTCAAAGGTTCATGGGATGAACATCTACCTTTGGTGGAGTTTGCATATAATAATAGCTACCAGGCAAGTATTAAAGCAGCACCATATGAGGCTTTGTATGGTAGGAAGTGTAGGTCTCCTATATGTTGGGATGATGTTCGAAAAAAAGATTGTTGGGTCCTGAGATTGTACAGCAAACAGTATATAAAATTCAAGTGATTAAAGGGCAGCTACAAACAGCTCAGAGTAGGCAGAAGAGTTATGTAGACCTTAGAAGAAGGAAATTAGAGTTCCAAGTAGGTGATCATGTGTTCTTGAAGATTTCACCTACTAAAGAAATTATGAGATTTGGTTTTCGAGGTAAATTAAGCCCTCATTTTGTAGGACCTTTTGAAGTCTTGGAGAGGGTGGGTAATGTTGTTTATAGGCTCGCCTTACCACCTTCTTTATCAGGGGTACATAATGTTTTCCATGTCTCAATGTTGAGGAAATATGTTCTAGACCCTAGTCATGAAGTGGATTAGGAGCCTCTAAAATTAAGAGATGATTTAACTTATGAAGAGGAACTAGTTAAAATTGTGGACAAGAAGGAGCAAGAGTTGAAGCATCGTACCATACATTATGTCAAGGTTCAATGGAGGAACCAGTCTGTGAGAGAGGCTACATGGGAGTTAGAAGATGAAATAAAGGAGAAATACCCATACCCTTTTGAGGACTCAGGTATGTCAAGTTTAGAGGACTAAACTTCTTTTAAGGGGGGGGGGGGAGAATGTAATACTCGAAAAGAAAAAATAATAATAATAAAAGGAGGGGTGTTTAAGTATATTTGTTTATGGGGTCAATTGTTATAATTAAAATTACTAAGGGGTTTTTAGAAAATAAGGTTGAAACCCTAGTTTATATAGTCTAATTTAAGTCAGCGTATACTGACAGATGTTTTGAGGGAGGAGACTAGCCAAAATACTCAAGTAGAGAAGGTTTGACTGCACATTTGAGGTAAGAGCCTAAGAATTTCTCTCTTGTTGAATCTAAGCTTATTTGGAATTAGAGTTTTTTTTTTTTTTACGAGGATATTTTAACTGGTAGTGAAGCTATTTAATTATTTAAGAGTTTTATTGATGCAACGAAGAAAAATTTAGATTTATATTTCGGTTAGTTGGATGCTATTATCTACAGATTTTTCAGTACTCAGTATTTTTATATATACACACACGCTTCGTTGTGATAAGCATGGCTGAAAGTGGTAGATTTTAAACGTGATGGGTCAACTTGCTACACAGCTGGGTTGTTAAGAAACTGTGCCGAATTGATGGAATTGGGAAGGAAAAAAAAAAAAAAAAAGGCTAAGGAGCACTGGTTTTGAGGTTTGACCGGTTATAGGAAAAAAAAAACAATATATATATATGAAGAAGAAGAAAGCTGCACTTAGTGTAGTACACATTACTGCTGCTGATAGCCATAATGTATTTGATATGAACTTAGGATAGTCTGTAGAGAATGACTTATGTCAGGGTAGCAGCTTGCTCACTTTCGCTTTTGGCATCTTCAACTGATTCATGCTAAAGGCTAAACAAATTAATCATGTTGTATTTTAAAATTCTTGAGCAAAATTTATTGATGTCATAAATTCTACAAGTGTAGTACACGTCCTACATAGTAGTGCTACCTTATCTTTAAGGCATTGATGGTGGCAGCATATATATATATATATATATATATATATATATATATATATATATATATATATATATATATATATATATATATATGTATGTATGTATATATATATATTATGATTAGGTGAAATTTTTGTGTAGGAAAAGCAGACAATTATGAGATATTTGAATTATATGATCATTGAGTATATGGTGCCTGTAAATTGTTAGGTGAGATCTAAGGATTTTAGAGAAAGTATTAGGGAGAAGTTCTTATGGTGAGCTAACTAAGGTAAGTAACCTTATCCTAATTGGGTTTTATTTTGCTTAAGTTAATGTATTTTTAACTACTGAAAATTTGTTTATAATTGTTACAATTTTATTTCTATTGTATCACTAATTTCAAAGTAAAGAATTATCACAAATATATCTGGTTACTGAATATATGATGTGTTTTGTTTAATTGTCTTTAGCCATATGATTCAAAGTAAAGAATAAAGAATTTCCACAAATATATATGAGCATTGAATATAAGATTTATTTTATTTAATTGTTTTTTTAGCTATATTGATTTAAAGTAAGAAATATAGAAATATTACAAATGTATTGAAAATATTGAATATATGATTATATGTATATGCAATTGAATAAGATATATTTTGTTAGAAATTATGATTTCATATATATGATTATAGACAGTCTGACTATGAATTGATTCTGATACCTAAACTAATGGGGGTTATTCATTAGTATTCTGATACCCAAACCAATGGGAGTTATTCATTGGTATTCTGATACCCAAACCAATGGGGGTTATTCATAAGTACTCTAATACCCAGCCAATGGGGGTTATTCATTGGTACTCTGATGCCCAGTCATGGGGATATAGCATGACCATAGTCATAAGATTATTAAGAAATATGAATTGCATTGAATATTTGAATTATTTTGAGTCCTTAAACTACATATATGATTATGGAAATGTTTGGGTATTGGAACTATTTTGGGACACAAACACTGCTTATGAGTTTTGGAACGTATTGTAAGTTATGGCTTCTGGATATATGAGAAACTGACTATTTTATAAACCATCTATGATATACTTGTAAGAGTAAAGTCTGTGATTTATGTGCAACCTATTATTTTAAGACTATGAAACTTCTTCAGTTAATTTGAAAACACATAGTATATTATAACTTTTGAAAACACATATTACATCTTATACTTTATGGATCTACTACTTGATAGAACTTCATAGGATTTTGGTTACTTATTGAGTTGTCACTCACCCCCCCCCCCCTCTTTCTCCTTTTAGGTTTTGATCAGGAAGAGTAGCATATGTTTGGACTTCCGCTGGGAAGTGCGCATGAGTGAAATGTAGTAAATCAATGGAATAAGATTTGAATTTTTATGTTTAAGATTACCATTTTGTGTGGACCTTTAGATTTAAAGGGTTTAGTTATTTTTATTTTGATGTTGGAATATTATTATTTGCAGATTTTTTGATAATTGCATTATTGAGGATATTTTCAGATTTATTGATGAAATTTTCTTTGAGGATAACTCTTTAATTGTTATGAGGGCCTTACACACTTGTAGGGTGTAAACTTTATAAATGTGTGGTTGTTGTCACGTGCCTAGCTCTTACTTGGGTTTGGGGCATGACAGTTTATGTCGAATCCATTGCTAAAAATGATAATTATTGTTAGAGTTATCTATCACTTTTGGTAGGAGCTCTAATATCTAAGCCTACTACTCGTCAAATATTTTTTGAGCTAATCTAAATTTAGAGTCATATGATTATATCCATGAAACATTTGTGTTAGCGTGTAATACATGGTGGATTTTAGGGTCACATTGTTTATTGGTACTACACACATACTTATACTACACACTTTACCTCTTATATAAATTCACTTTTATATATTTTATTACTTGAGAAATATAATACATTTATTCAGTATTTCTAACATGGTAACATTGTCATTGCTCTAATTTTCTTGTGTTATGCAGTCTTGCCTTTATTAGTATTTTCTTATGTTTTGCAGTCTTGTGTTTTGCAGACTTGTCTGAATGCTCCACCGCTGTTAGAGGTCCTCAAAGTTGAATCTTCGCCTCCAGTAACTTGCTTTCCGCCACAAAGATCACTGCTCTCGTCGAATCTTCACTTCGAACCTTCTATCAGAACACAAGACATATCATCGTGTAGATTGTTGCCTGATCTACTTATCCCCGTGGGAATCGTCCACATAGGACACTCAAAGCGCTCCCACGCTCTAGTTGAAATTCGGCAAGATCCATCCACACAATCCACGAGCTAGAAGAAGCTCGACGTGTCCAAATCACGCACTACATGCGCCACTGGGAATCTTGCTAATGTCATTCATGATGTTATCACTTGACACGTCAGCCCTAGCTAACTCATCTACTAACATCAGCTACTTATGTTAGCCCTAGCTATTTTTTGACATCATCTTGCCTACGTCATCGTTGACTTCAGCCATAGTTGACCGTTGACAATTTTCTGTTGACCATTGACTTCTGCCGCAGTTGAACGTTGACTTTTTTGTTCGATTGGACTTTTTGCAATCCAAGTGCTCCTTACCCAGTTTTTCGTATAGATTTCATTTTTGCAGTCCATTTTTGCATATGTGCTTCTAAATGAAGAATAAGTAAATGAAGAATAAGGACAAGTCTTTCTCTTTTTGCAACAATCGTTGCTGACAATCCAACAAACGTTTTTGCAGTTTTTACAAACGTTTTGACCATAATATTGAAACTTGCTATCAACGCAACAAATCAACTATTTCCATTTCTGCTGCTACTGTTGCTAACTCTGAGAGTATCCAATCAATGGCTCCTGTCTCTGCAAAGTCCAAGTCTTCTTGATCCACTATCACCATTTTTATAGTTGACGTTCAAAACATAATCGCTAATACCATTCATATGGGTAGAGGGTAGTAATGTATCTTATTCCTCTCCTCTCTTAGTTTCATCTGGTATGTCTCTTTCCTCTTGGCTTATGGATTCTACTTGTTGCAACCACATGACATCTCACTCATCCTTATTTTCTCAACTTGAACCTACACCACACCTTCTTGATATTCACACAGGTAATAGTTCCACAATATTTGGTCATAATATAGGTTCTATCTTGACCTCCAACCTTTCAGTTCCTAGGGTTTTTAGTGTTCCTAATCTTTCTTACAATTTATTTTCTGTGGGACAATTAATTAAGTTGGGTTATCACATTACCTTTGATTATTCTGAGTGTATTGTGAAGGATCCGAGGACTGGACAGGAACTTAGGACCAGTCCAAGAGTTGGGCGTATGTTTCCCGTGGACAACCTTCGTCTTCCACCTGTTACTCCTAATTCTGTTGTTGCTACAGTTTATTCTATTCCTTCCCTTGCACTTGGGCATGCCCGACTTGGTCACGCATCTTCCTTTCGGGTACAACACTTGGTTTCTAGAGATTTGTTAGGTTCAGTGTCCACAGAAAATTTTGATTGTGTTTCATGTCAGTTAGGAAAACAACCAAATTTTCCTTTTAATACTAGTGAATCAATGTCCATTGATATCTTTGGCTTAATTCATTTTGATATCTGGGGGCCTTCCTTAATCTCTAGTATTGGTGGATCTTGATATTTTGTTGTCTTTGTTGATGATTATCTCTACTATAGTTGGATTTTTCATATGAAATGTCGTTCTAAATTATTGCAAGTATATTCTAATTTTGCAAAAATGGTTAAAACTCAATTTTCCAAATGTTTCAAAATTTTTCGATCTGATAATGCTCTTGAATACACTCAATATGTTTTCCAAGCTATTTTTCATTCCTATGGCACTGTTCATAAACTAACTTGTCCAGGTACCTCTCATCAAAATGGTAGAGCCGAACGAAAACTTCGTCATATTCTTGACACTGTTTGTGCTTTTCTTCTCTCTGCCAAAGTTTCTGCTCCTTTTTGGGGTGAAGTTGCTCTTCATGCTATTAATCGCATTCACAATCTTGTCATCCAAAATCAAACTCCAAACTATCACCACCTTTGCTCTTTTAGTTCTGTCTGTTTCGTTCTTCTTTAGCCATATGAGTATAACAAACTTGAGCCTTAGTCTAGACTTTTTTGTTTTCTTTGCTATGGCAAAACTCAAAATGGGTAGTGGTGTTATGATCCTGTCTCTCATCGTCTGTGTACCTCTCGCAATGTTGTCTTCTTGGAATATCGCTCCTTTGTCAAGCTCTCTCACTTCTATGTCTCCCTATCTACCTCCTCTATCTTAGATCTTTTTCTAGATGAGCCACATATTCCTTCTATATTTACTCCTAATCCTCCTATGGACTTCTCTGTCCAATCACCAGATATTTTTTATATCTTTCCTGGATCACCCTCTTATGAACAGGTTGAAGATGAGCCACCTAACCCTAAGCTTAGGTCCCTTACTCCTGCTCCGGCTGAAGATCTTGCACAAGACATTCCACCTCGTCACTCAAGTTAGATAAGATCTACTCCTGCACATTTACTTGACTATTATTGTTATATTGCCCTTGCTACACTGCATGAGCCTCACACCTATCGTGAGGCCTTAACTGGCCCTTTATGGCATATTAAAATGAAAGAGGAACTTGATGCATTATTTAAAAACCACACTTGAGATTTGGTGACTCTCTGTCCTAGGAAATCTGTGGTTGGTTGTAAGTAGATCTATAAGATCAAAACTTGCTCTGATGAGTCCATTGAGCAATATAAAGCCCGTCTTGTTGCAAAAGGGTTTATACAGGAGTATGAAATTGATTATGAAGAGACCCTTGCTCCGGTTGCTCGAATCTCATCTATTCGTGCCCTCATAGTTGTTGTCGCTGCCAGTAAATGGGACTTTTTTTAGATGGATGTCAAAAATGCCTTAATGGGAATTTAAGTGAAGAAGTTTATATGCAACCTCCTCCCAGTCTCTCTATTGAACCGAACAAGGTTTGTTATTTTTGACTTGCACTTTATGGCCTTAAACAAATTCCATAAGTTTTGTTTGCCAAGTTCAACTCTACCATCTCTCGTTTGGGTTACATTACTACTTATTATGATTCTACCTTATTTCTTTGTCGCACCGACAAAGGCACCATTTTGCTTCTCTTATATGTGGAGGATATGATTATAACTGGTGATGACCTTAGTGGCATTCAAGAACTCAAGGATTTTTTCAGTCAGCAATTTGAGATGAAAGATCTTGGACATCTCAGTTACTTCTTCGGTCTTGAAATCACTCATTCCACAAATGATCTTTTTATTACTCAAGCCAAGTATGCTTTTGAATTTTTGTCTAGAGTTACTCACTGATAACAAGACTGTTGACACTCTAGTTGAACTTAATACGCATTTGAGTCCCTCAAGGGGGAAACCATTGTCTAATCCCTTTCTTTACAGACGATTGGTTGGCAGCCTAGTTTATCTCACTGTCACTCGTCCAGACATTTCCTATGTTGCCCACCAAGTGAGCCAGTATCTGTCTGCTTCACGATCGACTCATTATGCTGTTGTTCTAGGCATTCTTAGATACTTGAAGAGCACTCTCTTCCATGGCATTTTATACTCTGCTCAGTCTCCTCTTATTCTCTGTGCCTTCTTCGATGCTGATTAGGCAGGAGATCCCACTAATCGCAAGTCCACCACTAGTTATTGCTTTCTTCTTGGTTCTTCTTTGATTTCCTAGCGAAGCAAGAAACAAACTCTTTTGGCCCACTTCAGTACTGAAACAGAATATCGTGCCCTTGTTGATACCATATCTGAGCTCCTTTGACTACGAAGGCTTCTTAAGGATTTAGGTCTGTCCACATCCTCTGTTACTCCTCTTTAATGTGATAACCAGAGTGTCATTCATATTATCAAAATAATGTCTTCCATAAACAGACTAAACACATCAAGATCGATTGTCATGTTATCCTTTATCATCTTGTCCATGGTGCTCTCAAGCTGTTCTCGGTCTCCTTTAAAGATCAACTTGCAAATATCTTCATCGAGTCACATCCTAAGAGACGCCTTTGTGCTTTGATTGACAATCTCAAGTTAGGCTCACACCCACCTTGAGTTGTAAGGGGCTGTTAACGTGTAATAGGTTGTGAGCTTTAGGCTTACATTTTTTACTTGTACTATACACATAATTGTACTACATACTATGCCTCTTATATAAAAGCACTCTTTTATATTTTATTACTTGAGAAATACAATACATTCATTCAGTATTTCTAACAATTTGTAAGCAAAAACAAATTGAAAGGAATATATATAATCTGGGACGTGGTAGCTCTTGCCAACTTTAGTATCCAACCTTTGCTTATCTCTACTATAGTAAAAAAAATTAGCTTTGAATGGTCCTCTTTAGGTACTCTAAAATTCTTATGACATTGTCTAATTTGGCATTATTTTTTTGTAGGTTGAACGTATCACTTTTATTATATTCTGAAAGTTACATTGAAAAAAGCTAATGGAAATGAAATATCATGATCAGTGCGAACTTATAGATTAGTGATACAATCATAATTAACAAAGCTTGAAGAAAATTCTCTTCTCTTCTCTTCTAGTTTATCTGGGAGCAATCATGCCGAATCTCACCTTGATTTCCAGTCTTAACCCCAACTCGACCTAGTTTGGTTATAGCATTTACAAAGGCCTGTTGAAAAGCGTCATTGTTTGATGCAAATAAATCGACTGTGGACTTTGATCTTGCATCTGTGAACAATACTTCATCAGAGCTTAGGAGACCCTTTCCTTGTTGAAGATTTTGGTAGTAAGTATTGTCGAATGTATTTGGTGTGGTTGGGTCCAAACTAATGGCGATTGTGGGGTCAACATTTAAGGGACACATCTGTCTAAGCTGAAAAGCATATGCCAAATTTAGGGTTGGGTCAATCCGGTTTTTGGGGCTGAATTTGTAGATTCGATTAGAGAAACGGCTGCAATGAGAAACCCCAATTGTGTGCGCACCTAATGGAAACATAAAACTTGACATGTTAGATACCGTGAGTTACATTACACATTAGTAGATTTATGATTGATGTCATACACTCAGATGAAGTGACATGTTACTTATTTTTCTAATATATTAGTGCCCATTAACAACTTTTTTGCAGCTTTTTATATATTTTTTGTAGCTTTTTGTCATTTTGACAATTTTTTAACAGTTTTTTTTTAATCATTTTTGACAACCTTTTTAATAATTTTTTGTCATTTTTATTAAGTGGAACCCATATAGGGAAATCTTAACAAGCACCGCACAGTGTTTGTTAACATTTCATATATATTAATAGGTCTCATTATTTAATGGAATTCAACATTCATATAAAATGAGAAAGTAACACTTGTACTCTACTCTGGAAATACCTGTGATATCTTATAAATTTGATCAATTAATTAAAAATACATTTAATTTGCCAAGAGTCTTGTAGCTCAATTAATATCGTTTCGTATTTACGATGAAAACATACAGCGTTCAAATTATCATTTTCCCATTATTATTGTATCTATCAAAGTTTAAAAACGGTCAAATCTATGCTATATAGAAAATTGTAAGAGCTTCATCAAAGGGCTTGAAGAATTCAGGTACCTGATAATGCAATCATATCTGTTTGGGTGAGATTATTAAAGCCAAACAAGGAATTGAGCTGGTCTAAATTGAAAAAGGGCTGAGGAAGATGTCTTTGAACACTAGCAATAGTGGATATCCTCCCATCACGCCTCCCCAATTCGACTGGGTAATTTGGGCCCCCTGTCTGTATTACATGTCAAAGCATATACTATTTAAATGTGTTGGTGCTTGATTATAATGACTCTGGAAGTTCAACTACATAGGTATAAATTAGTTGAGAGTTTGAAAAGTTACAAAAGTTTTCAAAACTATATATATCGTTTTGAAAATAATGAACTGAAAATTAAGAGAAAACCAACGTTTTGTTTCCACATACCAATACAACCACATCTCTAGTGGCAAGAGCTAGTATATCAGCGCAGGAAACTTTGTTTGTGCACTGAGGGTCACTGTCTACAGCTGCCTTAGCTTTGACCACAGTGTCAAATCCATCACCAGCAAGAGAAATATCATCCGGGTGATTCTTCTCTGCTGTATTAGTTGGTGAGTCAATCAAAATTGAAGCATCACATCCCTGTGCCAAAGAAAGCCAATATCTCAATGCATACGTTTCATCTTGCAAACTCACCATGATTATAGTCCAACCAAGAAGGTCTTTACCAAAAACCAAAAATGATAATTATCAATGCTATAAATACATCAAATTTCAAAAGTTTTTTGAGATGACAAATGGTAATTAATACAACATCATTTTATATTAGATTATCACTGACATCACTTTTATTGTATACTTATCACATATCTTACTACCTCAACAGTCGTGGACGAAAAATGAATTGAAATTTGCAGTGTGAAATAAGACTACAAACCCGAACAAAGCAATCGTGGAAAAAGAGTCGAAGAGTGGCTGGAGCAGTCACAAAGGTCTGCTGGAACTTTTTTGTGACAGCTGAGCGGACTAATGTTTCAACATTCGGGCATGTGTTCTTGTAGAAGTCACTGCTAAGTTGGGCTGAAGTAGCAGTTAGAAGAAGAGAAAAAAGCAAAGATGACAAAAGAATGGCGCTTCGAGATTCCATGACTTTTTTGCAGTAGTAGTTGTTGTTGTTGTTGTTTTGCATGCTGTGTGGGGTTAAGGGACTATTTATTCACAGAATTTGAAGTCAAATAAAGGATAGTAAAATAATCCTGCAGGTACACTCTGGCTTTAATGCATGGAATTTTTTATTTATTTATTTTAATTGTTTAATGTTGAAGAGAGGTGAAGAAAATAATTCAAAAAATTATTTAATGATAAAACTGGAACCATATGGACAGAATTAACTAGAGGGATCAAGGTTTATTTAAACCAAACTTTTGCAAATGATTGGACTAGTGGAAACGTACAGGCATGGATATGTAAAATTTTTTTTTTTTTTTTTTTTTTTTTTTTTTTTTTTTTTTTCACTTTTTAGCTAAGAATCGGTGCAAACAATGCAAAGGACAACGAACATTCTAGTCTTCATTTTTTTAATGTTGCACCAATAGGGATTTTCAATAAGTTGACAACCTCAAGTATATCAGTATATGTACAAGTGCAGTTCTACCGACTCTATTGGAAAAATTCTAGTCTCACACTCAAAAGCAAAACCACAACTTTGTACATAAGTCGACCATACAACGAGTTGTGGTTAATGGAGAGATGTCCCCATATGGACCACCAACACCCCTCCACCAACCACAACTCGCCGCATGGGCAAGTTGTGAACAAAATTGTGGTTTTGGATGTGACACCAGAATTTCTCATTCGATTGCAACTAAGTGTCCTCTCTCTCTCATATCAGCCTGTCATGTCATCACCATTAACCAATCATCATTGATCATTGACTACTATTGTATTTTTTTTTAATATTTTTTTTTATGCCCAATTTTTGCAATCAGGACCCTTGATCACTCAATTTTTTTTTTTTAACATAGATTCTCAATTTAAGATCTATTTTTCAATGTAAGACTTCGAGATGGCCCAAAATGGCATCACTCATCCACTTACCATTATTCTTAATGGAGGCAAATATTCCATTTGGACGTGGAGCATGCCAAGTTTCATCAATTATTGCACAAGTTCAGGTCATATATAACTGGGAATTGCAAGAAGCAAGTCAAGAAACCTTAGGAGTTTGAAGAAGATTACACATCACAAACTGTGGATTGGGGCAACTGTAGATCTATGGACCCAACAATGTAAGGTTCTTTGCTGATGCCAAGTGTTGCCGTTCGGCCAATAAATTTTTTTGATTGGAATCCCCCTCCCCCAACTGCCATAAGCAATTAAAAAAAAAGAAAAAAAAAAAAACCAATTAGCTCAGTGAGTCAGTGACAGCATATATTATGATATGGGATTAAAAGCAATAGTTCAGTAATAATAACATCTTTTGTGGTTTAAATACCACCTCTTCCTTTCTTACTATCTTTAAAATATATATATATTAAAAGAAAATTGCGATAGCTAAATTGTTGGGTTGAAATTAAAATCTACCTAATGAAACGAGAACGAGGAATCGAACTAAATTTTTGATGGCTCAACCCTTTTTTATGTGACACTTGCAGTTTGTCACTTGCCAATCTCTACTAGAGAATAGAGATATGCAACGTTTACAACCTTAATGAATTGACAAGTTGATGGGGTGAAAATGTGTGCAAATCCACTACACACACACACACAAAAAGTAGAGGGTAGCTTTAGCTCATATTTATGCGTTGATGACCCTAATATTACTGAAACAACGATCTTTTAGTATAAAAAATTATAAAAAGCTGTGTATATTCTGAGATTTTTCATTATAATGTCGTGCTGGTTAACACTTAAAAGAACAGCAAGTGTATTAGCTAACGTATTGTGCTTCGCAACTCAGGCTTTTGTCACGAACGGTGCAAAAACAACATTTAATTTAATTATAATGACTGAATTATCAGGCTAATAAAACTATAATAATTTTGGCAAATCATGCTGCAATAACATGCCAAAGTATATATAATTTGTTGACTTTGTCTAAATTACCGACGATCATAATTAATAAGCAAACATGGTTTGTCCGTAGTTTTAGCACTATATGTGTTCATGTCAATGAGTTTTGCTATTCTGCCCACAACAAAATGATTCTCATAAAGCTTTGACATCCTTGTTTTTCTCTATAAAAAAAATGTTTTTGTATTCTGATTTTGTATTATTGGTGAGAATGGTCACTGCGCTGATTCGTAAGATTAACAGTCGTGGAACATGTATCAAGTATTAATGTATTATTATATACCATATTAAAGTCAAGTTACTAACTTATTTGGCATGGCTTTCAAAATTTTCTTTTAATTATTATTTTTTAATTTTTTTTGACTGATTTTATTTTTTAATTTATTTAAAGCACCAAATGGACTGTGAACAGAACAAGGAATATTAGTGCATTATCTTAGAATACATCTTAATTAAGAGTTAAGAATATGCCGATTAATCAGGTATATCTGTCCACTGACTTGATAAGAGACCCTTCTAAAAAAAAAAAAAAAAAAAAAAAAAAAAAAAAAAGACTTCATAAGAGAAGCTCACATGGGTCTTCAATGGCAACGATTGTCAAAAAGAATAACAAAATGCAGGGTCATATATATATATATATATATATATATATATATATATATATATATATATATATATGTTACACCTTGCATAACTCTAAACAATATTACACAACACAATAATTTGTAATAGAATTTATATTTTGAGAATCCCACCGTTGAATTACATGTTTTAACATGACTATTGATCTTTGATCATTTTTAAATTTTGTAAGCATGAAAAATATACAAAGATAATATAATTTAAAGGTGGAATTATCAAAGATAATATATATATATATATATATATATATATATATATATATAATGTTACGCTGATGTAACTTTAAATAACGTTATACCATTCAATGTTTTTTAATTAAATGTAAATTTTGATAATTCCATCATTAAATTACATTATCTTTGTGTATTCTTCATACTTACAAAATTTAAAAATGATCAAAAATCAATAGTCATGTCATCAAATATTTAATTATTAAATCTAATTAATTTTTTTGAGAGAGAATCCTAATTTAGTTAAGCATACATTTTTTAATTCTTTGATTGCATATGATAAAAAATTTGCTTTTTTCTTTTGATTGTTATCAAAGCAACCAATATTGAGGAAGAATGTTATCGTCGAAGTCAAATGTTCTTTCTTTCTTGTTTGATAATAAGAAATCCAAATAACTTTTCATATAAAAACTTTATAAAAAAAAAAAACTATAAATTTCTTTTATATAAATAATTAATGAACTATATATAGATAATTGATACATATACATAAATGCATTTAATAACACATGGTAATTAAATAGTACCTTGTCATAAATGTTTTTTTTTTTTTGGTCTTAGATAGAATTCTACTCTAGTTTAATACAAATATATGTATATGTGTATGAAACCCTTTCTTGGATAGTTGAACCATGGCCTTTACTCCTCTTTACCAACACCCCACAAGTACTTATACTTATAACCCTTCATATTCATTCTAAAGGAACGTGCCACTTAGCTGAACCTTAGACCACTACGACTATAGAAAAGGATAGAACTTTGCATCTACATAGGAAAGCTATTTATGGTCCACAATACAATCACCAACAAAGTTAGGGATACAACAAAGGTTCAAGATAATTTCACATTTTTAATTAGCCTACAACCTTACATAGTGCCTACCATAATTTGTAATTTAATTTGTTAAAATAAGATTCTAAAAATAATAATTAATGACTGACGTGTGTGAGGAGGTTGGATAATTTGAGAATTTTGTAAAATTATTATGAATTTTTGAGACAGTGTGACTCAACCATTTATGTAGTTCAGAAATACCCCCTAAACCTTATGTTTAACAGGAAAAAAACTTGAGAACAACTTGGTAAAAATATATCATCAACTCTACTGTAAGGCTAGTATCTTACTAAGTTGCTGCCCAAAATTTTTAGTAAATTTTATTTTAGAAAACAATTTTTTTTAATGGGTATCACGTGGTTAGAACCATGACTGAAGATCTCTACGTACGCGATTTGTTCTCCCCTTGTAATATTTTTAACTACATTCTGCTTCTAATCTCATTGCTTAAGCCCACAAGCCCAATGGGCCATAAAAGTATACATTCTGACTTGCCATCATCGACTGACTGCCCATATAGGCCAATGGGCCATAAAAGTATAAACAATTAAATCCAAATGTTTTGTTTGGAATCCAACGTGTACTTCAATCTAAGCCCACAAGACCAACAATCCGTTCAAAATAAAACATTCTAATCGGAGTATAGGACACAATACTTACACATTATGCTCTATTTGTTTCAATTTATAACATTTTCCACAAGTTCTAACGAATGGTGCAGTTTAAAAAGAAAAAAAAAAAAAAAAAAAAAAAAAAAAAAAAAACTTGTTCAATAGAAATCATTTACGCCAGTGATGAAAAATAACTGAAATGGTGAAAATGTAAAAGAAAAGAAAAAAAATAATTTCAAAATCAAGTCTCAATGGAAAACTTTTTTTCCCTCCTCGTGCCACATTAACAGTATGATCTAACTTAATGACAATGTGTTATAGTAAAAGAGTATATACTCTACTAGTTTTCAACCCTTCTTTTTAGAGATAATTATAATATGCTATTAACTCTACAACTCGAACTTTTTTTTTATAAACCCCCGAACACTTTGTGCATGAGGAGATGTCAATTTTAATAACAAAGAAAGTAAAAATCTTATAACTCAATGCAATTGCTAAGTTTGCGTCACTTAGAAAACTTGTAAGTGTAAAAAGGAATTTCTCTATATATATATATATATATATATATATATATATATATATATATTGGGAAATGTTAACAAATACCGTGCAGTACTTGTTAAGATTTTCCTTTTTGGGTCTCACTTAAAAAAAAAATGAAAAAAGTTATCAAAAAAACTTTCAAAAATTGCCCAAAAATTTGAAAAGCTGCCAAAAAATGTGTTGTTAACCAACCGTGCCTGTTAACACAACCCATATATATATATATATATATATATATATATATATATATATATATATATATATATTGAAAAATCGAAGAGGATTATATTATATAAGCAATAAAATATATACAATAAAGCAACAATCCTAAACAACTCTAGTAAAATTTATCCAAAAGAGCCTTAAATGCTCAAAATTAATTATATCCTACCATATGAAATCTTATATTACATAGCAAATGTGAACGTTTCTTTTCTATTGAGTTCACAACACAAATAAAATATGAGACTTTTATCCCGATTCTACCATCCTATGATTCAGTGTGACATTTTGTTTATTCAACATCATCCATGTACAAAATTATGCCTCAACTGATATCAGCATAAGTTGCAAAATGCATTTTGCACAATACATTATTCTACGCTTGGCCGAACTCATTACTGCACTTTTATCCTAGGGCTTGAAAAGAACTTCTATTTTCATGATTTTAGGCTCCAATCTTTTGCATCTTTCCAATATAATTCCAGCATCGTCAAATAGATACCATCCCCACAACTTATACATACTCTTTGAAAGTCGGAAATAAAAATTCCAATGGGGATGCTCTCACAACACTGGGATAAAGTTTAAGTTGAAATATCCTAATTCAATATAAATTCATGAGGAAGTGAAAGGCAATACCGATTGAAACCCATTTTTCATCGGTCCAGGGTCACAACCTAGCAACTGACATGGGCCATTACGGCAAGTACCAAGGCAAATTGAGGGTGGCTTAAATCTGGGTTGTGATGGGTGGCAGGAGCTCATAAAAACAAGAAATTCATAGAAAACAAGGGACTTGTTTACAATATAACTAAACTTGGTAACACATTTCTTCAGTACCATCTGTTTTCCCCCAACTGCAAGCTATTGTTATTTTCTTTGCTTTTATGAGGCCTTCAATTATAAAACTCTTCAATCAGAAAAATGAATTCCTGTACTTGTGCATAAAAAGCTCCAAATATATATTATTTTTAATTTATTTTTTCAACAGATATAAAACATCTAATTGTCCAAGGAGGCATTATGTTTTAATGATATGCTAACTATCCTTAAGAGGTAAAGACCACATCAAAGACAAAAAAAAAAAAATCCGTGTCATGTAAGTGCCACATTCCAAACAAGACTTATTAATTAATTCAACCTGATACCTTCTATGTCTTGGGTGCATTGGTCAGCACTAATGGCATGCAGTAAGATACCTGGTGTTTCTTGCTCATCCATTTGCTCTAAATCCATAATGACTTCTCCATCTTCTTCTACAGTACATGCGACGATCACAGTGATTTCCCTCTTGCTGTCCACTTCCCTCTGAGTGCTTCCAAGAAGCGGCAAAGTATGCTTCTCCATCCTTTCGTGCGGAAGAGAGTGCCTCAATCTTGGCTTAAATCTCTGTGATTCTCTCAAGCATTTGTTGCTGACTTGGTCATGAGAGAACTGACATTTTGTTAAACTACACTCCTGTCCATCCTCATGCTCTAATACCACTTTGGTACACATAGGACCATGTCCTTGCAAATGGTGGCTAGATTTGGATAGATTACAAAGACCAAAATAAGATAAGATAAGATTTATTTATGACAATCCTGAGCTCCAACTACTAAAAAACTAATTATTTATCTATCTGACAATTATTAAAGAGTTACACTGCTTTTTCTTTTTGATAATCAAAGAGTTACACTGCTGGTTTTTATATTAGATGCTACAATGTTCAAATTCAAAAATTATACTCATAAGTCAGAACAACCATGTTACAGTTTAAAATAGAGTTTAGGATGGATGTATGGTGTAGGAAGGATGGATCAGAAATTGTTAGAAAAAGTTAGAATTATAAGAAAGAAGTTAAAGTTTTTGCAAGGAAAATTTATAGCTGAACTGAAATTGGGTTGCAATTTTGATTACTTAAATTTTGCTGTTTCACCGGCCATGGGTTCATATCACCAATTCTTAACGTCCATGATACATATGATGTCATGCATTCTTTTATCAATCCATCAGTTATTAAACTAATGAATGTAAAAAATAAATCTCTCTCTAACTCCAAGTTACCATCAAATGGTGGAACTAATTTATGACCTCTACCTCCACCTATTTTTGCTGCAGCTTCTCTTATCTTATGAGGAAGAGGAAAAGAGATTATTTTTTATTAAAACAAAAGAAGGAACTTATTAAAATAATAATTTTATGTTACCAACCATCGGACTACTGTCATGCATATCCAAAATGCATGACTGTAGAAATCAAATCCACAACAAATTCATGTTCTATTACAAAATATTATTTAAATACAATTATTATAAAGTAATGAAACAGCAAAAATAAAATGAACAAGGTGTACTGCACATAATCAAGAGTATGCGACAAGACAAAATGAAGTGCAAAAAACTTCAAGCAAGAGCTTAATAACCTCACTTGAAATAGCAAAGTCCACAGCAGCAACAAAAGGAAGTGCAGAAGCCCATCCAAACCACAAGCCTGGTTAACATCAACACAACTGGTTTCCAGTATAAAATTCAACACACCCTTGCATCCAAACATTGTAGCAGTCATGAGGGCTATCTTCTCTTTAAATCCCATCATCTTTGAACCAATTCTCCTCCCATACCACAAGCTTCCCTCAACAATATAATGACATTCTTCTTCCATAGAACTTTTAAACCCAATTAAATCATCAAAGCCCAATAATTCAAGAAAAATTGAAATGATGTCGCTGTCTCGGTTCTCAAATTCACTACCCATGATGAAACCTGTTTCAGAAGGTTTTCTGATTGGAACCACTGCACATGGAAATCACACTCTTCTCAGACCTTCACACAGTCTCTCTCTACAAAATTTGTAACAAATATAAGATTCACAAATGCTGCTCCTGAATTTACAAAAAGAGAAAAGAGCATATTAGAAAGAAAAAATGCACTCATAGAAAATTACACAGAAACACAGACAGAGAAAGAGCTCCACTCTTATAAACATACATAAAATATACTAATATTCAGCGTTGGCCATATATTCATACAACTATCACCCACATTCAAGCCAATATTGTTAGGGCCGTGATGCTAACTAATGCTCTCAAAACCTTAAGGTGTTAGGAAGAGTCGCATGAAAGTCTTTATCCAATGGCAGCAGAGCAAAACCCCACAACTATACGTGCTGCGGGCAGGCATGAGGGGCTTCACAGTGCATTGGTAGACTTGCACCGGTTGACTGGACTGTAAAGCACCAATGCCACGTGATCCCCAATAAGGCCACATGACAACGAAACTTTAGGGTGATTGCTGGAAATTCCAACAAATATGAAACAGAACTTTGTCACAATCACAACAAACACGACCAAACATTTTCTCATAGGAACCAAAGATGCACTAAGCCTATCAACAAAACCATGAGATTCAAAACATAACTTACATCCTTTTCTTACATTTTCTTAGCAAACAACCAAGATGCTTTAATTATTAATAAAATAAAATGGAAAGCCCCATATCCAATTGCTCTTTTCCCCATTCATTAACTCATTTCATTATCTTTTTTTTTTTTTGTTTCTTTTATGTTTTAACAGACAAAAAATGATATTTAAAAAAGAATCATACTCTTCATAACAAATCAATCTATCAAATGACAAAAACTGCAGTACAGAGATTCCAAAAATAACTTCTAATTATTAATGCAATCTCTCTCTATCTCTCTCTCTTCTTTTTTACCATCCATTTTGCATTTGTTCTGCAAAGTTTATAACCATATCCAGCTGTTCTTTAAGCCTAATCTCAACCTGGAAGTCCTTAAACCCAATTATTAGTGCAGTAAGATGCCCCAAAATGACCAACTCGCAACCTTTTCTTGAAACAGTAAGATCAAGTTCATGATATCCAATCATTGGAAATGGTTTGTGGATTTATAGTGCAACAGATAAGCAAGAAGAAACAAGCAAGTTTAGAACACTGTAACATTAAAAGAGGAGAGATACCTTTGGATGCTACCTAAAAGACACTGTAACATTAATCTTGCCTTAGATAGTATGCCCCTCCTTAATTCATTAGTTCAATGATTCAAAATATTTTCTTATACCTGTATGAACCAAGCTAATATTGTAAACTATAAAATTTTAGATTTGCCAATAGACACAATAGCTTAATATTTTTCTTATGCCAACTCTTGTTTACCAAGAGAAGGTTAAAAGTGGGGTATCAACAGTGGTTCTAGCACACTGAAGGATTCAAAAGCCATAGTTGTAACCCCAATAATGCTACAGCTCATCACACAGGGCAGGAGGAGGTTAGTAAAAATATTGTATGTTTTTAAATGAAACCCAGAAATGATTTATAGAAAATTTCATATTTTTACATAAAAACAACTGAAATCAAAACAAATTAACCAAATCCCACTTTCAAAGAAAATAATTAAAAATATATATATGTAGAGTTTTGCTCATATAATACTTACGCTTTCTTCTTCCCATTTGAAATCTTCTTGTTCTTTCTGCAATTTCAGCATCAATCACACGTTCAGAAACCCAGGCTATTTCTAGGCGAAGAAAAAGAAACTGGGAAAAAGAAAACGTAAAGTTCTGTTTTTTAATTTTGTGTGTGGAAAAAGAAATTATAGAGTTTTTTTTTTTTTTTTTAATTTTGGTTTTGCTTGGGCTTTAAAAATCTTGCATTTGGAATTACAGATAAATTGCCCAAAAATATCATAGTTGAAGATGATAAATCAGAGAAGAGTGAAGAACATACCAGGGAAGTGTATGCAGTAGTTCAACTTATGCTAAGATTTGGGATGTGAGAAATCTTATCCCAATCCTCTCCATTTTGCTTCTCGCATCTTTGCTTCAATTGGGGACAGTCCACAATTGTCAATCTCTGTAAAGAGGTGAGGTGACTCATCCCTTCGGGAAGTGACGTCAGGTTGGGACACCACTGAATATATAATCTCTCAAGAGAAGTTAGGTTTTTAAACCACTCCTCTGGCAGAGACTCCAACTCCAGACTCAACATCAATTCCTTTAATTTGGAGAGAGGAGGGGAGAAGGAGGAGGAAGAGGAAGAGGAAGAGGACGGAAATGAAGAAGCCCTTCCTCCCCTGTTATTCATCTCTATTGTCTCTTCCAATGCCTTCCAACTGCTATTCCTCAAATAAAGCTCTTCTTCAAGATTCGGAAATAGCGGCATGCAAGTCATCTTAGGGCAACCACGGAAACGAAAATAAGAAAGACGCGGAAAGTATGGCATGTGTTGGTGATAGTGATTAGTTGATGCTGATATTGTTGATGTCTTTGTTGCCTCATTCCCCTTATCCACACTCCTCCACCATCCCTTTAGATTTCGGCAATTAACGAGGTACAGTCTCTCAAGGGATGGGAAAAATGTTGAAGCAAATATCTCATCATTCATATCCCCGTCTGTCATGTACTCCAAACCATCCATGTGCCAAATACGTAGTTTTCGGAGAGTTGGGAGTTGATACAACGGTGGCAAGTATTGGCACTTCTTACAATCGTCTATATCTAAATCAACGAGATTTGTTAAGAATGAAAGCCAACTTGAAACGCTCACACCCATGTACCCCTTCACTTCCAAAGATTTTAAACTTTCGTGTGGTTGGAGACTATCCATGGAATTTTCATCATCACTGGCATCTACACCATCATCACCCTCTGGATTCCACTTTAATATCAACTCACTGAGACGTTGCTTCTCCTTCAAATTTGCAGCCTTGAATTCTGAGGTGGCATCTTTCAGTCGTGCCAAATTTTTAATTTCTAATTTTCCTCTCAAGCCATTTAGCTTGTTTAATTCTGCTAGCCCACCGCAATGCTGGGAAGAACCTACAGGACCCCCGCTCACAACAAATAAGTTTAATGTTTGAAGAGAAGTCAATTGTCCTAATCCACGTGGCATATGATTCAAATTCTCACAACCTTTTAGGTCAAGGTGCTTGAGGCTGACCAAATTTTGAATATCTACCGGTAACTCCCTAAGCTCAGAACACGCAAAAAGCTTTAATGTTTGTAAATTCACCAATTTTGTAATAGAACTAGGGAGTTCCTCCATATCATTAGAGGAAAGATCAAGGTACTTTAGATGCATCAAAGTACCTATAGTATTTGGCAACATCTTCATATTTAAACCATGTAGGTCTAATGCACGCAAGTATCCAAAAGTAGACATAAGTTTTTCGAGAGTTGATTTTTCAATTGTTCCTTGATCATACCTCCTCTTATTGTATGCCAATATAAATGTTCGTATCTTGTTTGCTTTAACCAACATGCTTAAATTTTCCTCAAAGAATGAAACGTTGTAAAATGGAAACGATAGATGGCGTATTTCTTCGTTCACTTTTTTTGCATTGGAATCAACCAATGTACAATCAATCCTTGATACATATTGTGCAAGATCATGGATTAAATCATGCATTTTAAACCACCTATTCATGCCTCCATCTTCTTCTACTTCTTGGAAAAAGGATCTCCAAAGTAACTCCATGAAGTACTCATTGGCAACATCCTCCTGTTGAATGTTCTCCTCAGGTGATTGGATAAACCCTTGTGCTATCCATAATTGTATCAACTTCAACTTATTAATCAAATAATCTTTGGGAAACAATGAACAATAGGCAAAACAACATTTTAAATGTGATGGGAGATAATCGTAACTCAATTTTAAAACTGGCATAATACCATCTCTTAATTGAGTGACATCTGTGAGTTTAGTATTCTTGATGTGTAACCACTCATCTTCAGTTTTTTTGAAGAATAAGACTTTTCCTATCGTCCTTATAGCAAGAGGCACTCCTTGACATGTTTTTACTATGTCCATCCCAATTTCTTTGAGCTTAGAATTGATGGTCTCCTGGCTTTTTTTAAATGCCATTTTCTTCAATAATAACCAAGATTGATCCCTTGACAAGCCTTTCAGAAAATACGGTGAGATAGTACTAGTAATCTCCGCAACCACCTTGGTTCGGGTAGTTATCACCACCTTACTTTCCTTTGCACCACCCATCAAAAGTCTTTTCAAATTACACCAATTTTCACTATCCTCATTCCAGACATCATCCAATATAAGCAAGTACTTCTTTTGGTTGAGAGTTCTACGAAGTTCATTTTGCAATGGATCCATGTCTAGGTTTTCAGGTTTTCTACCGGTTGCAGATCCAATTATCATTTCAACAATTGTTTTAATGTCAAAGACATCAGAGACACACACCCATATCTTCAACTCAAACTTAGTTTGGACCTTCTCATCATTGAATACATATTGAGCCAGTGTGGTTTTTCCTAGCCCACCAATTCCTACTATTGATATGAATGAAACATTATCTTCCACATCATGGTCCAACAACAGATCTATGATGGCTTGCTTGTCCTTTTCTCTCCCGATAACTTCTTCATCAGGTACAAAAGAGTGAGTTTGATCCCTCCCCCTTGTCACAACTCGCGTCTCTAAAGGACAACCTACCAACTTCAACTGAAATTGGTCCCTATCATTTGATATATCATTAAACCTCTCCCTCATAGCCTTTAGTTTGCGAGCCATCTCAAGATTAAAAACAAGTGGATTTGAACTAGAAAAGAAAATGCGTACCTTCTTTACAAGTTTATCACCATCCATTAGCTGTCGCTGCAACACATGAGTGGTGAACTCGCTCAACAAGTCATCCGCATCATAAACTGCATCTCTGAGATTCATGAGCCAGTGCTTTACTTGGTGATTCTCGACCTGTTGCTCCTCCGCATCCTGAAGTACAGCTTGAATAGCAAGAACAGTGTTCTTCATTTTTTTGAGATCATCTTTGACACCCCAAATTGATCCGATCGGTTGGAGAGTGGAGGAGCCCAAGCTTTCAATGATCGTTTGCACAATTCCATACAGGATTGCATCAGCCATCTCTTCTTGTTGGAAGAAAGAAAAAGTAGCAAACTTAGCTGATAAAGAGTAATTTGAAATATTGGAGGAGGAAGATTAAAGTGGCTGTGAAGAAGGAAGACTTGGCTAGTCAGTAGTTATATAAAGTCAACTTAGAAATTAACAGATAAATATGAACAATGACTCTTTTTTTCTTTTTTGCTGAGAATGTGGACAACGGCTCCACTGCTCAATAATTACTACTTTAACAACAGCCCCACGTACTCCTCAATAATGGTTTCTGTGAAGACAAAAAGAAAAAGGTAAGAAGGCCCCAGTACTACTCCATAAGTGAGTGGAAAGTCACTATCTTTGACCCACCGAAGGAAAATAAGGATTATATACTGGGACATAAAGCTAAGGAAAAGTAGAGTTTCACAAATTTTGACACCATCCTCTGTATTTTTGGGTTATGATGGGTCCAGTCGAGCACTATCTCAAATGCTAATCCTATGTCAGTGAGACCAAAAAATTTCAATGCATTTGTAAAGCCAAATACTTTTGGACCCCATTTATCTTTCCAAAATTCTATGTGGTACACAACATAATAGCACTGAATTATGTGCCCATAACCTGGTCGTTCTTATATGGCTCTGAATAGAGGTGCTTGGCACTTCAAAGTATTCCTTTCTCTCGTACCATTCTTATTCAACTTTATCTTCTTTTCACAAAGACCCATTAACACTCTCGACCACCTATACAACAAGTAAGAGGAAAGTAAGTGGAATCATTCATAGTAGTCACAGTAAGGTCACTCTCTCTAAAAAAATAAAACAATCTAATTGGAGTATAGGACACAATACCGACACATTGTGCTCTATTTGTTTCAATTTAAAACATTGTCTACAAGTTCTAACGTGTGGTGTAGTTACATATATATATTTGATCAATAGAAATCATTTACGCCAGTGAGGAAAAATAACTGAAATGGCGAAAATGTAAAAGAAAAGAAAAAATAAATCAAAATCAAGTCTCAATGGAAAACTTTTTTTC
The DNA here is from genome assembly GCF_040712315.1 of Castanea sativa. Classification (NCBI taxonomy): domain Eukaryota; kingdom Viridiplantae; phylum Streptophyta; class Magnoliopsida; order Fagales; family Fagaceae; genus Castanea; species Castanea sativa. The sequence continues at coordinate 5,595,062 of NC_134019.1, read as the reverse complement.
CTCCTCGTCCACATTAACAGTATGATCTAATTCAATGACAATGTGTTATAGTAAAGGAGTATATACTCTACTAGTTTTCTTTTTAGAGATAATTACAATGTCATATTAACTTTACAACTCAAACCCTTTTTCTTATAGACTCCCAAATATTTTGTGCACGAGGAGATGCCAATTTTAATAACAAAAAATGTAAGAATCTTATAACTCAATGCAATTGCTAAGTTTGCGTCACTTGGAAAACTTGTAAGTGTAAAAAGGAATATATATATATATATATATATATATATATATATATATATATATATATATATATATAGGGAAATGTTAATAAGCACCGTGCGGTGCTTGTTAAGATTTTCTTTTTTGGGTCTCACTTAAAAATTTAAAAAAAAAAAAATTGTCAAAAGAGATTTTTTTAAAAAAAATTGCCAAAAGCTACACAAAAAATCTGAAAAACTGCCAAAAAATGTGTTGTTAACGGGTTAACACAACCCATATATATATATATATATATAAAGTTTGGAAAATCGAAGAGGATTATATTATATAAGCAACATAATATATACTAGCCTTTGAGCACAAAGGCTCTTCTATTTTTTGGGTAGAGATTAATAATTTGCATTTATTATAATTTGGGATTTCTACTTTTTCCAATCACCAAAAAAAAAAAAAAAAATCTAAGGGTGGGATGAACAAGTGGGGTGAGTTTTGTAGATTGGAAGAGTTTTAAAACTAATAAAAGAGTGATCCTATTTTATATGGAATTAATGAGTAGAAGTAGGAATTTAAATCAACGTAAAAGTAGGAGTTTAGTAGAAGCATGAAGGCATTTCAATGTAGAAGGAAGAATTTATTATTTTTGTCAATTTACTATTTTTACCTCATTTTTTAGTTTTAGGTAGGGGTATTTTTGACAGTAAAAAAAATAATTACGAACTTTCTTTTGTCAATTTAGTATTTTAACCTCATTTTTAAGTTGTTTGTTAATTAATTTAGGGGTATTTTTGATAGGAAAAATAATAATAACTAACTTTCTGAATCCTCTTAATATATACAGATGATAAAGCAACAATCTAAACAACTCTAGTAAAATTTATCCAAAAGAGTCTTAAATGCTCAAAATTAATTATATTATACCATATGAAATCTTATATTACATAGCAAATGTGAACATTCCTTTCTATTAAGTTCACAACACTTTACTCAAAAAAAAAAAAAAAGTTCACAACACAAATAAAATATGAGACTTTTATCCCGATTCTACCATCCTATGATTCAGTGTGACATTTTGTTTATTCAACATCATCCATGTACAAAATTATGCCTCAACTGATATCAGCATAAGTTGCAAAATGCATTTTGCACAATACATTATTCTACACTTGGCCGAACTCATTACTGCACTTTATCCTTGGGCTTGAAAAGAACTTCTATTTTCATGAGTTTAGGCTCCAATGCTTTGCATCTTTCCAATATAATTCCAGCATCGTCAAATAGATACCATTCCCACAACTTATACATACTCTTTGAAAGTCAGAAATAAAAATTCCAATGGGATGCTCTCACAACCCTGGGATAAAGTTCAAGTTGAAATATCCTAATTCAATTTAAATTCATGAGGAAGTAAAAGGCAATACCGATCGAAACCCATTTTTCATCGGTCCAGGGTCACAACCTAGCAACTGACATGGGCCATTACGGCAAGTACCAAGGCAAATTGAGGGTGGCTTAAATCTGGGTTGTGATGGGTGGCACGTGATGGTAGCTGGGTTTGGATCTGGGCCTTTGATGGTGGGCTGGGTTGTGAAGATGACACCTTAGGGAGCCTCCTGAGTCAACGTAGGACTTCACTCATATGTGTACCCAACAACCTTCACTTCATGTGTGAATCTCTACCTCTTTGTAGGATTTGACCAAGTTCTACTGGCTTCCTCCTTGCCTATGGGCTTTTTCCATCACCAGCATGTCATTCATGGGCCTTTCATACTCCATCTATGAGAACCACGTGTCAATCCCATTTGACCAAGTTCTACTGGCTCCCTTCTTGCCTATGGGCTTTTTCCATCACCAGCATGTCATTCATGGGCCTTTCATACTCCATCCATGAGAACCACGTGTCAATCCCATACACTCATCCATGAGAACTAGCCCATACATTCATGTCCATTGGAATCACAAGCATCACCTTGATCTAGCACCATTGTCAACACTTCTTTGTTGGGCTTTTTATCCAGGATCTTTTTGTGTGGTCCCTTTAGGCTTGCTCTAGTCCCTGTTGAGGTAGGAAGCCCCTAAGCTCTAATACCATCTATAATGGAAATAAGTCAAATAACACCTTAGGAAGCTTTCTTGAATAGTTAATAAAACATATAGAAACACACTTAACTCAAAAGGCCTAAGGTCCCTGGGTATGAGTCCAATTATGTTATATTAACTACTCATTCTTTTCATCATTATTCAATGTGGAACTTCACTCACAATTGTATACCCAACAAGATCTTTGATAGTTGGTGATAGTGATTTGTGTCTCTCTTCTCTCTCTTTCTCTCATGCATCTCACTGAATGTGTTTCATATTTGATTTGGGTTTTATATGTTTGATATGGGTCTTTAATGTTTGATTTGGTTGATTTGGGTCGTTTGAGGGCTGGGTTCCTCGATTGGGTGACTTGGGTCTCTGTTGTTTGGGTGAAATTGGGGAAGGAGGAGAAGAAAAAGAAAAAGAGTAACATAATGAGAAAAATTAATATTTAAAGAGAGTATGGATAGAATATTGAGACTGATAGTTATCTAGGAATAGTAGTTTAGTTTAGTTTAGTTTTTTTTTTTTTTTTAAATGTGAGTTTATTAGACCAAATTTGACTAAAAACGTGTTGAGGCTGACGTGAATGCTTTTAGAATGAAAAACACAAATTGAAAGGAACATATATATATATAATCTTAGACGCGGTTGCTATTGCCAACTTTAGTATGCAACCTCTGCTTATCACTAGTAGTAAGATAATTTGGTCTGAACGGTCCGCTTTAGGTACTCTCAAGTCATAAGAAAATGTTTGATTTGACATTTTCTTTTTGTAGGTTGAACTTAATCACTTTTATTATATTCTCAAAGTTACAATCAAAAAGCTAAAGACTTACAGTTTGTGATACAATCATACATAACAAAGGTAAAAGAAAAATCATTAAAGGAAAGAAGGAAACTCTCTTCTAGTTAATTCGAGTGCAATCACGACGAATTTCACCTTGATTTCCAGTCTTAACCCCTACTCGGCCTAGTTTGGTTATAGCAGTCACAAAGGCCTGTTGAAAAGCTCCATTGTTTGATGCAAACAAGTTAACAGTGGACTTTGATCTTGTATCTGTAAACAATATCTCATCAGAGCTGAAGAGACCCTTTCCTTGCTGAAGGTTTTTGTAGTAAGCATTGTCGAATGTATTAGGTGTGGTTGGGTCCATATTAATGGCAATTCTAGGATCAACGTTTATCGGACACATCTGCCTAAGTTGCAAAGCATAAGCTGAATTTAGTGTCGGGTCAATCCGGCTTTTCAGGCTAAACTTGTAGATTCGATTGGAGAAACGGCCACAATGAGAAAACCCAATTGTGTGTGCACCTAATAGAAACATAAAATTTCACAAGTCAACTAATATATTGAATGACTGATATTAGAGATACTACAATTTTATCACATAAATTCTACCAATTGACATGTCATTAATTAAAAAAATTCAAACATCAGAATTTTGTAGTTGAAAAATTTATAATAGTTTTAGCCTTACAAAATATTTTGCTTTATGTGTCTTATAAACAAGAGTTACTAAACCATGTCAAATATATGTTATATAGAAAATTCTAAGAGCTAGAACAAAGGGCTTGAAGACTTCAGGTACCTGATAAGGCAATCATATCTGTCTGGGTAAGACCATTTGAGCTAAACATGGCATTGAGCTGGTCTAAATTGAAATTTGGATGAGGAAGATGCCTTTGAACACCGGCAGCAGTAGATATCCTCCCATCACGCCTTCCCAATTCGACTGTGTATGATGGCCCCCCTGCCTGTATTACATGTCAAAGCATATACCATTTGATCAAAGTGTTGGTGCTAAATAATAATGATTGTGGAAGTTAAAATATGTATAATTTATAAATTAGTTGAGAGTTGGGTTGTTGAGAAGTTCAAAAATTGTCATAACTATACATCTTTTTTCAACAATGTTTTCCCTGAAAATGACAAATAATGAACTGAAAAGAGAAAACCAACTGTCTGTTGGGAGTCCACATACCAATACTACCACATCTCTAGTGGCAAGAGCTAGTATATCAGCACAAGAAACTTTGTTTGCACACCGAGAATCACTATCAACAGCTGCCTTAGCTTTGATCACAGTGTCAAAGCCATCACCAGCAAGAGAAAGGTCATCAGGGTGATCCTTCTCTGATGGTGAGGCAATCAACACTGAAGCATCACATCCCTGTTCAAAAAGAAGCCAATATCTTAATATATAGGTAACAATTAACATCTTGTAAACTCACCATGATGCCAAAACTGATATTAACAATGCTATAGACATAACAAATTTAATACGTTTTTTTCAAAATTTATTAAGGTGGCAGATTATGATCAATGCAACATCACTTTCACATTAAACCAGGACTATTTAATGTTACTTTTATTGTACAGCAATCACAATCTGTTATCTCAAAATTGAAATTTGTTGTGTGAGATAAGACTACAAACCCGAACAAAGCAATCATGGAAAAAGAGTCGAAGAGTTGCTGGAGCAGTAACAAAGGTCTGCTGGAACTTTTTTGTGACAGCTGAGTGGACTAATGATTCAACATTTGGGCATGTGTTCTTGTAGAAATCACTTCTAAGTTGAGCTGAAGTAGTGGTTAGAAGGAGAGCAAGAAGCAAAAATGACAAAAGAATGGCACTGCGAGATTCCATTTCTTCTTGTTGCTGTTGTTGTTTTACATGCTGCGTGGGGTCAAGGGATTATTTATACAGAGAATTTGAAGACAAAAAATGGATAGTAAGATAATGTTATACGACCCCTGGTTGAGACAGAATCTTGCAGGAACACTCTGGCCTTAATGCATGGATTTTTTTTTCAATGTTATTTTATTTGTTTGCCATCGATGTTAAAGAGAGGTGACAAAAGAAAATTATTTGAAAATTATTTAGAGATAAAATTGTTAAATTGGAACCATGTGGAACAAATTGACTGCAAACTGAAATTTGGAAAGGATAAAAATTTGTTTCAACCAAAATTTTCAAATAATTGGACTACATGTCTAAGTGCATGCATGGACAGGTTTTCATTCTCACACATCTCCTATTTCACATTTTTTTTTTTTTTTTTTTTTCATATCTATGTTTATGTACTATAACGTGGATATTTTCACATTAATTGTAAAGAACAAGACTTAGGTACAATACTTGGTGTTGTTCCACAGGTTTCAATTAAAATTCTGTCATGTAATTTTTTTTTTCATAGGATGATAATATATTTTTTAATTAAGTAGCTACATAGTAGAATTTTAAAAAGAAAAATTAAGAAACAACACATAAAATATTTTATATAAGTTTTATCCAATTGTAAATATGTGTGTGAAATAATAAACGTGAATAAGTGTTAACGAGTATAAAAAGAATATTTTTCTTGCATTTATATCTATTTCTAAGGATCGCAAAGTCCACTCCAACAATGCATAGGACAATGAACATGTTCGACAGACAATGAAAGACAATCTGATCTCCATTTTTAATGTTGGACAATAGGATTGTAAATAATTTGGCAACTCAGTACATGTGCACCTCTGCCTACTACATTGCAATCTAGTGCCCTTCACTTCACCGCCCCTCTCCAAAATAAAGAAAAATAATTAAAAAGTAAGCCACTTCTTGATGTGAATTGATTTGAATCTTGATTTGCCAATTATGCTATGTACTTCCAGTCTTCCATCATACGATTCACCATAAGTACATTTAAATAATTTAAACCATTTGTTGTTGGTAAAACTCTATTACAAATACTTTAAAAGTCTAAAATACCATTGCAATTAAAAAATTTATTACCAAAAAGTCTCAAAAAGTCTAAAAGTTTATTACCAAAATTTTTTGCTAACCACCTACAGTAGCTAGTCAAAACTTATAAAAGACACCATTAACAATGCACAATATTCAACACGTATTACCTAACTACAAAACCTTTTTCTCCATTTTGTTTTCTCACAACGAAACAAAACTTAAACCAAATAAAGAAGAATGCTCAGATATATACATGCTTTTTGATCTTGGATGGTCAATTTTATTCGTAAGTAATGTATCTAGGAACATGCTCACAAACATAATAATTATATATGTAGATAAGGCCATAAAATATATGTGAATCTTAATTAATTAATTAATTTTTTTTCTTAGATAAGATGGATTTGAACTATGATACCCATTCTATGATGATTGTTGTTTAATAACAAGCTAAGACATCATTTTTTTTTTTTTTTTGTAGATGAGATTTAAATATCTGTATTTTTTATTAGAAAGCAAAATACTTTATTAGTTGAACTAAATGGGACTTACATTTTGAATTAAATTTTTGGTAATATAAATTGTCACAAAAAATTTTATATGTTGTTTATTTTAAATGTAAGGCTAGTACATTTCATTTCTATTAGTTCATTAGTAAAAACAATATAATCTTAAGTTCTTAATTATATTTTAATCTATTAATCATTAGCATGTATGAGAAAGAAAATTTTTTTTTAAGAAAAGAAAAGTTTAACCAAACATTTCACGTACAAACTTAGATATACTATTGCCCAAGTGGGCCATTTTTATTGTATTAGATATACTATTGCCCAAGTGGGCCAAACCAATTGTTTGTTCATGTACTTGTAGAATAAACTTAACATTGGGTTAGTCTCGGGTTAGTCAACTATTTTCTAGTATATAAACTCTATTAGGTTCTTCGTAATGATTACAAATCCTGTACACAACTTTTTGTGTTCCACTTTATATTCCACTAATCATAACTTGTCATGTGCAAATATTTTTCTATTTTAAACTTTTGACAATTTTATAAGGAATGTCAAACAAATAATGATAAGTTGTGATTGGCAAAATATAAAGTGGAATACAAAAAATAATACAAAGGATTTGTACTCCTTTGTAACACAAGAACTTAATATAATATGTAGTCATCCAAATCACATAAATCTTTGTGTGTACTTTATCTCATGGTTCTGCTTATCGCTCAATCATTACATACAATCACATAACAACTTTAACACAAAGGTTGTGACATTGGTAATCTAACTAAGTGATGAATTCGAATTTAATTCATATATATTTAAAATTAAAATAAATAAACAAATAAGCAAATAGTATTAGTATTATTTGGCTTAGTGTGATACTATCGATAATGGATTCTTGACATTAAGAATAGAAAAACAGAGCTATCAAAAAAAAGAATAGAGAGAACAGAAAGAAGACTACTAAAAAAATGACACTATAGGAGAGGTAAAAAAAAAAAAGGAAAGTAAATACCCCATAGATTTTGAAATATGGTGAAATGAAATGGGACAATCCATAAATGTTAATCATAAAATTTGGCAGCTCACCTTGTCATCAGTTTCTATAAGTTTCTTTGGGAAGAAGACGAACCAGAAGGACCAGGAGACGAGCAGACTATAACCTGACCACGGAGTACTCCATGGAAGTTGCTCTGAAAGTTGGCTAGGAAATAAGAAAAATTGACTTTATTGACCATATATGAACCTTAGATGATGCACGGGCACCATGTGAAGACAGATGTTGCACGAGACTGGATTTATCCCCAACCACACGGCATGGCAATTGAGTGAATTTAGACCATACCCTATGGTGATTTTTGTTGTGCTCTTTCTTTTCTTTTCTTTTTTAAAGATAAAATGGCAGTTTTTTTTTTTTTTTTGAATTGATATATGAGAAATTTGATGATTCATTATTTCTTTTATTTTTTTATTAAAAAAAATTGGAAAGGTGATTCATTAATATTGACATTTAGTGGGGTTTTTTTTTTAGCTCATAATAACTCACTTGGCACAAAAATTAAAATACTTCAATTAGACACATGGCACAACATTAAGTTTTAATTGAAATCTAAATTCAATTTGGATTCTAATTGCTTCTTCAACCCAAAAAAAAAAAAAAAAACCCCAAGAATCTTGTAACTTAACTTGCATTTTCTAGTGTTTCCAACATATACATCTAGAATTCAAATTTCTACTCTTCTATTGTAAATATTAAATTATCAAAAAAAAGATTAAATAATAAAAACAAATGACCAATGACATGTCACAGTTCATTTACATCAACATTGCCGGTGGTGGCGATTGGTTTTAGCTTCAACAATGTTTTGATTAGTCCTATACTTTTATATAGTTGAATTATAAAATGATAAAGTTTTTGCCCTAGGATCGCCTAGGAAATTTTTCTTTATGATTTTCTGAATTTTGAGGGTTTGGCTTCCAATTGATAGGGTCTAGATTCTTGCCTTTTTGTTTCTTTCTTTGACTGATTGAGAGGCTTTGTGTCAAAGAAATTTTTTTTTTATTTGACTGTTATATAATGGTTTTAAGAGGAGCATAGCACTAATAGGTTATTGATTTATAAGACTATCTATATGTATTATTTAAACAAGTCACAATACTCCTCAAAAAAGTTATGTGACTAAAATTACACATGAATAACCTCTTCAATTACCACATAATGAATTGGAGGAAAATAGCTCCAAATTGGTTTGAAGCTAATTGTTTCTCTATTATGATATAAGGTTTTCAAGTGATAGTCCAATAGTAATGACATTTTTTGTGATGTCTTGTATTTGTGATTCAAAGTTTCAATTATCACCTCTCTCCCCTACTATCTAACTATAAAAATAATAATAATAATAATAATAATAATAATAATAATAAACATTTTATGATATTTGAAACGTAGGTTTGAGCCCTTTTTATCTGCCAATTTCAGTTGTCACCTGCCAACCTCTACTAGATGATCATGAACCATTTACGACTTGGAATAAATTGACAAATGGATGTGCTAAAAATATTTGTTCTGTATCCATTTGGGAAAAACTTATTTATTTTTTTGCTAAAAATTTTTTCCTGAAAGTATGCTAAAGTATATTTGTACCTTGAAATTTTTTGAAAAAGTGAGAAAATACAAAAAAAGAAAAAGAAAAAGAGATTTTAATTAAAAAGTTATACATAAAAGTCAAAAGCTGAGTTTATAAGCTAACTAGTTATAGGCCTGTGCGTTGCACAGTTTTATGAAAAATCTTATAAAATATATGTATAAATAATTATATATTTTAATAATTATTATAACAAAATAAGTACTAATTTGTTAGTGACTTGAAGTATTGTTAAAAATAAGGGATAATTACACTTTACCCACCTGTGGTTTGTCTCTAATTCGATGTGCCTACCCATGGTTTAAAGTTTGACACTTTGCCCACCTGTGGTTTATTCCGTTTATGCTCCGTAACTCACCTCTAATTTTTCCGTTGCTCTAACAAGTTTCATAAAAAAATCAAACAAAAAATCAGATCAAACACTCCATCAAACTGAAAATACAGTCAAACTGAAAATAGAAATCAAATTGACTCTAAAATTAAGCTTCCCATGCCGTAAACCATTTTACCTTCAATAGATTTCCGGATTGACTTTCTAAAAATCTCTGGTTGTATCCATTTTACCTTTAATAATTGAATTGAAACTTCATCACTTCTCTCACACACTCCTCACTCAACCCAAAACTCATCCTCAAGCTCGCCTAAACTCCACCCCCACGCACCGACGACGGAGAGACGCAGCTCCACCCTACACTCCGTCGAAGGTTTGACGTCCACCCACACTCCAACGCAGCTTCACCCCACACTCTGATGCCAGTTCGGTGAGTTTTCTCCATTTTCTTCTCTTCTCTCACCTCTGCCCACTTCAAGCTCTACATGTACCCGATCCACCAAGGCAAAAATCTCCCTCACGCCGGCGAAGCCATACCCACCTCCAATATCTCCGATCTGTCGCTGGCGAAGCCAATCTATGGGTTTGGGTTTTGATTTGAGGAGGAGGAGCATGACTGATTTGGGTTTGGGTTTGGGTTTGAGTTTTGAGGAGCGTGACGTGTAGGTTGCGATTTGGGTTCTGGTGGTGGTCGATCTGAGATTTTGGGTTGTCACGGTGGACATCAGCGTGCGGTCGTGGTGCTGTAGGTGGACCTAAGTTCATGGGGCCGTGGGTAGCAGCTCGCCGTGGTTCTTGGGATTGAAATCTTTGGAGTGGTTGATTTGAGTTTAATTTTTCTGGGTTTGAGAAGACCTGAAATATATGTCTGGATTTGAATTTGGGGTTTTAAATATATGCCTAGGTTGAATCCATCTGTTCTTAAGTTCCATTAAAGTTCTCTAAGTTTTTTTTTTTTTTCGTTTTCTTCCAACAGAGAAGTTGAAACTGTGATTTTTCTTTCTCTGCATGTTAATTTTCAATGTGTTACTAGCAATTTGTGACTATTTTTTGTGGGCTTAATTTTGAAGCCAATCTAGTAAAAACACTGAATTGCATAATTTGGATCTAAATCCGGTATAAACACTGAATTGCATAATCTGGTATTACAGAGCAATTGTATCTAATTAGTTCATTGCTCTGTAAAAATTTGGATCTAAATCTGAATAGTTGTTTGCTTGTGGTTGAGATGATAGGTTCAAATACGAGTTCTTCGAAATTGCATAATTTTTTTTACCAATAGCACATTTTGATCTTGTTTTCTCTTGAATTTTTATGTTTTTTATGTTTTGGGAGGAGAGAGACATAAGAATAGTGCAAAAATACATATTTACCCTTCTTTTTAACAGGGGTGGATAATAGGAGACTAACGGTGTGAACCACAGGTGGGCAAAGTGTCAAACTTTAAACTACGGGTAGGCACATCGAATTAGAGGCAAACCACAGGTGGGCAAAGTGTAATTATCCCTAAAAATAATATCAATGATTAAAAAATGTTAGAAGTATTTTTTTTTCCTTTGGAAAATCTTTGAATACTTATTTGCACACTATGTTTTTAGAGTATCCTTGTTCTTCTTTGTCATTGTTCTTTATTAAAATCTTTAGACATAGTATTATAAAAATTGGCCACTTTTAAGAGATTGTACTATTCGAAGAATAATAACCTTTAATTTGTTCTAATTATAGAACCTATCATAATTTTTGCTTCCTGTATGTTGCACGATTTTATACATAAATTCATATGATACAAAATTTATTTGAGAAACAAAAAGAAAATGAATAGTTTGAATTGTAAGAGAGACACTACGTGTAAATGAAAAAAAAAAAAATTTGCAGAGCTCTACATATAGATTACACACCTTTCTTAGGACACTTGGAATCTTTTATGACAAACCTGGAAAACAAAATCAAGAAAAAAATTAAACCGAGTTAAAAAAAAATGAACCATATAGATTGTAAAATTGCATATGAGTCTATGACCATTTAATACCAGGCTTTAAAATTTTTTTTTTAAAAAAAAATTCTATAAGGAGCTATCATTTCCACTTTGATTTTACTACTTTAGTCAAATAAGTTCCATAATCGCAAGGAAAAAAAAAAAAAAAAACCTATTTTACAATGATGGTCCAAAATTTTGCAATATAAAACCAAAAATATAAAAAGATTAATTAAGAATTTTTTGGGAATAGAAAATTATACTAATAATTTGCAAAAAAAAATATTAATTAATGTTGCAAATGGATACATAATTCTATGCACACATTACATAAATAAATGCTAATATTCAAAAAAAAAAATAAAAAGTATAAAGGGAACAACATGAATAAATCATACTTGACAAAATTTATTTCATTTTGTTTGATAAATTATATAAAATAAATCCTATTAAATTAGTTTTAGTGTATTTAAATGATCTAGAAAAATAATGAAGCATATACTTTTGAGCCTAATCACATCTAGCAAAATAATAAAGCATTCAAAATATTGAAAGGCAATTTAAGTTCATATATGCTTGCATGAGATACGTACTTGTCCATAGTAGCAATGGAAGCCTCATCTTTGAGATGAAGAATCAATGTAATGCTAATAAAAAATAAAAATAAAAAAGAGAGAAAGAGAATGTGGTTGATTTTATATATATAAATGATGCAAAAATTCATATCTAGTTAAACATCTAGATGATGAAAGACAACTTGCAAAAGTGACAAATTTAACAAAAAGAAAAACATGGCTAGGTTCTTAGTTGCGCCGACAAAAAAACAAAATGCATCACAGATAATCAACAAATATTAAGCATTGAATCCAACACTACTTTCACTCATCATCCTCATCATCATTGGCTACAGAGTTAATAGCATTCAATCTCTCAATCAATTTGGCCTTCCTTTCCTTGTTTTTTGGCATAGATAAAGATTATCAAATTAATGGAGATATATACTATTTCTTGGAATAGATTTATATTAATCACCTTTGGAAGAATTTGGATTTTTCTTATCCCTTAATAATCAAGTTTTGTAACTTGATATTCTGATAAAATAATATTAATTTAATAATAATAATAATAATAATAATAATAATAATAATAATAATAATAATAATAAAAATAAAATTTAAGTTGCAACTTGAGGAAAATAGAAACAACAAAAACGAGGGATGAGATTTAAATTTAGAAATTTTTTAAAATAGACTTTTAATTAGAGTAGAATTAAAATTTTAAAAATTTAGATGATAAATATTATCTAAATTAAATTTTTATGTGTTAAATATTATCCCTTAATTTAAAAAATATATCCTAACAAATAAAAAATAATGTTAATTAGATGATATATATTATCTAAAGTAAATTTTTGTATATTAAATATTATCCCTTAATTTAAGAAATATATTGTAAGCGCACAATTTGTACCCGGACCCAAACGTGTGATAGGCTCAGGCCCAAATGGCCTTATACAATCAAATTTGTAGAGTATAGGTTTGAAACCTAGGTCTTATGGATAGTGGACTACAGATGGAGGGCTAGATTACCACTACACACACAATCAAAGGATAAAAACAATGAGAAATCCTCCTCGGACGTAAACCAAGGAAGTCTTATATTGTTTTTCCTTGTTTGAACAATGAACTAAAATTGAAGGTGAAGTATACAATGCTTTCTTTCTCTTTTTCCCTTGTTCTCTTGCAATCTCCCTTCCAATACCCTCTCTCCTTCTTTTATATCATTCTTCTTCTTCCCTTTATCCTCCACGTGTAGCACAAATTACCCTATTAAATACTTGTCACATCCACCACCCTCTGGAAGTCTTCAAATAATAACTGGAAGGCTAAACACTACTGTTCAGAGGTCGTTTCCCCATTAATGCGGCCAGAGAGGTAGGTGCAGAGTCTTTAATGCGGTAGTAGCAATCTTTTCCCTTAATATTTTTCATACGTTCTTCCTCTTTAGGACTACATGGAACATATTTTTACCCACCAAACCTTCCAGAATTCTCTCCCTAAACATCACGACGTGTCATGCAATCCATACTGAACTCAACTGAGGAGATGCTTCTCCTCGGACAGCCTCATCACCCTCTCCAGCAAGAGCAAACTTGTGGGCCTCAAAGGATCTTCTCAGACAGGCTTATACCACCAATATCAGGCCCAATGCCCAAATACGTGTTTTAATCATTCTACCCCCACATATATCATAACAAATAAAAAAAATAATGTTAACCTAATTTATTTAATGATAATAATGAATTAGAGTCCCGGTAGTATACTATTCCTTTTTAGTTCTTTAAAAATCTAAAATTTTAATAAAATTTTTGCAATTTGATGAAGCCACGTGGCCCAACTACAACGTCTAAGTTCAACTTTTATTATGTATAATAATATAATATAATACAATATGATGTCAAACAGACACGCGAGTCCACTAAAACAATTGCATGTTTAGCACCTATCAATACATTGATGACTCTAAGTCTCTAATATTACTGAAATAAACTATCTTTAGTATAACAATTCTTTTTTTTCTTTTTTTTTTGATGGGAGTATAACAATTCTAAAAAGCTGTGGATATTATGAGATTTTTCATTATAATGAAAACCGTATTAGGCTTCACACGTCAGCTTTTCGTGATAGTGCAAAAGAATATTTTATTTTCTTACTTTAGTAATGATACAATTATCACGATACTACTACTATAATAATATGTCTAACGGTGCTACAATAATAGATTCTAGTTAGTTTAATTAATTAAGTCGCTTATTGTCAAATAAAAAATTTAGAGTTTAAATTCTGTTTAAAAATTAACTAGTGTCTCGGACCTAATAATAAAAAACAATTATTATGGTACCAGCACCATAAATTAAAATTCTACTGTGTCTATCTAAAAAACGAAAATCGTGCCCAAAGTTTTTAGAGAGTTTCAGCAAATCGTGCCCAAAGTTTGTTGACTTTAATCTAAATTCATGAATGATTGGAAACATGATTTGTCCGCAGTTTTAGCACAATGTACATGTCAATTATAAGTTTGACATGCATGCTATTAACAGCAAAAAGATTCTCATAATTAAGCTTAGACAACGCCAACTCTGAAGATAAAATTAACTAGATTATGTGAGTGAGACGAGCTCTCGTGCACTACGCTAATTGATCACATTTGTAGCCGCAAAACATGGATCAATTATTATATACCTAAGCATGTTGATGAGGTCGATCAAATTTTATTCTATAAGCTCAATATGGACAGTGTAAAGAATAAGGAATATTGGTGCATTATTACTTAAGCACATCTGAATAATGGTCCATTGACTTGATAAAACACCCCCACATGGGTTTCCAATGGCAATCGTTGTCAAAAATTAATAACAAATGAAGGGTCATAAACAAAACCTTTTTTTTTAAAAGAACACGATGTCTCTCTTGTATAGGAAAATAGTAGATACCCTAAAGAAAGGGAAATTCTTTTTATACATTATACGGTATAAGTATAACGTAAATTTATGTTGTAGAAATATAAAAAGTAACAAATATTGTACACATTTGTAAAAAGTGTACAATATTTACTTCTTCTTCTTTTTTTTTTTGCAAATATGTACAATATTTGTCACTCTTTGTACATTTACAATGTAAATTTCTTTACCAGTACAATGTAAACATATAGAGGTCTCTAAAGAAAATAGCTCGAGTTTGGCATTTAAAAAAAGAAAAAAAAAAAACCATCCTCAAAACTAACTGCACATCATGACATACTTAACTTTTCTTCCTTTTTTTTTCAACGCTCTCACAAAAAATTTCTTCCTTTTTCTCTCTTCTTTTTTTTTTTTTTTTTTTTTTAAGGTATATAATAAGGAAAGAGAGAGGTGGAGTTTGAACCCTGCACAAACATGAGATACCATAAATGATATCATTACTGTTGATTTATCACTTAACTCTCATTCAAAACTTTTCAAGTGAAAGTGGAACCATATTTCAACCAATGTCAAAAAAAAAAAAATCAACCAATGTCGTGTAGCTTATGTCTTCTATAGATTAATTAAACAGTCTTTACTATTTAAATTAAATTATAGCTATTTACAAATATCACTCTTGGACTTTATTGTATATGTCAATTTGGTTCTTTAAACTTTCAATTTGATCCTTGTAATTTTACTTTTTCAAAAGAAAAATCTTTGTAATCTATTTTTGTAATAAATTAAACCTTTGACAAGAACATACCATTAAAAAAATAACACATATAACCACATGATATGTATAGTTTTTGTCACATCATTATTTTTTCTGCCCTCATAATAAGTGATAGGAGGGGAAATTTGAACCCAAATTCTTCTCATTTGAAGAATCGAGCAATATCACTAAAGCTACATAGCTTTTGGTGCATCTATCTATACATATACAATATATAGTAATAGAATATTAGCAATAATCTCTTGTTGTGCTATATCAAAAACATTTCTTGTTACTTTTTCTCCCAATCATTCCTCACTACACCATTAAACTTCCTCTCCCTTTCTCAATTCTTTTTCTTCCTATCATTTCTCACCTTACTGTTACTCTTCCTCCAACCTTCCTTCTCCCTTTTTTGACTCTTCTTCTCCCCCCATCTTCTTTTTCATAAATTTGCTATTACACCTCTCTCCCACTCATTCCATGTTTCGCTAACAACGAAAAAGAATATTACTCTCTCATTCTTTGATTTTCTTCTTTTTGTTAGTGGATTTTTTTTATTGCTCACACCATCTCCGTTATGGATTTCTGCTTCTTTCTTGTAGCTCTGCTTCACATAAATACATTTTGGTGCTTGTGGCACCTCTACTTTGGATTGATGCGTTTTAGTGTTCTGATTCTCCCATTAGGGGTCTTCTCTCTCTTATAATTTTTTTAAAAAATTTTACTTATTGTTGATATTTAAATGTTTTGGAAGTGAGAATTTGAGTTTATATCATAACACATTTTATTTGGCTTTACATTCAAATGTACCTACCGCTTGTTTGGATAATTGATTTTGAAAGCTCGGCCCAAATTTATTTGTGTTAGGGGTTAGGAATATCCAACAATGGAAGGCCGCAAAGATGCTGTTGTAGCTTATGAAGGAAAGGACCAGGGGTCCTAGACTACTTCCTTTGTAACCCCCTCTAATCAAAGTGATTCAATGAACGTGGCATTTATTAGCGAAATCCAAGCAAGATTTCGTTCTCCCCGGTATCTATTTTTTCATACCACTCTCGTGACTCTTTCCCCCAATTTTTCCAACCCTCCACCCTCTACCCATTAGTCTCTATTTATAAACTTTCCTTAATGGGGTCGTCATGATGAAAGGGTGGTTTTCCATGTTGATGGGTCCCTCTAAGGATGGGTTTGGATTGGGCGTTTCAGCCCAGCGTCTGCATTTCACGATTTTTTTTTTTCTTCTTCCTAGACGCGCACCGTGCACTATTCATTGGCCATGAACAGTGAATTTAGGCCAATGAACAGTGATTTTTAAAGTGAACAGTAATTTTTACACATTAAAAAATTATTTTGCTACGATATTTTTTAGTTTTAGTTTTCAGCTGTATCCAAACGGATCCTAAGCTATATTCCTGATCGGGTGGGACCCACTATTCGTGACTAACATAACTCTCTCGGAACTTGCACCAAGCGCCAATAATTGCTCGGTAAGTGGATTTTCCCAAGACATTATCCCTTGGCCTTGGTACCTTAGAGGTTGTTCATTAAGAGTTGGGAGCTCGGACCAGGCCCATCAAGGGAGTGGGCTAGGTGCTTGGTTAGTAAGCAACATGAGATGGGCCCATTTAGGAGATATGTCATGAGCTTGATGCAGGCTGATAGTCGTGGACCGTATATTGATTATTACAAAGTCTATCCCTTGTGGCTTTGGTTTCATTATAATTTTAGTTTGTTTCGTTGGATTTTGGGTCTTGGAAGAGTTTGATCAATTTTCTTTCTTTTCTTTAGTATATAATTGCTTTAGATACATTTTTTGTGTTTGATTATTAGGCAGATAAAGTTGGATATTTATGTGAATTTTTTTATTTCAAATCATAGTTTCATTAGGTTTAGGTCCTAAAAGTGTTCGTTTTCATTTTTTTTCTTTTATTCAAGTTATGAATTTTTAGTTACGTACATTTTCTATGAGAGAGAGAGAGAGAGAGAGAGAGAGAGAGAGAGAGAGAGAGTGTGTGTGTTTTTATATTACTATGAATTTTCTCTTTTCATTTTGTTTTTGAATCTTGGCTTTTTTGGGATATTTTGTCCAAGTAAGCTTACCATCCCTTGCATCTCGAGTGTTAGTGACTCAAGTTTTACATTAAACTCGAGTTTAGAGTCTCGAGATGCTAGTTTGTTATATAGTTTTGCAAACTTGACAACTAATGAAAATGTTAAAAAATAAAATAAAAAAAAAAAAAAAAAAAATCCTATAGTACCTCACCTAACTTGATGTGGGATTGCACCATTTTGAGAGAGAGAGAGAGAGAGAGAGAGAGAAAGTTGATAAGCTATATTATCTCACCTAACTTGATGTGGGATGGCAACGTCTTAGTGTTTTTTAGCAACACGCTTGCATGATGTGTGGCATTTTTTGGATTGGACTAGGCATATTTTGGCTAAAATTCCCATATATCCATCATGATACAAATACTATAACCATAAAGTACTGAGTTCTTTTCCCTAGTCAAAGTTCGTATTCATTACTGCTGTTCGAATTGCTGTTGTGCTTGAGATTGGGAGATACAAAAGAGAGAAACAGAAGGCATAGTAGAATCAAAATTGTTCAACCCGACAACTTATATCTATGATGAAAACATTGAAAAGTCTTTGAGCGAGTCCATCTTTCACATCAAGTTCTATGTTTATAGTTTGAAAACATTCAAAGATATTTATAGTAGAATAAGGGCATGTTTAGTATTTAGTAATAGATCCGGAAATGGGATGGTTATTCATGAATAATAAATATTAAATTATTTGGTTGCTTCTTTGTTACAAGCAACAGTTATTAATTAGGAATAGTCATTTCTTAGTAGGTTTAACAACTTTTGAAATTAATATAATTCCAAAAAAATACAAACTTTCTATAGACATTATCTCTCACAAACTTTCTAGATATAACAACTAATTTTACAACCAAACATATGAATAGGAGTAGTTATCCCATTACAACATCATTTATTTCCAATAATAATGCATATCATTCCTATTGTAATCTCCATTTAATATACCAAAGTCGTCCAGTTGCCCTAAATCCTAACAACATTTAGCATTGAATGTAATGTCCTTGGACTTAATAACTCTCTTCAAGTCTTTCAAGGATGAATAGACAAAATCTTTAAAGAACTTAAAGATTTTGTGTAGTTTATATAGATGCTACTTTTATGTTCTCATAAACAATACATATTTAGACAAATAAATAAATCTTAAAATTGTTTGTGAAAAATTCAAAAAAAATTGAATAATCCTTTCCCCCAAGATAGTTGAGGTAAAAAAGGACTCTATAAAATTTATAGGTTTAGTTTTAAATTAACCAATTTTAAATATACAAAAACATATAATATAGAATAAGAGAACTGCCTAAAAATTAGAAGTTTAAAAAAGGAAAAAAAAACTACTTAAAATTTTTTAGGTTTGGTGATGTTAAGGTTATTTAAATTTTTTAGAAATTCTTAATTATGGAAGTTGTATGAAAATCAATAACCTTTCTTTTTGAAAATCTTGAAAATAAAAAAGAATTTGTGTAGACTATAAGCCAGAATTAGTAAAACAAATTAAAAAAAGATTTAGAAAATTCACCTGAGGTTTATTTTCCTAAAATTAAAAAGGTTGATAAACTACTTTTAGCAAATGCTTCAAAGTTCAGACAAATAACATTTGTTTGAAGCTTTGGGTATGCTTTTTAAAAGCAATAAATACTAGAAAACTTTTAACAATAATATGAGCATCATCCTCAAAAGATTCGTATAGGAAATAGATCTAAAACAAATCCTATCCCTAGAAAACTTTTTCTTTTTAAAAAAAAAAATTGCACTTACACATGAAGACTATTATTATTTTTATTTTTTTTTAAAGTTGGCAAACTTTTTGTCAAATAAAAAAAAAAAATCACTAAAGGAAGATTGAAATGGTACAAAGCCATTGCAAATTATACCTAGATGAATTTATTCAAGGATCTAACAAATTTTATTGCAAATTATCTCTTAGCATGAATCATCATGAAGAACTCCTAAACAGGCAACCAATAAAAATTGACCTACATATGTAGGAATCCATGAATCCGAATTAAGGAGCACGTAAACAAGCTATATGATATGATCAGAGGATTCCAACCACAAAAATCTAAACAACATAAACAATGCCAATCACAAATTGATATAAAAAAGGATGTTACATAGACAATTCAATAATGGGTATCAAGGACAGTCTCAAATTTGATGATAACTTAAAGATTTTAATTTTGGGTGAACTATTTTGCGCTTTTTTTTTTTCTTCTAGATGAATAACCATCCATCTTGTGCATTTGGGTTACAGTGGTCTCTGTTCCTGCCATATGCCATTAAAATTTTCCACAACACTCTTGGATAATGCTTTGACATAAGCAAGCATGTCCATTGCAAAATATGGAAGTCATGCTAGGACCTTGAAGTTCACCCCTACCCCAAAGAAAAAAAATAATACAAAAACCATGTAAGGTGTTTAAAACCGTAATAATCTCAAGCAGTGCTCAAAAGAAATACTCTTGAAGGAGTCATTTCCGTCAATCCAACGGAGTACTACTCTTCATTCATGGATTTCCTTAAAACTACAATGACAGATCCAGATGTTACACTTAAAAAAGGCTCTACAAACATAATTATCAAATTTCCAAAAACTAAGCATGCATCATCTATATGGCATATCATGCAGTTCTCAACATCATTCTCTTATATCAAGCATAAAATACAAATTCAAGACTATCCAAAATCACTATGTCACAAGAACATCATAAAGATTACAAGGAATAACAGAACCCAATGGCTTCAATTAAAAGGAAACCATGATGGTGGTGGTGCCCATTCAATTTATGCTTTCTTTGTTGCTCTTCAACATTCCTTCCAAGTCCCAACCTGGTCCCTCACTAAAAGCAACAAATTATTTGACACGTCATATCTATTAATAAATCCATCTTTCCACCCAATACTAAAGTAAATTTCAAATAAGAATACTGGACAGAATTTGCTGTCATGATCCATCTACATTTTGCAACAAAACACCTGCAGAACAAGGTCTCTATCACCAACTCCTTCATGAAATTCTAAGAATTCAATAAAGAAAAATCAATGCATATACGTGTAAGACTAAGATTCTCCAAATAAATTAAACAAAATCTAACTTACTAGTCTTATAAGAGATCAAACTTCCTAGATAAAGCAAATCCACAATATAAATTAACCAATTGAAGACCTGCTATAGTCTAAATCTAAAGTGATCATGAAAGTATAAAAGTTAAACATCTAAGCATTGAGGTTACATAATGATATAAGGTTTGATGAAAGATGCCCCTTTGGAGTCTTTCAAAAAATAAAAAGCCATGAAATTAAGTACACCGAGGCACTTTGTGGTGGATGATTCAGCTTTTGTGCAACTTTTTAAAGCCTCACTTTTTCTCAAGACCACTGTACGCTTACACAACTTATTTAAAAAGAAGTAATAATTATAAGCTCAACCAAACACATACTAAGACAATTGTCTTAATGTTGTTTAGGGTAGCCTCAAAAAAACTTCTTTTTATTATTTAATAAGTAATAATTTCATTCAATAGTTCAAAAAGGGGTACAACTCTAGAACCTGGAACATATACAAAGAAAAAGCAAATAGAAAAGGAAACAATGAATTGTCCAGAATTCACTTTATATATAGTAAAAAAAAACACGCAAACTTGAGGTGGAGTAAGAAAAAGACACCAAAGTTCCCTCATACAATGTCAAACAAACTTTAAGTGTCAAAGAATTTGTTAGGCTATATTATACATAATGTTTCTTTTTGTTTTTAATGTTTAGAGCAATGCGTAACTCCAAGGGATTGGCCTAGTGGTTCCTAAGGCCTCATGAGGTTTTGGGTTTGAAACCTTTAGCCAACATCTTGGGGCCGACCCAAAGGGATTTCTCCCTAATATTACCTAGTATGTGTGGGAGGAGGGAACTACACACACTCAGGAAAATAGTCAGATACTCAAAGAGCTCTAGATACCCTCTTTAGCCAAAAAATAAAAAAGTTTAAAGCGATGCATGACTGCCATTCTTACAAGGAAAAATGAATAGTGTGACTAATATTGTATGGAATTGATACTGCTAATAGCTTTGTTAATGCTAATTCAACAAAACAACCAAACCTTAGTCCCAAAATTTTGGGGTCAGTCAATCACATGTATTCTTTTGCCATTCTATTTTATCTAAAGTCATACTCTATGTTACCTATATAATTGGCATGACCCTTTTTACTACTTCTACTAAAATTATTTTAGGGGTCTTCATCTACTTTTTTTCATTTTTTTTCATTCCATGGACTTAAATCAACTCCTCTTCCTCAATGGTGCATTGTAACTTTCCTCTACACATGATCAAACCATTTCAAACGACTTTCCCTCATCTTTTCATCAATAAGGACCACCCCTATCTTTAAGCGAATTTACTCAATTCAAATTCGATCTTTCCTTGTATTTCTACATATCCTTTTTTTTAATAGGTAAACCATGTTCTTATTACCAGCAAGCTAATGCCACTAAGACTGTATTTCTACATATCCATCTTAACATTTTCATTTCAGCTACACTCATTTTTAACATGTTACTTCTTAACAGCCTAGCATTCAATGTCTTATGCATAGTTGGTGTAGTAGCAGTCTTATAAAAATTACATTCATATGACAGTACAAATAAGCTTAAAATGTCTTAGCAGCGTATTTGTAGCAGAAGACAAGAAATGGTTTTTTCCAGAAGCAAAAATAAATAGATAAAAAATTTCCTCAGAAGAGCACGCAAGGTTTGGAGAGTGATATCATTTTATAGTTAAACGCTTCTTGAACTTGCTTTAGAATAATGGATAAATGACCCTTAATCATTCTTTGACAACATATAACAAATGCAATCAGAAACAAATAATGACATTTGCAAGACAAAATAAATCTGTGTAACCTCCACATATGCAATCGTCTGATTAGACATTTCAAGCAAGCCCTCTTTGATTATTAGCAATATTGAAGGTTATTATGTAAATGATGAAAATCGGTATTTAAAGATATTAATTAAATTCAGAATAGGTTATTTGAATTTCCAGCCAAAAATACCTGTACAGGATAAGGTCCAGAATGATGGATCTTTCAGCTTCCGTGGAGAACCTTCTGAGGATCAAGTTGCCCACTACAGTAACTGGAAGGAACAGCAGAAAGCTCCTGCCTTCCTTTCCACTCCTCACCAGCTTTCAGTGTGATAGATTTCTCAACAGCAGCAGCCTCCACACACAGCATATGCTTGTACTCTTCATCTCCAAAATCAACCATAGCCTTTGCCTTCTTATCCCAGGGATTCCAAACCACTTATGAGGGGAAAAAATAAATAACATAAAATATATAAGATTAATGCTCACAGTGGAAGGGAATTTCAAATAACAAATCAGGAAGTTCAAAATATCTAAACGAAAATTGAAACCCTAGTTTATATACAAAAATCATTTACATTATATTATTCCAAAGGTTTCTAGTTTATCTTTACTAAGGGATAGGAAGAAGACAAGCATGGATGGAATACAGGAGCTGGACAGGAAGGAAGAATCAGAAGTCCTCTCACATGAGGAGAGATTAAGAAGGGACGAGCTAAAGTTGGAATTAGAAAACTTTGCACATCTTGAGGAATTAATTGGCGTCAAAAATCAATATGAGGTATTTTCATAGGCTTGCCAACTCCCACAGACGTTTTAATTATATTGACAATCTTGAAATGGACAGAATAAGCCTCTCAGAAGAGCAGGAAGTGAAGGAATCAATTGCTCATTTTTATAAAAATTTCTACTCTGAATCTGAAGAATGGAAACCCTGAGTGCAAAACCTTTATTTGTTTTCTCTTAATGAGACAAGTTGCAGGTGGCTGGAAAGAGATTTTACTAAAGAAGGCCTTTTGGAGGCCCTTCATGACATGGATGGAGACAAAGCACTCGATCCAAATGAATACACTATAGCATTTTTCAAACATTGTTGGGACAAAGTGGAGGGGAATGTGTTAGATCCAAGAGTTTATCACTCACTGTAAGTTTGAAAACTCCCTAAACTTCACATTTGTTACTTTGATTCCTAAAAAGCAAGCAGCTACAACATAAGGGATTTTCGTCCTAAAAGTCTAATTGGTGGCTAATCGTTTGAAGCATGGTATTGGGGATATAATTTCTGAAACACAGAATACTATTGTGGGGGACAACAGATTTGGACTCTGCGGACATAGCAAATGAATGCCTAGACAGTATATTGAAAATAGGTTCTCCAGGAGTTATTTGTAAACTTGATACTAAGATCTCTTACAACCATGTCAATTGGAACTTTGGTGAAAAATTGTGTCAGTGGATCCAGTTCTGTATATTAACCATCCACTTTTCCATCACGATTATGGTTTCTCCCATAGGTTTCTTCAACAATTCAAAAGGTCTAAGGTAGAGGGACCCTTTGTCCCCATTGTTGTTTCTCTTGCTTATGGAGATTTTGAGCACAATGATATAGAGAGCAACGGATGATGGTTGCCCTAAAAGTAAGGGTGGCCAGCAGGATATATCCCATCATCTCCTTTGCAAATGACACTTATGTTTTGTGAGGCCCTATCTGAACAACATAGCTATCCCAATGGGTTATGTTTCGAACCTTATAGATCTTTTTGACATTCTAGGGTGCAAGGTTGGATCATTACCTATGACCTACATAGACTTAACCCTGGGTTCTCTACTTTTAAAGCCAAAGGTATTTGGAATCCTACTATGGAAAAGGTGGGAAGACAGTTGGAAAAGTAGTATTTGTCAAAAGGAGGATGGGTGACCTTGATTAAGAGTACGCCATCCTCTATTCCTACCTATTTTATGTCATTGTTCACAATGCCTATTCATGTGGCCAATAAATTGGAGAAACTCCAAAGGAATTTTCTATGGATAGGTATTGGTGATACCAAAAATTTCTATTCGGTGGACTGGAGAGTGGTGTGCTCCCCCTTAAAAGAGGTAGGTTTGGGTATTAGAAAACTTCGTTCTCCAACCAAGCCATTTTAAGGAAAAAGGCTTAGTTGAAAGAACTATTACAATTCAAGATACAAGACGGCTCTAAGTGAGGTTTTGTAAAACATTTGGTGTGGTGGCCCCTCTCTGAAAGACTTGTTCCCAGACCTGTTCGCATTTGCAATGCACAAGGGGGGCTCAGTGGCATCTTACTTAGCTAATACTTCTAAAAATGGGGTTAGACATTGCATTCCTCCCTTAATTCAGTCTTTTCAGGATTGGAAACTGGAATCAGTTGCTTCTTTTTTTTGAGTTGCTCTATCCTAATTTGCCTTCGTCATCAGGTGAATACCAAGCCTTGTAAATGCCAAACAAAAAAGGGTTGTTTGAGGTTCGATCATTCTATAATGCCCTTAGGCCATCCACAGGTATTCCCTTGCCATGGAAGAGCATTTGGATGGCCAAGGTCACGCGAAAGGTGTTGCTCTTTGCCTCTTTGTGTGATCTATGGCTCTAGGTTAAATATTGACAATTAGTAATCCTTGCAAAAGGCATATGTTGATAGTAGTTTGATTTGTATGTGTAAATGAAGTGGAAAATACTTCATTGTTCTTTATTAACAGATATATAGTAATTTGTCTTTGAATTATTTGGGCTAGTTTAGGTGGTGCCCAAATATGCAATTGAGCTTTTGGACTTTGGAGTGTTGGCAAGATGATTTCATCACCATAGAGAAGATAAGGTGTGGCAACCCATACCTCTATTCCTACTTTCATAATCAAAGAGCACATTTTGCAGTCCTTGTATAATTGGATGTGTGCCCAGGACAATATCCTTTCAATGTCACTTGTTGATGATCCTAGTCTCTCCACCTTTGTGGTTTGTATTCTTTGAAAAGGGGACTGTACAATCCTACTACGTGTCATTCTCTTTTCCTTTTTCAATAAAAAATTTTACTTATCAAAAAAAATTCTGCATCTAATTCATCTTAAAATAGTAATGTTCATAATATCTGCTTTAGATGACAAATTGGTAATGCCTAAGCTGGCTCAAGGCAAGTAAAAGCATATAGAGACACAGCAGAAAGATAAAGACGTTCTATACACTAGTTTATCCTAATCATGTGTGGTATTTATTGTGCTACAAGGTAGAAAGGAGACCCAGGCCTAAGCAGAACGAAAAGAAACTTCATGATAATAAACTTGGATCCCTACACATAATGAAACTGCAACTAAAGAACATACTGACTCGAGCTCCAATCATAAGTAAAATAACATTATTACGATATCAGGAGGGAGATGGTATCCCTTACCGGCATCCGGAAGTCCATCTTTGCGTAGTACAAATGTCCTCTTTTTTTCATGATCCAGAATTGCAATCTTTGTAGGAGTGCTAAGATATATCTTGTCCACCTATTTAACCAAAGCATTAGAATCAAACTTTCATAAGAAAAATAAAAGGTGCATCTTAAACTCACTTCTGATTCAAATGTTATAGCATCCCCTTGTTCAGTAAAACGCTCCCTATTCTGCAAGTTGTCAAGATAGTCCAAAGTCTCCAGTCCTTCTACACGAACTTCACTGGACACAATCAAGTAAGCTATTAGATACAATCTAAAAAAGCAGATTATAAATCCAACTGTACATTATCTGAAAATAGTTAGAATTTCCAGCAAAAATGACCCACAAAATCATTATACCACTTGGAAAAGTGATAAATATATAGATTCCTCACCAAACAGCCAAAAATTATTACAAAATTTCACTTATTTGATCATACCTTGGTTAATCCAGATATTCTTGTCAAATCTAGTCTCCAAACAGCTCAACTCAAGTTTGGCAACATATTACACACCTGGCTTAAGGTTAACCCCCCTTCCCCCAACCATGCTACAGTATAAGTACAGAAGAAGCTGTCTACAGCAGTTGAACTAGATTAGGTGATCTACACCTAGTTTACATATTACACTCAGAATATTTTGCAAGCTTCATTCAGTTGGTCTTATCTTCATAATTAGTGCCCCAGGCAGTGAACCTTTTTCTTTTTCTTTTTTTGATAAGTACCCCAGGCAGTGAACCTAGAACACAACAAAGGGTTTTTACCTTATACAAGCTTGACAACTTTTAGCTTTTTCAACCAGAATATCAATTGGATGTTGCATAAGGAACAATTTTTGAAAATAGATAAATTGACAAAAGATTACTTTTTAAGTGTTACAACATAAACTCACAAACGTCTTCACCAACAAAGGTACCCACAACAAGGTGTTGTGCAATTTACCTTCTTTGGGTATCATTATTCACCCACCATGGAAAGAATGGAGGTTTATTAGTTATTACACTGACAAGTAATAGGACGTGCATTAACTCTTTTTAAGTTATTAAAACCTCAAGGACACTTACACGAACTTCTTTTTTTTCGATAAATAAAAACCTCATTGAAAAAAAAAAAGGGGGGGGGGGGGTTACAACAAAGAAAGCAGTTACCCATGTGCACAGGGAGTGTACAATGGGAAACAAGGCGTTATACAAAACTACATAAATCTTAAAAATCCAACAAAGAAGATATGGGAAGACCACTCAACACAGTTATCAACTCAAACAAAGATAAGAAGAAGATGCGCTTCAACTCAATGATAGACCACTCCTCCCCTTCAAAAATCCGATTGTTCTGCTCCCTCCAAATAGTCCACACAATATAATGAGGGATAGCCCCACAGATAGAAGCTGCAGTACGACACCGAACACCTCCATTCCAACAAGCCAACAATTCAATCAACCGATTAGGCATAACCCAGGATACTCCAAACTTAAAGACTATTCAAGCAGATCATCATTCTCAAGAAGCTATTAAAGCCTTCTGTGAACTGGAAAGCAGAAAAACCAATCATCGATATACAGTGAACTTTAGTGAAGCTTGTGGCTTCATAACTATGGGAATCAATGAGTATAACCTTGACTGACCATTTCTATATATTCTCAATTTTTTCTAACAAGAATAATAGATAAACAAGCCATAGAGACAGGAAAAAAAAAGTGGTCAACTGTATGCATAATAAACAACCTGATGGAATACAGCCACATCATAAAGTAAAGAATCATAAACCAAGTTCATAAGTCACCTGATATCTGAAACAGAGAAATAGGTGTGATAAGCAAATGTGAATGAGAATGGCTTTCCATCAATACTGGTATTCCTGATGCGAGATGTCAACAGCAGATCTCCTCCAGGGCCCAGTGCTACCCTCAGACGAAACTCAAAACTAGAATTAACACAAAGAAAGATTTTTTTTTTTTTTAAATCATAAAAATAATTATCCAAAAAGAAAAAGTTGTAAAGTTTCTAATAAGAATCTATCTTTCTTTTCAGAAACACATGTTAAAAAGTCCATAAAATGCATAAGAAAGTGAAATATTTTCAAGTAATTACCTATGAGCCCAGATCTTCATATCTTCTTCAGAGGGCTTAAGGATTAAATCAACATAAGTCTTACTGGAAGAAGTAGTTGAAAAAGGAGGTGGGTCAGTGTCAATTGTCCAAAACCTGTTTCTTGCAAATCCATGCTGCTCTAGAGAACCAAGGTTGCTAAACTGCATATGCAGAGAAAATTTCACTGACCATGATGAATGCCACTGAATTAAGCAAGAAAGGAAAATGTGAAGAAGAACATACTTGAGGAAAGCATATTGGAATTCCTCCACGTATTGCTTTTGGGGGCTTAAATGTAGCCTGCACAAGACTTAAAACATATTCATTGGAAATCTCTTTATCTCCAACTTCTCAGCAACCATAAATAACATAACAAAAAAAACATAGAAGTACTGTTTTATTAATGAAATATCTATTACCTATCAAAAAAAACATAACAAAACACAGATGAGAAAGTCTGCGATGGAAACAAAGCATAGAAGTCTTAGCAGTGGTACAATGCACATAACAATGCCAAAGCCAATTAAGCCAGCTAATTCCTTTCTGACCTAAAACTCTTAAACATCAATCCTTACTCAAGAATTCATCAAGAAATCTAGTATAGTGCTGAATTTTGAAAGATCCTGCATCAGTTGGATGTACACTTCATTGGTCTAGGCACAGTATACAAAAAAAACTACCTAGGAGTAAGCCAGCAAACCATCTTAATCAGCTTTACTAATGATGCAAAAGTCAATAAAGCCAACTAATTTGAATATTGGCTGTACAATTCATTGTCTTGCACCAGTATATAGAAAAGCCACCAAATAGTAGCTATCAAGACCAGCTTAATCAGCTTTAAAGACCACCAAAACAGAATGGGTGTTAGAAGGGGAATCCTGCTAGTAAGCCAGAGTTTGCTTCTACATTCAAACTCCTTTATCAGATAAGTATTTGCATACTTAGGTCACAGGACACCACTTCACATGAGGACAATACTTCTATACATACTAGTGCCACCAGAGAGAGTGCCCAAGAATCAAGAAAGAAATAAACATACCTAACCATTATATATGAATCATGACCTATCCTTATCAATAAGTCTAGCACCAGTACAAAAAGTTGGGAGTCTTGCCCTTAAAAATTTAAATACATAATTAGCATGGAAAATCAAGATATTTAAAATAAATTTTTAATTTTATTGTAGAAAGGTAAGTAATTCACACACATGATGCATTCTGCTGGATTATAGAATGTAACACACCGTGAGAACAAGGTATAGACAATAATTTTGATTTGAATTGTGGCCAAGTTGGAGAAGGAAATTTTTCATTTCAGTGAATGATATATTAGCTAGGACCTGCCTAATTCTTAAAACATAATAATAAAAGAAATAAAAAGTTTGTTCCATTTAGTTGGCAGTGCAGACAGGGTCCTAAAACAGTGACAACCAAAGGCATCTTATGTGGGGTAAAGTCTTGGATAATTTCTTACTATTTGGAGAAAATTATAAATAAAATATAAAAAAATTAAAAGGAAGCCGTTACATAAAATGTTTGGGATAACAAGTATTTTTCTGAATTATCTATGTATATTCGTAGTTTTTTAAGAACAACATAAATTGAATTGATGCCACATAACAAACTCAAGTAATTGGAAGAGCCACACATTTTAAATTGGTACTAGCATTGCCTTGCAAGTTGACAAGTAATTTTTTCTTTCGTAAGTCACAAGTTGGCAAATAAAATCGGTGCAATAAATATATATATTGTTAATGCAAATTGACTCATTTCAGAATGTATCAGTAAGAAAGTACAGATCAGTTTTGCTAACTCTATTGAAAGCTTATATTACACAATTACCAAACAGCACTCTTATGCAAAGCTACGTTTTCTGTTTCATGTTTGAACTCATCTTAACAGTTTTGATACACAAAGATCATGGACATGCATAGTGAATGCACATTAAGGATTACAATCAACAATGGACACAATTACCTGTTTGGATAGTGGAGACTATGCATGACAAAAATCAAGTTGAATTATATACCATAGTAAGGAAACACTTTACAAGAAGCAGTGAAAAAGTGGATTTATAAAAATGGTTGACTGATCCTTCCATAGCATGCAAGATATGTGAGATAGAGGACCAGGCCAACCTCACTCAACTATTGGAAAGCCTTTGCAAATAAATCCAAATTTAGCAGAGACCTAGCACATAAATCCAAATTCAGCAAAGCCTTGGCACATAAATCTAAAGAGATTACTACAATACACTATTGTGGTCTGCATGACTGTAACATTTAGAGATAAATTCACTTTTCAAAAATATTTAGAGATAAAGCTCCAGAAATATGGTGAAGGTTGGGGAGGTTGGACAACAGTTTAAGTTCTGGGTTCAAATGGGGTCAATTTGTGGAAGGGTATACGTACGGGATGGAACTCTTTCTCCAAATTCTTACAGTTTGGGTTCGAGATGAATCTAGAGTGAGGTTTTGGACAAACATTTGGTGCAGCAACCAATCTCTAAAGGATTTGTTCCCGATCTGTTTGCCTTAGCAATCTCCTAGGAGGCTTCAGTATTTTATCATATAGTTAACCTGTCAGAGGAAGAGGACCATCATTGAATCCCCAGTTCATCCAGCCTTTACAAGATTGGGAGTTGGAATCCATTGATACTTTTTTCGAGGTGCTATATGATAATTTGCCTACTTCGTCCAGTCATGATTGTGTCATGTGGTTACCATTGAAGAAAGGAGTGTTTGAGTTAAGATCATACTATAATGCTCTTAGGGGTTCTACATGCACTTTTTTCCCTTGGAAGAGCATTTGGATGGTTAAAGTTCCAAGTAAGATGGTATTCTTTGTGTGGACTGCGGGCCTTTTAAAAGTTCTAATTGTTAACAATCTTCGCAAGAGACACATTTTGATAGTTGATTGGTGTTGTATGTGTAAGTGTAGTGGGGAATTCATTGATCACCTGCTTCTTCATTGCTCAATGGCAACAGATAAATGGTCCTTTGTCTTCACTTTGTCTTGGGTGATGCCCAAATCTGTGGTTGAACTGTTTGAATTTTGGCAATGTCAGTTTCAGCACCACAGAGGAGCCAAGGTGTGGCCAGCCTTGCCTTTGTGCATCATATGGAATCTGCGGTATGAAAGAAATAAACGGGTCTTTGATGGAATCGAACAGCCAGCCTAATCAAAGATCATGTTTTGTGGTCATTGTTTGATTGGATGTGTGCTCTAGTTGGCACCCCCTCCATGTCTTTTGTTGATTTTATTGACTCTCTTTCCTTTTGAGTTGTATTCTTTGAAAAAGGGCTTGTACACATCTTTTTATCATGTCTCCTTTTCTGATAAAACTTTTTCTTATAAAAAAAAGGTACATAATTAAAGAGCCAACATGCATCTCATTGATTGCAAGAAATAAACATTTGATAAAACAGAAAATCCAGAATGTGGCACGGGTATGTTTTCCTTTACCATGACAACATCTTAAGTTTAAGGTTAAAAAATAGCGTGCTCTAGAGGAAAAGTTCAAAAGCCAACCACAAGAAATTTGTGGAACAGTCTACCTAATGGCGCAGATACAAGACCCCCAAGAAACCACATGAAGAACATGTTATATAAATTGCAATTTATATGTGTCACACAATCGATCAAGCAATGTAACTTTACTAAATTTTAAGACCTACTTAGATATTATAATGAAGAAACAAATTCAAAGGCAATGGATGAATTTACACTTTTCTTAATTGGTAAGTTACACCTGCATCCAAGGCTCTTGAACTCATGACCTCATCCTCCACCCCTCTCTTATGGGGCAAGTTCCATATGAGCTAAAGCTCAGGCAATGGATGATTTCCTAGAAACACAGAATTTTTTGTGCTATGCTAGCATGACTTGCTTTTTTCACTTTTCTAACTTGGTTTCAAAGATTGAATGAAAAAATTCCTCACCTCCCCCCCACCTTTCCCCAATTAGTGCCATTAGAGGTAGAGCTCATTGGTAGGCAATGGATGAATAACTAGAAATGAGGTCTTTATTGCTATGCTAGCATTACTTGCTTTTGTCACTTTTTGTTTACTTTTTAATTAGTGTTCTTTTCTCACTTGTTTTCAAAGATTGACTAGAAGATAGAGAATCAAAATTTGCATCAAGATAGGAGATGCAAAAATGAGTGCTTTTCGGGGAAGACCTTGTCCGTTTAATTTGCTCGTCAGGCCATTTGACCTCAAACTTTTACAACCAATTCTAAGAATCTTTGTGCTCAAATACTACAAACCTATTCATCACGTATTAGATTGCCTCTTTGAGACTCTGTCAATGCATGGCGAGATCAAATTCACTAAGCTATGTGATTTTTGCCATACTGACATTTACTAATCCAGAATAGATAATTGCATTATAGTATAACAGTTAGAAGGATGGAAATTAAGATGATGTATGCATAATCATCTTTGGTGCGAGACAGTCAATCAGGCAACTAAATAGAAAGATTGGCCCACCCAAATTATCTAAGAGTTATGATTGAAATGTTGATAACCCTTTCTAATTGACAAAAAACACTCCTGTCTACAGCTTCTACTAATCAACATTAATAAACTAATAAGAAAATGCACCTTACTACTGACAAAAAGCAACTCCTCCCCATGGTCATTCTTCCAAGATGTCACATGAGCCCCATATAAATACACCTGGAAAACCCACAAATAAAACACGAAACAAATGAGTATCATAATTTGTAATGAGCATCAAAAACTATATAATTAGGGAAAAGTTGCTCGTATTTCGATGATGGCCAAGATAAATTAGTCCAGCATTATGCAATATCTTATCAGGTTACATACTTATAGATAATGTAAGTTAACTGTATTGCATTTCACCCAAAAAAAAATGCAATACAGAATACTTGATTAACAGAATACTCATACCCATCTGAGTTAACGCTGTTTCTTTCAATTATACAACCGAATGGTACAACCATACAACACAGAAAAGGTGACAATACATTTCCATAAGAAAATTTCCATAGAATAATAATAGAAAGTTTATACTTAATGAAGAACCAAATAATACTTTTTCTTTTAACGATAGAGCATGAACCTTAGTCCTAAAAACAACTCTGACAAGTACATCAGAAATGGAGGCTCCATCACTACCACATGCATCATAAGTTGGATAAAACCCAAGTACCTAACTCTTTCTATCAACACTATCTTTTTGTTCTTCAAAAAGTAAGCGGCAAAGAGCTCACTTCATGGGAACCAGTATTTCAAAGTAAACAATAAAACACTAATACATTTTTCTATAGGTAACAACAAAACATTAATATAATTCAATCAACACTAAAAATCGTGCTTTCAAAACACAATTTCAACCAAATTGGCTGACTTTTTAAGCGAAATCGCGCGTTTACGTGATTTCAACACTGTTTTCCAAAACACAATTGAAAACAGAAAACTAGATTCTGCCAAATTTACATAATTTATTATTAAAATAAAAAAAAAATTAATTTGCAAAATTTTTCACTCATTGGCCTCTAATCATATCTCTCCCAAATATAAATTCCAAAACTCTCCCTAGAAAACAATCCTCAACTTCTGAAACCTTTCAAATCAAATTCACAAACACTGTGTTGAGTTCAACAGAGAGATCTGAGCCTTACGGTTCACAACAACACTAAGCCCTAGATTTCACAAAAAAAAAAGAAAAAGGAAACCGAATTTCCAAAACAAAATCACAACCATAGATATGAAAAAAAAACGAAGCATATTGATCATCAGATTAGGTACCTCGGCGGAGCTTCCGCGTGGATCGCGGAGAACGACCTTGTTGAGGCCATTGATGCCCTTGCAAACCTCAGCGTGAGGAGAAGCCAAAGGAGCAGAGGCCGAAGCCGAGGCTGAACCTGAACCTGAACCTGAAGAGAGAACCTTTTCGCTACTCATAATAATAGTAAAAAAAACTAATCTCTAATCTCTGAGCTCTTTTTTTGCTTCTTGATTTGTTATTTATAGCGTGAATGAATGAATTTCAAAGTTATGGCTCAGACTTCGATTCGAATCCAAGCCATTACTGTCAGTGTTTTTTGCTTTTTATTATTATTGGTTTTTTTTTTTTTTTTTTTTGGGAGAAGATTCTCTCTTTTCGTTCTGTTGTGAGTGAGTGAGTGAGTGTTGTGAGGAAATTTCGCGGTACGGTAGTTCTTTTTGTTGTGTATTTCTTTTTCCACTGGCCCTTTGTATGTCTGTCTGTCTGTCTAGTGTCTAGACTCTAGCGTCTACTGTTTTCGGATTGACTCCGGATCTCCCAACTTTCGATGAAAACCCGACACCTCACCCACCGTATCCTATATTTTTTGAGTTATTATCTACTCAATTTTTAATTGTAAAAGTTAAATTGACTGTAAATTAAAAAAATTGCTCAGTTGATTAGGGCTATATTATTTTTGCTTGACATATTTGAAGAATAGTAGTTTTTAGGAGGATAAATGAGTATTAGACAATGTTTAATAAAAACAAAATTATGATTGTATATATCATACCCCTTCAATTCAAAATTTTTAATTTTCTCTTTATCATACTTGTCAAAAAATTTTATTTATATCATTAAGAATATGGACTTTTTTGCATACTCCTTCTCAACAAAAAACAAAATGGACTTTATTTTTAGAATAGAAGACTAATAACTTTAACTGTTTCTCAAAATAAATAACTTTATAAGAGCTTGTCCAAGTGAATGCTAAAATAATCAAGAGTCTATGGTCCGTATTTTAAAATGAGAATGTAATCGTGGGTTTTAGTTTGGTTAATTGATAAAATTTCTTATAGTTAAATAAGAAATATGGGATTCAAACGTTCAATCTTTACTTATGCCAAAAATTGATTGGTGTCTTGCTTTGATGATAAAAAGCACAATCATTAGAAGTGGATACCATAAATTGAAACTCTATAAATAAATAAAAAATGGTATCATTCTACTTCTACCAAAGCAAATTGAGGTATCATTGTCATTCAAATATATATATATATATATATATATATATATATCACTAGAAGTGGATACCATAAATTGAAACTCTATAAATAAATAAAAAATGGTATCATTCTACTTCTACCAAAGCAAATTGAGGTATCATTGTCATTCAAATATATATATATATATATATATATATATATATATATATATATATATATATATATATATATATATATATATAGTGTGGGAACATCAAAACTAAACAATTAATTAGCACTTAAAATATAATAGGTAAAAAAGATTTACAAGCAATTTAGAAAATATATTTATATATTATAAAAACTCTAGGCTCCGTTTGGGAGTTCATAAGGGAATGCAATAGAATGGAATGAAATGGCCATTAAAGGAATGGAATGGAATAGAATAGAATGGATTTAGTAGGGAAAGGAATGGAATGGAATTAAAAAATCTTGTTTGGATGTTTTAAAATAAAATAATGGAATGGAATGTAAGTAACATTATTTGGAAGTGACATTAGAAGGAATGGAATGAAATTATTTTATAATAATATTACTATTATACCCTCATTTTAGAGAACATATAAATTGATTCTAGTTTAGGGGGAAAAAATTTTATTGTAGCTAAAAATCAAGTTTTGTATATTTCTAAATTGTAAAGCAATTAACGCATCACGTATTTATTTTCAACAAAATAAACATTGTCTAAAAATGCAAACAAATATCTTTTTAAAAAACTCTTGTAATGAGTCTTGTCAAAACAAAACAAAATAATAAAATAAAGCAATCTAAAATTGGCCAAGAAATTCCACACTTTTTTAATTTTTAGGCCTAGACATCAGTGTCAATTGGACACATTTGCGCTCATGATCTAGGTAACCAAAAAACATCTCCTTATACATTGGATTTTTCATCAAAAATATGTAGGCCTCAGTCTTTGATATTGGATCCAAGA
The DNA here is from genome assembly GCF_040712315.1 of Castanea sativa. Taxonomy (NCBI): domain Eukaryota; kingdom Viridiplantae; phylum Streptophyta; class Magnoliopsida; order Fagales; family Fagaceae; genus Castanea; species Castanea sativa. Next base: position 5,558,950 of record NC_134019.1, on the reverse strand, counting down.
CCAATACACACAAATTTACATTAACTTTTACTCCATATGACTTTGAAAAGCACTTTGCCATAACCTCAGTCACCCTATCAATTGCCATTAATACATTATCAAATGATTGGAAAATTACATTCTCAAGTTCATCATCTTCTATCAGTGTTCTTTTTTTGCTTTTAGAAGACACTGCATCTTGTGATGACACTCGAGAACATACAACATTAATTTACGGTGACCTCTGATCATCTTCGACTTCAAAGTTCTCCAAAGAAACTTCATTTTGAGATACCAAATTATCAATCTCATCAATAGTGGTCAATGCAGCATACCTAGCACGTTTCTCCTTTGTAGTTTTAGCATGATCGAGCATACCAAAATTAAATTAAAGCACATGTATTACACAATGATGAACCCTGTTCTAGCATACCGAAAATATGGGAATGAAAGGAAAAAAACAAAAACACTACATGTTTTAAAGGATACAAACTGCACTATGCTGACCCGACGCTACTTGCACATCAATGATAGGAATTAAGAACACATGCACAAGCTGAATACATATACCAAAGCAAATTGAGCCATCATTGTCATTCAAAATATATATATATATATATATATATATATATATATGTATATATGTATGTATATAGTGTGGGAACATCAAAACTAAACAATTAATTAGCACTTAAAATATAATAGGTAAAAAAGAATTTACACATGCAATTTAGAAAAAAAAAAATGTTATAAGAGCTCTAAGGGTTAGAAACTTAGAATAGCTTCACGCCTTCACCCCCAAAATAATGAAAACAAAAAGACTATAAAAACCTTACAAATTTTCAACCCATCCATATCTTTAGGGGTAAAATATTAATTACAACCCCATTAGGCTTAAAAAGATGTATTAAAACAAAAAGACCACAACAACCTTACAATTTTATAACCTATATATACTTTAAGGGGTAACAATGTAATTTCATCTTCTTGCCAAACAAACTCATTTATATATATATATATATATATATATATATATATATATATATATATATATATATATTAAAAACTGCATTCTATTTTAAATTTAACATTACATAAGAGGCGTCTATGGCCTCTTTTGGTCCAAGTTCCACCAATCCTAGACCCCAACTACCGATACACAAACCATAAATTTCATCAATGCCATCAAATCCACTAACCCCCATAGATCCACTAACCATATACTTCTATGTCCTCAAAAAACTACCCTGTGAGCTAGTCTTGCTCTAGGACTCATTCCCCGATGAATCCACTAAAAACTTAAACATTGGGTGGGAACATTAGGTATGCATGCTTAAATCTCATGTTGAGGAAGGGTTGACCTCATGGCTTCAACACCACATGGCAAGAGCCTCAATGAAGACAATGGGACAAGTTCAAAAAAAAAAAAATGAAGAGTTCATCAAGTACAAAAAAGAGAGTTCATCAAAGAAAGTGATCAAGCAAGGAGAGAAGAAAATCCATCAAGAGGAGATAAGATTCTAAGAAAGCATCAAACTACGAGAAAAAAAGAAAAGAAAAGAGAAGGTCATCAAGCTAGAAAAGACACCAACAAAAAGGAAGAAAAATAAGAAAAGATGAGAGTGTAAGAATTTCCATCAAATTGTGAGAAATAATGATCTATTCAAAAGACATATGACACATGAGATTCCATAAAGGATTCATTCAAGTTGAGAAGGATGAGAGAAAATATGAAGATTCATCAACAAAAGAAATTCAATCAAATTGGGAAAGATGAGGAAAAGAAAAATCAAGAGTCATTTCATCAAAGAAAAAATGTTCAGTAAAGTCAAGAAAAATGAAAATGCATTAAAAAAAAATGAAGATTCATAAAAGAAATGAAAAGAAAAGAGTGCATCAAAGAAAAATGCAAATTCACCCAAGAAAGATGAATCTTTGTCAAACTGAAAGAAACAAAAAATGCATTTGGTTGAAAGGCAATGGAATCCATCAAAAAAAATAAATCTGCTAGGCTGAAAACCCGAAAGGACAATTTAGGCAGAAGTTAGGGCCAAAAAAACAATTAAGCCTGTTAGGCTGAAAACCTGAAAGGGTGGTTTAAGCAAAAACTATGGCCAAAAAACAAAAACAAAAAATGGGAGTAAGTGATCTAATCATAATATCGTAGGGTTTTGAGCCTTTTATATCATTCCTTTTATAACCTGAATTTGGCCTACATTAAAACCTTTTAATAAAGACTTAGTTGAAGTCTTGCTGATTGTAGGTACACCTTTAGCTCTGATAATATTTTCTTGGACCCAAAAGAAAAATTGCTCAAGATTTTTAAGCCCCACTACATCTTTAAAGACAAAATTTATCAAATTCTCAAGTGACTTGAAAAAACTTTTAAGCTTAGAATACTCCCCATGTTTGCTTCCAACAAAAAATGACTCGTAAGAAACAAAATTTTCAAACTTGAGACATTCTCCCCTCTTGCATGTTTCCAACATGTATAATTTCTAAGCATTTAATTTAATTTTATTTTTTGTCTTTGAAGACTTAATTTAAAAATATTCAAAATGAGAAAGCAAATTTGATTGCATGTTTTTAATGATTTCAAATCCTTCATCGACAATAAGATTGAGTTAACTTTTGAGCATCATGATTGGCCAAAAAGGTTGGTCAAAAGGACCAACTTCTATTCATTTGAAAGAGAAATTAAAAAAAAAAAATCTAATTCTACATTAAATTGCTTTTTCCAAAAAAAATTCATTTAAAAGATTTTTTATTAAAAAATTTCATTTTTCAAAACCAAGTTTTTTCGAATTATGTTTAGACTTGATCCTCTATGAAAAAGGTACATAGACAGCCTTTCAAAAGTCCGGTCACAATCACCCAAAAAAAAAATTAAAAATAATCATAAGACTCAAAATCAAAACATTTGTTTGGGTGAATTTTAGGGTAGGAACATTTGTTTTGCATCAACCATGTCTACACTAGGGGCATTGACCCATTAGTCTTGGTATGCAAACATGTCATCAATCTTCTGTGCAAAACATGTTAGCAACTTTCTGTGCAAGCATGTCCATATTAGGGGCATTGGCCCAAAATATTTTCATAATAACTAATTACTAACAAGCTTATGAAGAAAAAAAATTTGCAGGGGGTGGATATGGATCTTTATTCTACTAAACATTCACTATCAATTTTTAGTTTAGATGTTGCCATATCTCCTAAAGAAAAAAGAGAAAAGGGTTGAAAACATGTCCAAATGCGGAAAAAATGATGATGCTGAGGATGTGCCAATTGGCACACTCTTCCAATTTAGCCTAGTTTTGCAATTTAGACCTTATTTTGCTCAAATTTTGCTCCATATGAGGTCTTTATTTAATAAATTTTTTCAAAATTCATAGTAATTGTTAAACAAGGAGCATTCAACTATGCCTCATCCATTTTTTTGTAAATAATCAACTAGGGGCATTCAGCCATGCCCCATCCATTTTGTATAATAAAAATATTCTCTTTTCTAGCTGTTTGGTAATGGCGTTCTAATAACGTTGTTTATATTTTTTAAAAATACGTAAAAGTGTGTGAAAATGCATGTAATGTTGTTTAAAAACTGAAAACATGTGTTTAAACACATGTACCAAGCAGACCCAGATTTTCAAAAAAAAAAAAAAAGGGTTAGATGTTTTCAGTTTAGATGTTGCCATATCTCCTAAAGAAAAAAGAGAAAAGGGTTGAAAACATGTCCAAATGCGGAAAAAATGATGATGCTGAGGATGTGCCAATTGGCACACTCTTCCAATTTAGCCTAGTTTTGCAATTTAGACCTTATTTTGCTCAAATTTTGCTCCATATGAGGTCTTTATTTAATAATTTTTTTCAAAATTCATAGTAATTGTTAAACAAGGAGCATTCAACTATGCCTCATCCATTTTTTTTTGTAAATAATCAACCAGGGGCATTCAGCCATGCCCCATCCATTTTGTATAATAAAAATCTTCTCTTTTCTAGCCGTTTGGTAATAGCGTTCTAGTAACGTTGTTTATATTTTTTAGAAATACGTAAAAGTGTGTGAAAATGCATGTAATGTTATTTAAAAACTGAAAACATGTGTTTAAACACATGTACCAAGCAGACCCAGATTTTCAAAAAAAAAAAAAAAGGGTTAGATGTTTTCAGTTTAGATGTTGCCATATCTCCTAAAGAAAAAAGAGAAAAGGGTTGAAAACATGTCAAAATACAGAAAAAATGATGATGCTGAGGATGTGCCAATTGGCACACTCTTCCAATTTAGCCTAGTTTTGCAATTTAGACCTTATTTTGCTCAAATTTTGCTCCATATGAGGTCTTTATTTAATAATTTTTTTCAAAATTCATAGTCATTGTTAAACAAGGAGCATTCAACTATGCCTCGTCCATTTTTTTGTAAATAATCAACCAGGGGCATTCAGCCATGCCCCATCCATTTTGTATAATAAAAATCTTCTCTTTTCTAGCCGTTTGGTAATGGCGTTCTAATAACGTTGTTTATATTTTTTAGAAATACGTAAAAATGTGTGAAAATGCATGTAATGTTGTTTAAAAACTAAAAACATGTGTTTAAACACATGTACCAAGCAGACCCAGATTTTCAAAAAAAAAAAAAGGGTTAGATGTTTTCAGTTTAGATGTTGCCATATCTCCTAAAGAAAAAAGAGAAAAGGGTTGAAAACATGTCCAAATGCGGAAAAAATGATGATGCTGAGGATGTGCCAATTGGCACACTCTTCCAATTTAGCCTAGTTTTACAATTTAGACCTTATTTTGCTCAAATTTTGCTCCATATGAGGTCTTTATTTAATAAATTTTTTCAAAATTCATAGTAATTGTTAAACAAGGAGCATTCAACTATGCCTCATCCATTTTTTTTTGTAAATAATCAACCAGGGGCATTCAGCCATGCCCCATCCATTTTGTATAATAAAAATCTTCTCTTTTCTAGCCGTTTGGTAATAGCGTTCTAGTAACGTTGTTTATATTTTTTAGAAATACGTAAAAGTGTGTGAAAATGCATGTAATGTTATTTAAAAACTGAAAACATGTGTTTAAACACATGTACCAAGCAGACCCAGATTTTCAAAAAAAAAAAAAAAGGGTTAGATGTTTTCAGTTTAGATGTTGCCATATCTCCTAAAGAAAAAAGAGAAAAGGGTTGAAAACATGTCAAAATACAGAAAAAATGATGATGCTGAGGATGTGCCAATTGGCACACTCTTCCAATTTAGCCTAGTTTTGCAATTTAGACCTTATTTTGCTCAAATTTTGCTCCATATGAGGTCTTTGTTTAATAATTTTTTTCAAAATTCACATTAATTGTTAAACAAGGAGCATTCAACTATGCCTCGTCCATTTTTTTGTAAATAATCAACCAGGGGCATTCAGCCATGCCCCATCCATTTTGTATAATAAAAATCTTCTCTTTTCTAGCTGTTTGGTAACGGCGTTCTAATAACGTTGTTTATATTTTTTAGAAATACGTAAAAGTGTGTAGAAATGCATGTAATGTTATTTAAAAATTGAGAACATGTGTTTAAACACATGTACCAAGCAAGTCCAAATTTTCAAAAAAAAAAAAAAACTTTAATTTGGAAACTAGGGGCTAGGGTTGTAAATGAACCAAACCGATCATGAACAACTCAGGCTCGGCTCGATAAAAAGTTTGTTCATATTTGTTTGTTTATAAATAAACCAAGTTTGAGCCATAGTTTTAGGCTCGTTTAATAAACAAGCCGAGCCCAAGCAAAAAAATTTCTTCACAAACAAGCTCGTGAGCTATTAGGCTTGATACACAATAATTCAAGTATAGACTCATTTATAAGTTTATATGTGTTAACTAAATATACTCATTACACATATCTTAATAATGACATGGCCAACATGAGACAACTACCCATATTACCCTTTTTTTTTTCTTCCCTTTAAACTGATCAAGAATTACTTTAGACTATAGGTACATTTAAAAATAAATAAATAATTAAATAGGCCACATATGATCCTTCCCTATCAATCATCTAAAGTAAAGTTATGAAACATGTTAGTATTTTCTCATTCATAATAGTTATAAACAAGTATTTTTTTAGTCCTTCACCATCTAACGTGAATGTAATAATTGTATTTTGAACAATTACTAAATCTGTAAATAAAGAATGATGAATGAATGAATTTAATTATGTAAATTATTAATTTGAATAATATCTAATCATAAGTAAGACTAAATGCATGATAAAATGAGTATATTATTATTATTATTATTTAATTTTAGAGATTTAAGCATTTAATGATGTAATTTTTTTAGACCTCAAGCTCAAAAACTTGACCTGAGCTCGAGTTTGAGCTTGATATTAAGTTTGAGTTTAGCTTGACTAATTAATCAAGTCAAGTCAAGCCAAGCCAAGCTCAGCTCAAACTTTTTGGCTTTCCCCCAAGTTCAAGTTCAAACACTATTTTTAGGCTTATTACAAGCTCAAGCCAAACTCGAGTTTTTTATTTTTCCTGACAAGTCAAGCTTGACATTGCACTACTGGACAAAACTTGGCTCGTTTACAGCCCTAGATCACAAGTAGGGCCATTCGGCTATGCCTCGTTCCGGTGAGATCACCCATGTCAAGCTCTGTCAAGTGTAAAATTTTGCATAGCAAAGTCCTATCAGGTAAACTCTAAACTTTTTCTAAAGTTCTACAATACTGAGTTCCGCAAAGATCAAGGAGTTCACTTTGAAAGCTAATACAAGTTAAATAACTAAGAAATGTTTTGTCATGTGCTGGAAAATAAAGGGAGAATACAATCAAGCATCATTTGGGCCACGAGTTCTTCGACGGGAAGATCTCCTGGGGCCACCCCAGGAAGAGCCAACTTCTTCATGACCTTGAGGTTCCTGATTTGCATGAATTTGAGGTCCTGGTTGCCCCTCATGAAACTCAAAGTCTCTGATTCTTTCTTCCAAACTTCTTATGCGAGCATTAGCAACTGCCAGTCTACTGGTCTACAAGAAGCAATAAACAGTTGTCAGTTTCCATCCATGAGTCTCAAAGCAAAAAGATCCAAGAAAAATGATTGTTTCATACCAGTAAATTTTCTTTCATCAAGTGTTGAAAAGATTGGTCACGTGCAACTCTTTTCAAAGCTGCAATCATCCTCATACATTCTTCCACAAGATCAACATCAATCTAAGACATAAAATCAAGATTCATGAACAAGCATAAAGAAAATGAAATGTTAGACTCAAAGAGCAAAGGTCCAAGATATACTGGGCCACTCCAAGGTACATTTTGTGCATATTTAGGCCGGTCCAAGTTCACAAAGCTAAAAGATCCATCAGGATTCATCACTTTATATTGCCATGGTGGAAAATAGGGACATCTCTCCGCAAAAGAAGCATAAGGACCAACATTACTAGAAGGAGGAGGAACAGTCCTACTCGGAGAAAAGCTCCCCAAACCATGTGTAGAAGTCTACAAACAAAGAACATTCAGATATCTTCACATATGACAAAAGATGCAACTTTAAATTGAATAATATCTTATCAAGTTACTTATAGTTATGCATAATGCAAGTTAACTGTATTGCATTTCACCAAAATAAATGCTGCAACTTTAAATTGAATAATAATATTAGCCAAGTGCATAGCAATTTAATATGATTACATAAATCTAAATTGGCACGAGCATAAAAATACTTGATTAACAAAATATTCATACCCATCTGAGTTAACGCCATGTCTTTCATTTATACAACTGAATGGTACACCTAAGAGCATCTCCAATAGGCTCTTTAAAGCCATTTTTTGATAGCAAACACACAAAAAACACCCTCCAACAGCCTCTCTAGACTCTAAATATCTTTTAGAGTTACTACGATAACTCTCTTGAAGAAGAGAGTACTGTAGCAACTACTTTAGCAACTCTAAACATTTTTCTCTCTTAAAATAATCACCCAGTTGAAAAAAAAAAAAAAAAAAAAAAAAATTCTCTCTCTCTCTCTCTCTCTCTCTCATTAGAAGACAACAGGGAAGCAGCGCTCTCTCTCACAAAATCGATGCAGCTCTCTCTCACAAACGATCTGCCACATATTTTAACTCCCAAACTGTGGCTCAACAACTTGTGAGGGAGTATGGAGATTTGAGAACATCTGCTCAGCAACAAAAATCGGTACCCAAAATTTGATTTCATGCGGTTTTGTTGCATCATGCCTGAATTTATTGGCTTATACTAGATTTGGTGGTTTTACATGATTTGCTATTGCTATTGCTATTGCTATTGTCTGGATTTCTGGGTTTTTTTTCTCTGTCTCGTTCATTTATGTTTTTCTTTTTCACTCTGTTTCTTGATCTCATCTCTAGCTATTTAATTAATCTTATTAGAGTCAATAAGCTAATCTTCTTGGATTGGTGGTATGTGCACAAGTGTAATGGTGAATCGGTGAACCATCTCTTTCTTCATTGTCCAGTTGCTATGAATTTGTGGTCTATGGTCTTGGGTTTATTTGGAGTAAGCTGGGTTATGCCGCAGTCTGTTGTGGAGCTCCTAGCCTACTGGCAAGGCAAGCTTGGTCGTCATCGAAATGGTCATATATGGTTAATTGTCCCCCATTGTTTAATGTGGTATCTTTGGAGGAAAAGAAATAGTAGGTGCTTTGAAAATAATGAGAGATCCATACTAGACCTTAAGTTATTTTTCTTTAGAATTTTATTGGATTGGTTGGTTGCTTTGCAAAACCAATCATTCACCTCTTTCTTTGATTTTCTTGATTCTTGTAATTTTTGTATTCGATTGTTGACCCTTGTACACTCTGTGTGTACTAGGGTGTCTCTTTTTTATATCAATAAAACTTATTACTTATAAAAAAAAAAAAAAAAAAAAGGCCTCATCTCTATATATTTACATGCCAATTGTTTGACTCAAGGCCTTCCCTCATTGATATACAGAACCAATGATAATGTCAGCACATTGTTAAGCAAAAGTAATCCACTTTTGGGCGAAATTTGGTTGTTTTTTAATATCCCAAGTGAGACTAACCAGGGCCATAACCATAGCACAATAGTGATGGTAAATCTGCCTGCAAAATCAGTATGTGATACTTAGTGTGCTGTGCAACACAGCCAAAACAAAGTGCCATGTCAAGGAAGAAGCACTGATAAAGAATATCATGTTGATATTTCTTTTGAGGTAAGTATAGAAAATTTTATCAACGAGTATCCCGTAGGCATTATCAGATTCTCTAAGTACTCACATGTCTCTATGTCTCTTAGTAGTATTCCATAGGCACTAATCTCAAGAACTAAATAAATCAACAAGGGAATTGATAGATATTGTAATTTTATTGGTATTAATGCAATTTTTTTTCCTGCTCACCACCACATGTATTGAGTTTGCAGACAATGCATCAAACAGGCTACAGATCTAAAAGCACGAGCTTAGAAATGCAACAAAGGTTAATTGTGGTGACTAATTTTGAGCATAAGATCCTTTTAAAAGACTTATTAGAAGTACCAGCTATCCAGAAAGAAGGGGGGAAAAAAAACACTCTAATGATACATACTGTTCTAATGGGTTATGCTTCCCTTTCTTTCTTCCTTCCTTCTTCTTGTTCTTTTTTGTCAATGCATTTTGATTCATGTGTTAGAGTAATGTAAGAAACTAGAAGTGAGCTGGTTTATATTGCCAAAAATGTCGGCTTTGATTTCAATCAAACTTGACGTCTTAGTAGTTAGAATTGTCCCCCTACAATAATATAACAGTTAAATAATTGATGGGGTCTCGACTTCACTTTACAGAAATGGAATTAATCAATTATGATTGAAATCCTGTTTGTAGTTATGAGATACAATGAACTCTAGTTGTTTATAGCGTAGCCAGATATTTTTGCTATACTTTTTTAAATGTTTCCATTTGCAGAGATTATATCTATGTAGCTCATAACATTTCTTTTATTGTTGTAAAACACCTTGACTGAACTTTATTGAGCCTATATATATATATATATATATATATATATATATATATATGTATGTATGTATGTATGTATGTATGTATGTTCTAGGTTAACAACCATTAAAATTGTGCCAAAAAGGAAAGAAAGTAAACAACGATTAATCTTGTAAATATATGTGAATCTAATCCAAATTCATACGAGCATATTATGTTGGATGCCAAGTTGCCAACGAAGTATGATGCTTTGGTTGAGATTCAGGCTAAAGTATTCCAAGTTACTCTAGCTGAGAAAATTTCTTTTCAAGTGGTTTGCACTCTACAGCTATGTCTGGCATTTTTAGTTGGGCTTAAACATAAGAGGCAATTAGATCTAAGCTCCTGGTTGCTAATTGGTGGAGGTTGGTTTAGCACACATCTAATATACCAAGACATGTTTTTATTTTCTGATTATCATTCAAAAATTGCTTGACTAGTCGGGATGAACTATTGAAATGGGGTAACTAAGGCGACTATTTGTGTGCATTTTTGTAGGAGTTGTATAAAATACAAGGATCACTTGTTCTTTGAATACCAATTCACCAAGAGGATTATGGCTCCAGATTGAAAGCTTAAGCCCAACTCGATCAATTAAGAAGGCAGACCAGGCCTGAACTCCTTCAATGCGGTGTTAAGGACTTGAAAGGAAAAGGGAATCTAAAATCTGTAATCTGTAAAAGTCGTAGGATCATCTAATTTTAAGTTTCATGCTTGCATTAATTTTAATGTCTTTAATCTTTATTGTAATTTGAATTTTCTCTTCATTTATGTTAGTCTTGTGCACGTACTTTAAAAATTCTATGTAATTTGAAATTTATCAAATACTAATATTTAAATGAGATAGAGAAATGATAGAGATACTCTAAGTAGATAGGTAAAAAGTAAATACAACTGTACATTCTCTAAATAGTACAGTAATTTGAAACTGCTAGAGATGCTGCAAGTACCTAACTCTTTGTATCGACACTATCTTGCCGTACTCGAAAAAGTACATAGCAAAGCCAGGAGTTCACTTCATGGAAACAATGTTTCAAAGTAAACAACAAAACATTAATTTTTTTTAGATAGGTAACAATAAAACATTAATATAATTGAACAAACATTAAAAATCGTGTTTCAAAACACAATTTCAACCAAATTGGCTGAATTTTAAGTAAACACGATTTCAACACTTAAAAATCATGTTTCTAAAACACAATTGAAAACAGAAAACTAGATTCTGTCAATTCAAATAATAATAATTAAAATAAAATTATTCTGCAAATTTTTCCTCATTGGCCTCTAATCATACTTCCAAAATTCAATATATATATTCCAAAATTCCCTTACCATTACTTCAGAAAAAATTATAGAAAAAAAAAAAAACAATATTCAATATAACTCTAACTCTCCCTAGAAAACAATCCTAAACTTCTGACATGTTTTCAATCAGATTCACAAAGAATTAAACGCAATTGATGAAGCCCTAGATTTCACAAAAAAAGTGAAACAGAATTTTCCAAACAATGCAGACATAGATATGGAAAATGAAGCATGAATGAGATTGGGGAAGAAGATTTTGGATACCTCGGCGGAGCTGCCGAGGCCATTGATGCCTTTGCAAACCTCAACGTCAGGAGAAGCCAAAGGAGCTGAGGCTGAAGCTGAAGAGAGAACCTTTTTTGTACTCATAATAGTAATAATAATAACTCACTGACCTCTAAGCTCTTCTTCTTCTTCTTGATTTGTTATTTATAGCATGAATAAATTTAAAAGCTTCAGAATCTTGGAAATAATCAAGATTGTATTTAATAACAACCCTCATGCCTTCAAAAAAAAAATCTATCATGTTTCAGTTGTATGATTCTTCCCTCTCGCATGGGCGTGGACTCCACATTTTTTCATGCTTTCATCGTCTAGCTACACCCCATTTCACTGGGGGAGAGAGAGAGAGCATAGGGTTTTTATTTCCTTTTTAGGATCTATATCTTAATGAAATCTGCTTATTTTGCTAAAATTGAAAATTTTTTTTTGTTAAAAGTAACGTAAATAAAGATAAAAATTAGTTAAAATAGTATAGTGAGACCCGTAAATAGTATAAAAAAGTGCAGTAAGACCCATAAATAGTAGCAAAAATAAGCTAAATAGTCAAATAAGTTGACAAAATTAATCATGCCAAACCGACACTTAGGGTCGGTTTAAAATCTGCTTATTTTGTTAAAATTGAAATTTTTTACTAAGAGTATTGTAGATAAAGGTAAATGTTAATTAAAATAGTACACATATGAATAGTACCAAAAATTAACATAGTAAAATAAGTTGGCAAAAAATAAGTTAGCCAAATAGACAATTAGTAATTAAATTTTGTAAGGGTATCCATAACATTTTACATGATATTTTTTAAAGTTTGGACAAAATTTTTGGGAAAAAATTTTCCTTTGATATTTCTGAACTTTACATGATTTACTAATGACATGGGGTAATTTGCTAATTTTCAATATTAATGGGAACTTCGCTCAATTTTAAAGGTTCAGGGGGATTAAAGTGTAGCCCATAGTTGATAAAGTGCACAATCCAAGCTTAAGGAACTCAACTTGATTGGCGTGGAATGTGGTGTGAGCACCTTGATGTGTGATTGGTATCAACCCAGTGTGGGCTCATCCTAAACATGGTCTCCGGAGTACGCCACCAGAAATCTAACAAACCAAATTATAAGTTTGAAGTTAGGGTACAAACTTGGGAAGGTGTTAGAGAAAGCGATTTGGGCTATTTGGTCATGAATGTTAACATTTTGGGTAGTTTGGTTGTGGGGATTGTATATTCTAGAGTTTGAATAACAAAATTGTAGTTTTTAAGGCTATTTTTGGTAAGAGCACGGAATGGTAGGAGTATGGAAATAGTTGGGATGATAGAAAATATATTTTAGTTTTTCATGTGTTTGGTATGTTGGTGAAAAAGTGAAAGAATGGAAAATAAATATAAATTTCATTTGATTAGTTGGGAAGAAAAATGAGAAGAGGTAAAATATAATTTTTCTGAATTTATTATAACACCCATATTACATAAGAACTAGTTATTAAGTAGTATACAAACTGTTTTTATTTATATTTTTGGATAATTCCATAATTAAAAGAATATGAACACTAGACATCCATGTTGGAAACACCAGGAAGTAAAATTGTTCATCCATGACTTGAACTTGATAAAACCAATACCTTAGAAGGATTTTGGAAGGATCCAAACTAAAAATCGACCAATTTGATCAATGCAAAGGTTGACAATGGTTCTATACCCAATAAATCCTCCGAGATCAGTTCAAGTGGCCACCAAGTTTGAGTCAATTTTGACTAATTCGATCACCATGAATTTTGAAGTCATGGTGGTCAATGACTTGTATGGCTGTATTCCCATGATTGACGCTGGGTCATGCATTATATACCCATCGTGATTTGTTTTAAGTGGTGATTAATCTTAAAATCAATTCCGATTGACTAGTGGATAGCCTACCAAGAAATGCTAGTTCAGTTAAAAGACTATCGCTCATTTTAGGAAAATTTTTATGATAAATTAAAAATCTGCAAAATAAAGTTATTCACTTTTTCAATTTTTCATAAAAAATTTCCTTTAATGGTTTATTAATAGATATCCTTAAAGCATACGTCAGTAGGACCCATATATATATATATATGATTAACTAATTGAGATCCAATTTTGCACTATGTGTCCAATTTAAAATTTTTTATTTTTATTTTTGTGCCAAGTTAATTATCTATTGGAAAAAATAAAGAGTCTAATATTAAATGAACCACATAAAAAAAGCCAATCATGCACCTAATTTAATCAATTTTTATTCGGTATAAATACTTATAGTTATAAGTTATAATCTAAATCACCTTAAGCTTGATATTGGAAATTGGGGATAATATGTGGCATTTTATGTACTATATGCAACATGCTAGAAGCACCATGTGGACAACTAATAAGTTTCATTTTAGTACCCAAAAAAGATAAATATTTGTTATTAACCAAATTGTAAGTATATATAGAGATTAATTGGATCAAAACGCCTCATTAAAATTGAATAATATTCTTACATGACTTTTTAAAGAGTTAACAAAATATAAGAATGACTATAAATAGTATTTTTTTAATACAAAATAGAAATTCTACTCTAGTCTAATCTAAGTATATATGTGTGTAAAGTTCTCTCTTGAAAACTTGAACTATGTTCCTTGCTCCCCATACCCTACAAGTACTTAATACTTGTGGAGTGACTATCAATAGTATTTAAATTATATATTATGGAATAATAATATGCATCTTATTATATATTTTAAGTGTATCTATGTATATGTATTGGGTTACAAGCTAGTTTATTAATAATTAAACTAATACTATCTTTCCAAATAATCAATTCAACTTTATTTAGAATTTAAAATTATGTGAATAAAAAAAAGAATTTCAAATTATGAGGTCCATCATAAAATAATTGTCTTTTATGATCTTCCAAGATATCAATTGAATTTTGGCAATCACTTTATCAGTTTAGCTATTTTAGCATTCAAATAAATATAAGAAAAAACCTTCACAAGTATAAATGCTTCAGGGGTGTGGGGGAAAAAAAGTCGAGGTTCAAGTTTTTGGGAAGGAGCAGTACACATATATACACTTAGATTAGGCTGAATTAGAAATTCTATATTGTATAAAATAATAATAATAATAATAATAATAATAAATAAATAAATAAAAATACTCACACAATTTTCTCTTCTATCTCGCCCCTCAAAATTCTCTCTCACACCGATACGAAAGTAATTTCAATGTTGGATTTAAATTTAAAACATGTAACAACCTGTCAATTAGAATTTATTGTAAAAATATTATGAATATAGTAGTTATTTTATTTTTATTTATTTATGGGTATTTGGTTTTTCTGATTTGGGTTATCTGGGTTTTGACAAATTTATATTATTTTAGTGGGTTGAATGAAAAAAATAAAAATAAAAGAGAGTAAAAGAAGGGATGTAAGGCATATTGTGAAACGGGGGTGTTAAAACTTATTGATACGGAGTAACTTTTTTAAGTGCTAAACTGAGTTTTCTTTACATTTTGCTCCGTTCGATCAAGCCATCGCTCCAAGAGAGAGAAAGCTGAGTACGCATAGATGCTGCTGCATTTGATTCATTTTCACCATCATCAAGGTTTGAGCGCTCAATGAAAAAACCAAACCTGTCTCTGTGAGTTAAAAAAAAGTTCATTAAATTTGGTGTAATAATTTGTGTTTGGTGTTTGAGAAACTTGCTATCAATTCCAATCTGGACTTAGCATAATTGTATTGAAATTCTTCTTATTGTGTGTGTGTGTTTGGAACTGATCTCCAATCTGTAAATCACTTTTTTCCCAGTTCATATTTCTCTTTCCATTTCCCAGATTTGCCCAAAAAAGAAAGAAAGAAAAAAATCGACAGACAAAAAGTTACCCACTTTGCTCTCAATTTGATTGCTCAAAAACCAGTTCTTTCTTTTCCTTATGAGTTTCCCAGATCTGGGTACTTCTTCATATTCTTATATTGCATTGTTAGTTTGCTATATAGTATATACAATGTGTAAGATTTAGAAGTTTGATTTGTAATTCTTAATTTATTTTTGCTAATCTGATTCAATGTGCAAAGCAGTCATGTGATTGATCTTATCAACTTTTTCCATGTCTGTACAATTATAAAACATTGGGGCACACTTCAATTACTAACCTCAAAATCATGAGCTTAGAAGAGTGCAATGTTAAACTATGAGATAAGAGGGAATGCATGTATTTGAGTGCATTGTGTGGTGTAATGTCAAGGCATAAGCCCCATTTGGGCCAAATTAAGTTAACAGTATAAAAAAGTAGTGTTTAATAGCTCAACTCCTTACAGTGTTTATTGGCTAGGCTCTTCTATGAGTTTCAAGATATAGTAATGCTCTTGATTATCTTCATGCCCTTAATCATCGATGCTATCTGATTTTTTGGGCTTTTGAATACTTACTATTTGGATTTCTATATAATGTTAAAGCAGTCGATTGAAGTCCTGTCTGTAGAAAAGCTATGATTTTCATTATTAGGGGAAAAGGCCTGCAACATTCTCTTGAACTGTCTTAAAGTTTCCCTATTTTAATGTTAGGTTGGGCTGATGTTTTTAAAAAACTCATCTGCACAGTGTATATCAAGAAACGTTAGCTGGCAGTGATTATGGATGGGGAGGCTCAACGATCAGTGTCTTTTCGGTCAAACCGTAGAGGAGAGCGGAATAACCAAAGCCCATATTCCAAAGGTAAGGAATATAGCACCAAAGTTCCACATTTCTCCAAATCAGTGAAAAAAGTTTTTTTTTTTTTTTCTTATAAAAGAATTTATTATGATTTTTAATTTTTCGTTTATGTGTTTTTGGTGAATCATTGTTTTATGCAATAAAATGATGTAATTCTTTGTTGTAGCACAAGGATTGAATGACTATTATAAATTTTTGGCTAAATTACAAATTGCACACTCTAACTTTGTTCAAAATTCAATTCAATCCTCTAACTTTCAATTTTTTAAAATTCGGTCCTCCCTTTAGTCTCTGTGAGAATTGCGCTGTTAACTTTCAATTTTGTTTAATACAAGATTACGTCATTTTGGGGGTCTTTAATTGCTCAAATTTGATGGAGACTATTGAGATGACTGAATTGAACTAAGTTAAAATTTAGAGGACTGAATTGAATTTTAGGCAAAGTTAGAAGGTGCCATTTGTAATTTAACCTATGTTTTTTTCATTCTTGTGCAAAGTTCCACATTTTTCAAAACCCATGAAACTTTTTTTAGTGTTTTGTATATGGGTTTTTGGTGTAGAATTCTTATGCAATATAATGATTTAAATCTTTGTTGGAGAGCACAAGGGTTGAATGACTATGTATAGATTTTTTTTTCCTGGCAGTGCAAAGTTCCACATTTATCAAAATCCGTGAAAATTATTTTATTTTATGTTAAAATTTTGAATGTTTTGTGTATCAGTTTTTGGTATAGCATTGTTGTAGCATGGCAATGCAAAGTTAGTTATTTATGTTTTGTGGGGGTTTCAATTTGGCACTTGGATTTAGATATTTGGTTTTGCACCATAAATTTTAAGTGGGTTCTGTGACCTGTTGTGTTGTTGGTTGCAGACTCAGAAGGGGAGTTATTTTCTCCAGGGAGGTTGCCCCAAGATTATCCCATGAAGATTGTTTGGAAGAAGGGATTTATTCGATTGGTTCTAGTAGCGGGCATCTTGTGGATGATGCTAATTCTAATTGCATTGTTGTTTCATGTATGGTCTTGCCAATCTTCAGTTTCTTTCTTTTCAGGTATTTCTGGAAGATATAAAATCTTTCCATAGAGTTTTAATCTGTTGCTTTAAGTTTTTGTTTTAAGTTCTGGTTTAGTATCTACTCTAATCTGTACTCAAATGGTTTCATGTGGAAAGGGGAAAAGTAATGTTGCTGTTGACTTGAATTTAATGTTTGTATTGTTTTGTAATTCAAAACTCTGCCTGTGTTTCAAAAGCTGAATAGTTCTACCCTACATAGCTCATTATGTAATTGGAAGCCTCCTTTCTGGAGGTCTTGCTCTCTAGGGGGTGCTGAAAGCTGAAATGTCATAGGTTCAAAGCATTTTCTTTTCATCGAGCTACATATTTGGAGTAATTATATAGGAAATCATATAAGTTCTTTGCATAGGAATATGATGGTAAACTGAGTATCATTGATCTCTGGAATATTACTTGCAACACATGTACCCTTTTTCGATCTCTTGATCTCTTATCCCATGCATATTTAAAATCCAGGAGAATGACTGAGGAAAAAGTAAATTGCTCTTGAAGGCCTGTAAAAGCTATAAATTTGGCAACTATTCATGAATTAATGTGGAAAATAAGAAATGCATTTGAATCAGGAAGAAAGAATGTGTATGGATCTTATTTTTGAGGGGTTCAAGGGCAGGGCTGTGTTCTTATCATTCTGTAACAATTCTTAATATTAGAGAATCTTGTGAATATTTCAGATGTTACCTACACCATAATACTGGATTTCTAGTCACTGATGCAAACATGATAGAATTACATCATGTATGTTTAGTGGAAAAGATCTGCATTTTTAATTTTTTTTTTATACTATATTTGCAGATATCTTTCTCTGGTTTGTGATAATATGACGATTTTCTGCTTGTCATGCAGCTATATGTAACAAAGATAGCAAAGTATTCACAGTGTTAGACACAATGGGGCTCGTACCAAAACCTCAACACCGTAAGATCATGGCAATGTTTCTTATCTGATGTGTTGATCTTTGCTTAGTTGTAATAATTGGTATTGATTTGCTCATATTAACTAGGCTGTCCAATTCCCCTTGCCAACGACCCTGATAAAGTAGTTATTCCAGAGGGAAGGACTCATGATAGACTTGTCAAAGATTTATTCTTTGTCATGGAAGATGACCAATGGAATAATAGATCTCAGACAGCTCCACTGTTTGGAGGACAAGAAAGTTGGTCGCAGAGAGAGAAGAGTTTTAAACTAAATTCAACCATGAAGGTAAAATTAACTATTTTATTATTGTTATTGATGGTGTTGTTCTTACTGTTTGTTGTTTTGTTGCTACTATTAACACTACTAATATTTAGGATGTTTATGGTCATGATGAAGTTAAGCATGTGTTTCAATTGATTATTTGTATTTTGACAATGAAAATAAAATGCTTTTGTCGTATTCTATAGCATATATTTTTACTTAAAAGAAGAATGATGAAGGGAAGGATGCTGTTATCAATTTCATGTTGGTTTTCTGATTTCATGTGTGTTGAAAATTCAAATGGTTTGTAACTATTCTCTTGTCCCCTTATATTTAAATAAGCTATTATTTACTATATGCTGGTCCATCAGGTGCACTGTGGATTTATTCGAAATAGTGGTGCTGAAATGGTTCCTTCAGACATCAAATATGTCAAGAAGTGTCGGTTTGTGGTTGCATCTGGAATTTTTGATGGATATGATGTACCTCATCAGCCTTCAAATATAAGTCTTCGCTCTAAGAAGCTCTTCTGTTTTCTTATGGTGTTGGATGAGATTTCCCTCAAATTCATAAAGGAAAATGTTACTATCAGAGATGATGGTAATGGAGGGAAGTGGGTGGGTATCTGGCGTCTTGTCTTACTGAAGCATCCACCTTACGATGAGCCTAGAAGGAATGGAAAAATTCCTAAGATTTTACTCCACAGATTGTTCCCTCAAGCTCAGTACAGCATTTGGATTGATGGTAAAATGGAACTGATTGTTGATCCATTGCTAATGCTAGAAAGGTATCTTCCAAAATTCCTAAGTATCTTCTGGCATGTGTATCTTTGTTTGCATTTGTGTATGTATATTTGTGTCTTGAGATGGTGGGAAATTGCATTTTATATTCATTCAGTTGAGAAATAGAGCTTTAAATATTCTGTTTGTTATGTTTTCTGGTTTCATTCAGTTGAGAAATAAGCGCTTTAAACTGGCACTTCATTCAGTTGAGAAAAACGAGAGGAAACGAAAAGAAAAATGAAGTTTGAATATTTTGTTTGTTATGCTTTCTGGTTTCATTAAAATGAGTATCTGTTTCAACTTGATGATTTGGTACATGCATTATGCCCTTTCTGCACTTTTAGTCATAGTTTATTTTTTATATAAGTACTTGTATTTATGGTTTGTACTTGCCAAAGGAAAAAAAAAAAAAAGGTCAAATGGTTTATTAGGCTCAGTAAGTGGAGGTTTTTGGTTTCTTCATTTAGAGATTCTGTTCTTCTCTTACCTTAACTCAGCAAATAAATGGTTTAGTGGGGTGTTCATGAGGTGTTGGGGAAGAACTGATGAAGCTTTCTACCTAACTAGATGGAAGGCAGAAAAATGCTTATGATCTGTGATTTGGGATGTTCTCTTTTTACCTTACAAGTGGAATAGTTTGATGTTAAGATTGCCTGTCCAAGATATTAATAAAAAAAAATCAGGTCCATCCAAGATAAATTTTTCCAAAAACCCCGTCATACCAAACTCTTTGTTCTTGCTCTACATTGTTGCATTTCTCTTACTGATATCAAGGAGAAACTGCTTTCTAAAGGAACCACTTTTGGGTTTCAGATATTTATGGCGTGGAAAGCATACTTTTGCTATTGCTCAGCACAAGCATCACCGTAGTATTTATGAGGAAGCTGATGCAAACAAGCGGAGAAAGCGATATGCCCGACCTCTTATTGATCTCCACATGAAAATTTACCGTTATGAAGGGATGCCATCATGGAGACCTGGGGGAAAAACCATTAGTGGTAAGATAGCAGACTAGACATTTTGGTTCTCTACTTGGTTCTCTTTGGTCTTTTTAATCCAAGAGTGCTTGTGTTTACATCATAAAATTTTATTTGTGAGCAATGGAGAATGGACAAAGTGAGCCATTATTGGTGAGAAAAATTGCATTAGAGGTTTTGGAAAATTCAAAGACTTTTGACCATAGTATTTCTTTTCCAAAGATAATTTCCACAGTTTAGTTTATATGCAGAGAGAGGGCACAACCTTTTGTGTCAGAGGAGCCTGTCCCATGATGCAAAAGAACTAGTTCACTGAGGTCAACCTCTACCAAGTTGTTTTCATTATAAAAGTCAATCTTGTATTTTACTCTAGTATAGTAAGCTCATAATGAAGAAGATTTTTACAAGTATGTGGTTAATTAATTAAATTTACCATAGCTTAAGTTTTTGGGACAATAGCTTAAGTTTTTGGGACAATCAGTTATTTAACATGGTATCAAAGCAAAAGGTCCTGAGTTCTATCCTTGTCTCCTTCACTCCACCTCCCATTTAAAATCCCATGTATTGAGTCTCCTATTAAAGAGGTAGGTTCGGCCCACACGTGAGGGGAAGTGTTAGAAGTATATGGTTAAATAATTAAATTTGCTATATCCCAATAGCTTAAGCTTTCGGGACAATTGGTAATTTAACAATACTATATAGTAATATTGCAATAAGGTGGTGCTCTACATTTGTGATTTCAAAAAAAAAAAAAAAAGATAGGGGATTTCTTAATGTGTATATGATACATTTGTTCTTCATAATATTGACAGAGTTGTGAAATGCAGATGTGCCAGAAGGAGCCGTTATCATACGGGAACATACTCCAATGAGTAACTTGTTTAGTTGCTTGTGGTTCAATGAGGTTGACCTTTTCACACCCAGAGACCAATTGAGCTTTGGCTATGTTGTATACAGGTTAGGGGATTTCTTCAAGTTCTTTATGTTTCCAAATTGTGAGTACAACTCACTGTTTGTGCTGCACCCACACACGAGGGAGCATTCTTCTGCAGTTGAATGGGTAAAGAACCTCACCGAGCTTAGTGGGAAAGGTAGTGGAATGAAAGAGAGTAGGGGTGGATTAGGCTTATGGACTCCTTATCCTGGGAAACTTGATTCAGTTGTCCTACCACCTGTAGCAAGAACATCAAAAGCAGGCTGAAACTCAATTAATTTACTTATTGATCATTTCTTAGTAGCTTCTTTGATAATTTGTTCACGATTTAATTCATTATTCTCATCACTGCTTCATTAAAAAAGAACACTGAGGCATTTAAATTTGTTGAGTTGGTATTTTTGTAGGATCTTTATAGGAAGTTAACCAAATTGGCAACCTCTTGAGGCCAAAGAAGTTGCTTGTACAGGTACAAGGGTTTCTTTAAAGATCTAATCTCAATTGACTTGTCACAGAAGTTAAAACAGCTTATCACTACATTATGTAATGAACCTAAATGTTGTAACATATACGAATCACAAGGTTAGTTGTAAGAAATGGCAAGAATGGATCAAGAAAGGGCTGTTAGAGGGTGTTGTGAAATTAGTTGGTTGAGGAGTTTGTTAGCCAATTAGTTACAGCTTACAGGCAGTTTTAAGGCCAACTAAACCTATGTAAGTGCAAGTGTAAAAATTCAATAAAGCAATCTGGTATAACTTTCTCCATTCCTTTCCTCTTATTTTTCTTATCTCTTCCTTCTCTTTCTTGGGGGGAAGATTACCATTACAGTATTTCCTTAATTACACGCGCACACACACACACTTGTAAAAGTGGGAACACAATAGACTAAAATATGTCTTTAGCCCCTAAAGTTTGGGGTTGTCTTCATTTTGAGCCTTTACATTTCAAAATAGATTGCAGTTTATTTAAGTATGCAATGCAAGTTAAAGGAACTTCTTGCTTTTAATCAGGTCAAACCTGCCATTCTTGAGTTATTCGAAGGGAATACACAATAGATTTTAATAAGGTCATTTTGGTAGCCTTTGATAAGATCTTTCCATTCTTTGGTTATTGATTTAACCCAGTCAGCAACATGAGCAAATATTTCCCTTTTAGGCTTGTTAACAAACATTGGAAGTCCGACATACTTGGCATTTGGGCCAAGTGACTAGGCTCAACAAGCTTTAGGCCACTTTGAGAGCATAACTCCTCGATTAGTCTTCCCTTAAGATTTTTGCTAAATATCTGAAGGATTTGAAAATTTTAACTGTTTGCCTCAACCGGTTTTGATAGGATTGAAGACAGTGTAATAGTAATAGAGTTGCCATGTAGGAATTATTTTAAGCAACAAAGGTTTTAATGTGTTTGCCAAAATCTTTAGACAACATTTTTATATATTACAGGACATAAATTAAGGGGCATGAAACCACTTAATATGAAATCTCTATTTGATTTTGGCACCAAGACTATGAAAGGGTTATTCATTTGTGTAAGCATATGGCCTTAAGTAGAGAAAATGTTCAGACTAACAGCGTCGACAACATCCCTCTCAATAATAGACCAGTTTTTGCTTTGTAAAACGGGCGGGTCGGGTTCGGGTCAGGTCAATCTGGTTTGTGGATCAATTGGGTCGCGGGTCAAAACGAGCCAATTGGTTGTGGGTCAATCAAGTCGCGGGTTGGGTTGGGTCGAGTTGACCTGTATTTTTCAAACAAACCTTTTATTTTTTTTTTCAATTAAAAAAACAAATCAATGACAACCTATTTGGAGAGAATGAATATAATTAATTAAGGAAATGAATTGCACTTAACGCCGCTTGTTAATATTTTTTCAATTATGACAGTTTTAAGCAATAGAGGTAGAGCTGCAAGCTTTGTGCGAAACTGAAAAAGTGTGAAATGTGTGAAAGTGTCAAAATAAGGGCAGAGGCGCAAGAATAGAGAAACTAAGGAAGTTTTGGCCTTTGTGGTTTGTCATGTTTCACGTTTGTGTCTTTGGCTTTGGAGTACAGCTAGTCATATTGAATGAGATTTTTTTTAATAGTTGTCTTGTCTCATTCTCTCATGTCTGTGAAACTTTATTGGTTGTGAAGCTCAAATAGTCAAATTGAATGTCAAGCTATTGTCTTGTCTTGTCTGTTGCCTATATCTATAATTTATTGATTATTGGTTCTGGTGCTTTGTGCTTTTGTGCTTTATGCACTTAGTATTAGAACGTAATCTAAATATTTTTTGAGTGATTTTTTTTAATGGGTCGGGTTAGGTTGACCTGCAAAAAATTGAGTTGGGTCACGGGTCAACCTATTTTTGTTTCGGGTCAAAAAATCGAGTTCGGGTCAAGTATATTACAGATCAGGTCAGAAAATTTTGACCCGTATTGCCATGTCTACGTAAAACACAGCTAGGAAAATCATCCAGTCCAAGGGCTTAATGAGATGAGATCCCATACCAAATGCTGCTTTGATCTCTGTAGAGTCTAGAACTTGCACAGTTGATCAGTAACCTCTTTGGTTATGCATCCAGAAATCATTCCCACAAATACCACTGAAAAGCATGGATCAGATAAATCCAAAATAGTTTATAAAACAAGGACCTATATATATATTTCTTGTAAACAAATTGATTTTCAATGGGCTATATACATTCACACCTAATGTTGTTGTTGCACAAATTGGTTCATTCTCCACAAGATGGAATTTGTTTGTGAGAAAATTCAAAATTCTTAATTTATTGCCACTAGTAAGTGTTTTTGTTTATTTGGGTTAGAATACAGCTAAATTTGGAAGCTTGTAACTTTTACTAATGGGTCAGAATATTTATTAAAAAAAAGAAAAGACAGCCCTTAACAGAAGGTACAATTCACACACGTTCTTCCATTCCTATCAACCTTTCAAGGGTCACTGACTTCCAATTTACCAACTACCAACATTATTATTATCTCTGGCTTTCATCCATACAACACCCACCACAATTATTTACCCCATTAAAACTACAGAAAATAACTTTGTTCTGGGCTCGATTCTCAAAGTTTATAGGCCCACAAAACAGTATGAACATATACAAACACCTACCACAATTATCCCGTTAAGACTTTAGAAAATTACTTTTTCTAGGCTCGATTCTCAAAAACCAAAAAAAAAAAAAAAAAAAAATTCAAGGCTCACAAAACAGTATGAACATATGCACTAATGCACCTTCCACAATTATCCCATTAAAACATCAGAAAATAACTTGTACTAGGCTGGATTCTCTAAAAAAAAAAAAAAAAATCTTCTAGGTCCACAAAACAGTATGAACTTATGGATAAATCATCATGATACCAACAAATTACATGTATCACCTTATCGACTAATGAGATTTTTGGGCTATTTCTTGGGTATGAATTAGATTAGTCTAGCAGAGCTGAGATACCACTTTTTTAATAATGAATAAAAAATATAATATTTAAGGAAAATGAGACCCCCACTTCTTCTTTTTAATAAATAAATCTGTTAGCACAAAGTAGCTAATCATAGAATTGAAAGTTTTAACCTCGTTTCTTTCTATGGAAAAATGATACACAAAATGAAGTGGGCTACAATTCATGAAACACAGTAAAATTAATAACAAAAAAAAAAAATTTAAGCCCGGGATCTTGTATCAGGAATTGATTAAAAACCCATCTTTTTGTTTTCCACTTTTCCAAAAATAAAAAAATCACACCTTTATTGTCAAAAACAAATAAATAAACTGAACTGGTTCTTATGCTCTGCTGTACACACTTCCATCCTCAGTTATCAATACAACCTAAGTAGACTCTGCATTCGCAAGACCCTATCGCTCTACTGAAAATCAATTTGAATTTTTTTCAAAAAAAGAAAATGAAGATGAACAAAAATGCAAGCTCACAACAAACCTGTGACCAAAAAGAATACCAAGCAGCTAACTCAACAAAGAAACAAGGCTAGACATTCAAACCACCAGAAAAAAGGGGGGGGGGGGGGTGGGAGAAGGTAGGAGAAAAAATCTCTGGTTGTGTCCATTTATCAAGAAAACAAGCTTCTTGGGAGCAGAAGCAGCTAAAAATGCACTGATGCTGTCCCTTGTACTCCTGAGAATGAGTTCCCCCACTGCAAATAAAAGTACAGCAGTTAGAATGCTGAATGAGTTTTACTAACGATAATTAAAGTGAAACTTTCGTGAGGAAAGAGTATGTACAGATTTGCGAGCAAGCTTTCTTCCACCTGCAATTTAAACTGCAGGGAGTTGCTGAAAAGGCTGGGAATAAAGGAGACTCAGAATAATTGCAGGGCCATTTTGAGCTTGTTCTGTTTCCATTTGGGCAATTTGTAAAACGCATCCTTTCCCATCCCGAATTTCTCCCTGAATTCCTCTGATGACAGATATGTCTGCATGCAGTGCATTAAACGAATGTCAGAATTGAAATGAGAATGATAGAATGTAAAAATGATAATATATTGTTATATTGCTTCCTCAATATTCTTACCTCTCGCTTGGTCACATCAATCTCTGCAGCAGGATCTGTTGACGAAATTTTTAGGCGTTCATATGGGTATATTGGGAGACCTTCATCATCTTCAGCTTCACCCTCTTTCACATCTTCCTGTATAGTAAGGGATTCTATTCTGCTGCTCATAGAATTCTCCTTATTATCATTCGTCTCTGGTTTTGGCTTTGGCTTGATGGCCTCCGGGCTCACTTCACCGATGACAATAAAACACATCAAATATAAGCAACTTTGTAGATTGAGGTGCAATAATAATAAAATTTGCTTTCAAGAAACTCAAAAATGCATACCCTTGACAGATCGAGGCATAATAACTTCTCTTGCTGGTGGTGGCTGTTCAAAAGTGGCAGTTAGTGCTGCTATAGCTGCAGACTTGGATGCCAGTTTTGCTGAATCTGGGGTCACAGATCTTGGGTAGAGTTTTCTGACGACCGGAGGTGGAGTTGAAAGATTTCTGGTATTAGGGTTCTCAAAAGTAGCCGCTAGTGCATTGAAAGCTGGAGACCTACCCCTTACACGAACTCGGTCAGGGCTGAAAGACATGCTTCTAGAACGCTGATTTTTGTCTGGAACACTGGATCTTCCTCCATAAGATACAGGTGTTCTCCGTTTGGGTTTCTAGTAATGCATAAACAAATTATATGTAAACAGAATAGTGGCAACAAGAATCCAGAAAAAGTATGAGTCAGAACATAGTAGTTAATTGGTTAGTCTGTTAACATATCTCATCAATCTATTTTGTTTTTCCCAGACAAGTCATATCAAGGTGTTCCATCTAAATATGAAGATGGAACTGAAAGTATTAGTAAATTGATTCGTATGTTAAGATGTCATATCTATTTGTTAAAACAAGCCAAGTGTTAGCATTTTAACTTTCATCGAGAATCAAGTTATGTGTAAGCTTTGATGACTTTATATGTTGACTTTTTAGACCTGACTATTTGATGACTTGATAGAAAGATTGATTATGATACTTTAAGAAAGATCTTAATTTTTTTAATAATTCAAAAAAGTTAATAGAAAGTGAAATCCAGAAGGAAAAAAAATTGAAGTGCAGCAACATAATAAAATCAAAGTACCTAATGTACAATATTTCCAAAGGCAAAGTATGCGTATTTTACTTTTACATCATAAAATGGTGAATGGATAATGTGATAATAAATGACAGTTCCTTCTGTCACATATATTAGTATGCAACAATTATTGAAGATATACAAAAAGATTTGAATCGATATGACAGATGAAATCAACATAGGATGACACAGAATTTCTGGTGCAAAAGTAAATGAAATCCTAAGAAAGCAGTTAAGATCAATGAAATCTTTAAGCAAATGGAAAAGATTAAGGAGGTCTTACATCAACAGTTGGAGCACCCCCATTTTTCACTAAGGTAAGTTTCCTTTGAAATGAGTTCCCGATCATCTGTACCCAAATGAAAAGATTCTTACAAAAGATTTGAAGTCATGTTGATTATTAAAAAAAAATTATAGAAGTCACTTACAGAAAATTTTCCAGAGTCCCATGTGAAGAAGCGTGTGAAGAAAGGTGGCTCACTCCCTTCCATGACAATATATACTGGAGCTTCATGGGATAACTTTTCTAGAAGAAAATCACGCTCAAGAAATTTCTGTTGAAAGTGAAAAACCAACATTAAGAAAAGCAATGGAAGTATCCAGGAATTAGAAATCTTGAGAGATTATTGATTCTAAACTTGCAATTCAATATTTAACTGAAATCAAAGACTTCAATGAGAAGGTGGGTATCTGCTAGTAAAGTCTCTCGCCATCCTTGAGATCACATCCTGCCTAAACCAGGAAAAGGAAGGCTTAAAAGAAATGAGATGACCACCTTCCTTTGTGTAGCCTCTAGGTCCAATAGGCCCCTAGCAGATCCAAAAGAAAAAGGTGGGGGAGGAGGAGGTTGGAGAAGAAAATTGAGCGAGCTTAAATATAGTGGTAATTAGCTTCCATGAGATTCTTATCAAGCCAATGATATAAGATTTTTTGATTACTATAGGTACATGCTGATTAAGCAAAGTAAATGTATTTCTTCCAGCCAAATCCTAATTCTTCTTACCTCCCCAATGGTTAAAGCATGCACTCTATTTTTGGAATCAACCTGTTGACCAACCCAGACAAAGATCTCTGACTGACAGTCCAGGATGAATATATCTTCAGTCATCAAATCGTCCTGGGTGAAGTTGTATATCTCTGTCACCTGAAAGAATGACATCAAAATAAACTCATGGTGCAAAAATAAAATAGAATTAATATGGTATGACTTTCATATAAAAACGCTGTAGGACCCTTATAGCATGACTTTCCCCATGAATGGTGAATAATAAATCATCTCATTATTAAAGTTTCATAGATATTCTCATATGATAAATATAACTGAATATAAGGCAAAGTATCAAACCATCAGGAACTAAACTAGACAAACCATAGAAACACACGGAGAACATAAGCAAAAGAAAGTACTTCTAGAACATGAACGCATTTTTCATCACAAGCATAAATGATATTAACTTTCAGGATCGCATACACTGATAATTGTATTAGAAATGATCAACTAAAAGATATACACACCTTCAAATTTCCTGCAGATTGGTGTCCATTTTGATAGTAATCAAAACCATGGAAAGAAAAAAAAGAAAAAAAAAAAAAGAGTCAATTTTTATCTATTTAAAACAAAGTGAAAGAAACAAATTTTACCAACAAACACTTAAATTATCCATACCTTTTGAGAAATGGCAAGAAAATAGGTGAGGATCACTTTCAGCTTCCTTGACAATCTTTTGGCTGGGGTATTCGGATTTTCCTCCTAACAAACCCCAAAACTGTTCAGATTCGGCACCCTCCTTTTGTGTTTTGGATTGTATATTTGGCTGCAGACGATTAACAACATATGAGAAATAGATAGACAAGAAGAACTGACCATACAAAGAGAACATGAATATTCAGCAAGGACCTCCTGATGTGCAACAAAAAAAAAGTAAAAGAATTGTAATAAGCTTCCTTTAATTAAAATTTATGCCCAGATAAACTGATCAGTCAAATTGGCTCTAAAGTAATTCACCAATGACTTGGTTGACAAAATTCAATATATAATTAAATATGTATTAATAGAATAGAAATGTATTACCAATGAAAAAATAATAAAAATCTATAGAGAAATTCTTGATAATATCTCTGTTCATTATGAATATGTGGCTGAAAATATAACACGCAAAGAATCTGCACGTTGAATCATTTAAAAAAAAAAATTATTATTATTATTATTTAGGAGAAGAGATACAAAAAACAGACCTTTATCAGATCGAGCTGCCTCTCAACCAGCTCCTGGTCATTTGCAGATGTGAGGTTTCCAGACCATGTAAAGACGGTGGAGTCACTATGTAAAATGTAACAGTACGAAGAATTCAAAGACGATGCAGCCTGATTCAACAAAAAGGAAGTGAAAAAGATGTAAATTATTTTAATATACTAAACAAGTGTATGCCCACCAAGAAGGGGAGAAAACCCACAAATCTATAAAGTCTAGTAGTACAAAGAAGGGGAAAAAAAAAAAACGTACTGCTTCAACTTGTATTGCTTGCATATTATCAGGTCCAGTGCCCTGGACTCGAAATAATGCAACTCCATCCTCTTTATACGTCTCATCTGGAATTTCTTTCTCTGCGATGTAATTTTTGTATCCATCGCTAAGACCGCCCTGAAAATTTGAAGAAATATGAGTTTCTTACCTTGAATTTCTTTCATGGTATATTAGGATTCTACAAACCTTGAAAACAATAAAGCTCTGGAAGATTGAATAAAACTGAATTGGTTCTTTTCCCTCATAGATGCGAGCCTAGCATAAATATCAAATACCATCAGTGTGAGTCATTTGAAAGGAATAAGGACATAATTTTATCAATAAAACAGCAGATTCAAATATCTCATGCGAAGAAAAACTACCTGGGTGGGCAGAAACTTCAATGACTCAACCATCTTGCTTGCCAGTGACATTGCTGAAGCCCTTTCATCCTATTTTCAGTAGCAAATGCACTAAAAGTAAACAACAAATAAATTTATAATAGCAACATTGCGGTATATTTATAGCAGAGATACATATTTATATGTTCCTGTAGGTGTGATTATTCAAAAAGAGAACCATTACAACCAAATTAGCTATAGACCAAAATAGAAAATAACAACTTCTGGTCTTCAGAGTCCAGAAAGAAAGCAAAGCAGCCTCCAAAAGAATGCTATCAGGAGTTAATCAGTACACATATACCCTATGCTATAAATTCATGTTTAAATTAAGAGGGTTTTGTTTTATATCTTTTTTCTTTTTATTTTATTTACAATTGAATCTTACTTTGTTATTGTATTCAAATAAAGAGAGGAATGATGGCCATTCAATCTTTCAACATCACCATTATAAAATGTGGGGGGATTGTTTGTGGGGGGGGGGGGGGGGGAAGTTTAAGGCATAAAAAGCTAACAAAACGTTAGTGTCAATGAATGCTGCTGGATTTTATTAACAGTATTATAAAAACAAATAATAAATAAAAAATGAACTTCATCAATCAAAACACAACTGCACTATTTGTATAATGATAAAACAGACAAAACATATGCAGGAAAAGAACAAGGTACAACTAAAACACTAGGCCATTAAACAAGATCTTACAGCTTCTGTACACTTTTTTTTTTTTTTTTTTTTTTAGATAACGAAAAATTTTATTAATAAACAAAAAAGCCAACCTGAGTACATTGGGATCTACAGCTCCTGTATACTCTTGCAATTGAAAAACTAAAGCTTAATTGTTTCCCACTCTTAAAATCATCAGCCCTATAACTTCCCTAGGCCTTTCTTATGGAAATGTTTGCAGCGTTTAAAATGCTCTATGATATGCTCAATATAGTGTTGAAATAATCAATTTAAAAAAAATAATTAATTACAGAATATTTTTAAAAATTTCACCTCAACACTCAGCTTTCCAAACCATGTTCCTATAAGGTATTCCTCTTTATCTTCTCCAGGATACGAATACTGAAAGATATAGCAATCTCCACTGTAAAATTTCGACTGATCAGAAGCTGGATGGAGAGTCTTTTCCTGGCCATTCACATGCCAGACCTGTGCAAATAGGATTAACTACCATTAGCAACACAATTATAAAGCAAGGTAAAAATTAACCAATGGTCTATAAACATATTTACAAAATTTCCCCATGGGAAGGAGTAGGAAGTAGGTAATGGACATCTCGTATTGTGCATTCCCCAAATTCTAGGAAACACTCATGAACCAAAAAGAATCAATTAATTGTCTCATGCTTCTTAGTTGTTTCCAGAGCCCTTTCTATGATAAGTAATGAAATATTTCTTGCAGACCCTTTCAATCCCTTATGTTTCTAATTAGTTGCCCAAAAATTTTACAAATGATTCCAACTATTTTTCTTATATTTCCTAAAATCTCAAGTTCCTGTTTCAGATATGCCTTGTATGTTTTGGACCATATTTCCTGCTTTCCCATGCCTTTTTTGGCTTCTGCTTCCCATTTAGGTAAACATGGAGATTCTGCAAGCAGCTTTGGAGTTTCAAGGTAAGCAGTAGGGCTACCAAAACTCTTGCTGACAAGCAGTTTTGCAAAAAGAAATAGTAGGTTTACTTGGCTATTAAAAGAAGGGGGGACAAAAAAAAAAATATGCCTCCATTTTCAAGTTCCTGACTTAACTGGTTGACTATTATAGATATAGATAAACATATTGCTTATAAAAAAAAAGAGATATAAATAAACATATTGATACAGCACCTGTAGATTTCCAGTGCAGTCAATATATGGCTGAGGTTCTTCTTTAACAGAATCAGCTTTCAACAGACCCTTCACGTTAACCCCTTGGCGCTTTAGCAATGCTACAAAATCATTGAGAGAGAACAGAAACAAGAATTTATATGGTGAGGTGCAGCTATGGCTTATGTCATGATAACGGTGATGGTCATAGGGAAGTATAAACTATAA
Organism: Castanea sativa; assembly: GCF_040712315.1. Classification (NCBI taxonomy): domain Eukaryota; kingdom Viridiplantae; phylum Streptophyta; class Magnoliopsida; order Fagales; family Fagaceae; genus Castanea; species Castanea sativa. The sequence goes on along the minus strand of NC_134019.1, from coordinate 5,527,199 downwards.
AGTATGGCAATGACAAAATCATGGAGAAAACATTTTAATCACTGACCTGCAACTTTGCCTCTACCATCCTCTGACACAGCTATATTATTTGTCTCAGGCCATGAATCAAACTTGGAGCGGAACATCACTGTCTCGAAGCCCTCAATTACACGAATAATGTGTGCTTCAGGTCTATCAGGGCCACGGACTAACTCCTGTTTGGTGAGATCAATAATAATACAAATGTCATTGAAATTTTACATAGAAGTGCCAAAATCATATTGGATAAGAACAAGCATTGAGCATTACTTCTGCAGCTCCGCTTGCACTCTTTCTATCATCAAGAGAGGTATTTCTCCCCATCCATACAAATACTTCTATACCACAATCTAGTACATAGCACATATTTGTGTCTAGCAAGTCCCTTGTCAAAGAATCAGCATCGACAGGTCCTGCTTTCCCCTTCTCAACGCTTAAAAGGAAAATATGTATCTGTCAGAACTACAACATGATTGGGTCCTATATATAATAAATGAAGCTTCATCTTACTATATGAAGCAGTAACGATCATAAATGAATTTGCATCTTTGAGAATTTTTTTATTGATAAATTTGGACTGGTTATCTTTTATCCTAAATTTAAATAGGAAAAGCCTTGGAAAATTTGAAAGTAGAAAAAAAAAAAAAAAAAAAAGTTCACATGCATATGCAAATTGTCCTTAGACCATATTCCATCTCCTCCCCTGTAAGTAAGAGGTTCTGGTTAAGTTACAGGTTCAATTCTGTGTGTGAGCGTGTGTTGTGTATTTACCTATCAAAAAAGATGGGGGGGGGGGGGGGGCAGGGAGAGAGAGAGAAATAAAAATAAAACACACATGCATGTATGGATTTCTAAAATAATATCATGGTGATTGATATAGAAATAATGGGATGCATTTTTAGCAAAGATCCTAGGAATGATATCACAAATACCGGAGTAGCTTAGTAGGATGAGAATCAACAGCCTTATCCTCATCGCTAGCTGTTTTCCTAGGAAGTGGAGCAAAGCCACCAAAGAAACCCCAAAATTCACCAGCTTCAGCATCAGCCATCAACTTTCCATCCTCTGCATGGAAAGTCAAGTACATAGAATCAAAAAAATGATAGCAGTTAACAATCATCTCTGAACTCCTCAGTATATTGGTCCACTTACCAACAGCAGCTACTTCACATTTGCCATCATGATAAGTATCTTTGATGTACTGGACAACCTCCAATGCTTTAGCCCTCTCTTGAATAGATGAGTTGGAACCATTAAATTGAAAAATTTTAGACTTGGTATCCAGAATAAAAATGTCATCATGATTAAGGGAAGATCGAGCAAAGGGAACCTGTCACCAACAAAAACAACTCAAAACGGAAAAAAGATACTTTATATTATATTGTGCACACACACTAGCACACTAAGACTAATCCCTCATCAACACAGAAGTTCTCCATGGCCTAACCTCCTTTACATGAACAACATGTTTTCCTTTGCAAACATATAACTGAGTCTTGTGTTCTTCAGCCTCAGCGTGCTTGAATCCTGAAGAAACTCCACCTTCTTGAGGTATAATACACGGTTTAAAATAGGATAGAAACTTTTCAGTTTCATGGCCCTGTATTTCACGATATTGAACAGCACGTCCTCCAAGAGCTGCATCAAGTTCAACTGTCTTGATGGCTGCCGTACCAGCTTCATCCTGATTTGACAATGTTGTGGTCACCAAATAAAAATTCATATCCTAGGAATTGAAAATTGGACACGAACTAGAACTATGTGACAATAGCTTACCTGAGATGTATCTTTACCAAGCCAGTAATGGATATCATGACGCAAGGCACCGCTTTTTAAAGCAGTCGTCTGCATGGAAAAAATTATGTTGTGTAAGTTAACAACTAAATTAGCATATGGACTTATTGATATCATGATGTAAGGCACCACTTTTTAAGGTGGTTGTCTGCAGGCAACAAGTAAGAAAGAAAAAGATTACTACATAATGAGATTCTTAGACAGCTACTAAGTTCACAACTCAGACAACTAAAAACACCTATCAACAAAACTGTTTCAATTACATAGGACATACACCATAAAAACAACGAAGAAAACCCAAAGTCAAAGTTTAAATTAGTATGCAGCAATTCAAACACTAGGTATGATGCTACATATATGATTAAAGAAAGCCACATCAGTCACAGTAAACGGAAAATGGAGGTTTAGAATTCTGTATTGATGCTAGGACTTGCAAAAGCACAATATCCATGTTGCCTGGATTTTGTGCAGACACAAGGGACAGGCACATGATTGAAATTAGAATTACCAGATCAAAAAATCTAGAAATATGAGTACCCATGTCACTAAAGGTACACATTATTATTTAAAAAAGATATGATTTTATATGTTAAAGCTAGCCAATATGCATTCCATAAATGATAAGTATTATCTAAAGCAATAGAAGCATCATATAAAGTCAAAATGTTTTAATTTGACTAGCTCTATAAAGATATGCAAGAGAACATTAATTCTAAACCATTATAGAAAGCATTGATATTGAGTCTTATTTGAGGATCTAGCACATACACAATCTACAATGAACTTCATCCAAAACAGTAAAGATGATTGAATCAAACTCGTATTCCATAATATGCTCATGTTGCATAATTCCTTCTAGCCAGACGCAAGTAATGTTGTTCAAAAATAGAGTTGTGTGTGCCACTATTATGAAGGAAGAGAGTCTAGCCATCATAATAACCAACAATAGCTAACTGAGAAATATTATAAGCCACATTCTGCTAGAACAACAACAACAATAAAGCCTTAGTCCCAAACTTTGGGGCCGCCTATGGATCCTCGACAAATTAGTATGGTTCCATATGAATTCATTTCCTCCATTCTATTCTATCTGAAGTCATGCTCTCTGTTACTTCCCTAATTGACGTGTCCTTTTTTATTACTTCTACCAATGTTATACTTAGCCTTCCTCTACCTTTTTTCGTTCCCTCAACTTAGATCAACTTACTTTTTCTTATTGTTTCATTACTCACTTTTCTTTGAACATGACCAAACCATCTCAAGCAACTCTCCTCAACTTTTTATCAATAGGAGCTACTCCTATCTTTAAGCAGATTTCTCATTTAGAATCCTATCTTACGTGTATTCCCACTTATTCATCTTAACATTCTGCTGGAAAAATAATATAAATACATGAGAACAGAATTTGGATCACCATGAAATCAGTTACCTTCAAGATCACATAGGAGTCTCCCATAAAAAATTTGCCATGGGAAGACTTTGGCACAGGAACAGGACGAAAGTTTTCAATGCGCCAAATTTCAAGTCCACTATACATTGTCAAGGAGAATAACAGGGGAGTCTTCCTAAGTAAGAGATTGAATTCAAAACCCATACCCAAGATAAAAAGAACTGCAGTCGCAGAAGCAGCATAAACACTACTGTAATACTTGTCATATTTACATTTTTATACGTTTACCCTAATTTGCAACCTAAGTTTATCAGACTTAAAACTGTAAATAAATTGACTATTCATTAGATAAAGGATACGCCTTTTGTCCAGCTCCCTGGAAAATTTCATCCAAATCTCTCATGGAAACAGACATACTGTTGTTGGAGCTTTAACTACTTGGTTTTCACGACTCTGGCTTGAAGATAGAAACAGAAAGAACCTGAAAAATGATTCACTACTTAGAGTGAGAAGGGAAGGGTAAACAAAATTCACAAATTACTAAAGAAAACAGAAATAACAAAACATTTATGGTAGCTACTCTATTGCACAGGAGACAACATACCAGCATAGAAATTTCTTGCTATCAACACTTAAAACATGTCCGTCATAATTTTCCATTAAAAAAAAAAAAAAACAATGGAGTAGCAAAATATCCAACCATGGATTTGACCATGGTACAGGAGAAATGAAGTTATTTATGGCAGGAAAAATTGAATAGCAGTTGGCTTTCTGTCAAGTATATGTGAAGTTTCTAATAGTACATGCGCATAGAAGTTTACGGCCATATAATTTCTTAGCATTTAGCCTAAAATCAAGGAACTAGAAGGGGCACACCGCACACATGCTCACAGTAAAAATTTAATCTACACTTCGGTTCCTGTTTTGTTTCAGCGTAAAACACTTTTTCAGAAAACATGATATCATATTTTCTTATGTTTGGCATGCAACCCAGCTTTTTCAGGGCATGGCATTTGATCCTATCTCTATATATGCTCCTCCAAGGCCTAAGGGTGAATTGGTAACTGAAAATTGCTAGTCAACTGAAAACGTTTTAATAGTCAATGGAAAATTGCACCAAAATTCATCACGGCCCAGGTTTTCATCTACTTTCTTATTGCTTGTCAAACTGAAAACGTTTTCATGGTCAATGGAAAATTGCACCAAAATCCATCACCCCCAGGTTTTCATATACTTTCTTATTGCTTGTCAAACTTAATTGTGAAGTTCAAAACTTATTTCAGATGGGTGTTCCATCTATGGTTAACTACTTAAAACATTCACAGCATCAAAATTCAAAACACGAAGTTGTCTACACAGAAGTATGTGGCAATGGCACACCAAATGAGTGCAAGTTAAAACCTTAAAATGAGAGACACAACCAGAGACAAAATCCACATGAGAAAAACTCAAGACGTGCACACTCACAGACTGCACAACATCCAACACATTGCTACTAAATATCCCAATAGAACCAAAACCAAACAGAAGATGTATCAAAAACCAAACAGAAGACAATGGCAAAGACAACATTCACATCAGCAAACAAGTATCACGGCTTCCAATAGCATTCTAAATACATAACACACATTACTGTTTGCTCCCCCCAAAAAAAAAAAACCAAATTACAATACATGGCACGGTTTTCAGACATAAACTAATCTCGAGAAACCCAACATTCTTATTACTTGTTACAAATACCAAAATTACGAAATTCAATACCATGTGGTAAAAACAATATATTTTTTTTCCACATAAATTCAAGCAAACTCAGCTCAGCTCAGCTCAATAATGCAAAACAGCAAGCTGTTAATTCGACCCAGATCAGTGAAATTCAACAGTCACAGACCAATCCATGAATCAGATCAAACCCACCTCTCGAAATCATAAAACAAAGCAAAAAACACATTCAAGTTCTCTCATTTCCATAACAATTCATAAACAAACAGCACAGTCTCAAATGGGTCATATTCAAAAAACCAAAAAAAGACAAACAAAAAAGAAATCTTTGAATCTGTGAGAGTACCTGGAAATGAAGATGATAATTGAAATGAAGAAGAACCCAGATCCAATCTCAACGATTGAGATTAAAAGAGAGGATCAAAATATGAAATTTTTTAGATTTTTTTTTTTTTTTTTTTTGTGGGATGGAAAAGAAAGAAAAGTGAGACAGAGAAAAAGAAAAAGAAAAGAAAGGAAAGTGGGGCTGAGAAAGAAGAAGAAGAATTGTAGAGAGAGAGAGAGAGAGAGAGAGAGAGAGAGAGAGAAATGAAAGATGGGTTGGAGGGAATGATGGTGATGATGGAAGTGCCAGGCGTGCTTATCACTAACGGCAACAATAACAGCTATACCTTCACTTCCTCACTCATTAAACTGTTTCATGTTTTAATGTTTAATGTTTGTTTTTGTTTTCTTTTTTTAGCTTATTATAATTCTCATTTTTTATATGTTTTTTCTTGATTTAAATTCACTACCTCTCACTCATTAAACTGTTTAATGTTTACTTTTTTTTTATTTTTTTAGCTTATTTAATTCATATTTTATATGTTTCATTTTTTTTAAGTGTCTAATCAGTAATCACTCTATATATGGCTTATTATGGTATGTTTTGCATTTTTATTTGAAAGGTAAATGAATCAATCAGTGAGAGTAATTTCAGGTGCTTTTTGTTAAATTTAAATTCTTTTGAGGTGAAATCTGTTTTTTGGTTGTTTGCTAGTAAATATCAAGTTATGTGGTGGAAATTCAAATTGATGGAGAAGGTGAAAATTGAGAAGAACAGTAAAAAGGTAGTGGCAATGCTATTAAATATTTTGAAAAAAAAAAGGTTTTTTTATTTTTTTTATTTTTTAAAAGTTTAGGTACCTTTACAGGCAAAATTTGTTGGAGCTGGACCTGTTGGTATTAGTCTTAAAAGAATTGTTCTTGATGTGTTGGTATGTTTGTATTTTGTGACAATGTGCATGCCATTAGGTTCTCTTTTGTAATTTAGATTTTCTTATATTTTTAGATTCTCAAAAAAGAAAAAAGATTTTCTTATATTTTTAGAATATATATTTTTCATATTTAGAATATGTTTAAAGAGAGAGAGAGAGAGAGAGTGAGAGAGAGAAAAGGAAAGGGGATGATGGTCCGAGAAAGACTAAAAAAATGGTTGGTGATAGAGAGAGCTGACTTCCGCTTTGTGAGGTTTGATTTGGATTTAGGGGGAAACAAAAACAAAATAAAAAGTAGAGAGAAAAACTCTCTTTGAAGAAGGGTCGGTCACCGTCCATCATTCATGCCATAAAGCCTTATTGGTGGGGCTACTTCTTTTTTTTTTTTTTTTTTTTGCTAACTATGTAACTATACTTTCAGTTTGAGGACCCCGCTACTCCTACAACTTTATCATAATTTTGTTGCGACTTTACTACATGGTGACTCATGAATAGTAAAAATAGGTTTATATAGATTTGTTACTTTATTTCTACCACTCATAAGTGGTCACGTAATAAAATTGTAACAAAGTTGTAAAAAAGTTTGTGGTGGCTTATTTTTTTATCTCATTTTCTTTACATTTTTATGTTGGGTGTTATTTTGCTTTCAAAAATTTGACAAATATGATCATATTCCAGCACACCCAATGATACCCCTTCCTTTTGAATGGAATATTCTTTCTTTGGTGATTGGCCAAGTGTTGATAGGCATAAATAATAAGCCATATAATGATATTGTTAGCTAAACTTATTTAATAGTTTGAATGGTTGTACATTAAAACCCTGCATTTGAGCAAAAAATTGAACAGTAATACAGTGTAGATAGAATCCCAAAAGTGTATGACTCTCACTTACAATTAAGAATTCATAGAGTCTCAAACTCAAACTTCATTAATAATGAATCAAATTAATACACTATATATAGATTGAAATTATTTCTTTCTCAAAAAAGAAAAAGTAGATTGAAATTATTTATGACATTTGACAGAAAATGGACGAATGCCATACCACTGCCAAAGTGCCAACGCCGCCTCCGCCGGCCACTAGAAAGTTGTATTATTTTTTCTTTTTCTAAGAAAGTTGTATTCTAAAATCACACTCAATTTCAACATTTTGATTGACCAATATAAAGTATCTTTGTCCAATGGCATTTTATATCTTGCAAAGCTGGTCAAGTGGGCAATCAAGCTACAAACCATTAAGAATTAGTACATGGGTTCCAATTTTATTACTTATTTTTAATAATAATTTTAACTATAAAATGCATTTACCATATTAGGGTTCTGTTTACATGGACCTCTCTACTTATAGCACTATTTAAACCCTAGGTATTGCAATGATGTTAATGTGCTCCTTCAATCACAAGTTTTTATTTATTTTTATTTTTAACAAGTTTTTGGATACCCTAGTGGCTCTCGAATAATTGAGTGAAACTGACTATATTCCACCTTCGAGTAGACGGTTGGATCTTGAGTAGGCTGTATTGTTTTGACAATTATATAAATATTTAACCATAAACCCCACAAATCATTTAACAATTACTGCACTTTCTATGGAACAACAAATTGGGTGAAACCGACTTCATTTTGCCTTCGAGTAGAAGGTCAAATCTTGAGAAAGTTGTGGAGTTATGACAATTATATAAAAAATAACCATAAACCCCACGAATCCCTTAATAATATTGGCACAAAAAAAATGAAACAAAAAATTAAAAAAAAAAAGAGAGTAAAAATTCTTCTTATTTCATCATCAATGTCTTTGATCCAAAAGTAAAAAAATAATAATATTGGGATGGCATACTTTGTTGATTGGTTGTTTGTTCTTGAGAAAGAGATATGAAATTCAGTGAGTTATTACTATTATCATAAAGGGGTAAATCATGTGAAAAGGGTGGTGCGTGTGTTATGTGGTTTTTGCCTTTTTGCCTATTTTTTTATATTTATTTTATTTTAGTTTGGGTAGTGACACAAATCTAGCAATCAATGGAGAGATAGCAAGAGGGAGAGTGAGGAGGATGAAAAAGAATGAAAGAGGAAAAACACATTGGTAAAAGTGAGGGATCTAATGAGAGAGAGAGAGAGAGAGAGAGAGAGACGGTTAGCTATGTGCTAATCACTAGGAGGAGAAGAAATCTAAATAAGAAATTGACACATAATTAAAAATCTCTATTTTTTTTAAAGACAAAAAAAAAAAGAAGAAAAAAAAAAGAAGAAAAAAAAAAGAAGAAAAAAAAAAAAGAAGATGAAATGGGTTTAGTTGGCTTAGATTTTGGAAAACTTTACACCGTATTCCATTTAATCAACTCTTGCTACCTATTGGTAACCAAATTTTCTTAAGTTTCCCTAAATTCTCTCTCTCTCTCACATCCCATTCTATTTTTCTTCTAAAAATGACATCGATTTGTGTGAGCTAATAACAGTTAAGTTTCCCTAAATTCTTTCTCTCTCTCCCTCTCTATCTCTCATCCCATTATATTTTTCTTCTAAAAATGACATGTTTTATGTGGGCTAATAACAGTTTTATAGCCTGAAATGAGGTAAGGAATGCATTGACATTATTATAATACTTCGTAATGTAAATTACAAGTTTAAAAAATTGAAAAGCCTATTTAAAAGGGAACTTAAAGTTGAAAACTTAAGGTATAAAGTGCATATAAATCAAATTTTATGAAAATATCATCTTTTTTGTGCGTATATGTGTTAGAGCAAATTATTACTGTTCTTTGGATCCACCATAATACCATAATAATATCATCTTCACCAACATTATTACCAACTACCGTTATAAAGGTTCTCACTTTATCGATTCTCAAAAAAAAAAAAAAAAAGTGGTTACTTTACCATTTAACTGTGGTAATTACTAATTAGATAAAAAAACAAAAGGGACTAATAATAATCAAATAACTAGTAGTATATTACAAAGAGACAGTTTTCAATTCTCATTTTCATTTTATCTTTTTCCTTTCAATATATATAAAAGTAAAACTGTACAGTTTTGGGGAACAAGGGGATGGAGATGCTATGGGACATGGACGAAGAGATTAGTGGCAGACCAAAGAAATTTTCCTTTTGTCAACCAAAATAGATTATTTTCATAAAAATGAAATCACATGTCTAACTTTGGGAGAGCCACTTTGGCATGTTTTGCAACCTGTTCTTTCATTTTCCAACTGAAAAAGAAAACATCATTGGCACTATAAAAATTTATGAAGAGGTTTCTTTTCTAAAATTTTATATATTTTTTCTATTCATAAGACTTAAACATCATTTTTTTTCTATTCACACATGCATGTATGAAATAATTTTTTAACAATTTTTTTTTTCTATTCATGTGACTTTAACCTACATTGTTTGCCCTAGTTTATGGAAACTTATAAACACTCTACACACATACATGTATGAAATTTTTTTTACAAAGGGAAAATGGGATTTTGTTTTCAACATTTACATTCAAGGAGTTTCATTTATTTCCCTTTTTTTTTCCCTCACAAGTCTCAATAAAAAAACGATATCAAATGTGAACCTAAAGTTTAAATCTATACTATATATTTTATAGAGGCACGACCTCTAAAAGCTTAGCAACCTAACAACAACCCCATGTCTAGACCAAAAAAGTGGAATTGATTCCATAACTGACCAATATAGAAATATTGTTATATAAGAACATGTAATTGATTAAAGCCTACATAAATGAAGGGACAGCTAATTTTGACTAAAAAGACAACAAAAATTTGTAAACTTTGCCCTTAAAAAGAGGGAAAAGTTTGTAAACTGTAAAAAAAAAACATTTTGAACATGGAACATTGTATTCCCAAACATTTTTTTAACCTCATAAGAAGTTTCCAATCAATTCTTCTGTGCTACATTTTTTATTCAACGAATCAGTATTTGTTAGCAAAATTATTCTTAGAGAGTTTTAATTTATGATGTCTGCTTCTAATGATAACTCTTTAATATCAAACTAAGATACCAATCAGTCTCTAGTGTAGACGGGTATTAAATCTCAGATTTCTTATTCAACTATTAGATATTTTATTGACATTTGTTAACGAAATGATTCTAAAAATTCGAGCCAAAAGAAGAAGAAAAAACATGGAACATTTTTTTTATTTGGGGGAATCTCCGAGCGTCTCAGATCCTCACGAATTCAATTCCTATTTTGTCCTTTCACCATGTAGCTAACATAGGCGATCGTGCTAGACACCTATTTGATGCTGTAATATATGATCAGCTCCTTATTAACAAAGGTCACATGCATATTCTACACTTTTGACCTGTCTTTCACAGAATAAGGCATATCCTATTCTTAGCCTTTTTTTTTTATCATTTATTTCTTCCCAAAATCGTTAAAATACTTAATAAAGTAGTTCTCTTCCACTTTTTCCAAATTGTCATCCTCCTCTCATTTCGGGCATTTGTGAAAGGGTGGAATGGCTGCCCCATTTATTAGAAACATAACACATGCACCATTCACAAAGAGAGAGTTCCTTTGTGACTCTCATTTTGCCTTCCTCTCCATAATAATGCTTCGTTTTCAATGTTTTGACGAAAGCTCTTAAATGACAAACGATTATTGGTGAATCGAAAAGTGATGTCAGTGGTAGGTTCAAATAAGAACTAAAAACAATTTATCATCTAAATTTTGTTGTGAAAATATTATGAAAATATTATAACGTAGTATTTCAATCCTATTTTGTCATTTTGTTTTCTATTTGGTTTTTGAGAAATTGGAAAAAAAAGAAGTAAAATTCAATATTGATATTTTTCTCATCTATAGTTCCTAATCAGAAAAGAAATAAAAATAAATTAAAAAGAGAAAAAGCAAAGTACAATATGGCATTTCTCAATTTCATGATATGACAATTCTTTGCGAGCTTAACTTACTTTTTTTTTTTTTTTTTTTTAGGCATGGATCGACCCTTGTAGTGTAGGGTACTAATTTGTCAATGTGATTTTGACCCAACAAGACAGCTTTCTGACCAAGACGTGAGGGTTATATATAATTGGACCATACCAATTACCAGATCCATGACCATTGGGCCGATCTCCAGATTACGAATATCACTCACTCATAGACTCATAGTTTATTTTTTTAGTGTGCCATATCAACAAGTTGTTAGACACGTAAGCAAATTTAGTGAGTGAGATTAACGCTCTGTTTGTTTCAATAATGATGTTTTCTAGAAAATGAGTTATTTTCTTAAAAGTATTTTCTATGAAACTATCTCATTTTCCAATGTTTGGTAGCAACTTTAAATGAGTTGAAAAATAACCTCCTAACTTCCCTTATTTAGCTTGCTGTGAGATAGAGTTGTTTTCCAAAAAAATTTAATGGAAAACAATCTCTAAAAATAAGCCATACTTTTTATATTGACTAAAGATAGTTTTCCTTTGACTCGTCTTTTTTTATGCTACCAAACACTGGAAAATAAGGAAAACTATCTTTACACCAGGTTTTCCATTTAATGTAAAAAAATTTGGGACTAATTTTTTTAATTTATTCATATAACTTTTTATTTTTATATTTTATTTTATAAAAATTTGGGATTAATACAAAATAATATTTAAAACCATTCATATTAGCTCGTACAAAATTCTTGTATATTTTAGCATAAAAATTTACATTTTTAATTTTACACTAACCACTTTTCAAAAACACTCATATTATTATCTATTTTACACTAATTTCATTAAAATATTGTTTTTTTTATCAAGTTTTTATTACTCTCTCAAATCATATATATCTCATTAAAAAATAGATTTGCATTTGAATATTTACTGCATATATCTAAATAGTTATTGTAGATTGTAGCAATAATCCAAATTTACAAAATTATATGTGGTTACTGTAGCAGTAATTCAAATTTACACAAATTTATATAGATTGATGTTGATGATTTTTAGAGATGGACGTGTAAACTTGATCCCTTATGCTAGTTATACATTTGCTAATGAGTATTCTAAGGATCGAAATAGAGTTACCCCATATTTATAGGGATCAAACGTTAGTTTTGGCTTTCTTGTTTTAAGGAATGATTTCTAGCTAATATGGTAGACTCTCACCACAAATAATTAAGTTTTCCTTCAGTTAAAATGGAAATTCCACTTGGACATATAGAGTATGTGATCACATTATTTGCTACCTTATATAAGAGGCGGGGTATCATGCACAAACCCACTTGTAAAAGCACATCCGACCGAGGACTCTGTCTACCTGAGAAGAGAATATAGAGGTGAGTAGCATCTTATGAGAGCTCGATTGAAAGGAATGGAGCCTGAGGAAATGATCAATGCGGTGGGAGGAAGCTTCTTGAAAGGATACACATTTCACCTCCGCATTAAATGCTCTGTAACAACCTTATCAGCTGTATTAATGAGGAAGTGACCCTTAAACAGTATTTTCACAGCTTGCAACCCCTTCTACCACCTTCAGTAGAGTCCTATTGGGATAAGAATCCTAGGAAGGGCCTTAAGGAATACAAGTGGAGGGCTAGGATTCAAAGGAGGGGGGATGTATAAGAGGGAAGGAGCTTCTTAGTGGGGGGGCTCTCAATTTTGGAAACAGGAAATAAGAAGTAAAAAAGTGAACAATGTATTGCCTGATAAAAACCAGTGTCAATCATATATAAGAACTCTTCCTTGGAAATGACTGAGGAGAACTTTATTCTCAATAACTATGTGACTCTTTCTTCCTTGTTTGGGCACCACGTCCTTAGCCCTAGGCATAACCTGTAACTATATTGTAATTTTCTTCCCACCTTGTACATGATAAAATTCTATTATTTGGGCTTGGATTGAAGTACAATGTACTACTATTCTAAGTGGGCTTGGGCTGCCACATCTTGAGTTCTTACAATATATATATATATATATATATATATATATATCATTTATTTATTTTTTGTCTAATGACATTTTTGGCACTTAAAATTTGGAGTTGTTTTCATTTTGACTTTTTATGTTTTAAATTTTCATTTGACCCTTTATGTTTAATTTTATTTTCATATTGACCATATTGTCCATTTTTATTAGTAACTTACTAGTAAGTACCCTTTATATTTAACTTTTCCACAAAAATACTATTCCACAAAGTACCCTTTTGTTACAGAATGTAGGAATTTCATTGTCATAGGTAGAAAAACATATTATGGATAGTTCGATTACTAACAAAATTGAGTGACAAGACCAATTTGAAAATGAAATTAAACATGAAGAGCCAAAATTTAATGATAGGTATGGTAAGGGGTGGTTTATTTTGGTGAGGTGATGTGGTTTTAAGTCATATGTACAATTTTTTTTTTTTAATTTACTTTTTTTCTTTTTTCTTTTTAGTAATGCATACGCACATATGTGCACTACACACACAAAGGAGAGAGAATGTGATTTTAACACAAAGATACATAAAAATTTTCTAAAGCCATTTGGTGCTTCCATCCAATGATAAAGTACAATCTTCATGGAAAGGACGCTCTATGTTAAATTTTCTAAAGCCATTTGGTGCTTAATGTAATTAATAGTTTGACTTAAATTACAAATTGTACCCTTTAAAATTCAATTCACTCTTGTAACTTCAATTTCATTCAATTCAATTATCAAAATTTTAATTTTATTCAATTCAATACTCCCATTAAGTGTTCAAAACTACATAGTTTTGAGTTTTTTTTTAAATTAATTTTTTCTTCACTTAAAAAATCCATAAAACAAATAAAATATAATTTTTTTAAAAAAATTAATCATTGAATTGAGATAAAAACACAAAGAAAAGAGAAAAATATCTCCAACCAAAAAAAAAAAAAAAAAAACTCCAAATCTATTCTAGTTTCTATCTCATATTCCACTAAATTAAAACTTCCGACAATTACTTGTAGACTTTGGATGGTAATCATGTTCATCTAGTGCAAGCAGGTTCTTTACGTAATGTATGAGGCATTGCAGACTCAATTACTCTAACAAGCTCTTATACGACAAAGTTCACAATAAAACAAACCCCTTATAATTCACAATAACACAAACCCCTATTTGGCCATTGAGAGGAGAAATCGAGTTTAATTGTGTGTGCGATTGGAGATGGGGAGGGTTAGTTTCAGCCCTAAGCCATGAAACAATTTAGGAAAAGAGCCTAATGCAATTGATATATTACCTTACTCTGTCTTAACGTCTCTCTCTAATTCTTGGCTTGTTTTTATTTTTTGGGGTTTGTGACTTTGTGTGTTTGTGATTGTGAAGTAACTGAGATGAGAGGAGAAATCAAGTAGTAGAAGCAAAGTAGTATCTTCTCTCTCTTTCCCTAATTTCGTTCTTGGTTAGGGATTTTCAATTTGAGAGAGAGAGAGAGAGAGCATCAATTGGGTTGAGTGGATTTTACTTTGGATTAATTGGATTTTGGTTGAATGGATTTAGTTGGGATTGATTAATGATTAAATGCATGATGGTTGAATTTTTCTTTTTCTTTTTAGTGGTTGAAAGGATTCCCCCTTTAATTTGGAGAACAAAAAAAAAAAAAGGGAAAAAAATCAATTTTTATTTTTTTTTATTTTTTATCTTCTGATTATTATTATCAGGGTTATGCTAACGAGTGTTCTTAGGATATTGGTTAACAATCTATTTTAGGAAAGTTTTAATACCACTTTTATGAGAAATGAAAAAAACTGTCAAAATATTAATTACTTTTTTTTTCTTTTCCCATAAAAACTTTTTTTAAATTAATTATTAACCAATACCCTAAAGACATTCGTTAGTTAGCATTTCTCTTATTATTATTATTTTAATTTTTAAAAAACCGTAATTTTGTGTCACATGGTACATTGATGACCATTTGATTTCTTTAATTTTGCCTATAAATATGTCCCTCACCTCATTCAAGCTAGAGAGAGGTATAGAATGGGAGAAGGTAAAGGATAGTAAGTATGGAACCATGTGCCCACTTCTCCCATGTGTCACTCATTCCTTGGGCTACTCTCAGACCCCATCCGTTTGGAGTGAAAATAGGAAAGATGAAAAACAAAGAGAGGAAAATAGGCATTTTTCACTGTTCGTTTGGAGAGAAAACAAAAGAAGGATGGAAAACTGGGAGGAAAATTTTCCTCTCGAGCCCATAAATATTTTCCTCCCAAATTGGGAGGAAAACTGTGGGGAGAAAACGTTGGGATGGGGGCTTTTACTAAAAAGCCCCCATCCCACTTGATGCTTCTAATCTTTTTTTTCTTCTTCAACGTTACTGAAGGTTTTTTTTTTCAACGTTACTGAACGTTTTTTTTTCAACATTACCTGAACATTTTATATTATGTAATGAGTACAAATAAATCTATTTCTTACATATTATGTAATAAGGGTATAATAGTCAATTTATATAAATTACATTTTCCACCCCTCCAACCAGACACATAAGAAGAAAAACTAAATATTTTCCATCCTCTCACTTTTTCATCCCTCCAACCGAACAGACCCTAAGGGGGTTACTGGTTCTTTGCTTGGGCTACCAAGGTGGTCGCCATACCTCTAAGGTGAATGGACTCCGACCTTGGCTTTGGAAGTTTGGTGATTACCATGCCGTCACACCTCCATCAAAACAAAGTCAATCAAATAATCATTAATAATAAATAAATAAAGGCAATTAATTTGATATACATTAAGTAATAAATATCACTTCTATTTTATGCCTTAACATATAAAATTGACTATAAGAGAAATATATTAATAAAAAATGTTGTACTTGGTGTACAAAATTCCTATTTTTGCAGTGTTTGAGAGAGATCATGGTAGGTAACTTTATCCTAATTCATCTTTGGAGAGGTTAATTTTCAAACTTGAACCCACAATCCGTTACTTTTGGTAGAAGACACTTGTCATCGCATTAAGACCCAACCTCTAAGAGAAATATAATAATAAAAATACTAAGTAAATTAAAAAAAAAACTTTAATTTTTTTATGGATTAAAAAGTATAGCATATCCCAATCTTTTAACTATAAAAATCATAGCATCTTTTCTTCTTATAGAAACAAAATCTTGCATTCTTGTATTTCTAACTAGATCTTTAAATACATATATGAATGAACTCATGATTTTAAGTTAGGAGGGTCGGAATATAAGTGAAAAAAAAAAATTTGGTTACTAAGTAGTTGATTTTCCCATGATCTATAAATCAAATAAGAATTACATATATTATCTCTCATAAAAAGACTAATTGTATTAATCATAAACTTAATATTTTTCAATTTATAGATTTTACTAGTTTTCAATTGTAAATTTATCTAATTTAAAATTGTTAGTTATAGTATGAATTAGCAATGTGGGCTAGCGATATTTTTATTTTATTATATATTTTTCTTTGTCTCTTTTTTTTTTTTTTTTTTTTTTTTTTTTTTTCTGAATTTGGTTTGTAACCATTGGTTAAAACTTAAGATGGGTAATGGGTTTTGATTTTTTTGGGTTGGGCGGGCTGTATAAGCTAATATCTTAGGGGAGGGGGGCTTAAAAGTTTTTAAGAGGGGGCCCAATTTTTAAAAAGAACCCAAGATATACTTCATATATATATATATATATATATATATATATATATATATATATATATATATATATTTATATATATGTATGTATATATATATTTTGGGGGGGGGGGGCATAAGGGAAATAGAAAAGAGTTTATTTTTAAAAGATAAGAGGGGCCAAGGGAAATTAGATATAAATTAATATTTTCTTGATAAAATATAGGGAGAGGTCAAAGGTTATAAAAAGCCAGGAGGCCATGGCCCCCTCCCTTTGCCACTTACTGGGATGCCGACTAAAAATTTAAATAACAATTGAGCTATAGTTTATAGAGACTGAGATCACACTAGCTTCTTCTTCTTCTTCTTTTTTTGGTGAGATTTATAGCATGTTGTTAATAATAAACCTTAAGCTGAAAAATGGTAGCGTGCAAGTATTAGCGCCTATGGTAATATGTAGCAAGGTGGCAAGGTTTTTGGGGCCACTTTCGCAATTGGAGTAGGGACAAGGTGTATGGAATTGGAGTCAACACATGTGTGCATTATACAGGGTAAGCCCATAATGCCCACATATGGTTGATCTTGGGAAAAGGCCCAACAAAGTGTATTGTCGATAGTGTTAGATAAAAAGGAAGCAATGCTATGTGAGGTTCCCAAGGACATGGACACGTAGGGTTCCCATGAATAAGCATGCATGGTAGACACGTGATCCCCGTAGATGTTGCTCTGGAGAAGGAAAAAGCCCACAAGCAAAGGGAGCTAGTAGGACTTGTTCATAGTCCACTAGGAGGCAATGACTCATACGTGAGGAGAAGATTGTTGGGTATATACTTTTGAGTGAAGTCCCACATTGAATAATAATAAAAAGAGTAAGCGGTTAATATAACATAGTTAAATCCAAAGTTATTGCCTTAGGTTTTTGTGGTGTCCCTATATGTTATATTAACTACTTAATTAGAATTCTCCTAAAGTGTTTCTTGCGTAACAAGCACTTATTGATCCACAATCTAGTCTTGTGTGAATTAAAAAAATCAACTAATATTTTTTTTAAAAATCAATCACCCATAAATATTATCACCAAAATCGTTAAACAAAAATATCAATCATACACGAGCACAAACTTCGTATAAATCTACTATTATAAAGTCAACTACAATATCTCTTCAAGTTTATGCCTAATTTGAGATACACACCAAATACAATAATATTTTCTCTCTAGAAATTAATAAAAACTTACCTGAACTCTTTACTCACTCTAGATATAACAACTTTCTATAGTTACAGCACCCAAAAACCTCTTCTTAGAGAAAATTCCAAATTTTTCTTTTCCTTTTGTATGTCTTGTGGCTAAAGAAAAAAAACTTTTTTTTTTCTTTGCTCTCTCACACACATACACTACACTATTTTTTCATTTTTTTTTTCTCTCCTTCCAGTGACACACGTAGGCCTTCTCTCTCTCTCTCTCTCCCCCCCCCCCCCCCCCTTCTTGATGGTGCACTCACTCTTCCTTAATTTCCTTTATCTTTTTCGCACACCTCTTTTTGACTATTTTCTCTCTCCTTGCAAAAGGACAACAATTTGAATCCATACCAGTCACACAGTTGCAAAGCTCAAACTTCTTCGTTATCTTCCTCATCACTAAGAAAACTTCATACATATCTTTCATTTTCAAAGAAATTAATTTCACATCAGATATATCCTTAATCCAATTCCTCTCTCCTTCTCAACCCAAAATTTGCTTGATCTTATTTAGAAATTGAGTAGTTAATTTAACAACATACATGGACACCATTTAACTCAAAAGCTTAACCTAGTGAGTTTAGGCGCAACTATGTTATATTAATCACTCACTCTTCTAATTATTGTTCAATGTGAGACTCCATTCACATGTGTATACGCAACGATTTATAATTTTAAAATTATTTATACCTTTCTTTTCTTTTCGGTTGATACTCAACAGCTACCTATTACAGCAAAAATTGATGCCCTTGTTAAGTAGAGGGCATTGTTTAGTTACAAAGAAAATGAAAGGCGAAAGCAAAAAAAAGACATGAATTCAAATCTAGATCAATCTACAACATGAACAAGAACATGAACTTAGAAAAATAAAACCTAAACCAAATCAACCTTCACAAACACCAGTCATCCTTAATCCTCCATGCCACTGAAAGAAAAAAAAAACCTTTGTTTTCTATTCACAAAAAGCCACCACAGTGAATCACAAATGAACCCAACATCCATCTATTCACCAAATTAAAATACACCAAAATCACATTGCTACATTCCATGCATGGCTCAAAGCAATCTGCAAGTCCCAGAAATTAAAAAAAAATTTAGCAGACGTAAAAAGCAATTGGGGATAACTACTTGAGCTTCCTAAGGGAACAGTGAGAGCCGATTCATAAAGTGCCAAGGACAAAAAGAAGACTCGGGTTTGCTGAGGTTGCTTTGGGTTTGATTTTTGCATTGATTTTTTTTGGGTTCAATGTTTATGTTCATGTTCAAGATTTGTGTATTCCATATATGAATTAATGTTTTTTTTAAATGAACGTATTAATTTTATTTATTTATTTAGGTGCTAGTGGAATTTTTGAATATCAATAAAAAAATATTTTATTATTATTATAGTTGCCATGTAAGCTTTAAGAGTGTCAATAGTACATGCAATTTGCCATATAAGTGTTTTTTGTTAGTGAGTTAATGGTAGGAACCAAATTAATTGCAAGTTAAGAATAATATGGACCAAATTACTGTTACCAAAATGTAGGAACCAAATTAACTGTGACCCCAAAATATAAAGACCAAAATGGTATTTTTGCTAAAATTTAATTAGGGTACAATAAATCATGTATGAAAGAATTCAAGTATTGTTTCCCTTTCCTAGAAGCAAAAACTCCTTTACCAAAAACCAAAGGGTTTTAAACCAAAAATTTGATTTTAAACAACTCTTTTTTAAAAAATGATTTTAAGAGAGTGCAGCGTGTCCATAATTCACATCAATGAACTCATGACATCCAATCAAGCCAACATTCCCCCCCCCCCCCCCTTAAACTAACTATTTTGGTTGATATTGTTTTTGCATGAGAATGACACTTGAAGATTCTACACTTTTTTTTTTTGTTGAGAAACACACACACACACACACACACACATATATAGGGGAAGAGAGATGTGATAAGAAAATACACTCACACGCCAACACCAAAATTGCATGTGGCAATTAGTGTTGCGGAGCTAGTGGTAAACCCCTTCTCAATATCACACATTACCGATGTGGGACGACTCAATAACACTAAGTATCTTTTTTTTGAGAAACACACACACACACACACACATATAGGGGAATGAGGATGACATAAGGGAATACACTCACACGCCAACACTAAAACTGCATGAGGCAGTTAGTGTCGCGGAGCAAGTGATAAACCCCTTCTCAATATCATATCTTATTGATGTGGAATGACTCAACAATACTGAATATCTTTTTTTTTTTAAGAAACACACTCACACGCACACACGTGCGCACGCGCGTACACACACACACACACACACATATAGGGGAAGTGAGATGAGATAAGAGAATACACTCACACGTCAACACTAAAACTGCATACAACAGTTAGTGTCGCGGAGCAAGTGATAAACCCCTTCTCAATATCACACTTTACCGATGTGGGACGACTCAACAACACTGAGTATCTTTTTTTTGAGAAACACACACACACACACATAGGAGAAGGGTGATGAGATAAGGGAATACATTCACACGCCAACACCAAAACTGCATGCAGCAGTTAGTGTCGTGGAGCAAGTGATAAACTCTTTCTCGATATCACACCTTACCGATGTGGGACGACTCAACAATACTGAGTATCTTTTTTTTGAGAAACACACACACACACACACATAAGGGAAGGAGGATGAGATAAGGGAATACACTCACAAGCCAATACTAAAACTGCATGCGGCAATTAGTGTCGCGAAGTAAGTGATAAATTTCTTCTTAATATCACACCTTATTGACGTGGGACGACTCAACGACACTGAGTATTTTTTTTTAATACACTTAAAAGTGCTTTTAATGGCAAAAGGTAATCTTTTCACATTTAAAGTCTTTATTGTTCTCACAAGCTATATTCTTGCAACATAGTAAATAGTATTCGCATGTTAGCTGTGTATATATTATTTCTTGCAACATGGTATAAATATTCACACAAAATTTGTAAGTATCCTCATATGTTGCTTGTATATTTTCATATGTAAATAATATCATATTACACTCACATGCTACTTGTTTATATTGTTTGTACATAAATCCATTTTCGAAAACAAATGTCAAGTATTTTAGTTATTTTTCAAAAGTGAATTATTGAGATTAAGTCAAAATGAGATATTATCTTTTAGATAGACGTTATGAGGTGTCTAACACCTTTCCTACATGTAATCAAACTTTTGAGTTCAAGGTATTTGGTTTGAGATTTTATTCTACCTTATTAGCTAGGAGCCCTTAAAGATGACCTTTAGTTAATCAGGTAATTAAAATGAATTAGACAATAGGTATCCAATCACACCTAGAAAAAAATATGGTTGGTGGTGACGCCCTAAAATTAAGAGAAATGTTATATCCACAATATTTTCACAACAAATTCTAAGTGGCAGGTTGTTACAGGTTGGTATTGGTGGGGCAAAAAAATTTTTTTTTTTTTTAGTGATAGATTCAAGTTATAATTAATAATAATTAACCACCTATGATTTGTTGTAAAAATATTGTGAAAATGTTGTGGATGTATCACTTCTCTAAAATTAAATAAGAAAAGAGACACACACACACACACACACCAACCTAGTGCCACAAATGCACACACGTCAAGAATAGTTTTTTAAGCCAAATATTAAAGGAATAATTATTTCTTAATTTAGGTGAATAGCTATTTATGTCATCGAAATATAACAAAATGACTGAATAATTGTTATATGTAAATAACCATTACATTATAATATCTATTATTATATATCAACATACATTAAGTTCCTCTCCAAAAAAAAAAAAAAAAGGCTCATATAGAGCATTCCCATCAAGTGTGTCAAATGACAAATATTTGGCATTTGGCACACTAAACACCAAAAACCATTCATATCAGGTGTTTTAAATGCCAAAATATTTGGTATAAATGAATAATGCAATCTCAAATTCGGAAGCGTACTGTTCATGAATTGCAAAACTTTTATTATTTATTTATTTGCTAGTGGGCCCAGACAGATGTGGGAATTTTTTTTTCCTTTTTTTAATCAACTCTTCCCTCTCTCCTCTCTCCTCTCTCCCCTCACACCTTTGAAGCTTTCTCTCCTGTATGCCTTTGTCTCTTTCTCTTCACTCTCATTCTCTTTCTCTCTCATCCTCAATCTACTCTGCCGACCTCGAGCCGCTGTCGTGCCGTCGATCTCGCCTGAAGCCACCTCGCTTGGAGTTGCCAGCCTTGCCTAGAGCCGCCAACCTCTCATTTCTTCACATCGTCGATCTCTCTTTCTCTCTTTCTCTTGGTGCTTGTGGCAAAGTTTGTAATAGTAGTTGGTTGATTTTGGTTTTTATTGGTTTGTTGATTTTGGTTGGCAGTGGTGATGGGTTTGTAACAATGGTGGGATGTGGTGGGGTGGGCTGTGGTGGGGGTGGCAGTGAGCTGGGTGGGAGTGGTGGTGAGTTGTTGAAATGAGTTTTTTTATTTTGTATTTCTTTATATTTATACTGTTGGTTTTTTTTAATGTTACTTAATATTTTTATATATTATTTTAATGTATAGAATTGAAGAATAAAAGATGTGATGTATGATAAATTGTAAAATAATGTGTTAAAATAATAAAGTAGCATTTTTGACATGTTAAAATGACATTTATTTACAATGTCTGATGGGAATGCTCTAGGAGTAGCTCTATTGTAGGTTGGACCAACGGGTAAAATGAAGACCCAACATCATCTTTGTCACTCAATCGTATCTAAATCCTTAGGTAGCTCAATTAGCTGCATGCCTGCAGCTGTGCTACCTGATCTAGTCGCAAATTGAGACCAAGAGTAGGTGCTAAGCCTTCAATTTGTTGGCCAAACCTCCATCATGCTAAGCCTTCAATAATTATGATTTCGTACAGTTTTTGTTAGAAAAATAAATTTGAGTCGAAATCCCCTACTTCCTCTTCTTTTGAGAGAGAGAGAGAGAGAGAGAGAGAGAGAGAGAGAGAGGAAATTACACTAGTAGTTGGGTTCGCCATCAAATCTATAGGCCAAGCATTAAGGATTCATGAATTGCACAGGGAAGACATCGTGCTAGTAGTTGGGCTTCGTAACTTTTGCATAAAATAAACAAGAAATTGGACTAGAGTGAATGGAATTTCCATCTCTGCCCAATGCTTAAGGTAGTAGATGACATGATGAGGGATCTATTTTCTTCTTTTACATGCACGTAAGCACTTATCAACCAAACTCGGCTAATGTATTTTTGATTACTATTATTAACAACACATGGATCATTGGTAGTATAATTTCTGGGAGAGTTCAACAAATCTACCTCTTCCTAGCTATCAAGTATCATCATTATAGAAATACCCATAAATCGTGGAACCAATTGGATATGAGAGTAGCATTTATGAAAAAAACTAAGGATAACATCAATCCATCTACTTAAAACTACAATCCAAGGAACATGGGAAATGAAATATGAGAAATATGGGGATTTTGATTTTTTTTTTTTTGCGCTTTTGTTTTTGTTTTTATAATCAATGGTAATAATATAAGGGCATACTTGTGATTGTTTCGTTAATAAAACAAAGGTATACTACTAAAAATGCGGCCAATGCGGCTTATAGCCACACTTTTTTTTAGCTGTGTTTTCAAAAAACACAGCTATAACTAACCTATAGCTACATTTTTAAGAAACATAACTTAAACTATTGACTTATGGCCGCATTTTTAAAATAGAAATATTCTGCTTAACCAAGGACAACTTTAGGGTTTAGGGTTTAATGGTGTAGCTAGCAGTCAACAAATGTTGTTGGGATTGATTGTCATTTGTGTCAAAAGTTGAGGAACGTGTCGATTCTTTATCCTCTTTTTGCTTTGGACAAAATTTCTCGAGATTTACAATATAATCGACATTATTACATTAGATTAGACAACAAAATAAGGTCATTCAATATCTACCATGATCAGATTTTGCAAATCATTTGATCCATGTTGGAACAAATAATTTTTTACAATTAAAATTTTTTTTGTCCATCTTTGTCCTTATCATTGTCTTTCTATGTAGTTATTCACATTGCTTCCAAGAAATGATTTTTTCATTTTCGTTTTCCCCTTCGTGGGTAAGTTTAATTGGGTACGTACGGTTCTGTATTATCTTCTTTTGTCATTCTTTTTTACTTTACTTAGCTTTTCAGGATGCAAAAAAATTTATATTTGAGATGATTTTTCTAGTTTCCTTTTCTTTTTTGTTTTTTGTTTTTTCACTATGGATAAATTCACGCATTGTCGAGTTATTCTCAATCTATGTGTTCCAATAAACTTATTTGGTAAAGTCTATTTTAGTTAAGTAAATGATCTGATTTAAATCCCTTATACGTTAAGAAGAAATCAATGAGTGTCTTAAGTTTTAACTTAATCATAAAGAATAATCATCATAAAGTGGATGTCAAATGTTGTTTATATATATGTATATATATAGATTCAATCACTCAATATAAAAGACAAATATATCTGTTAGGTTTTAAGACTTTAGAAACTAATGTATTAAAACTTCAAATTGTATATGTTGGCAAATATGATCAAAACAATGAGTTTAGGTTTAGACTTGCTCAAATTTTGGTTAAGTGTAAGTTTGGAATCAAGTAATTGTAAGAAATTATTGGTCAAAATCTGCAAGGTTTGATCGATTGAAAATTAGACATAATCGATCGAAACTTGCAGAACAAGAACTTTCTGCAGTATTTTCAAACCAGCCCAAACCCATATGACGATTGACGTGTAGGGTTAAGTGTTTCACTCCAAGTATAAAAGGAAAAATCCTAGCTACGTTTTAGAAGTCTTTGTTGAGTTGTGTTGAATCTTTTGTGAGATTTGAGAGGTGTTTATCTTCATACATACACATAGAGCCATCAATATCAAGATCTGCATCAAGAACTTGGTTGTTGCTTCAGTTGCTGCATAAAGAACTTTCAAGAAGATCCAAAACCTTTAAGAGGTGTCTCAAAGTCACAAGTAGGAGAACTTGCAGTTGCTGCAGATCAAGTAAAGAAGTAGTTCATGGACTCGGAGCTATCACATAATCATGGTAGTAAGTTTTCTACACGAGGTAGTAATAGGATGTTAGTGGTCTAAGTCTTATTGTATAAACTTTAATTCTTTCATAGTGAATTTGTTTTTACCTTAAGGATAGCTAGGTTAAATCATCTCCAAGTTTTTTATCGGTTAGGTTTTTCTGGGTCATTAGATCTTTGTGTTCTTTACTTTCTGCATTATATATGTTTTACACATATTTGTTTAACCTAGACTTAATTAACAAACTTGTTAATCAACTTGGTTTAATATTAGGTTAAACATATTGTGTTAAGGGGTCTAAAACTTAACAATATAAAAAAAAATTATTAAAAATAAAACAAGAAGGACAAATGAAGAGAAAATAAGGGTTTGAAATCATGAGAAAAAAATGGTGAAGTTGAAAGTATGCATAGGTTGTTTAACCATAATATCTCACTATATTTAAATCAAAATTTAGTAAAGGTAGAATTCTTTGTAAAATAATGAATGACCATACAAGTAGTAACCATGTTAGAGAACAAAAGATATGTCTATTAAGTTTATCAGTCTTCACAGACTTTAGGAGGAGTGTCATTTCTACAAAAAGTTTGGAGATGAGCATGATTTCCAAATCTTAAATGAGGTTAGTGTAATTTGTTAATAATATTTTTACATTTTTCCAAAGAATGTGTTGAAAATTGAAATAAATAAATTCAAGTCGTATGAGCTGTGTGTAGAAGTAAACAATGAAAAAGAAATAAAAATTTATTTGACATCCTCAGATGATGTACATGTACTTAGGGTAGCCAAATCAGTAATCACTCGGAGACTTGTTTTTCATCTATTTGTTATTTGTAAATACTTTGCTCAAAACAAAACTATTCTAAAATTAGATCAACCTTGGGGATGCTACCCCCTCAAAAAAAAAAAAAAAAAAAAAACCTTGGGGATGCTAAAATTTTAAACTTATATGAGTATTCCAAATTTTCAAATCTGGTGATAATGGATAAAAGCATCATTTTTTCTATGAGCTGACCAAAATCATTATAAAATGTTAGGTTAACTTCAAAGTGCTTTTATTATACAATTGAAGAAGCTAGAGTTAAAGTAAACAAACCCCAACCTCTGCTTGATCTAGTTGTAAGTTGACTAGATGCTATGCTTGGGCTTCATCTTGCTGGCCAAACCACAAACTTGCCTACCCTAATCTATATCTATATACTGTACTAAATAATTAAAGTGTAAATTCAACAAAGTTTGAAAAAGTAGACTCTAATTTCAATATAAAAAATATTTTAACTCTAATTTTGTGGTCCATTATATTCGAGTCTACTCTAATTCTAGCATTTTTTTTAATTACTCCCAAGAAAATTAAGAACTATTTTTTTTTTGGGAGAAAGTTCCAACCTTTATCATCAGACCAAGACACCAATCATTTTTTGGTGTAGGCGGGAATTGAACCTCAGATCTCTTATACAACTACCAGAGACTTTACCAGTTGAGTTAACTGGAACCCACAATTAAGAACTACTTTCAAACCTTTTGAAGTCAATCCAAATTCTTAAAGAATTATATAACTTATCATGAATTTAAGTTCAAATTTAATGGAAAATTTATTAACAATGTCATGTTGCAAAATAAAATCAGATGTGAGTTTCCAATTGATTTTCTTTTTAAAAATGATTAAATTTAATAATTTCTTAGAAAAATACAACAAACCTTTAAAAAATGTATCACAATAATGAAAGTTATGCTAATAAGTTCCATAATTAAATATATAACATATAAATAGGTCAATAAACTGTCTTATTTTTCTTATTGAAATTGAGCAATTAAATATTAGTAATTTGCACATTCTACTATGATGAAGTTAAAAGGATCTAAATGGTTTATCCAACTAAGGTTTTTTTTTTTTTTTAAGCAAAAACAAACTAGAATTGTGTGATTCAAAATGACTATAGCCAGTTATCAAATTTGTAGATTTTTATGCCACCGCTCTGCTTCCTACTGAGATGGTCACCAAGGATAGATATTCATGATTGCTCTTATGCTAGCTCTTACATACTCTTGTTTGCAGGTTAGCTCGATCAAATTTTAGACCTAAGGCAAAGTGATGCTTTTTTATATTTTATAAATATCAAGTAAATAATATATATATATATATATATATATATATATATATATATATATATATATCAAAAGTTTGTTTATTCAATATTCATTCTTCTTGCTTTCTGAGGTATATTATTACCAATTAAGTTTTCAGATTTAGGCTTTGTTAATATCTATTTTTATATTGATAATATGAATAATTCACTTAATATTTTTGTGATTAATCGATATTAAATATGATTTTATCAATTTTAAATTTGAAATACCTTTTCTTTTAAGAAATAGCGGTAATGAGTATTGTTAATAAAATTTTATAATCTCTATCTATCCATTTGGAAAGATCTAGTCTTTTATTTATTTATTATAAAAGTAAGAATTGTTTTATTATATATATTATCATTATTTTCATTGATATCTTTCTTTTATATTTTTTAATTAATTTCTAGATCTTTTTGATGAATTTCTTATTCATTTGTGATATTTTCTAAATTTTCTATTCTATCTTTTACAATGCCAGTGAAAATTTTATCAAGAGATCCCATTGGAGATTCAATTAAGTTTTCTACAATATAAGACTATAATATGAAATATATATATATATATATATATATATATATATATATATATATATATATATATTAATAGGTAAAGTTGATAGAAAATCTAATTAGATTTCAAATTGAAATTCAATTAGAGTCTAATTTTGTGCCACGTATCCCATCTAATCTAAGGCTTTAAAATTTTGTGCTGAGTGAGTTAATTCAGTGTAAAATTTGAATTTCAATTAGAGTTTAATTTTCCGCCATGTGTCCCATCTAATCTAATTTTTTTTTTGGTGTCAAATGAATTAATTTAGTGTAGAAAACGAATAATCCAATATAAATCATTCATAAAAAATATAATCATATATCTTGTAAAGTTTTAGACCCCTTAACACAGTATGATTAACTTAATATTAAGCCAAGTTGATCAACAAGTTTGTTAATTAACACTAGGTTAAACCAATATGTGTACAACAAATATAATGCGGAAAATATAAAGAATACAAAGATTTGATGACCTAGGAAAATCAAACGGGAAAAAAACCTGAGGATGATTTAACCTAACTATTCTCAAGATAAAACAGATCCACTAGGAAAGAATTGAAGTATATACGATAGAACTTAGACTACTAACATTCTATTACTACCTCGAGTAGAAAACTTACTACCACGACCACGTGACAGCTCTGAGTTCATAGACTACTTCTTTCTCTTAATCCATAGCAACCACAAGTTCTCCTACTTGTGACTTTTGATCTTCTTGAATGTTCTTTATGCAGCAACTGAAGCAATCACCAAGCTCTTGACATCAATCTTGATCTTGATAATCCTAAGTGTGTATGAAGGTAAACACTTCTAGATCTCACAAGAGATTCAAATACACAGCATATCAAAAGCCTCTAAAATGTAGCTAGGGTTTTTCTTTTTATATGAGGAGTAAAACATAAAACTTACACGTCAAACGGGCTTGGGTTGAGTTGGAATTCTGCAGAAAAAACAATCTGCACAATTCTCGATCAATCGAATCTAATTTTTGATTGATTGAGCCTTGCAGAATTTGCCCACTAATTTCTGCAATTACTCGATTCCAATTTTACCTAGACTCCATATTTTGATCATGATTTGCCAACACATTACAAATTGAAGTTCTAATTCATTAGTCCCTAAGGTATTAGACCTAACAATCTCCCCCTTCGGCAATCCATGACAAAACACATCACAAACATGACATGCTCAAAGTTACAAAAACATCCCATTTAAAATTAAAAAACCCTAAACACAATTCAACCTAACTACTATCTATCAATTGCCCAAAAAACTTTAATAAACACATAAACGCTCGTGTGGAAAATACAAGTAAACCAAAATAAATTCTTGATTTCACAAAACATAAAATAAAAGACATATACAATGAATAACCTCATAATATAAATTAATAACCAATGTAGCACATGTGAAACAAGAAACAAAGCATAAAGCAAAGTGTCTCCCCCTAACATATACAACTCATAAAAGAACAAAATACATCATGAGCCAAATAATACATCATGAAGCTCCTAAATACAATCTATCAAAAACTCCCCCTATCTCCATACATATGTACTTCTCTTTTTTGTGACGAATTGCCAAAGAGTAATTAGGACTCATCATCAAAAGGAGGTGGTGGAGAAGACTGTTGAGCACTAGCCAAATCCGCAAGCAAAGCCTGAAGTTCCGTGAGCACATCCAACAAAATCTGTCCATACGCCACCTGAACGGTCATGACAGTATCCAACATACTCTGAATGGATGGATCACTCAAAGAAGAAGGTGGAGGATCAACAGCGACAGTGGGATCGACAAACTCCTCAGTAGAAGGATCGCCTAAAGAAGGAGGTCGAGATGCATCACTTGTGGAAGACTCTACTCTAGGGTGTTTAGACCAATCTGAGTGTTGGAGTCATCAGAATGGATTGAGAGGTTCGAATAGAACTCTCTAATCAAGGTAGCTGGAGGAGGATGCTCCACATTTAAGAGAGATAACCAACCCCGACTCTCAAAGTTCCTCCTAATTATCGGATCTAACTCATCTAGAATCACCTTACGCTCAGCCCAAACCGACCAATAGATATTAAGCTTCTCATAGGTTTCTTGGTTTTTCTCAGTTTTGGACCTATCACTCTCAAAAACAAGGGTAGAGGAGGTTGTGGTTTTCTTATTTGCTCTAGTTTTCCTAATCATGATGCTAAGAGAGTAGGAAAATAGAAAAAAGAAAAAAAGAAAAGAAAAGAAACACAAGGGCAGACTGCATTAGAGAGGGTTAGAGCACAAAAAGCTTAATAAATAACAATCTATATGACGCATGTGATGAATGCACATATGATGTATGCTCTAATGCATTGACATTGTTCAATTTTATGTACAAAAAAAAAAAAAAAACCAATTGACTTGAACATTGAGTTTTATTCCAAAAACTCCAAATTTTGAAAAACCCAATTTCAAAAATTAAACCCAATTGATCAATTAACCATTACACTAGATAAGAAACATCATATAATGACATAATTAGTCAATAACCCAAGTCAATTTCATCAATTCTAGCCTAATTGAACAAAATCCTCAATTTCACAAAATTTCAAGCCTTGGAAATTTCAATTGATCTCAAAGCACCAAATTAATCAAATTAATGCATGGGAAACATGTTTACAACATCTAAGAACAAAAACCCATTGATCAAATATGATTAAAAATAACCCTAAAACCAAAAACCCCAAAAATTCAATGTTCGAAATTTCCAAGAAAAATGCATGAAAAATGTGATTAAGTTGAAAAAGAAAGGGTAAAAGAGACTTACAAGTACTTGAAGACAAAAACTCTTGAGAAATTTGTGGAGGAAAACGACAAAAATGGCTTAGATTGGATCGGTCGAAGAAAAGTTGTGAGGAAAAGTTTGAAAAGCTTTTGAACAAATGAAGAACACGTGAAAGAAAAAGCTTTTTAAAAAGTCCCTTTTCGAATTTCGATCGATTGAGATTTAGGTTCGATCAATCGAAAAATAAATTCGATTGCTCGAGTATCAATCGAGCACCAATCGAATCAAAATGATTCAACCCTCAATTTTAACACATTTTCAATCGGTCGAAAAACATGTTCGATCGATCGAAAATTTGGAAAATTCACATTTTTGAAAAATAGTGCAGTTTTATGCAAAAACTCCTCAAAGCACAATATTTCATGAATGAAATGCATGAGTATGAGATAAAAAGTTTTTCAAAAACATTTGAATTTAACCCAGATCTTCCACAAACAAGATTTTCACACAATTTGTCTCTAAAGACTCAAACATTAAACACATTTTACATTAAAATCATGGAACATATAACCTTGGATGGCACACCACGTTCACACACAATATCATGTAGTAAATTTAGCAAAGAATAACTTGTGTATTGTGTGCAACTAGCAAAAACATGAGATACATGTGAGGTGATAAGTAGATAGTAATCAATCACATTTTCTATAGAATTCATCACATAAGTTTGAAAGTGACTATTACCTAAAGAGTTACATCATATAACTCTCACATCTCCTAGAAAACAAACTTGCAATCATGGAAGTTTCTTGTAATGTCTCATAATGTACACACAAATTTTATTTAATTTGAATTTATTATAGCCCAATAATGTACACACCAATTTTATTTCAATTGAATTTATTATATCCGAGGCTACACCTTATGTTCTTTTTGTGCATGTGCTACACTTTCTTGAGCACAAAATCTTATGATATGCACTAAGGTGTTCATGATTGGCTAGTAAATAGTGGTGTGATAGTTATTTATGCATTTCTCTTAAGATTTTTTAGTCCTTACAATCAAAAGCATGTGATTTCAAAATTAAGATTATGTGATAAAAAACTATAAATAATTCCTACACAACATGCACCACATAGCCAAAACTAGCAAAGTGAAATAAAGTTAAGCTCATCCAGGCTAAACAAGCATGTTATGTAAAAATAATATGGCCAACCTTGATTACAAAATCCAAGATATATAATGCAAAACACATTTTTCCTTTCTCTTTTTATTTTTTTTATTTATATTTGGAAAAACAAAAAACAACCTATCATGAAATGCATGAATATAATGCAATACAATTTCTAAAAGCAAAAAGGAAAACAAAACAACAAAAGAAAATGGTCACAAGGAATATAGAGATGAAGCACAAGGACCAAGAGAACAAAGGGTGACTAGGGACACAAAATCACACCAATTACTTGATGAAGTGTCTCGAACTTACTTCTATCAAGAAGTTTGGTAAAGATATCAGCATTCTGACATTTAGTAGGGATATATTCAAGAGTCATAATTTTTCTCTCAATCAGATCCCTAATAAAGTGATACCTAATCTCTATGAGATGTCGATAGCACTAGAATACCACAATAGACAACCATGGTGTCTTGTGATATCCCATAATCACCTAAAAGCCTTTTCATCCAAAGAAGCTGTGAACAACAACTTCCAACAGCAATATATTCTGCTTCTGTAGTTGAAAGAGAGACAAAATTTTGCTTTTTACTCATCCAAGCAACAAGATTGGCCTCTAGATAAAAACACCCACCAGTAGTGCTTTTTCTATCATTGGCATTGTCGGCCCAATCTGCATCTGAGTATCAAGCAAGAGACATATTTGACTCTTTGCTAATGAACAATCCACTCACATATTTTATGATTCTTTTTAATAACATTTAAATGTAAAACCTTAGTATTAGATTGAAACCTAGAACACACACCAACACTAAAAGTAATATCTGGTCGACTAGCAGTTAAGTACAAAAAACAACCAATCATGCTTCTATATAGAGTAATATCAATAGACTCACCTGAAGGATCATTGGTTAGCTTTGCATTTGCAGCCATCGGTGTTCCAGCATGTGCAGCATTTTCAAGTCCAAATCTCTTGACAAGATTTCTAGTATACTTTGCTTGGTTGATGTAAATTCCAGACTCCGTTTGCTTCACCTGCAATCCCAAGAAATAAGTTAGTTCACCAACCATACTCATTTCAAACATCTTTTTCATTTCATCTGAAAAAGACATAGCAAGAGAATCATTAGTAGCACCAAAATATAATATCAACCTAACTACTATCTATCAGTTGCTAGTGTAGATAGCAACCACGACTGAATTAACCTATAAATTCCTGAAACACTTCAACAAACACATAAATGCATGTGTGGAAAATACAAGTAAACCAAAATAAATTCTTG
The DNA here is from genome assembly GCF_040712315.1 of Castanea sativa. Classification (NCBI taxonomy): domain Eukaryota; kingdom Viridiplantae; phylum Streptophyta; class Magnoliopsida; order Fagales; family Fagaceae; genus Castanea; species Castanea sativa. Next base: position 5,494,316 of record NC_134019.1, on the reverse strand, counting down.
TTTTTACAAAACATAAAATAAAAGACATACCATGAATAACCTCATAATATAAATCAATAACCAATGTAGCACATGTGAAATAAGAAACAATAAAAGAAACAAAGCATAAAGCAAAGTGTCTCCCCCTAACATATACAACTCATAAAAGAACAAAATACATCATGAGCCAAAGAATATACATCATGAAGCTTCTAGATACAATCTATCAAAAACTCAAAAACTTGTGGTTGAGTTTGAAATAGTGTCTGGAATATACATCTTGAATAAAGCTTTATTTCCTGTCATATGCCTGGAACAACCACTATCTAAATACTAAAGACAAGAATCACGTGCCTTTAAGGCGGTTAAAGCTGTATAACATACATAATTATCATCACAAGTAATTATACCCAAATGTTGAAGGAAAGACTTAACACATGCAACAAGCCATATAATCCAAAAGTAGACAAGTTGGATTTTTATTAAAAAGAACTTCAAAGAATCTATGACAGCAGGGGTCAAGGATCAACTCTTAGATCAAAGAATCTAAATACTAGAGCTAACCTGCTCTTATACCACTTGTAAAGTTTTAGACCCCTTATCACAGTATAATTAACCTAATATTAAGCCAAATTGATTAACAAGTTTGTTAATTAACACTAGGTTAAACCAATATGTGCAAAACCAATATAATGTTGAAAATATAAAGAACATAAATATCTGATGAGCCAGGAAAACCAAACCGGTAAAAAACCTGTGGAAGATTTAACTTAGCTATCCTCAAGGTAAAACAGATCCACTATGAAAGAATTGAAATTTATACAATAGAACTTAGATCACTAACATCCTATTACTACATTGAGTAGAAAACTTACTATCACGACCACATGACAGCTCCAAGTCCACGAACTACTTCTTTCTCTTAATCCACAGCAACCATAAGTTCTCCTACTTATGACTTTTGATCTTCTTGAATGTTCTTTATGCAACAACTGAAACGATCACCGAGCTCTTGACATCAATCTTAATCTTGATAACCCTAAATGTATATGAAGGTAAACACTTCTAGATCTCACAAGAGATTCAAACACATAGCATATCAAAAGCCTCTAAAACGTAGCAAGAGTTTTTCTTTTTATATGAGAAGTAAAACATAAAACCCTACACGTCAACAGGCTTGGGCTAAGTTGAAAATTCCGCAGATAAAACAATCTGCATGATTTTCAATTGATCGAATCTAATTTTCGATCGATCGAGCCTTGCAGAATTTGCCCATTAATTTCTGCAATCACTCGATTCCAACTTTACAATAAAAACATATTTTGAGTAAGCCTAAACCTAGACTCTATGTTTTGATCATGGTTTGCCAAAACATTACACATTGAAGTTCTAATACATTAGTCCCTAAGGTCTTAGAACCTAACATATATAACTCAATATATAAAATTAGAGAAAGAGAGAGTTTGAATGATTTTATATTTATGAGTTTTTTTTTTTTTTGTATAACTAAAAACAATTTAAATTTATAAGTTATTTATATAATATACCATGACTATGTATGGTCTTTTATTAACTAGGTAATATATATATATATAACCAAAGTTTAGAGAAAATTCAATTAAAATTATAATTGAATTTTGCTTTTGTTAGCTTTCCATACAAATTAATTTGTTTAAATTTCTATTTTTTTTTGAACAAATGATCATATTTTTTATACTGTTTCTATTTAGATATTTTAGTGCTGTTTGGATTCAGCGTTTTGGGCGTCTGGCGTTTTGCGTTTTCAGCTTTTTTTTTTTTTTTTTTAAAGCCCTGAATGTTGACTTTCTACATGAATAGTGCACCCGTGCACTGTTCACAAGACCCACAAATATCATTTTTTAGCAACTTTTTCATTAAAAATGGGTCCCATGATACTATTCACATATTTAAAAATTATTTTGCTATAGTGTTTTTAGTTTTCAGTTTTCAACTGTATCTAAATGGACCCTTTGTATACAAAGATATTGAAAGTAACAAATTGTAATTAAGCTGAATGATCTCAAATACTTATTCTCATTCAATTTAAGAGATACTATTTGACCAATTTATTATTTTATTTTGTGTTATATTTAGTATAGTTTCACAGACAATAATTATAAATTGATGGTAAATGATTATTCAACACAATAACATCAATTTCTTTTTTGGTGAAATAATTTATACCTTTAATTGAGATGAATTTCCTATCGGTTCATAATTTGGAGGCTTTGTTGGCATTAAGGGAGAGGGTAGGCTTCTTTTTTCCCTCAAAACCAATTGTTGACCTAATTTATTTGTTTATTAATTTTCAATGGGGGGCCAATGGCCTAGGCCTAGCAGGGCTTGCCCAAAAAAATAATAGTGGTTAATAGAAACTTTAATTCTCAAGCAATATTATTTTATGGGTCCAATTTACTATGGATAATGGATGCATGATTTTTTTTTTTTTTTGTGTGTGTTTTGAATAACAGTAATTCAGATATGATTTATAGTAGTCTAAATTTTCTTGTTTCTCAAAAAAAAAAAAAAAAAAAATCCTTTGTCATGAAATAGTTTTCTTTGCATTAAAATGGGCATCAATTTGGCTGTAAGTGGCAACTATTGTGTATTGGAACCAAAAAAGTTATTGATTAATTAAAAAAAAATTATAATGATTTGAATATCATCTAACAAATAGAATTCGGTTTTTCAGCTTAAGTTAGCGGTGGCTCTAGAAATATTATTAACGGTCAATTAAGAAATTTAAATTAAACAAAATTTAATAATGAGAAAAGGGTAAATTCCACAAACCTACCCTGAGGTTTGTGATAATACCAACTAGGTCCAGAACAATTTAAAACCTACCAATTTCATCCTCAAAAGACCATTTTGTCCCTAATTTTTATTATCTCTTCTTTCTCTCTCTTGTTTGGTTACTCTCCCTCCCTCAACTCTCTTCTCTGAGTTCTCTTTCTTAGAACACTCTCTCTAACCGGTGAAACCCATGAGTTTTGGGCACCGAAACCCATGCGGTGGTGATAGTGCTTCGATTTGGTTTTGCCAACAACAGCCCAACACTGTTAGTTTCTTTTCTTTCTCTCTCTCTCTTCTATCTGGTCCCAGATCCCTCTCTCTCAAACTCTCTCTTCTGCTCTCAAACTATTCTTTCAAATATCTCTATCTAATAGAACCATGGTCATCGGCGAAACCCATAAGCTCAGTCAGCAGTGTCAGCAACACCGCCATGCAAGGGTCTTCTCGATTCCCACCAAATTTGATGCCATCAATGGATTCTTGCCCTTCTCTCTCTTATCAGAACCCACGTGGTGGTGGTGATGGTGCTTCGACCTAGATCTCTCCATTGTCTTTGCAGCGGCAATGTGGATCTCGGCATGGGCTTCAAATTTCAAATTTGGCGTGGATCTCGGTGGCGTGGTGATGGTTTTTTATTTTATTTAATTTTTTATGTTTACTGTGGGGTCTTAGGTAGTTTTGTATTGATTCTTTGTGTTGTGTTTGGTTGGGATTTTTTCTAGTTTTTAGGGGGTTTTTGTTGGGTTTTTCTGGAGATTTCAATGGGGTTTACAAGCGGTTTAATGGGTTTTGAAAGAGTGATTCTTATGTGCTTTTTTGTAGCATTTTTAGGGGACCTTCAATGGGATTTTGGTACTGTTCTTATGGATATAGAGATTTGGGTTGGGTATTTTCGGTTAGAGAGAGGGTTGAGAGTGAGAGAGACGAGAGAGAATAGAGAGTTTGTATGTTTAGGGGCAAAATTGTCTTTTGAGGACCAAATTGGTGGGTTTTAAAATGTTATGAACTAAGATGGTATTATCACAAACCTCAGGGTAGGTTTGTGGAATTTACCCAATAGATAATTTGAATATATTGAGTTAAAAAAAAAAAAAAAAAAACACTCACAAATACATGAAGTTTCACAATTTCCTTCTTTTAGTTATGAGTTTTCATATTTTGAAATCGTTATATGATAGTTTATTATTAGTTATCATTATCTATTATCAATAAAGGTAAGTGTGACTATTTTATTTTGTTAAGTTTATATAAATTTTTTTTTTTTTTTTTCAAGTCAAATGATCCCCAAGAGTAGCTCTAGCACCATCCCTGTCCTTGGGGTACGTCTAATCAATGTGATACTGCTCTATAAACTATAGCTTAGTTGTTATTCAAACTCGTATAGCAGGCACTCCAATTCTCCATTGAAATTAGGCCAAGATATATTCTCTAAGGAGATCAATCTAGCATACGTAGAGTAGACATCTTTTTTTTTTTTTTTTTTTTTTTTTTTTTTTTTTTTGAGAATCAGTAGACATCTTAGTTTTATTACAACTTTAATGTGGTTGTCTGTGATAATTGCGGCAAGTTGGACCATTTTTGGGTTGACTTTCTAGGTTTCTCCATTTCTTAAGTTAACGTTTTAGGGTCATTTATTATGGTTGATGGTTGATTATAATTACTCATTTCTAGGGAAGAAAATTAATTAAGTTCTTAACTTAGTAATATAACTAGTGTGTGACGGTAGGAACAAATAATATAACTTAGTAACAATAGCATCTTTTCAAACGTTCTATATATGCTTGTGGTTTGAACTTTGAATCATGATATCTCCCTCTCCTCACCATCTATCTAAAAACAAAGGGTCCCTCCTAACAAATTCAATAGCGAGAAGCATTTACTTCCATTATTACCTGCTCGACTAGAGGCTATGGTGGGTTTATATATAGTTCTATTGTAATTTTTTCATTTCATCTCATTATCTCAATCAAAGTCCTTTACTCGTTTTGGTTTTCAATGGCATGTCTAATGAAGAAAATATTGTGGCTTCTGCTTCTTGTATTGCTGGTATTGAACTTGCAACATTGTGTTGATGGAACGCAACAAGTGCCTTGTTTCTTCATTTTTGGGGACTCCATGTCTGATAATGGGAACAACAACAACCTTGTGACAATGGCAAAAGCTAATTATCAACCATATGGGATTGATTTCCCTGAGGGACCCACCGGAAGGTTTACCAATGGTCGCAATCTTGTCGATATCATTGGTCAGCATTTACCTCTTTCTATAAAAATTTATATACTTTGCATTTTTCATAATTTGTTTCTTTTGGGCCATTTTGAAGCATTTGAATTTGAAAATATTGATTTTGATTCCAAGAGCTATCTATATCTACTCCCACTTTTTCTTTCTTTTTTATTTTATTTTAATTTTAATTTTTATATAGAAGATTTATACCTAGCTAAACCCACTTAATATACTAAATATTGTTTTTAATAATTAAGTAGTTACAACAAAAAGGAAATAGAGTTTTAAACTCTGAACATTTCCATTGAGAATACTAGAAAATATTAGTTGAGTTACGACTTACAACTTACAAGATTCTAGGTCTTAATTGACTAAATATTAGCTACATGTTTCAAAATGGCACAAAATACTCTCAAATTATTTGAAATGGAGAGAATCTATTTCATAATTTTTTTTAATATGATAGTAAAATACCAAGTTATTTAATTTTTTAATGACATGGCACTAGTGGCTAAGTAAAGATTTAATTTTACGGGGTAAAATTTATAATTTACATACATATATGTCTTCGTACATGCACATATACGAAGTTTTACACACATTATGGATAAGCACAATGTACAAACATAATATGTGTAATACTTAAGACCAATATGTCCAATAAAGTACCACTCATGTGGATACAAAGTGGTATTTAAATATTAAAAAATACTTAAAATAACATATATTAAATTGAATTTATTTGTTAGGGTTTTTTTTTTCATTTTTATTTAATTTAATCTAATTAAGTTGTGTTATAATTTTTCCATATTCAAAAGTTCACCTATAAATCATGTATAATGATTTCTAGAAGTTAAATAACATCAACTACAATTTATATTGATTTTGTTAAAATGATAAAATAGTTAAACTATAACAATTTAAAACCGTATAGTAACCATTTTTGCACCTAAAATTTTAGATTTAACTTGAAACAATATCAATTTATGAATTTTGTTACATAACTATTTACAAATTTTTATGAAAAATAATACGTTATTACATGAATGACTTATACTCATATAACACTTTAATTTGTAGGTAACAATATGTTTTTCTTTTGTTTGGCAGTTTTTCTCTTGCATTACATTTTTTGCTTCTTCGTCCCCCCCCCCCCCCCCACCCCCCCTTTTTTTTCTTCTTATCCTTAATTTTCTTTTATTACTTTTGAACCTTAACAAACATGGATATAATAGGATTTTAAAAAAAATCGATGAAACTTGTCCTATAAAAGAGGCATATTTGAAACAGCACATTAATAAAAAAAAAACCGTCTTATCCAAAAAAAAAAAAAAAAAAGGAAAAGAAAGAGAAAACTGAAATAACAAATAAGTAAAAAAAAGGTATATAGGGAGAGTTTTGGTGGGGCTAAGGGAAAATATCCCCTTTCAACTTTTTTTTTTCCTTGAATGAAAAAGTGGTCTTCGGTGTGGATTCATTGACCCCATGCCACGTGATGACCTTGGATAATACCACGTGGACCACAGGACCTTACTTGGGCTATTGCTCGAACTGCTCCTCTCTTGGTGCTGGGACAAAGACTCCTAATATCAATCCCCTTTCAAACCCTTACTCCTATACATATTTAGATATATAATATTTAATCTCACGGATATGTTTCCTAATACAACTTACTCAACCTGTGTGCATCTTTTTTTAATGATAACCTTGTAGACTTGACTACTTAACATGCTTTTCAACTTTTGCTTTGTTTGTTTAGACAAAAATGTTTTCTTAAAATCAGTTATTTTTCAAAAATTGTTTTACATAAACTATCTCATTTTCCTATGTTTGGTAATAATATTAAATGAATTGAAAAACAATTTTCCAAATTCTCTTATTTAGCTTGCTGTGAGAATTAAGATAGAGTTGTTTTTTTTTTTTTTAATTAATGAAAAAAATTTCTAAAAATAAATCGTACTTTTTCTATTAACCAAAGATAGTTTTTCTTTAATTCATTTTTTCTGATATTACAAAACATTGGAAAACACAGAAAGCTATCTTTATACAAAATTTTCCATTGAAATAAACAGAACTTTTTTCTCCTTACAGCTGAACATTTGGGTTTTAATAATTATATCCCACCTTTCGCAACTGCCAGAGGTCAAGAAATACTCAAAGGGGTCAATTATGCATCTGGTGCAGCAGGTATTCGCAAGGAAACGGGACAACAACAGGTAATTAGTCAATAGCAAAAATGTTAAATTAAGTTCTCTCATGTGCCAATTATGTACGCCAAATATGGAAGAGTACAAATTGAGAGCCATAAATTGTATTTTATGAAATTGATATTGTATGTGTTGTGAAAATTGGTGAAAACAATCTATTTACACAAGGTTAAAGAAGAGAGAGAAGAAAATGTTCCACAAGGAATTTACGTGATTCGATAATATGTTTACGTTTACGGGAGGCAACAGGATACAGTTTCATTATAATTTTGGAGATTACAATAATAGCTTGAAGACACTCTCACAAAAACCCAACTTCCAAATACACCCTTGATTCTTTTACAAATAAATAGAGAACACCCTATTGTATTAAGATAAAAGTTAAGAGGACACTTTAGCTTCTTATCTCTGGTGCACACACAAAAAAAGCTCTTTACCATCTCGTAGGAACTCTTTTGCTCCACCTCTATTTATAGCTAAAGGTTCAGCCAAAATATTAATAGCTTCAGCACATGAAACTTATCAAGTCAAAAGAAGATGGCCAAGATTTATTGCCAATGGAGTCATCCATTTTGGCTACAAGAAGAAGTACAATTTGAAGATTGTATGTTAGCTTTTGTTCCTTGTGTAAGTGCACAATTGCACCTGGACCCAAGAACAGTTATGGGCTCAGGCCCAATGAGCCTTAAACAATAAGAATTTGTAGAGTGTGGGTTTGAAACCCAGGTTGGAAGTATATGAGGATTAAATGACAAACTAAGGATTGCAAGTAATTGAAAACAACAAGGAATATTGTAACTGGGCCTCCTCGGACGTAAGCCGAGAGCTGTTCTTATATTATATCTCACCCTTAGTCTCTTGTCCTTTTAGGTTACAAAACGTTCCGTCCCTATTTCTGTTCCAGATCCCCCTTTAAATACCCTTCTTTTTAGTACTTTATACACGTGTTGCCCCAATCCATCCCTTAACCTAGATATTTCTTTTCTTAGTGCCTTTGAACAGTAACTAGAAGTTTCCCTTCCACTGTTCAAGTGTCACCTCCCCATTAATGCGGCCAGGGTGGTAGGTGCAGGGTCTTTAATGTGGAGGTAGCAGCCTTTATTTTTGACATTTCTTCAACACCGGTGCTTCTGGGACATTCTGGGGTTCACCCCCCTTAACCATTGGTCTTGACCGTGTCATTCCCTAACCTTTACCATGAAGTCTCAGATTCTCTGACGTCAGTCCGAGGGGAAAAACATCCTCGGCTAGGTCCTCGGATCCTCGGCGTATGGGCCGACCTAAACTATCAACAAGCCCTAAACTCAAGAGTAGGTCGGCCTTCCTTAGCAAGGCCCAATGGCCCATATCCCTATTAAGATATTTTTACTCCCCACACCTTGCTTTTTGACAATTCATGCAAAAAAGCATTAAATGCTTGCTTGTAATGTCAATCCACCGACATTAGAATTCAAGCCATTCCAACCTAATGTATAGACAGTAAGGTTAACTGGAGTAGTATTAGCCTTTAAAACTTCGTGTAAGAATTTTTAATACACTAAACTAAATGCCACAAAACTTAAACTATAGTCAAGAGGTTTGTAGTTCAAGTAACACATCTTAGTGTTTTTATTGAAAATGTTAAGGGTTTAAATATCCTCAAGCTTTCATTATTGTAATCGAGAATGAAAAAGCACCATCAAGTTAATATAATTTGGTGCATCATATTGCAGGGTGATCGGATAAGCTTGGATGGGCAGTTGCTAAATCACCAAGTCACAGTCTCAAACATCAAGATTCTACTTGGAAATAATGACTCATTGGCCACAGCTTATCTAAACAAATGCATATACTCTGTTGCAATAGGTTCTGATGACTACATAAATAATTACTTCTTGCCACAGTTCTATCCTACAAGCCACATATATAACCAAAAACAATACGCTACGGTTCTCGTTCAACGACTCTCTCAACAATTATTGGTTAGCACAACTTTGCTTTATTTGTTTTTCGTTTTTTGGTTCAATCAAAACATGGTTGTTTTTTCTCTTAAAATTGATAGTGAACATGGTTTTTCTTTTTCTTTTTTATGCTAGACTTTGCATAAGCTTGGTGCATTGAAAATAGCCCTTTTTGGGTTGGGTGTCTTGTGGAATACTCCAGTTGAACTCACTAGGTGCCGCATTAATTCTTCATGTGTGGACAACATCGACAATGCGGTCGCACTTTTCAATGATAAGGTTGTCACATTGGTGAATAACTTCAATAATAATCTACGAAATGCTAAATTTATCTACATAAACACTACTGAAATCTCACTTAGCAGCCTTACATCTGAAGGTAAGATTACCTAATAAACTTTTAAAACTCTTTTTATCTCTTTCCCTACTTTTATATTATCAATTGTTCTAAAATTTTAAGTTGTTACAAAATAGTGAATTTAATTATTTAACTAACATGTGAGATTTTTTTTTAAATGGGAGATAGATGAGTTTAAACTCAGAGCCACTTACTCTAACACTATAATAAATTACCGATTATCCAAAAAAAAGGAAGTTTAAGCTATTCAGAAATGTTGAATTCAATCATTTAACCACTATAACAAATTATGTACCAGGTTCCATAGTTACAAATGTTCCTTGTTGTGAAGTGTTCAAAAATCCGGAGCCACAGTTCCAATGCATTCCTTTTGGAATTGCATGTAGTAACAGGAGCCAATATTCAAGTTGGGATGCAGTTCATCCAACGGAAGTCGGATATGTGATTTTTGGGGGAAGAGCATATAGAGCTCAGTCCCCAGCCGATGCTTATCCACATGACATTGAACACCTCGCTCAAAGCTAATGAACAAGATGATGTGAGAAGAGAATTCTCAAATGAAGGCCTACAATATTGTTACTTGAATTTCTTTTGTGATTGTCCCGAACTTGATACTCATAATAAGGTTTATGTTCAATAATTGTTATAAAAATGACCTTGCACATAGACAAGGCACCATTATCCAAATATTATACTACCAGCAATAAAATAATCAATCATACAATATGTTCAATTATAATTGTGCCCTACGACAAGTTTTACTTTAGATGTATTTGAAGGAAAAATTCTGGTTTTGTATCTCATACAAAACACACAGCGGAAGCAACAAACAAGGATCTATTTCATTCATGATTGATAACGTGCACAAAGAAAATTTCAGAATTTAAGAACAAGATAGCGTACCTTGGTGTGGAGAAATTCAAAACAAAGATTAGAAGCACTTGGGAACACTTTTAATCTTCACTCCAATTCCACTTTACGCCCAAGATGTGTGGTCTCTCAATCAGTTCTTCAAAAGGAGAATGAAAGTGTGTCTCACACTCTCTTACACACCGTTTCTTTTTCTTTTCTAATCTCTTCTTAAAAAAATTCTGTATGTTTCTCCCTTTATAACTAACTGATTATCTAATTGGGCTGGCCTATTGGGTCTTTCCAATTGGGCTTTAGTGTGTGGCTTGGAGTGGGACCAAAAGGGACCAATAAGACACTAGCTCCAATAGGCCTTGGGCTTTTCCGTCAACTCTTGACAAGTCCAAAGTTACCATTAATTATATTTAATACCACTATATAAATATAATTGCACTCTACGTCTTATTAATAAATTATATTCCAAGACTTTATTATACACGTAACCCCTTCATAAAATATTCGTAGTAACACAAAGTCATAAATGTTGACTGCCACTTTGTAAATTACTACATCTTATCCTTAAGTATCCGGTTTAATCTTTTAAAGTTATTCATTATATATTTATGAAATCCAATTTCATAAATATATACTTTAGTAATTTCTTACTAAAATGGTTAGGCCTAACTCTCTGAATAACTGAAACCATTAAACTTATCTCAAGGGAATATTTTATATCTCCATCAAGAGACTATGAATTCCATCTTGAGAATATATGTTTCATCAACACTAAATGTGACTGCCCAACATACTGAGGTTTTGACCATCACTTCAGATCTCACTCCTGATATATCAAAGCAACCTACACTTCATGATCAAGTCCATTATTCTCTCAGGATTAAGAGTTCATGCAAATAGAAGTCGTGAGATTTATTATTCATTTGACAGTCATTAGGAGAATAATAAATCTCACAGCGGTCCCGTTCAATATGTTTTAACTCTTAAAATATATCAACATATCAACTAGAAGTCACCACTTCCATGATCAAGACAAATTATCTTAGTTGACACGTTATAGTCTTCGTAGATGAAATGCCCAATTTCATCACCGACTACGAACTATAAATTCTGAGTTTACAAAGAACTTGTGATTTACATCTTCTGTGACTTTTCACATAAATCACATACAATGCATCTCATGGATTATATGATAATGTCCAATATTCATGTTACCATTATTTTAGATAATAATAAAATAATTTTATCAATTACAATATTAAGTCATACATCATGTCATACATAATATCATACATAGCATCATACAATAGGATTTAAGGGCACAAATCCTAACAGTATTTTAATCCTATGATCCTCTCCCTATATAATGAATTGTGATAGGTGCACTAGCATGGGCAATGGTATAAAAGTTGGTATTTTATCATCTGAAAACCTGCTTTGTTTATTATACCAACTCACTTTACATTAATACACCTAACATCCTAGTTTTTATTTTTACATACAACTCATTAAAATTATATAACTACACAATAAAATAATATATAAAAAATGACTCTCTCTCTCTCTCTCTCTCTCTCTCTCTCAGCCACTCATTGTCATAATAGAGCAACTCAATAGCACCACCCACCACCACCGTTGAGCAATTCAAACCCAAACCCAAATCCCAAAGCACCCACCATCGCTACCCACCACCACAACTTTCAATGTGAACCTTTTAATGGGTATTAGAGTCACGATCTACTCTGTGGAGAGAGAAGCACCTGGCCCCGCATTTCCTAACTCACCAAATACCTAAAATAAAAATCACCAAAAACCCAAACCCCAAACAATTAGCCACTACCACCACTAACAGGAAGAAAGCCTAGCTACCGCTAAAACTTAAACATTGGAACCAAGCCCAGCAACTGCTACAACGCAGATCGTAGACCCAAACCACAACCACCAGTCCACCACAACCCAAACTCACCAATCTTCACCACGATCTCTGTGACCTAAGCCCACCAATCTCCACCATAAATGGCATTCTCCACCATGAGGGACAATTGGAAGAGAGAGAGAGAGAGAGAGAGAGAGAGAGAGAGAGAGAGAGAGAGAGTGTGTGTGTGTGTGTGTGTATGTGTGTGTGTGAGGCTGAAAAATGAATGAAGAGGAGAGAGAGAACAAACTCAAATAATAGGGAGGAGAGAGAATATTTTTATATTAAAAAAATTCTTTACTACCCACTATAGTCGATTCTTACTTATAAGAGCATCCACATCAGTGAATACAAATTTTTCGTCTATTTTGCACACAAAAAACTACTTTTTTTATTTTTTATTTTACACACATATTTTTACAAAACACCCACATAAATTATTTATTCTACACATTTATTCAATAAAAAATTCATTCTTTTACCATTTTTTATTATTTTCTTCACTACCTCTCTCTTTCTCTCAGAACCAACCACCATCATCATCACTACCCTAATCTCTCTCTTAGACCTAACCACCATCATCACTACCCTGAACTCTCTCTCAGACCCAACCACCAACCCAAGATCAGAAACCCATTCAAGATCAGAAAACCAATCGGCCCTAGACCCATTCAAGTCGGTGAACAGACCCAAGACCCATTCAAGACCCAAAGTCATCACCCACCCCGATTGGCCCTAGACCCATTCAAGTTGGCGAATAGACCCATTCAAAACCCCATCGCCTCGTTGCTTCAAGGCCATAGAGACATGGGTTCCAACGAAGCCAGCGGCGCCGATGACGAGGACGTTGAGGCAGGAGTCGGTGAGGCCGGTGACGAGGATGGCAAGGGTTGGAGCCAGAGGGAAAAAGAAGCAGAGACAAGAGATAAAAAAAAAAAAATGAGAAAAATGGAAAGCAACCAAAGAAGCAGAGATAAGATAATAAAATAATAAATGCAAGTGCTACAGTAACTGCGCATATATGCACGGTTACTATAGCAATTGTGCATAAATGCATAATTTTACACCCACTGATGTGTGTATTTTTTTGGGTCAAATTGTGTAAAAGGAGTAACTTTTTCTATTTTGTAAAACTTTATACAAGCTGATGGGGTTGCTTAAGAATCCATTGTACTAAGGTTGCAAAAAAATTTGGATATGCCCACTTGGATAAAGTGGGTATTTTTATGCTTTTGGGTTGTAAAATAGCAATTAAAACCCCTAATGCTAGTGCATTTAGATAAATGTATTTCTCTATTTTTTTTAATGAAATTTAGAATTAAGCGATGTATAATGAAGTACATACTTTTAGAAAATATTGTTATTGTGATAGGTTTTATATATATAGTGATAGCTAATGACCAAATGGGTAAATGCTGTTTTGTATTACTTTCATGGATCAAGATTTGCCTGAAACCATTTTTCATGTTTCTGAAAAAATTCTGGCAATTTTTTATTTTAGATATATTACATTAGTGGAAACATTTTATAATATATACTCCTTTTTCAATACCATATGTAAGGGCAAGTTTTACTTGGAAAGTTCAAAAGTGAAAAGGACTAAGGCTCAAAGAGCCCAAAACAATGAATTTATAGAGAGTGAGATAGAAACTGAACTCCAAGGTGTTGGACAGTAATCACAATAGGCTAAATGATATTTGAAAGCAAGAATAAGCAGTTCAATGCAAAGAAAATCCTCCTTGGCAAACACCGAGGATGGTAGTTCTTATATATTTCTCTCAGAATTAAGCACAATTACAGTTCTTGAGTGTACAATAATTTTTCTTTCCCTAGATTATCTGATGATCCCTTTGTAATGGGGATCTCCTTTTTTATATTCATTTTCACCACTTCATCTCCACCCTCCATGTGTAGATCAGATTACTGGTTTTGATACTTGTCCCATCAGCACTTTCCTGAAGTCTTCATGGGCAGTTGTAAGGTTGGAGGTTACTATTCAGGTATTACATCTACATTAATGTGGTCAGAGAATTAGCTGCAAAGCATTCAATGCGATGGTAGCAGCTTTCTTCTCAAATATTTTTATCGTTCCTTTGTCTTATCCCCATCGGATGCCTCGTCCTTGAAGAAAGGTCAGATCGTTGACCCCTACTGTTACGTCCCAAACCTGATACTTAGATTTGTGACCATGACCGGCATGTTAATATCAAGCCTAAACCTAGTATTAATAAGAACCAATTAAACTTTTTACAAAAGCTTCCCTCTTTCTTTTCATTCTTGTTTCTTTACTTCTTGAGATAACTTTTCACTTGATATTCAGAAAATCTACACTATACTCAAAGAATAACATAATCCACCAGTTACTCAAATTCTAAATTTCACATAATACATATCTTAATACTTTAAGGTACACAACTTTCATTAGATCCTAAAATACACAATACTACAAATTTAAACATCAAATTTCTATTTTGGAATCTACACTTTTAAAACTAAAACCAACTCCTTCCAAAACTCGGCTAAGGCTCCCTTTGCTCCAAAATAAAACCTGTTGACTGAAAGAGTAGAAGAGGTGAGCTACACAGCTCAGTAAGGGTAAGATACATAAAAATTTAATAAGAATGCATGTAAATTCAATCATTTCATTTTATAAATGTTCAGATAGGAGAACATCTTTTCATGCATAGTATTTTATATTATTTATAATAATAACTTATATGCTTTTCGTAGGAAAATAATTGTTCTCCCTTTTCTCATCAAAATAATATTACCAAAACCTTTCATGTTGAATTTCTTTAATTTCTTACAAAGTCACCAAGTACAATATTGATTGTTTAAAATCACACACACACACACACACACACACACACATATAGTCTTATTACAAAATAATCATTTTAACTTAAATCAAATAATTGGTAACTCTGTCTTCAACTAGAATCATCTTGACGAATAAGAAAAATTTTCTTTATAAACTTCTTCTCGTAAAATATTATAACTTTCATCGTCATAAAATTTAACGTTTCATAAAGAACAGATATCTAATGACTTTTTAACATAAACTTGTACTTTTATAAGAAGTTTTATCTTTATAGAACACTAAAACCTTTTCATTAGATTCTTTATCTTTAAAGCACACAAAACTTAGAAACTTTTATCTTTAAAGAAGAGCTCTTCTTTTCATTAGAAACTTCTTCTTTCCATGAGAGCTTTTAAATTTTCACAATGTATTTAAACAAAATCATTCGCTCATGATTAATAACATAATATAGCTGTTCACAAAAAACATATTAGTTAGTCCATATCTGATAAATCTGTACTTATTTGGGAGGCTTCTAGCACCACTGTGTTAGGCATCTAGTTAGGGCTGTCCAGACTCGACTAGAGCCCGACAACCCAGCCAAACCGCCAGACGCCAACCTGATTTCGGCCCGAACCGAAGGTCCAGTCGGTCAGCGGCGGGTTTTCGTTCTCAAAAACCAACACCGGCGGTTCGAATGGTGGGTTTGCATCTCCAAAACCCGAGCAACCCGAACCCGACCTGAGCTACAAAAAAATCCAGCCAAATCTTGCAAAAACAAGCTAGATTCAGCGAGATCTCGACCAAGTCCGGCTAGATTTGGTGGGATTTAGCTAGATCCGGCCAAATTCTAGCAGTTTCTATCCAAAAAATGCAGATTTCAGAAAAAAGAAAAAAGAAGAAAGAAAAAATCCAGTTTCCGGCGACTTTTTTTTTTTTTTCCAGATTTCGATGCCTTTTTAAAATTCCGGCAATCGTCCGACCTGACCGATGCTAACCATCACTTGAAACCGAACTGACCGATTTGTCCACGCGGTCGGTTTCAGGTTACTTTGCCCTCCATCCGATGCCGGTGGGTCGAGTCCGGGTTGGGTTAAAAACCGACCCGGCCTGACCCGTGGACAACCCTACATCCAGCATTCCTCACAATGCTAGGTATTCTCGGGATCACATCATAATACATATCTTCAACCATGGGATAGGTTGGCATCCTCCACAAGTTGGCTATTACCAACGAGGGCAGGTACAATAGAGCCAGTCCCACTTGTAATGGCCAATCACATAACATTTTCCATGGAAAGCTAGTAATTTAACTCCTACTGGCCGAGTTCAGATAACCAGAGAACATAACCCAAAAACATTTCATACTTATACATCATACTAAAATTCATAGTTTTCATAACATTTCATAATAAAAGTATTTCCATTGTTTTCTTTAAACATCATGTTCGTAGAATTAGTAAAAGCATCAATATACTCAAATCATATACATATGATTTCGAAAGCTCACAAACATATCCTTGTCTAAGACATGATTATATATCATACCTCTAATCAAATTCCTTTTAATGCATAATACACTTTAAAATAATTTCATGACTTACCAAATGCTCATATAACTTATCCCTTACCTGAAAGCAGAGGAATTGAGAGCCTAAAGTCGAAGGAGTTCAGACTTGGGTACTGGTAACACCTAAACCAAATATCAAAGCTTATTACTATCAATTATGCCTTAGAATAAACTTACACATTTATCTCAAGTCTATCTCTTAGAATCAAGGAAATCCTAATCCCACTTCAACGAGGTTCCCCAAACACAAGATACATTCATCAAACAACATGATGTACCAAATTATAGAGAAAACCATTATTTTAATGTTCATATCTAGAATGTGTTTGAGATTGGAAGCAATGGTGCACGCATAAACTTACACAAAGCAACATAACAGCTTTATAAAAACAACAGTTGAATGGTTTAGAACCCCTCCTATGAGTACTAAACCTTGAGCCAAGTTATACAAAATTTATCTATGATCTAGACATTCACCCTTGAACCAAGTTATACTAAACCTTAAAACAAAAGATAAGCATATTAAATTATAGCTCAAAACATTCATCCTAATTTTAGAATTAAATCATCAAAGTCAAAGTTATCATTTACTGTTTACTGCTCATTTTAGCAGCATATGCCTCATTGTTAAAATACAAATGAGCTATCTAAACACATCCAATCTTCATGCCAATTTATAGTACCACTCCTATGGATGTCTAGTAGATTCCATATAATATTTAGAGCCAAATAATAAAACCACGATTTAATAAAAATCATATAAGACAACATACTCAAATCTGTCTTGACAGAATTTCATGCAACTTAGAATTTAAACCATAATTTTTATATTGATCCAAATTCTGTGAGACCACTTCCATTACAACCATATGTGTCTTATTATTCATAAGAACTACTCTTAGCATTCTAATTCACTGTATAAAATTTAATACATAATTTATCATGCATAAACACAAAATTTGTCACAGTGACAGCTTTGCGACATTTTCTTGTAAATTCACAAACAGTTATCAAACAATGGTATTTTCTTATGAAATTTAATACACACATACTAGACGTATCATATAATAATTTTTGATAAACCTTTTACCCATAGCTATCCTAGAAGAATACATGATTTATAATGATTAAACAGGTTAGCCAATGAGTGCAACTCTTAACAAGTTCATGAACTAACTCTCAACAAGCTTCAATTATTGAATCAACTGTAGAGTTTATTTAGATCCCTTAAATCACAATTGGATTAACCTAGTTAACAAGCCAAGTTATTACTTAGTCCAAATTCCAGATATAGGTTAACACAATTATATAATTATATCAATGCAAAGTGCAGAATATAAAAACACAAAGATATGATGACCTAGGAAAACCAAACCGGTAAAAAAAAACTTGGGGAGGATTTAACCTAGCTATCTTCAAGGTAAACCTAAATCCACTATGAAAGAATTGAAGTTGTACAATAGCGACTTAGACCACTAACATCCTATTGCTACCAACCCGTAGAACTTACTGACACGACCACGTGCAAGCTTCGAAACCACAGACTTCTTCTTTCTTGGATCATCCAACAAGTACAAACATTCCTGCTTATGTATCTTTAAGCTCTTATGACAGTAACTGAATGATCATCAAGTTCTTGAAGTAATTTTATTCTTGATAATCCTAAGCTTGTGTGAAGGCAAGCATATCTCCGATCTCACAAGAGATTCACACAAACAGCAATATGAGCAACAAAGACTCTAGAGAGTTTTTTGGTACAAAACCCTAGATACAAAATGGGGCACACTCTTCTCTCTCTTAGAAGCCTTTAAAATCGTGCTTAGGGTTTCCTTTATATAGTGGGAGAAGTAGTTCTGAAACCCTAATCCTTAATGGACTTGAACTGTGTTTGGGCCGACTTAAAATTCTGCAGAAAATTCCTGATGCACGATTCTCAATCAATCTAGTTTATTCTTTGATCGATCGAGTCGTGCAGAAATAGAACAGTAATTTCCTGCAACTACTCGATTCCAAACTTACATTAAATCAAACTTTGAGCAAGGTTAAACCTAGACTAAATGTTTTGATCATGGTTTGCCAACACAATACACATTGAAATTCTAATACATTAGTCCCTAAGGTCTTGTTTATCTAGCTATTTTACTCCTCTTAACACTTACTCGTAACCGATTTTATCTTAGTCTATGATCTAGGAGCACATGCAAGCATAACAATGATTCAATTCATATTCATGAAATCAATAATCTCTAAAATCCAACACACCCATATACAAAATCATATAACTCTCACTTAAGTTTAAAATAGACAATAGGCTAAAAGAGTTATATTTTCCCCTTACTCAAAGCACAGTTCTTGGAGTGATAGAGCTAGAATCACTCTAGCTTTAAATTGAGAACAAAAGCTAGAGAAGAATTGAAAGAAACCTTTTTCCTTGCTGCTAGACCTGTAGGTGTGAGAGGGAGAGAAGAGTTGACAACTTTTCTTTCTTTTGGTGTTGGACCTGTGGGTATGAAAGAGGGAGAGAGCTTCTTAAGTCTTCTAGGTGCTTTGAGAAAGTCAAATAAGAGATAAGGTGCTGCCAATAAGAACAAAGAAAGAAGAAAACAAAGGAGCAAAGAAAGAAGGACCAAGAAAGTTTCTGGTGCAGCCAAGAAGTCAAGGGAAATAGCTTGGGTGGGGCACGTGTATGCTAAGGGAAAAATGGGCTGATGACTTCACCCTTACCACTTTTCAAAATATACTTACCACCCCTCCATAATCTTATATTTTAGATAGACCCAAATAATAAAATAACTTTGCATATAAATCTTTACCTTTATACACTTAATTAAACTCCAACAACTATATATCTAATAACTTAACCATTTAATATAGTTTTGCACATACTTAGTATATATTTATAATACAAAATGTCATTAATTATTTATAATATTTACAATTCTTATTCAATGGCATTATAAAATAATATGTTTATTAAATATTCTTATATTAGTTTTAGAAAGTAAGTGATTCAAATAATAATTAACCACTTGAACACATAGCTTAACTATAAAATTGGATCGGGGCCTCTTTGATACTATTGTTTAAACAACAATTTTCGATATTTAAACAAATAGTAGCTTGCCTAAGACATGGAGCGCGAATTGTCACACACATGACTTCTGGAAGATACTAGTCACCACGGGAGGCTCTTGAAAGGTGCAAGAAGGAGGAAGATCTTTGCCTCCACATTAATGAGAGGGTTCTTACCTAACCTCTGCCACATTAATGACACATAAGATAGTCTGAACAATACACCTCACCCCCAAGTCGTCAGAGTTACAAGATAAGAAGGTGCGGTGACTGATAAAGTAAGAAAAATATTCCTGCTACTCTGGGAAGAAGTGGAACAGCTATAATGATAAGAAGGAAGTTGAAGCTATAAAAGGAGGTGGAGGCCAAAAGGAAGAGGGACCTATCTTAAAAAGGAGAGACAAGTGATAACACAGAGAACACCATAGGAACGTAAGTGAGAACTTCCCATGGCTAGTGAAGCTAAGATTGTAATAGTATTTGTAGTATTATAATGGTCAATGACATCCACTGTTTGTGTTTCCCATTGTAGAGTGTATTTTCCCGTTTTCTTCCCTTTATTTTTATTAAGTAGGTGCTTGTAAAAGATTTCCAGGGGTTATTTCTTCAGGGATTATTTTCTGTGTCCCTACAATATATTGTCATTATTTTCATTGATATCTTTCTTTTATATTATTTAATTAATTTCTAGATATTTTTGATGAATTTCTTATTTATTTGTGATATTTTCTAAATTTTCTATTCTATCTTTTACAATGATAGTGAAAATTTTATCAAGAGATCCCATTGGAGGTTCAATTAAGTTTTCTACAATATAAGACTATAATATGAAAATAATACATTAATATATATATATATATATATATATAATATTAATCTATATCTATATATATAATAATAGGTGAAACTGAGAGAAACTCAAATTAGAATTCCAAATTAGAGTTTCAATTTTGCGCCATGTGTCCTAAATTATTTATTCTTAAAGAGTTTTATTTATTAATTTCAGAATCAAATATGAGACCACATCATAAATATTCATCAAAGTGAGTTATTAAGTATATAAATCAAAGAGTTTTAGAATAAATGAATCGTAAAAAAAAAAGTGATTTACAATAATTAAAAAAAAACGTGGATAATTTATATTTTATACTAATAATATCGTTACAGAATTTTTTTTTAAAGAGTTAACAAAATATAAAAATGACTATCAATAGTATTTAAATTATATATATAGAAAGTATATTATGTATCTTATTGTATATCTTTAAGTGTATCCATGCATATGCATGATGTTACAAGCTAGTAATAATAATAGGTGAAGCTGAGAGAAACTCAAATTAAAATTTCAAATTAGAGTTCTAATTTTGTGCAATGTGTCATAAATTATTTATTATTAAAGAGTTTTATTTCTTAATTTTAGAATCAAATGTAGAATCACATCATAAATATTCATCTAAATGTGTTATTAAGTACAAAAACCAAATAGTCTAAAATAAATGAATTGTAAAAAAAAAAAAAAAAAGTGTTTCACAACAATAAATAAATAAACATTTACATTTTTATACTTAATAATATTCTTACAAATTTTTTTAAAGAGTTAACAAAATATAAAAATGACTATCAATAGTATTTAAATTATATATATATATGAATTATACTATGCATCTTATTGTATATCTTTAAGTGTATCTATGTATATGCATGGAGTTACAAGTTAGTATATAATTAAATGCAAAGTTATGAGAAAATCCTATTAGATTCTAAATTGAATTCCAATTATTGTCTAATTTTGCACCAAGTGTCCTATTTAAGTTTTTTTTTTTTGTTCTTGGTGAGTTAATGTTGTGCAAAAGATGAAGGGTCTAATATAAATAAACCATAAAAATCCCAATAAAAAAGATAACCTCATGTGTATATAAAAAAAATAAAAAAAGAGTAAAACTCATGTATATATTTATGGCTTAAAAAATGTTTGACTCTTACACTAGGTATAATGTAAACTCATATATATATGTGTGTGTGTTTTTAATTGTACCGTGCATATGCACGGATTATACACTAGTAATAATAATAGGTGAAACTAAGAGAAACTCAAATTAAAATTCTAAATTAGAGTTCCAATTTTGCTTCATGTGTCCTAAATTATTTATTCTTCAAGAGTTTTATTTCTTAATTTTAGAATCAAATGTGGGACCAAATCATAAATATTCATCCAAGTGAGTTATTAAGTACAAAAACTAAAGAGTCTAGAATAAATGAATCATAAAAAAAGTGCTTCACAATAAAAAATAAAAAATATGGACAATTTACATTTTATACTTAATAATTTCCTTACAAATTTTTTTAAAGAGTTGACAAAATATAAAAATTACTATCAATAGTATTTAAATTATATATATAAGAATTATATTATACATTTTATTGTATCTGTTTAAGTGTATCCATGCATATGCATGAGATTACAAGTTCGTATATATTAATAGATAAAGCTGATAGAAAATTTAATTAGATTTCAAATTGGAATTCAATTAGAGTTTAATTTTACACAACGTATCCCATCTAATCTAAGTTTTTAAAATTTTGTGTCAAGTGAGTTAATTCATTGTGTAAAAATTGGATTTCAATTAGAGTTTAATTTTGCGCCATGTGTCCCATCTAATCTAAGTTTTTTTTTTTGTGCTAAATGAGTTAATTTAGTGTAGAAAACAAAGAGTCCAATATAAATAAATCATAAAAAACATAATCATACATCTAACTGTATATATAAAATTAGAGAAAGAGAGATTTTGAATGATTTTATATTTATGAGTTTTTTTTTGTATAATTAAAAACAATTCAAATTTATAAGTCATTTATATAATATACCATGACTATGTACGGTCTGTTATTAACTAGGTAATATATATATATATATATATATATATATATATATATATATATATATATATATATATATAACCAAAGTTTAAAGAAAATTCAATTAAAATCAAAATTGAATTTTGCTTTTGTTAGTTTTTCATACAAATTAAATTGTTTAAATTTTTGTTGTTATTTTTTCTCTGAACTAATGAGCATATTTTTTATATTGTTTTTATTTAGATATTTTGTATGCGAAGATATTGAACGTAACAAATTATAATTAAGCTGAATGATCTCAAGTACCTATTCCCATTTAATTTAAGAGATACTATTTGATCAATTTATTATTTTATTTTGTGTTATTTTTAGTCTAGTTTCACAAACAATAACTATGAATTGATGGTAAATGACGATTCAACACAATTACATCAATTTCTTTTTTGGTGAAATAATTTATACCTTTAATTGAGATGAATTTCTATCGGTTCATAATTTAGAGGCTTTGTTGGCATTAAGGGAGAGGGTACATTTCTTTTTTCCCCACAACAAATTGTTGACCTAATTTATTTATTTATTTGCTTTTTAATGGGGGCCAATGGCCTAGGCCTAGCAGGGCTTGCCCAAGTCAAAGTGTTTAAGAGTTAGTTAGTTTATTTTATTTTTTTATAAAAATTGTATTTTAAAGATAGACAAAACAAGTTAAAATTAATTAGGTATATAATTTTTTTTCCAAGGTGTTCAAATAGTCATTATGATTATGTCTAGGTACAAGATGCCAACTCAAATCGCTCTCCTCTATCTAATTTTTATTCAAAAAAAAAAGTCAAAGTGTTCATGAAAACCCGGCATCATTTTAAAGCTGCCACCTGTCCGCAGGCCTATAGGAATCCTTCAGATATACTAGAAACTACTTAACCATACGAGGAATATAGTCTAAAAAGAGCATTGGCCCTCAGCCACATTCTCAATATGGTATGGGTAATGGTGGGCGTGTTGACTTTTGCACAGTTTTGCATTAGATAAATAGGTGACCCTAAGTTAAGGTAATAACATTTCTTATCTCTTACATAACGTGTGGGAGGTTATAGGTCCGATTTGCTATGGATAATGAATGCATGATTTTTTTTTTTGAATAACAGTAATTCATACATGATTTATAGTAGACTAAATTTTCTTGTTTCTCAAAAAAAAAAAAAAAATTCTTTGTCATGAAATAGTTTTCTTTGCATTAAAATGGGCATTAATTTGGCTGTAAGGGGCAACTATTGTGTATTGGTACAAAAAAATTTATTGATTAATTAAAAAAAATTATAATGATTTGAATATCATCTAACAAATAGAATTCAGTTTTTCAGCTTAAGTTAGCAGCAGCTCCAAAAATATTATTCACGGTCAATTAAGAAATTTAAATTAAACAAAATTTAATAAAAAGATAATTTAAATATATTGAGTTATAAAAAAACTCACAAATACATGAAGTTTTACAATTTCCTTCTTTTAGTTATGAGTTTTCATATTTTAAAATTATTGCATGATAGTTTATTATTAGTTATCATTATCTATTATCAATAAGGGAAAGTGTGACCATTTTATTTTGTTAAGTTTATATAAATTATTATTATTATTTTTTCAAGTCAAATGATCCCCAAGAGTAGCTCTAGCACCACCCGTCCATGGGGTATGTCTAATCAATGTGATACACAGTGCTCTATAAACTATAGCTTAGTTGTTATTCAAACTCGTGTAGCAGGGCACTCCAATTCTCCAGTGAAATTAGGCCAAGATATATTCTCTAAGGAGATCAATCTAGCCTATGTAGAGTAGACATCTTAGTTCTATTACAACTTTAACGTGGTTGTCTGTGAGTCATTGTTTATCACTTTTACATGTACCCATTACACACAGACAATTACTTCAAAATTATGGTAAAAGTTGTGGATGAATTGAATGTGATAATTGTTGTAAGTAGATTGAACCATTTTTGGGTTGACTTTTTAGGTTTCTCCATTTTTTAAGTTAACGTTCGAGGGTCATTTATTATGGTTGATGACTGATTATAATCACTCATTTCTAGGGAAGAAAATTAATTAAGTTCTTAACCTCTTGGCATTGCCAAATGAAACTTTATTAGGGTTTAAAAGTTTAAAAGTGGGTCATTTGAGGAACAAATAATATATATATATATATATATATATATATATATATATATATTTTTAATACAAGATAGAATTATACTCTTTTTAAAATATATATATATATATATATAAAAAGATAAAATTCTACTCCACCCTAATCTATGTGTATATGTATGTGAAATTTCCTCTTGAAAACTTAAATCCTGGCCTTTACCGGTTTACCCCCACATTTTACAAACATTTATACTTATGAAATAATCATCGCATTAATAGTGTGTGACAGTAGAAACAAATAATATAACTCAGTAACAATGGCATCTTTTCAAATGTTCAATATATGCTTGTGGTTTGAACTTTGAATCATGATATCTCCCTCTCCTCACCATCTATCTAAAAACAAATGGTCCCTCCTAACAAATTCAATAGTGAGAAGCATTTACTTCCATTATTACCTGCTCGACTAGAAGCTGTGGTGGGTTTATATATAGTCCTATTGTAACTTTTTCATTTCATCTCATTATCTCAATCAAAGTCCTTTACTCGTTTTGGTTTTCAATGGCATGTCAAATGAAGAAAATATTGTTTCTTCTGCTTCTCGTATTGCTGGTATTGAAATTGCAACATTGTGTTGATGGAACGCAACAAGTGCCTTGTTTCTTCATTTTTGGGGACTCCATGTCTGATAATGGGAACAACAACAACCTTGTGACAATGGCAAAAGCTAATTATCAACCATATGGGATTGATTTCCCTGAGGGACCCACCGGAAGGTTTACCAATGGTCGCAATCTTGTCGATATCATTGGTCAGCATTTACCTCTTTCTATAAAAATTATATACTTTGCATTTTTCATAATTTGTTTCTTTTGGGCCATTTTGAAGCATTTGAATTTGAAAATATTGATTTTGATTCCAAGAGATATCTATATCTACTCCCACTTTTTCTTTCTTTTTATTTTATTTTATTTTATTTTTTATAT
This sequence comes from Castanea sativa, assembly GCF_040712315.1. Taxonomy (NCBI): domain Eukaryota; kingdom Viridiplantae; phylum Streptophyta; class Magnoliopsida; order Fagales; family Fagaceae; genus Castanea; species Castanea sativa. The sequence goes on along the minus strand of NC_134019.1, from coordinate 5,468,597 downwards.
AGAAGATATATACCTAGCTAAACCCACTTAATATACTAAAGATTTTTTTTTAATAATTAAGTAGTTACAACAAAAAGGAAATAGAGTTTTAAACTCTGAACATTTCCATTGAGAATACTAGAAAATATTAGTTGAGTTACGACTTACAACTTACAAGATTCTAGTTCTTAATTGACTAAATATTAGCTACATGTTTCAAAATGGCACAAAATACTCTCAAATTATTTGAAATGGAGAGAATCTATTTCATAAATTTTTTTTTTTAATATGATAGTAAAATACCAAGTTATTTAATTTTTTAATGACATGGCACTAGTGGCTAAGCAAAGATTTAATTGTACGGGGTAAAATTTATAATTTACATACATATGTGCATGGTTGTCAAAATCCCGATCTGGATCCTACGATCCTACGATTTTACGATCTCACCTGCTCAAAACGATTAAGATCTTTCAAGGATCTTTGCGATCGTTCAGGATCGATAGGATCACACGATTTTGACGATCCCAAACGACCTTTATTTCTTGTAATGTTTTTAAACTTAATAGATTGCTCAATTGGACTTAAATGAAAAATAAAATCCCAATAGACCAAAATTTTCAACTCTAATGTAGAGAGTGTGCCAGTTGGATCCGAATAAAAAATATTCCAATTGAGTGTCATGTTTTGAGATTTTTGACCTCTTTAAATAATGCTTATAAATGAATATAGTGATGTATGGTAATTATATTAATGAATGTATAATTTATGTGATTATTTAACACACAAATGTTTATTTTTTTTGTTTTTTTTTTCAAATAATATAGGATCTTACGATTTACGATCCGATCCTACGATCCACGATCTCACCTACCTCCTACGATCCTACGTAGGATCCCGATTTTGACAACCTTGCATATGTGTCTTCCTACATGCACATATACGAAGTTTTATACACATTATGGATAAGCACAACGTACGAACATAATATGTGTAATACTTAAGACCAATATGTCCAATAAAGCATTCTCAAAAAAAAAAAATGTACAATAAAGTACCCCTCATGTGGATACGAAAGTGGTATTTAAATATTAAAAAAATACTTAAAATAACATATATTAAATTGAATTTATTTGTTAGGGTTTTTTTTTTCATTTTTTTTTAATTTAATCTAGTTAAGTTGTGTTATAATTTTTCCATATTCAAAAGTTCACCTATAAATCATGTATAATGTTTTCTAGAAGTTAAATAACATCAACTACAATTTATATCGATTTTGTTAAAATGATAAAATAGTGAGACTATAACAATTTAAAACAGTATAGTAACCATTTTTGCACCTAAAATTTTAGATTTAACTTGAAACAATATCAATTTATGAATTTTGTTACATAGCTATCTACAAATTTTTATGAAAAATAATAAGTTATTACATAAATGATTTATACTCATATAACACTTTAATTTGCAGGTAACAATTTGTTTTTCTTTTGTTTGGCAGTTTTTCTCTTGCATTAAAATTTTTGCTTCTTTGTCCCCCCCCCCCCCCTTTTATCTTCTTATCCTTAATTTTCTTTTATTACTTTTAAACCTTAACAAACATGGATATAATAGGATTTTAAAAAAAAAAAAAATCGATGAAACTTGGCCTATAAAAGAGACATATTTGAAACAGCACATTAAAAAAAAACTGTCTTATCCACAAAAAAAAAAAAAAAAAAAAAAAAAGGAAAAGAAAGAGAAAACTGAAATAACAAATAAGTAAAAAATATATATATAGGGAAAGTTTTGGTTGGGCTAAGGGAAAATATTCCCTTTTAACTTTTTTTTTTCCTAAATGAAAATGGCGGTCTTCGGTGTGGACCCATTGACCCCATGCCACGTAATGGCAATGGGTAATACCACGTTGACCACAGGAACTTGCTTAGGCTATTGCTCAAACTGCTCCTCTCTAGGTGTTGGGTCAAAGACTCCTAATATCAATCCCCTTTCAACCCCTTACTCCCTTACATAGTTAGATTCATAATATTTAATCTCATGGATATGTTTCCTAATAAACTTACTCAACTTGTGTGCGTCTTTTTTTAATGATAACCTTGTAGACTTGACTGTTTAACATGATTTGTATGTTTACGCTCTGTTTGTTTCAGCAATGATGTTTTCTAAAAAATGAGTTATTTTCTAAAAAGCATTTTCTATAAAACTATCTCATTTTCCAATGTTTGGTAGCAACTTTAAATGAGTTAAAAAACAACCTCATAACTTCCCTTATTTAGCATGCTGTGAGATAGAGTTGTTTTCCAAAAAAATTTAATGGAAAACAATCTCCAAAAATAAGCCATACTTTTTATGTTAACTAAAGATAGTTTTTCTTTGACTCATCTTTTTTTATGCTACCAAACACTAGAAAACAAGGAAAATTATCTTTACACAAGGTTTTCCATTGAAACAAACGGAGCGTTAGATGAAAATGTTTTCTTAGAATGAGTTATTTTTCAAAAAGTGTTTTCCATAAACTATCTCATTTTCCTATGTTTGGTAATAATCTTAAATGAATTGAAATTTTTTTTCCAACTTCTCTTATTTATTAGCTTGCTGTGAGAATTAAGATAGAGTTGTTTTTTTTTAAATAAAAAAATTAATGAAAAAAATTTCTAAAAATAAATCATACTTTTTCTATTAACCAAATATAGTTTTTTTTTTAATTCATTTTTTTCTGATATTACAAAACATTGGAAAACATAGAAAGCCATTTTTATACAAAATTTTTCATTGAAATAAACAGAGCTTTTTTCTCCTTGTAGCTGAACATCTGGGCTTTAATAATTCCATCCCACCTTTCGCAACTGCCAGAGGTCAAGAAATACTCAAAGGGGTCAATTATGCATCTGGTGCAGCAGGTATTCGCAAGGAAACTGGACAACAACAGGTAATTAGTCAATAAGAAAAATGTTAAATTGAGTTCTCTCTTGTGCCTATTATGTATGCTAAATATGGAAGAGTACAAATTGAGAGCCATAAATTGTATCCTACGAAATTGATATCGTATGTGTTGTGAAAATTGGTGAAAATAATCTGTTTACACAAGGTTAAAGAAGAGAGAAGAAAATATGATCCAAAGAATTTACGTTTTTCGATAATATACCTACGTTTATGGGAGGCGATAGAATAAAGTTTCACTATATTTTTGGAGATTACAACAATAGCTTGAAGACACTCTCACAAAAACCCAACTTCCAAATACACCATTGATTCTCTTACAAATAAATAGAGAACACCCTATTGTATTTAGATAAAAGTTACAGGACACTTTAGCTTCTTATCTTTGGTGCACACACAGAAGAAGCTCTTTACTATCTCTTGTAGGAACTCTCTTGCTCCACCTCTATTTATAGCTAAAGGTTCAACCAAAATATTAATAGCTTCAGCACATGAAACTTATCAAGTCAAAAGAAGATGGCCAAGATTTATTGCCAATGGAGTCATCCATTTTGGCTACAAGAAGAAATACAATTTGAAGATTGTATGTTAGCTTTTGTTCCTTGCTTCTTGACAATTCATGCAAAAAAGCATTAAATGCTTGCTTGTAATGTCAATCCACCAACATTACAATTCAAGCCATTCCAACCTAATGTATAGACAGCAAGGTTAACTGGAGTAGTATTAGCCTTTAAAACTTTGTGTAAGAATTTTTAAAACTTCATTCAACTAACACATCTTAGTGTTTTTATTGAAAATGTTAAGGGTCTAAATATCCTCCAGCTTTCATTATTGTAATCGAGAGTGAAAAGGCACCATCAAGTTAATATAATTTGGTGCATCATATTGCAGGGTGATCGTATAAGCTTGGATAGGCAATTACTAAATCACCAAGTCACAATCTCAAACATCAAGATTCTACTTGGAAATAATGAGTCATTGGCCACAGCTTATCTAAACAAATGTATATACTCTGTTGCAATAGGTTCTAATGACTACCTAAATAATTACTTCTTGCCACAATTCTACCCTACAAGCCGCATATATAACCAAGAGCAATACGCTACGGTTCTCGTTCAACAACTCTCTCAACAATTATTGGTTAGCACAACTTTTCTTTATTTGTTTTTCGTTTTTTGGTTCAATCAAAACATGGTTGTTTTTTCTCTTAAAATTGATAGTGAACATGGTTTTTCTTTTTCCTTTTTTTTTTTTTTTTGATGCCAGGCTTTGCATAAGCTTGGTGCGTTGAAAATAGCCCTTTTTGGGTTGGGTTTTTTAGGGTATACTCCAGTTGAACTCACTATGTGCCACAATAATTCTTCATGTGTGGACAACATCAACAATGCGGTTGCACTTTTCAACGATAAGGTTGTCACATTGGTGAATAACTTCAATAATAATCTAACAAATGCTAAATTTATCTACATAAACACTACTGAAATCTCACTTAGCAGCTCTACATTTGAAGGTAAGATTACCTAATAAACTTTTATCTCTTTCCCTACTTGTATATCATCGATTGTTCTAAAATTTTAAGTTGTTACAAATTCGTGAATTTAATTATTTAACCAACATGTGAGATTTTCTTTTTAAATGAGAGATAGAGTGAAAATTGAGTTTAAATTTAGAAACCACCTGCTTTAATACCATAATAAATTACTATATGTAAAAAAAAAAAGTTTAAGCTATTTGGAAATGTTGAATTCAATCATTTAACTACTACTCTAACAAATTATGTACCAGGTTCCATAATTACAAATGTTCCTTGTTGTGAAGTGTTAAAAAATCCGCAGCCACAGACCAAATGCATTCCTTTTGGAACTACATGTAGTAACAGGAGCCAATATTCATTTTGGGATGCAGTTCATCCAACTGAAGTCAAATATGTGGTTTATGGGGGAAGAGCATATAGAGCTCAGTCCCCAGTCGATGCTTATCCACATGACATCGAACACCTCGCTCAGAGCTAATGAACAAGATGATGTGAGAAGAGAATTCTCAAATGAAGGCCTACAATATCGTTACTTGAATTTCTTTTGTGATTGTCCCGAACTTGATACTCATAATAAGGTTTATATTCAATAACTGTTATAAAAATGACCTTGCACATAGACAAGGCACCATTATCCAAATATTATACTACCATCAATAAAATAATCAATCATACAATATGTTCAAACATAATTGTGCCCTATGACAAGTTTTACTTTAGATGTATTTTAATCCTATGATCCTCTCCATGTATAATGAATTGTGACAGGTGTACTAGCATGGGGGATGGTATAAAAGTTGGTATTTTATCATCTAAAAACCTGCTTTATTTATTATACCAACTCACTTTACATTAATACACCTAACATCCTAGTTTTTATTTTTACATATAACTCATTAAAATAATATAACTACACAATAAAATAATATATAAAAAATGACTCTCTCTCTCTCAGCCACCCACTGTCACTATAGAGCAACTCAATAGCACCACCCACCACCACCACCGAGCAATTCAAACCCAAACCCAAAACCCAAACCACCCACCACCGCAACTTTCAATGTAAACCTTTTAAAGGGAATTAGAGTCACAATCTACTTAGTGGAGAGAGTAGCATTTGGCCCCGCATTCCTAACTCACCAAATACCTAAATTCAAAATCACCAAAAACCCAAACAAAACCCAAACCCCAAACAATTAGCCACTTCCACCACTACCGCTGAAACTTAAACGTTGGAACCAAGCCCAACAACTTTTACAACATAGATCGTAGACCCAAACCACAACCACCGGTCCACCGCAACCCAAACTCACCAATCTTCACCACGATCTCCATGACCCAAACCCACCAATCTCCACCATAAACGGCATTCTCCACCATAAGGGACAATCAAACGAGAGAGAGAGAGAGAGAGAGAGAGAGAGAACAAACTCAAATAGCAGGGAGGAGAGAGAATATTTTTATATTAAAAATTCTTTACAACCTACTAAAGTGGGTTCTTACTTATAAGAATCCATTGTACCAAGGTTGCAAAAAAATTTGGATATGCCCGCTTGGATAAAGTGGGTATTTTTATGCTTTTGGGTTGTAAAATAGCAACTAAAAACCTGTAATGCTAGTGCATTTTAGATAAATGTATTTCTCTATTTTTTTTAATGAAATTTTGAACTAAGCGGATGTATAATGAAGCACATACTTTTAGAAAATATTGTTATTGTGATAGGTTTTATATATATAGTGATAGCTAATGACCAAATGGGCAAATGTTGTTTTGTATTACTTTCATGGATCAAGATTTGCCAAAACCACTTTTCATGTTTCTGAAAAAATTCTGACAATTTTTTATTTTAGATATATTAAATTACTGGAAACATTTTATAATAGATACTCCTTTTTTAATACTATGTATGTACGTGATAGCATTTTTGTCATATGAAATATTTGAATTAGAAACTTTCTTTCGTTGTATTGTGTATTTGCAAATCTAAATATTGAATTGTTACAGATTTTATATTACAAGAAAGAATGAACTAAAAGTTTTTTGAGACATGGCCTTTGAAAATTCCAAGTTTTAGATCCTCCTCTTGTAAACTAAATTGCCGAAATCAGTTTATTTTTGCTACTATTCATGAGTCTTACTGTACTTTTTGGTACAATTTATAGGAAATGTACTATTTCAACTAACTTTTACCTTTATCTACAGTATTTTGAGCAAAAGTTTTTCAGTTTCAGCAAAATAAGCGGATTTTAAACAGACTCCAGTAACCATTGTAAGCAATAAAAGAAAAATATAAACAGAAATTCTTTTTTGGTCTTTATATTTTAGTGATATTTTCAATTTGATATTCATGTTTTAAAATTTTCATTTTGGTCCATATATTTTTAAACTTAATATTATTTTGGTCTTTCTTATTGCACTTACTAAGAAAAACACATTTTTAAGCTAGTGGTGCAGTATTGTAGTCCACATATATATATATATATATATATATATATATATATATATATGATTAAATTATCAAAATGTCCTATTTTTGGTAGGACACGTTCCATACTCCATTCAACCACCGACATAACAAGGGTTATTAAGTGAAAAACTATAAAAGTAAAGTAATCTCTACACCAAATAGAGAAGATGATTTCTGCTTTTACCATCTAAAATCATATACTAAGATTTCTAGAAAGTGTTTTGGTTTAACCCAGGGGCGTAGCCAGGAATTTTTACAAGGGGGGCCGATTCAAAGTATTGATATAAAAAACATAAATCACAAGTCTATTGAAGATGAAATTTCAATTTTGATATATCTTAAACATTAATGAACATACAAAAACTGTCTAGTTCACTATAAACATATGCAAAAATATCCACAAAAAAAAAAATATTTAACATCAAAATCATGTCTGACGACGTTTTTTCATGGAATAGAATTCATCCATAATCATAATTCTTTTAGCTATAAGAATATGACTCAAAAATTAACCTGAAAAGAACTTTAAAAAATAAAATTTTAATTAGAAATTTTTATTTAGTTATATGGATGTTATTCATACTTAAGAAAAAACAAAATTTTCACTTAATTTAATCAGTCAACCCATTTTTAATACAATTTTAATTAATAATAACCCCTCAAATAAAAACAAAAATTAAAGACACATATATTAGTACACAACATAAACCAAACAATTGAACAACACCACAGTATCAATTACAGAGAAGAAAACTCACCACTAGTTACAGCTTATACTAATATAAACTGTAAACAGGCTTGCTTTCCTTCAATGAAGTTGAAATTGCTGAATCAATCAACTCATGTGCATCTTCTAAATTATTCACCACAGCCTACAACAACAAAATTAAGCAAAAAAATTACAACTTTAACCAAATTTCCATATGAAAATCACATTTTTTTCATAGTAAAAACTAAAAAACCCAACTGGGTCTCAATCAAATTTTTTTTTTTTACCTGATAGCAAGTGACAGGCTCACAGGTTGAAAACACAAACATGAAACACCGAACTCACCATTTTTTTTTTTTTTTTTTTTTTTTTTTTTTTTCGGACTGTGAGGTCAGAGGAGAGGACTGATGCAGAGAGCTGGGTTTGGGGGCTGGTAGGCAATGAAACACCGAACTCACCAGGAATTTTATTTTATTTTTTTATTTTTTTCGGACTGTGAGGACTGATGCAGAGGAGAGGACTGACGGAGTTGAACTGTGGAAGTGGGATTGAAAAGTGAAGTCAGGAAGCGTGTTAAAGAAGACAAAAAAAAAAAAAAATATATATATATATATATATATATATATATATATAAAGTGAAAAATGGGATTCCGTGGATTAGGTGGGTGAGTTATTTTAGAGGGAGAGAAAGTGTAATTTTGTTGTTAGTGTTTGGGCAATTGGATTTGATGTAAGTGGGCTAATTTTTATTTATTTATTTGGAGTAGGCCTAAAACTTCAGCTGGACTTGGGAGAACAGTGAATATTTGGGCTATGGAGGGGCCAGATGTCCAAAATTGAAGAGGCCCAATTATTTTTTATATATACTTTAGTGGATTTTTTTTTTTGCAGGGGCCTGGCCCCCCCCCCCCAGGCACAACGTGGCTCCGCCCCTGGTTTAACCCTTTACATTTTGATAATTTACTGAAACATCAAAATGACCAAACCATGTGGTGTGGCCAGCTCTTGCAGTTTTTGCTGCCATTCGTAATTTCGTACTGGGACGAGACAAAAACCATTAAGAAGTCAATTTAGCAAACTGTAGCTCAAAACTTTAAAAAAAATAACATTTTAATATAGAGTGTTAAAAAAAAAAAATTTTATTGTATTGATGGTTGTAGTTGTTGGTTATTGTATTAGATATATAATTTTATTGTGTTATTATATTATTTTAATATGTTGAATGTTAATATAAAACCTTTGTTATAAGGTATATTATAAAATAGGTTGTTAAAATAAATAAGGTTCTGTTTTGAGTTAAAATGGAGCATTATCTGTCGTTATCCAAAGCAATTTCGTTTTCATGAATTTCCATAAACTTTTGAGGACTACAATTTTAACTGACAGAGAGGTCCAAATACAGTAAGATAACGTACGTACACGATCACTGTTGCTAATCAGGGCAATAATAGCGCACGTTGTTGAATTTGATTAAAATATTTATATCACTGCATTATATTGAGAAGGGTAGTTGAATTTGACCACTGATTATATCCCTGCAATAATAGTGCACGTTGCTCTCGCTTTGAACTTCTGGTAGACCCTCTCAGTCTCTCTCTCTCTCTCTCTCACTGATTGCGTGTTACTTTGTTTTGCACATTGTGTTCTTTTTAATTTTGCGAAAGCCAGAGAGGTTCTTGGACGAGCTATATATATATATAGGTAGCTAGCTAGGGAGAGCAAAAATAACGAGAATGGCACCAATGTTTGAGCCCAGGGCGAACATGGAAGATTTGGAAGCGAGTTTTTTGGACAAGAAGAAGAAAGAGTCGACTAAGTGGAAAGAAGGGGTCTTCTACTACACTCTCTGCTCTGCCTACGCCCTGGCTTTCTGCATTGCTCTGGTCCTCTCTTTCTCTCTTTCTTGAACTTTCTTTCTATATACGTTGTGTATAGCTTTCCTCTTGTTCTTATGCGATTCTCTTTTGTGCAATGATTCTTTTTATGTATTGTGGATTATAAAAGTAGATTAAAAACTTTTGTTGGATTGGGAAAAAGTGGGGCTTAATATGAGATTAGTGATTAGGGATTTGTTTGATATTGTTGTTTAAATAATAGTTTTCGACGTTTAAACAAATAGTATACTTATTTTTACAACAACTTTTCATCCATACGCATTTTCATAATATTTAAATAATGTTATTAAAAATTCCTTATTAAACGGGCCCTAAATTAGTGTTTTAGATAGAGAGAACAAGTCTTCATGTTGTAGTTACTTTTCTAGAGGAGGAAACCTGTTTTGAGTGACCAATTTTATTTTTATTGGATAGTAGTTGCTTGGTGAGAATGTGTCCAAATGTCTCACTTTAATTAATACTAAGGGTGTAAAACGATAAGAGAGAAGAGAAAAGTTAGTACTCACAAATGGTGTGTAAAACTATTTATGTTTAAGGTTTAATTTGGCTAGTTTTGAAATGTCTTGGATAGGGGTGTTTAGACCCGATCAAAACTCGAAAGCCCGAACAAATCGCCCAATGCTAACTCGAAAATAGCCCAAACCAAAGGTCCAATCGGTTGGCAGCGGGTATTTGCCTCCCAAGAACTAATGCCGGCAGGTAGAGTGGTGAGTTTCCTACTTTAAAACCTAAGCCACCTAACTCGATCGATGCTATATAACAAATCTGGCAAGGTCAAGTTCTGTTTTGGGGAGATCCAACAAGATCTGGCGAAATCTTGACTAGATCTAGTGCGATCTTGACTAGATTCGGCAGAATTTAGGAAAAACGGCAAAATTTTGTAGAATCTAGCTATTTTTTTGCATATTTTGGCAATTTTTTTACAGATTTCGTCAATTCTTACCATTGACCGAATCGACCAGTCATCACCTGAAGTCGAAACTGACTGAATAGATTGATTTCGACGGTTAGTTTTGGGTTCTTCCGCCTTCCACTCAATGTCGGCAAATTGAGTCTAAAATCAACTTGATCCGTCTCGTGGACAAGCCTAGTCTTGGATGTATCTAACATTATCTCAAATCTAATAATTGATCACTATATTTAATTCTATAGTTGTCGCAACGTAAAATACAAAAAACAAATCTAAAAAGCAAAGCAAAAAAGAAAAGAAAAGGTTGGCTGCATCACAATAACTCATATCAATAACTGACCTATACATCTATACACAGAGTGGTTGCATACGTACAAAACAAAAAACAAATATATAAAGAAAGAAAAAAAGAAAAAGAGAAATAAGAAATAAGAAATAAGAAATAAGAAAAAGAGAAAGAAACAGTGTTCAATTAGCAATTAGCAATTAGCAATTAGCATAACAAAAAATAAAAAATAAAAGTCTTCAAGACAACCAACACGGGTTCTCTCTTTACTCTTTACCAACCCGAATCAATATTTTTCTATCTTAAGCTACTCATACTCAAAAGTTGTGCAACCAACAAAACTTAGGGATTGAGGTTACGGGGCCCACTTTGTCATACACAATTAGATTTAGATTGAACCCAAAAATTTAGGGGCCCACTTCAAGATCTACCAACGTACAAATGCATTGAGATCTAGTTGTACTTACCAGTGTAAAAGTTAATACGTTAATTTTTTCTTTTTAACTATTTTGCCTTTTTACCTTAAAAGTGATAAAGTAAAACAGTTAAAAAAGTTAATAAAATTTTTTATTATAGGTGAGTTTCAGTTAACTCAATTGATAAAATTTTTAATGATTGGGTAAAAAATTTGAAATTTAATCTCTGTCTACATCAAAAACTAATTAATGTCTTGTTCTAATATAATTCATTTATTGTAATTTTACGGACTACTACTATTTCATCTCATGATTTCATCTCATTATCTCGATCTAACTCCTTCATTCGTTCTGGTTTTCAATGGCATGTGAAATGAAGACTTTGTTGATGCTACTTGGTTTCTTGCTGGTATCGAACTTGCAAAAATATCGTGTTACTGAAACGTCAAAACCACAAGTACCTTGTTTCTTCGTTTTCGGGGACTCGATATCTGATAATGGGAACAATAATGATCTTGTGACAATGGCAAAAGCCAATTATCAACCGTATGGAATTGATTTCCCGGAGGGACCCACTGGAAGATTTACTAATGGTCGCAATCTTGTCGACGTTATTGGTCAGCATTTAATTTGAAATATTTAATGAACAATTAATGTTGAAAACTATTAAAGACTTTTTGTTTTTTTTTGCAATAGTCGATTACTTATAGATATGTTTCCTAATACGGCTGGGCAGACCCATGTTAATTTATCTCCTTTTACAACCTCGCAAAGTTGACTACTTAACATGCTTTTCATCACTTTCTCCTTGCAGCTGAACTTCTGGGTTTTGCAAGTTACATCCCACCTTTTGCTACTGCTAGAGGTGAAGAAATAGTCAAAGGGGTCAATTATGCATCTGGTGCAGCTGGTATTCGCGAAGAATCTGGACAAGAACAGGTAATTAGATGTTAAACATTATTAGTATTTATGTGATTATGTCAGTATCATCCACATTCAATAAGCAAAATGTTAAGATTATCTACCTGTGCCATTGTGCCAATTATGCATGCCAAAAATTAAGGCGTCCACATTGAGAGTTTTATGGTATGTTTGGTAACTGTTTTTTCTTTTTATTTTTTGTTTTCAAAAACAAATTTCTATTTTTGAGACTAAAGTACTTATTTGGAAATTCAAAATGGACAGAAAACAAAAACTGTTCTCAAAACTTAAATTGTAAAAGAAGCTGAAAATATGCAAAAGGCTGTTTTCAGTTTCTAATTTTCAAAAATTAATGAAAACACGTATTTAATTTAATGAATCTGTCTCATTTAATGAGTTAGCATTAAAGTTCAAATCTTAGAAACAACATATTTTAGTATTTTCTATTTTTTTTCTTCAAAAAACTATCTTTTTAATTTCAATTAACCAAACGTGTTTTTTATTTAAAAAATACAAAAAAATTGTTTTTTCTTTATATTCTCCAAAACAAGTTTTTGAAAATAGAAAACAAAAATTGTTACCAAACATAACCTTACATTGCAACTTATGAATTTGATATTAATTGTATGATAGAGGAAGGTTAATGTTAGTTTTTAGACCCAAAAAACATATTGTTTAACCTTATTTTATAACCAAGTTGATACTTAAGTCAATTATGTAGATATGAGGTTAAACATAAGTCAATCATATTATGTAGCTAAAAATCTAAATAACACAAAATATGATGACCTAGGAAAACCAGTGAAACAAACCAGTTTCAAGATAAAAAAAACCTAGGAGGACCATTCTTAAGAAAAACAATCCACTATCAAATAGAAGTATACGGTCAAAAATATTTTATTTGTAGTAAACTTAACTATAATTATCATACCTAGCTCTAAAACCCTCAGATTTCTTTGACGTGGATCTGCTCTAAAATGGACTTCCAATTCACACTTTAGATCTCCAACATAGACTTCCAATCTATGACTCCAATACCACTCTTGAAGGTTTAGATCCAGCACCTTTGATGATTGGTATGTAGCAACTTTAGATCTACCGGTTCAAATTGTACATAGATTGATTTCTGGTAGTGACTTTGAAAGGAGAAGGCACATAACCTTTTAGATTTCAAAAGAGCACTTCCAAAGTCCCTTCAAAACATGCTTAAGGGTTTTCTTTATATACTTAGTGAAGTAGATCTGATACCCTAATCATCTGATGGGCCAATGGGCTTAATTAAATTTTGCATATTTGCAGTTCGATTGATCGAAGTTTAGTCTCGATTGGTCGAAGTTGTCATATTTTGAATTCCAAAACATGTTTCTTCCTTATTCTTGTATTTTGACTTGTAGCAACTTGATCAACATTGTCTAATATAATCTATAGACTCTATGATCTATAACTAGACAAGTTTGTACTCACAATCTGCTAATTGTTCTAGACTTTTAAAACCTAACCGTTAACTCATCCAGTAGTGCCCTTTTGGAACTTTCACTAAACTAAACGCCACAAAACTTTAACTATAATAAAGAGTTTTGTAGCTTAATTGATGTCTTCTAATGTTTCCATTTAAAATGTCAAGTGTTTAAATCCTTCTACCTCCATTGTTTTAACTATCAAATTATTAAAATAAAATAAAAAAATCAATTGCAATTAATTTGATTCCTTTGAACTTTCAACTGAAGAATGAAAACGCAAGATTGAGTTAAAATAATTTGGTACATCATGTATTCATATTGCAGGGTGATCGGATATGCATGGATAGGCAGTTGCAAAATCACCAAATTACAGTCTCAAACATCACCAAGCTGCTTGGAAATAATGAATCATTAGCCACAGCTTATCTAAACAAATGTATATACTCTGTTGCAATTGGTAGTAATGACTACCTAAATAATTACTTCTTGCCCCAGTACTATCCTACAAGCAGCATATATAACGAAGAGCAATATGCTACAGTTCTCGCTCAACAACTCTATCAGCAATTATTGGTTAGCACAACTTCTTTTCCATTAATCTATGTTTTTCTTTTAGGGGTTTAATAAAAAAAATGGTTGTTTTATCTCTTAAAATTGATATAGAACATAATGTTTCCTTTTTGGTTGATGCTAGACTTTGCATAAGCTTGGAGCAAGGAAGGTAGCCCTCTTTGGGTTGGGTCTATTAGGGTATACTCCTGTTGAACTCGCCACGTGCAGTACTAATGGCTCTTCATGTGTGGAAAACATCGACAATGTGGTTGCACTTTTCAATGATAGGCTTGTATCACTAGTGGATGACTTCAATACAAATCTACCCAATGCTACATTCATCTTCATCAACACTACTCAAATCTCGCTTAACAGTTCTTCAGCTGAAGGTAACATTACCTGCTATAATCTTAGTACTATTTTTACCTCTTTTACTAATTTTATATTACTAATCTCTCCAAAAGCTTAAGTGGTTATGAAATTAAGATTTTAATCATTCAATACATTGGATTTTTAACTTCTTAAATATTAGATAGAATAGAGATAAGATTCGAAATCAGGACTACTTGATCAGATACCATAATAAATTACCAACCATCCCAAAAGTTTAAGTTATTGAAAAATGTTGAATTTAATCATTTAACCACTACTCTAACAAATTCTGTATCATGTTTTACAGTTACAGATGTTCCTTGCTGTGAAGTGTTGAGATATCCACAACCACAAACTCAATGCGTACCTTTCGGAAAAGAATGTAGTAACAGGAGCGAATATTCATATTGGGATGCAGTCCATCCAACTGAAGTCGCATATGTGGTCTATGGGGAAAGAGCATATAGAGCTGAGTCCCCAATTGATTCTTATCCATTTGACATAGAAAGTCTCGCCCAACTCTAATGAACTAGATGATGTGGGAAGAGATTCCCATATGAAAGTCTACAACATTGTTGCTTGAATTTCTTTTGTAATTTTCCCAGACATGATGTTTATAATAATGTTTAGAGAAGTGATACGTTCACAACATTTTCACAATATTTTCACAAAAATGATCGGTGGAAGGTGTTTTTAGTTCTAATCTGAACCCATCACTAAAATTATTTTTTTGCCCACCAATAATAATCAATAATATCCTACTCAAGGTTTTGAAACCCGGATTGTTCATTGAACCGTAAAAGAGAGAGGTTCAAGTTTTTTAAGGTCGAACCAAAGTTAAACCGGGGTCGAACCGTAATGATGTCATAATTAATTAGTAATTATTTAAAATATAAATAAATAAATTAAATTAGTATAAATTAAAAAATTAACTAAAATCGTTTAATTAAAATAAAGATCCATATTTCAAATATATTTTTCATATCATAATTTTTACAAAATAAGTAAAAAAAAATCATATCTTAAGCATATATAGATATAGTATTTATTATATGTTAATTAGTAAAATCTTGATGATAATAATAATAGTAATAATAATAATAATAGTAGTAGTAGTACAATAATTATTATAATATAAGAACTTGTGGACAGCAATACACAGTACAATAATTTTTATTATCATCAAGTCATATCATGTACCTCCCAAGGCTGAACATTCAGCTCTTTCCTATTCACAAATTCAAATTTTCAACCTTTCCAATACAACTGCCAGGCTGTAGTCCCGTGGGGAGGCTTTTAGGAAACTTAAAAATAAATATAAAACAAAGAGAAACAGCATGTAAGTTACGCAACGGTGTTCTGCTAAAAAAAAAAAAGAAAAAAAAAAAAGAAAGAAAGAGAGGAGATTTGTGATTACAGAGGAGTGGAGCCGGACAGCAGAAGAAGAAGAAGAAAAAGAAGAAAGAAGAAGAAGCTACTGCTTCGTGGAGCCACTCTTGCTTCGTCATCCTTTTGACCTGTGAGGGTTGATTTCTTCAATCTTCATTTTTGCTTTTTTCCTTCTTCTTCGTTGTCTTCTTCTTCCTCTACTGATTCTTCTTCTCTATTTTTTTATTTTTATTTTTCTCCCTTTCATTTGGTTCCAGATCTGAAAAAACCCAAAGTATTGCTGAAGTATTGGTCGAAACTTTGCCGAAAAGAAGGAACCGTCCGAACCTCAAAAACTGGTCACAGTTCTCAGAACCGTATGGTTCGACTACGGTTCGTATGGGTACTTGCTTTTTTCGCCTAGGACGGTTCTTGAAGCTAAAAAAAACCACAGAACTGAGAGGATTGCGGTTTTTCCGGTCGGACCGTACGGTCCGGTTCGAATTTCAAAACTATGATCTTAGTGAAAATATTTATAAAAATATTATGGATATACCATTTCTCTAATGTTTATGCACTAAAAATGTATGAAAAATGAGCTTGTCCACAAACAATCATTATCTGAATATTATAATGCCAACAATAAATAATCAATCATGCAATAGGTTTTGATGATGCAAGATATCAGAGGGTGATTGTTCAAACTAAGATGCAATGGAAGACTTGAAAAGATGTGAAAAAATGTTATCAAAGTGCTGGTATGGTGCAGGCTAAGAAACCTCCGATAGTTAAGGTAAAACTTCTTTAAAGATCTCCAAAAACTCATAGTAGAAATTTCTTACTTAACTCAAATTTGGTGAGGTCTAGCCTCTTTAGAAGAGGAGATCATGAGTGGGTCTCCTTGTTTTATGCCAATCTCCATATGGGAGATATATTAGCTGAGTGGAGGTGGTGGGAGCAAATTACGGGGAGATTTCTCCCACATTTTGAAGTAGTGGACAAATGTGACAAGTCCCATTTCTGTCCAATGTCATTTAATTTTCTCAAGTGTTGAATTGCAGTGTTTATGGATGATCATCTTATTGTGGACAGTTCACTGCTAGCATAGACGATCTTTTAGATGAGGTGTCTATTTGATACTGTTAAGTTATAGTTTTTTACATAATATTTGTGTTGGCTTTGTTCTATGACAAAAAATGTTGTAATTGTATTAATTTATTTCTTTATATTTTGTGGGATTTATTTGTAATGAGTTTAGTATTAAGTTGGTGAAAATTTCTCAAAAAGTTGATCTCACGACTTAGCTCGCGAGTGGTGCAACTCGCGAAGGTCACATGAGGATAGGGATGGCAATTGTTACGTGACTCGTGGGAACCCGGCCCAACCTAACCCTAATAGGTTGAGTCTGGATTTTTCCAATACTCGGCCCAAACTTGGACCCGAACCCAACCCGCTTAATTTAGCTAAAATTACCAAAAAACCTAACTATATATATTACCTTATATCTAACCCTAACTCTCACTTTCATTCTAACCCTCACTCTTTGATTTAGCAGCTGCCCCTTTCACGCCTCATCCATACTCAGTGTCCAGTTTCCACTCTCCCTTTCAAGTCTCAACTCAAGCGATCAAGCACCATGCAACGGGCAACTCACCCAAGCCACCATAAGGAAAACCAAGCCCAGAAAACAAGATCCAAGAAAAACCTCGCCGATAGCTACAAGCCCAGCCACAATCAAGCACCTCGCTGACAAGTCAAAACTCTCAACAATCACGAAAATCTCCATAACCACTGTGAACCACCCCTCACCTATTACAGACCCACAACCGGTTGGGTTTGGGTTTTTTTCTTTTCGTGTTTTTGTGAGCAAAATTTGAGTTTTTTTTTGGTGATTCAAATTTGTTGGGTTTTTTTTGTGTGTTTTGTTGGTGGGATTTTCAAATTTGCTAATTTTATTTATGGGTTTGCAAAATTTCTGGGATTTGTTGGATTTTTTGTACAGGTTGGTTTGTTAGATCTTGGCATCTGTTTGAATGGCAAGAAAATGCTGTGATTATTTTTATTTATTTTTGGGTTCATTACATGTATGTTCTGTGATGATTTGTGATTTTGGGTTTGTATTGATTTCTTTTTTTGTGATTTTGGGCCGAGGCCAGCAAGCCTCGACGGGGTGGGTTTGGTTGTAACAAACAAATGAGTTTATTAAACGAGCCGGGTTCAGGTAACGGGTATGGGCCTGCAAGTTGGGTTCGGGAATAAAGAAACTTGGCTTGAACTCAACCCGTTGCTATTTCTACATGAGGAGCACATGCTGGAAGCTGAATAGTCAGTATGTTTCGCAACTCATCTTGCGACTTGGCCTACTCCCGAGATGACCCACGAAAAGCATTTACTAGCTAGATTTTAAGTGTGACATTTTCTCTTCTTTACCCTATACAATATATACCCTCATTATCTACAAAATTGAAAGGAGGCTATTCAGAAGAAAACCATAAAAAAGGTTTCTACAACACACCCACCTTGTTAGAGAAAGCTACACATCCTTAAGTGAGAATTCCTGTGTAGTTTTTTCTCCTCTCTCTCTCTCTCTCTCTCTCTCTCATTGTTATACCTTGAGAAGAAATTTGTACCCAAACACAACCTACATCTATTTAGAGTGTAGAGAGTGTTTGGAGCTTGGGAAGCATTTGGGATTTGCTAAAATAAGCTGGTGAGGCTTGATGGATGCAATCGGGTGTTATTATAGGATCCGGACAACTAGTGAAGATAAAACTCCGAGAAGCCCGTTGGTAGCTAGAGCTTAGAGGGCTCAACTACTGTAGGTAGATTAGGCTTCGATGGTCTTTTTGATATTCTTGCACTCTAACTTATTCACTAGTGGATTGATTTCGACTTAGATAGCGCAAAGATGTTTTTTGCCGAATTCTTCGATAACATGTCTCGATGTTATCTTGTATTTGCATCTCTCTTTCCTTGCTCTTTAAACTTCATATTTGTTAATTGCTTGCTTGTGGCTATGACTTAGAGAGTAGTTCCGGTTATTGCATATCATTTACTCTTACTTTTATTCCGCATTTAGATTTGCTCTTTTACACTATTTGAGCTTTTAGATTCCGTATCAGGTTCAAACAAAATTGTGCCCTAAAATATTGATGAAGTTGAATCATTGTATAATTGAAATGAAATCCAAAAGCAAACAAGTTAACTATAAGTGAATCCAAATTAATTCCAGGAAGCAAGAAACTGTTGGAAGTTGGTGAGCTCACACTCGTACTTACGCTCATATTCACACTCACAAAACGTACAAAGGAAGAGAATGGAGAGGGAGAATGGAGGAATGCTAGCATGGATACTATACCATGCAACCTGAACTTCTATCATATTAAATTGCATGACTTCAAAAAATCAATTGAATGTGTTAAGTAGTTACTTTACTATACTTATATTAATTATTATTATTAGTGATTTTTTTACTATGGTTAATTAACCAAAAATAAATTTAAGTTCATAATACAATTTTGTTCATAGGATTAATTCAACATAAAATCAACGAATGGTTCTAAAGTTTTTTTTCCTCTCTCCCTTTATAAACTTTACAATAAAGTGTGTGTTCAGGGGTAGTTAAAAATGAAAAACTTTGGCAACAATTTTAGTTGTAGACTAAGGTTACAACTCTACTCAATATATATATATATATATATATATATATATATATATATATATATATATATATATATATATATATATATATATATATATATTTATATATTTTATTGAATGTGAATTTTGGCAAATTCACCTTTGGATTACGTTTTCTTTTTATATTCTCCATACTTGTAAAATTTCAAAAAGATAAAATATTAATAACTATTTCATCAATCAAATATTTAAATTTCAAGTTTTTGTAGTATAAAATTATACATAAAAAATAAGCTTATTGATAAAATAATAAATAACATATGTTTGACATATGTTTAAAAACATAAAAAACATACAATTTAACAGTTAGATTTTCAAATTATGTAACCATGTTAATTTTTATATAAGGCTACACACTTAGTTGTAGCCTAAGACTACAATTAAGTTTGTAGCCAAATTTTGTCCTTTAAAAAACTCATTTTCATGAAAGTGTCAGTTAATTTTGTTGTTCCAAGTTTTGGGTGCCTATTTCAAATCATAAAACTTTTTCCTCAACTTCAGAATTTTGTCTTAATTTCCATTGACAACATTTCCTATGAGTTGCTCAACTTAAACTTCTTCCTCGACTTTAGAACTTTTTTTTTTTTTTTATTTATTAAAAATATGGAAAAAGTTTAGCTATAAAATTAGTTGTAGCATTAGACTACAAACTTATTTAATTTTTTTTTATTGGAGGTGAATTTTGACAAATCCACCATTGGATTACATCTTATTGTCCTCTATGCTTGCAAAATTTCAAGAAAATTAAAGATCAATAGTTATGTCATTAATAAATTTTTTAAATTGCAAGTTTTTGTAGTTTAAAATTATATACAAAATATAAGCTTATAGATCATGTGGTAAAGAATATCTGATTGACACAAAATTTAACATGTGTATTAAGGGCGTAAAGAACATGCAATTTAACGATTAGATTTTCAAAATATGTTATAATATTTAAGTTACAACCAATTTTGTTGCAAAATTTTGTCCAATTGACATAAATGAAGATTCCTAAATTTCCTAAGAATTAGGATTCTTAAATATAAACCGAAACTCTTTTAGAATTAGATCTTTGGGCTGTCATGTGACACTAATTCATTTGAAACTAAGGCTGCGTTTGTTTCGACTGAAAAGCATTTTCGAGTGTAAAATAATTTCAGGTGAAAATATTTTCAGGAAAGAAAGATAATTTCTAGTGTTTGGTTGCAATTTTAAAATTATATATATTAGAAAATAATTTGAAATTTTTGGTAACATTCTGAAAATGCAAATTTTCTACTAATTTCTCACATTTTCTTAGCCATTTTCTCAGCTTCCAAGCAAATTTTATATCAAAAAATCCACCAGCACCCACACAGCACCCATAGAAAATCCACACCACCCACACACTAGCACCACACAACATAAAAACCACCAAAACACCACCACCCACACCACCGCAACAACAACAAAAAAATCAGAGATCAAAAGCCACCAAAACACCACCACCCACACCACCACAAAAAAAAAAAAAAAAATCAGAGATCAAAGAGAGAAAGATTGAGAGATTGAGGGAAAGAGATAGGTAATGGCGGCCAGATCGGTAACGGCAGTTCGAGCTTGGGGCTTTGGGCGACAAGATCGGTGGTTTGATCTAGAGGCAGTAGCGACGATGGGGGTGGGTGGTGGGTTGTAGATCGGTGACATACGATCCTGCCAGCGATCTCGCGACTCGATCTCGCCGGTGTGAGCTCGACGACGCGTCTGGGCTTGGGGTGGTGGTCTGAGCTCGGCAGCGCGAGCTCGACGGCGCGAACTTGATCTCACTCTTTCTACTCTCTCTTCGTGGTTGTTCTCTCTCTCTCTCTCTCTCTCTCTCTCGCTCTCTCTCTGTTTTCAGTCTTTTCCATTAGAGAAGGGCTATTTTACCATCAAACTGTAAAATAATTTCAGTTGACCAAATTTTTCGTGCCTACCAAACACACAACATGGTGTAAAACAATTTTCTGAAATGCTTTTCAGCCAAAACAAACGCAACCTAATTCAAATTCTCATAGGTAGAACTTATTATGATTAACGCAAGTACATGCTTCAATAAAAAAAAAAAAAATTATTGACAATTTATTTTCCAAAAAACTAACCTTGCCTTCAATTTTTATTTATTTATTTTATATAATCATTGAATTTTATTTTACTTTTTTTAAAAATTTTAAAAATATTAACAAAGTTCTTTATATCATAATGACAAAAATTATGTTAAGTCAGTGTAAATAAATAAGTAAAAAAACTACCTTCTTTTTCTTACTTGAATGGAGCAATTCTCTATCAAATGATTGACAAATTAATTAAATGATTTCAAACAACCAAATTATGTTTTCTATTAACGATTGTTTTTGAGAAAACCAAATTTTAAATCCCTCGTTCAAAAGTACTATAGGTATTTGATAAATATTTCTAATTTCTTGTACAATATCTTTTTTAGGATAAAAACTTAGTACTTAATTTTCGATATGGGTGCTGATTGAAAATTGATAGTAACTGCAAAGTTTCAGCTTCATTTGCTAGCTACTCAAGCCATAAAGAAAATAGCATAAAGACGGCATTGGTTACTGTGTAATTCTCAGTTTGATACGCTAATGATAAATTAAATGCACGGTGCATGACATTCACATTTTATACGTAACCATTTAAGTTTTTTTTTGATAATTGGTAATTTATCATCATATTAATACTTGGGGTTTTAGCTTCAAATATTGTCTCTACTTTATCTTTTATTTAAAAATATTTCATATGTTCGACCTAAGATAGTCGGTAATTTATCATGATATATATCAATGCAAAAAATAGGTTCAAACTTTGTTTCCACCTTATCTCCCATTTTAAAATTTTCATATGTTATACCTCACTTAATCAAGATAGTTTTAACTTTGCAATTGATAATTTATCACTAAATAAAAAATAAAAAATTGTTAGCTGTTCACTTTTATACAATTGTTCACAAGGTATAAAGAGATATACGAAACTGATTAGGCTCCATGGTATTTCTTCTCTCATACATTAGGTGTGGGAGCTAATGGGTTTCAATACAGTATGCATGAGTTTTTTTTTTTGTAATAGAAGTGTTAAATACGCAAGAAAGGTCTTCAATTTTGGTTGTATTATTATTGAATATCATCTTGAAAAAATAAAAAATAAAAAATAAAAAACTTAATTGATTAGTTTTGAAAATGTAACATTATCTGCATGTCATATATCAAAGAATTTAAAATTAACATAGCTAGTTTGGACCTCTTGGTGACTTGGTCCATAATATTTTTAACGACTCCCATGAATTTTTTTACAAGAAATCTGTGTGTTTCCCGACTATAAATGTTTCTCCAAATTTTACGTCTGTGAACAATTCCATTTGTATTTCACCTCCATCTCCTCCTCTCTTTAATTGTCTCATTTCTAATTAAATTCTTTCAATTTTTTGATTGTCAATGGCATGTCAACTGAAGACATTGTTGATGCTACTTGTTTTCTTGCTGATATCAAATTTGCAACATTGTGTTAATGGAAGACCGCAAGTACCTTGTCTCTTCATTTTTGGGGACTCGTTGTCTGATAATGGAAACAATAACAACCTTGTGACAATGGCAAAAGCCAATTATCAACCATATGGGATTGATTTTCCTGAAGGACCCACCGGAAGGTTTACCAATGGTCGCAATATTGGTGATATCATTGGTATGCAAACTTACTCTTTCACAATATGTATACATAAATCGATGCATGTTACTTTCACATAAGTTTTTATATAATTTTTGGTTCAAATGATTATCCATTTTGAAGCATTTGATTTGGAACGTAGCAAATCTTTAATTAATGACCAAAAAAAATTGATTTTGGCTCCAAAACTAGCTTATATTTTTGTTAGGTCATTGCATATTTACTACAGTGTAAGAATTACTAGTAATTGACCTAAGTGTATTTCTTGTTACAATTCATTTTTGATTTGTTATTGATTTTTTCTTCCAAGGAAAGAAAAAATCGACCTTTCTACTTTACAAGTCTGTCTTTCTTCATTGTGGTTGTGTACTTGTGATGTGGTAAGTTGACGTGTTGACATGGTGCATTTATATTTCATAAGTCTTCTATTACTGTGGTTACCAAGTATTATTGTTTTCCATACTTTCTCGTTGCAGCTGAACTTCTGGGTTTTGAGAATTACATCCCACCTTTTGCTAATGCTGAAGGCTTCGAAATACTCAAAGGGGTCAATTATGCATCCGGTTCAGCAGGCATTCGCAATGAATCTGGACAACATCTGGTAATTTTAAGGTCATCTCCAGTGTGATGCATGCCAAACTTTGAGGAATCCCACATTTTCAGTCTGATATGTTTATTGCGAAATAGTATCATCTCAATTTTATCACGATTAAGATTTTATTTTTTTTAGATTTAACGGTATATAGATTGCCACATCGTTTAAAATTTTCTAGATGTACAGCAAGCTGTGAATCTCTAGATTCATAACACATTTAATCTGAAGTCTGAACCATTTCTTAAAATAATATAGTTCAGAATTGCAGGGTAATCGGATAAGCTTAGATAGACAATTGCAAAATCACCAATATACAGTCTCACACATCATTGAAATGTTGGGAGGTAATCACAAAGCAACAATATACCTAAGCAAGTGCATATACTCCATTACAATTGGCAGTAATGACTACCTGAGTAATTACTTCTTGCCAATGTTCTACCCTACTAGCCTACAATATACACCAGAGCAATATGCTAAGCTTCTTATCCAGCAACTCACTCAACAAGTAATGGTTAGCACAGATTCTTTCACATTTATTGTTGTTGTAGTTTGTTCCATCATGAATAAGATGGTATTTTGTCTCTTATTGATACAAGAAAACTAAATGGGACTTTTATGTTGATTCTAGACTTTGTACAGATATGGAGCAAGGAAGGTAGTCCTTTATGGGTTGGGTCAGCTAGGTAGTATTCCAGCTGTACTCTCTTTATGTGGAATTATTAGCTCTTCATGTGAGGAAAGCTTCAACAAAGTGGCCCAACTATTCAATGATAGGCTTATATCACTGGTGGCTGACCTCAACAAAAATCTATGGAAAGCAAAGTTTATCTTCATAAACACTACTAGTATGGAATACGCAAGTTCTACATTTCAAGGTAGACTGCCTAAACTGGTAACAGTCTTTGCACCTCTTTTGCCAATGCTATAGATTTTCTTCTTTTCCTTATGAGATTGAGATGAAATTTTGTGACAGGTTCCATTATTACAAATGCTTCTTGCTGTGAATTGTTGGGTTTTGGACAGTTCCAATGCTCTCCTTTAGGACATGTATGTCATAACAGGAGCCAATATATGTTTTGGGATGCAGTCCATCCAACTGAAGCCGCATATAGGTTCTATGGGGGAAGGGCATACAGAGCTCAGTCCCCAACTGATGCTTATCCATTTGACATCAGCTACCTCGCAAACCTCTAATGTACAAGATCACATGTAGGAAGATAATTCTCATGTGAAAGTCTGTAATGCCATTGTTTGCAATTCTTGTGCGACTGCCCAACTCATAATAAGGTCTATGTTTTGAAATGCTGGTTAGAAGAATGGAATAAAATTGACGATACTACATGGCTTCCAATAGGTTCAACTAATTAAGTTTTTATCCTCTAATAAGGGATTTGGGATTGAATCTCCCCTCCGCTAAAATATGTATTGGTAAAGAGCAATTGTCATGTAACACACGTTATAGATTCAAATCCAATTCTATCTAAAAGTAAAAAGAATATAATAAAAAAAAGAACCGAAAAAGAAAGAGGTTCAAGGTATTTAAGGTCAAACCGAGGTTCAACCGAGGTCGAACTGTAATAACATCATAAATTATTTAATAATTAAATTAAATACAAATAATAGATAAATTTTAAAAAAATGAGCAATATTAATTTAAAAAACATGGACAAATTAAATAATTTTCAAATACATTATCACAACTTTTAAATAAGAAAAAATAATAAATGATAAAGCATAAAACAATACATTACAATTATAATTAACAATTCAAGTATAAGTTATAACAAGAAATACAAAATAGGATTCAAATACTATCAGTCTTATTTACTTTTTTTTATATAATAGTGTCAACTAAATAAGATGTTAATATTATATGAAAAAAAATGTCTATTTTGTTTTAAAAAAAATTGTCAACTCATGAGATTTATCTCACTGAGCACGTCACCCACTGGCAATTTTAACTTTTAGTTTAAAAATAATTTTAAAGTAATAAAAAGGACATCTCATTTCCACAATCACATTTTCCAAGCAATCTGATAACTTCTTCTACACTTTTCTTTCCGGCACCTACTTCTAATATTTTAAATTTTGTGTCTTTCTCTCCTTACTTCTCAGTCTCACATCTTTGGTCTTTCTCAATTCTCAAGCAAATTATAATTTGAAGGTAAGTATCTCTTTCACAGCTTCATCCTTTACTCACTTTCCCTCTTTCTATTCCCGTCTCACTCATACTTCCTAAAGAACATAACCAGCCAACCTAAAATTGCTCTTCACGAAGAAATTTTCCAAGGAAGAAATCGAAAAAATCGTGTCCGGTTCAAAAAACCGTGCGGTTTGAACATGATTCGAGAGATTCACGGTAAAAATATAATTTCCGGTTTTTTGTGTTTAAAGAACCTTTTGGAATTAGATCAACAATGACACCAATACCCTGAATCTTTAAACCTTGCGATTTGGAATTAGCATTTATAACCCTTTTAAACTTGTACCGTTCCTATTCATTGGTTGATAAATAGTTAAAATATTTTAATGGTATAAATCATGGCTTTTAAAGATATTGTAATGTTAACTATTGTACAAATCTATTAAAATATTATAAATGACAAGAAAATATCTATTGAAAATCCATAACAAACTGTAAAAAATACATTTTATTTTTAGTAGTCTCCAAATACTTTAATTTCTTTAAATATTTAGTCAAGATTATTAATATTTATGCATTAACTTTTATTTATTTCATATTAATTAATTATTAAATTAATTATTATGTCAGCACGGTCCGACCTCGGTTCAACCTCGGTCTAATCTCAAAAACCTAGAATCTCTCCCCTTTTACGATTCTTTGAACTGTCCGGGTTTCAAAACCATGCCTCTCACCCATGCACGTGTCTTTTCATTTTTCTTTTTTTTTTACACTTCCCCACAATTTTTACACTTCACCTCATTTTTATTTACACTTCGGGTCTGTTTGGATAGAACTTATTGCTGAAAACTGAAAACTGAAAATACTGTAGTAAAATAATTTTAAAATGTGTGAATAGTACCGCGGGACCCATTTTTAATGAAAAAGTGGCTGAAAAGTGAAATTTGTGGATCCGTGAACAGTGCACGGATGCACTGTTCACGAAAGACAAGTCAACATCTGCGGCTGAAAAAAAAAAAAAAAAGCCTTGAAACGCAAAACGCAAAACGCAGCCCCTTTTCAGTTGAATCCAAACACATTCTCTCTCTCTCTCTCTCTCTCTCTCTCTCTCTCTCTCTCAGACTTTAATTAAATAAATTATTCATTTTATCTATTAAAATGATATATATTTAATATTATATGAAAAATAAATGCTTAACCATATATAAAATTGACCCTAAAAAAAAATCATATATAAAATTATAAATTTAATAATTAATTAATATACGAATTGCTGCCACACCCGTATTCTAATTTTTCAAATATTTTCTTATCGTCATATCGTATCTATACATGTACCCATACTGTATTTGTGTCTGTGCTTCCTAGATGCCAACTTGATTCAATTTGATAGGGGTTGAGGCCTGTACTCCATGTTGGCTCTGTTGGCTTTATTGTCTGCAAACCTTTAAGCTTACCGTCAAATTTACTTTTAGGGGGCGTGCTTGCGAAATATGAGAAAAGTTCAGAATACTGTTACATTTTTTATTGCACACCTGTGTAGGTTTTTATGGGCCAAATGGCGATGGTTGTTTCCCCTTTTTCTTTAATATTTTATTTTATTATTTTATATATTTTTAGTTCTATAATTAGAAGATGAGGATTTAAACTTTGAGTATCTTCATAATATCAGGATGTTTTAATTAGTTAAGTTATATGGCTCTTAGTTGTTGACAAAGTATAAAATGAAACCTAATTAACTCCATGATATTAAAATGTACCAACTAGTTGAGTTATAAGACTTTAAGTTATTGACGAAGAATTAAATTTGATGAAGAGAAATATTCTCTCCCACTTTTTTTGTTTTATTTGATGCTCTATCAAATTAAGTAATTTTCTTTCCAGGTTTATAATTAATAGAAAAATTACTAACACTGTTAATAGATTTCATTAAATTAAAAAAAAAGTATAAAAATCGAGCTAAACGAATTCTTCTCTCCCACTTAATCTGTTTCACATTATGTTTCACCAAATTAGACAACATTGTTCCTAGTTTATAACTAATACACAAATTACTCATACCTTCAAAAAATTTAATTAAAATTCAAAAAATTAATGAAAAAGTGTAAGTTTTTCTAAATCCGTGCACTAGTCACATTGAAATGTTCATTGAGCCTTTCATGACACAATTTCAACCTTAAAATTTTTGTAGGAATAATAATAATTTTAAAAAATAGACATAGAGAAAGGAAAAAAAATTATGAAAATCACAAATTTCTTTTTCCCTCATAATTCTTGTAGCTATGAAGATAAAATAGAATAAAATTTTTTTTAAGTATGATTCCCCCTGTAAAACAAGAAGTCACACATAACATTTTCCCCATGTAAAAGAATATACCAACTTTTCGTTATTGAACTCATTGTAAGTAATAACATTTTAGTATTTTCAACAAAAACTTTCATAATACGTGGTTAATATAGGTCAATGTTCCATGACAACCAGAGCTTTCATATGCCGGCAGTACTTCCCTGTCGGTGCGTAACAGTAGGATCGTTGTGCCATTTCACGGATGCCCCATCCAAAACCCACAGCCTTTTCCTTTGTAGCAAAAACTTGCATGCACTTCAAACACGTAAACACCTGAGTTGGACTTCATGCACAGCTCCTTAATGCCTTGGCCAACAAATCATAATAGATTGCCAAATTCGGAAATGACTTCTTCAGTGTTTTTGCACCATCTGTCGTGACACATTGTTTGAAGTAGGACACATCAATTTGTTATCCTTTTCATGGACAATTGAATATTCTAAACACTTAGTTGTATTGATGACTTAAGACCAACATTTGTTATCTTTTTCATGGACAGTTGAATATGATGCAACTATGTGTTTGAATTTAATTTATATGATTAATTACTCAACTAATTAATGCCATAAAATACTTAATTGGAAATCAATTACTTGTTTATTAAAGCATGAAATTACTACCGTGTGCTCTTGTCGTGATGATCACTCTACAAGTATAAATGTTTGTAGGGGTACGGGGGCAAGGGTGGAGATTTAAGTCTCTAAGAGAGTTTTACACACTTAGATTAGATTAAAGTAAAATTTTTATTTTGTATAAAAAATTAAAAAAAAAAACATGGAATTAATTTTATTACGAATTAAACATCAACAACATGTAGACTAAAAAAGCTAAGCACTTTCTTACAACTAATTCTTCTTTTTCTTGCTACTCCTTATTTTTATTCAAATTCATGACCATTCCATAAAATATATTCCATAGAAGTGCTTCTTAAAATCATCAACATGAGCCACTTGCAGACACAAAGCCACAGTCAAAGATCCATCTCCATCATGACTTGGAAGGACAAGCGAGTCTCCATCAATATCATGTGTTCCTAGCCCCATATAAATCTCCTTCCCCCATCCAAAATCGAGGCCATAGATTGGCAAGCTCAACCAGCTTACAACCCCAAAATTTGGATTTCCATGGAAAGGTCCTTGTGTGCTCCCCACGGAATGAATGTCTTGAACAGCGTCAAGTCCGGTTGATTCTTCAGAAAATCAATACCCAAATTCACAAACTCATCATTCACTTTCTTGATAGCCTCTCTTACCCTACTTGAACCATAGCTTAATGGTTTGGACATCAAATCCACAGCACGACTCGTAGCAAACACATCCAAAGTTGCATTGCCAAAGTAGTAGAGGCGACGCCACTCAGTAGCCAGGGTGTTCCTAGGAACACCCTGGCTTGAATTTTTTATTTATTTATTTATATATATATAAATAATTTAATTTTTTTATTTATTTCCCTTAAAAAAAAAATAGGAACACCCTCAAGCAATATCAAGAACACCCTCAAAAATTTTATGCCAAACATATTTTGAACTAAAAGGCATACAGAAGTAGGGGTGTGTGCACACATGAGGTGTGTGCTAACGCACAGTAGGGTGTGTGTTAGACTTCTAATAGTTAGTAAAAAAAAATGAATGAAGCAACTAAACACCAATAATTAATAATTTAATTAACTAATACATTATAAAAGACAAACAAATTAAATTATGTTAGGCTAAACAACAATTAATAATTTAATAATTAATGAAACAACAATACAACAAATTATAGTTTATAAAAGACAAACAAATTTATGAAACAACTAAACAACAATAATTAATAATTTTATTAATATTTCAAATAAACTTATAGTTTATTGTACTGGTACCTTTGTTCATTAATTTCTTTTCTTTTTATTTTTTTTAATTTTTTTTCCTTTATAGGTTTTTCGGTGTACAGAATGTAAATTTGTTTTGGTTTTAAGAATTTTTTTTTAAGTACAAACTTCATGCTTGCCAAATTTTGAATTTCGGCCGGTATTTACCGAAATGTCCCGAAACACCTGAAATAGACCGAAATGACCCAAAATTTTTTCAAAGTGAAATAGAAATATCTTGGACAAAATTCCTGGAGTCGCCACTGCAAAGTACCCAATTGACAATGGTGTACTCATGCGCCTTCTTAAGTCAACACAAACACATAATGTCGTAGGTTGTTCATTTTCGTGTTTACATGCTTTGCATGCACATCTCCAAATGTGTCCCGCCAAAGTCCATACCGAGTGTAACCACGCTCTAAATCACTACTGCTCTGATCTTCATTTGCCATCTTCTTTAGCTTTTCGACTTGGTTTTTTGTAAGCTTTAACATGGCCACCGTAGTCTTCTTTCGCACTTCTAGATCATCCAATTTCCCAAGCAAGAGTAGTAGTTGAATAAAAGCCTCATGGTCTATGCATGGACTGGCTCTTGGGTGACCCCCAGCTCTTAAAACCCTTCGATCAATGAAATGGTGGTGTCCCTAATGGCTCACCTCGAGCAAGCCTAGCCCACTCTGTAAATATGTGTAGTGCACTTGGTCCATCAGGCACTGCATGTGATGTTAATAGGCCAAGACTAATGCCTCCGCACTTGAAGTTTGTGAGTTGCACCAATAATAATGGCATTTCATGAATTGGGACACTAAAATTTACACCTGGGAATAGAAATTCATACTTTGCTGTGGTAGAAAAGTCACCAAAATCTTCTAATCTTGACTCAGATTCAGCTTCAAAGAATTGAACCCCTTTAGCATTGCAATCAATCTGAAGACGGCCTTTGCCTATCCAATGCAAACGACCAGCAATTGGATAGAAAGGCACCGATGCTTTCCTTAGCGACTCTTTTAGAGTATTGGTAATGTTTTCTGGTGGTAAAAGCCTTAAGATTAAAATGGCTACAATTTTGTGTGTGTGTGTGTGTGTGTGTGTGTGTGTGGCTATAGGATTTTGTAGGCCAAATGGGGATGGTTGTTGCTTCTTCTTTTTTATTTTTTATTTTATGTCTTCTGGATGGTTGTTGGCTCATGCTTCTATATAAAGCAGCATTTTTTTTTAACCTATAATTGAAAATTTGGAGGAGAGGATTTGAATTCTGAGGGTGATTTTTGCATGGATTATTTTTATCAACTTATTTTATTATGTAATTTATTTTTGCTAATATTTATAGGTCTTACTATACTTTTTGATACTATTCATGGATCTCACTGTACTATTTTAATTAACTTTTATCTTTATGTACAGTACTTTCAACAAAAAAATTTCAGTTTCAATAAAATAAGCGGATCCTAACTAACAGCACTAAATATCTTCAACGAATCAAGAACTTGCATGCACAACAAACACGTAAACAACTGAGTTGGACTTCATGCACAGGCAGCACGTACAGCTCCTTAATGCCTTGACCAACAAATCAAAAAAAGATTGCCAAATTCGCAAATGACTTCTTCAGTGTTTTTGCACCACCTTATCCTTATGGTAAGTCGTGACACATTGTTTGAAGTAGGACACATCAATTTGTCAAGTACGTAGGACACAAGTATATTTATGTTATTGTGAAGTCGTGTATGTAAGAGAATTTCTATTATCTTATTTTCTTTTCAATCAATTAAAGAAATTTATATTTATTTTCCTCGTTCCATTTTTCCTTCCCTTCAATCAAATATTATACAGTAAAAAACTAAACTCTTTTTCTATTTCTAATGTGTTCCATCCTCCTAATCAAAAAGAGCTTTTGTCATGTGTAATTTTCCTTTAAATTATATTAATGAGGATTATAAATGAATCAAGTTCTTTATATAAAAAAACTCCTGCTTAACTCAAAAAAATGCTTATTTACCTTCACTTGTTTAGCCGACAAGCCAAATCCAAGCACAAGTTTCATCTTGACAATTAAACGAGCCAAGTCAAACATAATAATGTATTTTTGAATAAGCTTATGAACATGACGTTTAATTTACCTATATAATATTATCTTTATAAATGTAAACTCGTCTAAAAATATATTTATATAGACTTGAATTTGGATTGTGTAATCTAAAAATTGGTCATATGATATTAAACTAAGATTTGTAGTTTTGTTGATAAAATAAACTATCCATTCATAGTAAACAAATTATAAATTTGTGAAGGTTAAAAAATTTTAGTCATGTTTAACTATATATGGTAAAATAATATGTTAATCGAATTAATATTCCCCTTGTCCCAAATTATTGTTTATGAATTTCAATTTGGGATGTTCCAAAATGTTGCCCTCTTTGAAAAGATAATAAATTAATTTTCTCACATACCTTTTACACTTTATTTTTAAAAAGCAATATATTCTTCTGTTTAAATTAGTGGGATAGTTTCAAAAACTTGTACTTTTTAAACCAAAAGGCAAACCATTAAATAATGTTAACTTAAATCTTTGATGTTCTAAATAGGACCAACAATATGGGACAAAGTTAGTAGCTTGCGAATAAGTTTCAGCTTATTCGACAATAAAGTAAACTAAGTTTAAACTTGTAATCTTTTTTGGTAAGTAATAAGCACAATTTTGGCTCCCATACAAACTAAAACTAAATGAACAAATGTGAACCTTTAATACTCATCTCAACTCTTTTGATACCCTAATATAAATCACAAATAATATTCTTGAAATGTATTAAATCATGATTTTTTTTGTTAAAATAAATATATATAATACACATAAGTGAATAATAATAATAATAATAATAATAATAATAATAATAATAATAATAATAATAATAATAATAATAATGTTGGAATCAAAATATGTGTTTTAAATCATAAAGTGAAAATATTTTTTATATGCTTTAATATGCACAATATAAGATAAGAAATATAATAATAGCAATACTGAGTGATTTTTTTTTTTTTTAATTATGGATATGAATGCAACATAGTGAGGGATGCAAATGTAACAAATAAATCCATGCCCTCTCAAAATCTTTTTCATTTTATGAGATACAAAATAAACCATGTTATAGTTTTCTTTTATTTAAGAAAAAAAAAAACTCAATGCATTTGTATCCCTAGCCTAGCTCTCTAAATATAAAATGAAAAAGAGTTTGTTTTTAGGAAAAAAAAAAAGAAAGAAAAGAAAAGATTTTGATAGAGAGATGCTAAAATATATGCTTTAAATGCATATATTGTTAATGAGTTATATATGACAAAACAAAGTTTTAATATTAAGAGAAATAAAATAAGATATTAATACTTTAAATAGGTATTTGTATTTTTTTTTCTTAAGTATGAAGGGGCTATTAATTTAAATTTGCACTCTAAAAAAGTGTTAAGAAACTATAGGTAGTGGAGCCGTGGAGGGGGGAGAAATTCGAAAAGCCAGCCCTTCTCCCCTCTGCCCTTGATCTGAGTGTGTATATATAAGAGGATCCATGAGTATTTTTACTGAAGGAGGCCCTTATATTCGACATCCATTATTCTGCTTTTGGTGATCTGACATTTCAAATCGGTGGAGATAGATATATAGAGATCAAAATTGGCGTATGAAGACTAGATTAACAAATGCTTATAATCTCAACATTACAAATGTAAAATGATTCACTATGTTTATGGGCTCACCCTTAAAATAACTTTTTTTTAAAAGAAAAGACTCTAAAAAATTGGTTGAATAATAATTTAAAAAAAGGGAAAAATTAATGATTTTTAAAAAATTTTATATGTTTTTTAGTTAATTTTTTGTTGTGACAGTTTAATAGAAATTTCATTCAATGATCAAATTTCAACACACACACAAAAAAAAAAAAAAAAAAATTAAAAATCAGGTACAATAACTTAGATTAAAAATATTAAGTTTTCTAATTAAATTCAAAAACTTTGTTGCATTGATTATTAAATACTAACATTTGTTATCTTTTAAATAAGATGACTCAACTATATGCCATGAAATACTTAATGGGAAATCAATTACTTGTTTATTCAAGCATTAAATTAATTTCTTACTGAACATCAACAACATATAGACTTAAAAAGCTAAGCACATTATTACTACTTATTCTTCTTTTTCTTGCTACTACTTGTTTTTATTCAAATTCATGGCCATTCCATAAAATATATCCTTTCTTTTCTTTTCATTTTCCCACTAAATATCTTCATAGAAGTGCTTCTTAAAATCATCCATATGAGCCACTTGCAGACACAAAGCCACAGTCAACGATCCATCTCCATCATGACTCGGAAGGACAAGCGAGTCTCCATCAAAATCATGTGTTCCTGGCCCCATATAAATCTCCTTCCCCCATCCAAAATCAAGGCCATAGATTGGTATGGTCAACCAGCTCACAACCCCAAGATTTGGATTTCCATAGAAAGGCCCTCGGGTGCTCCCCACGGAATGAATGTCTTGAAATGGTGTCAAGTCCGGTTGATTCTTCAAAAAATCAATACCCGAATTCACAAACTCATCATTCACTTTCTTGATAGCCTCTCTTATCCTACTTGAAGCATAGCTTAATGGTTTGTACATCAAATCCCCGGCACGACTCGTAGCAATCACATCCAAAGTTGCATTGCCAAAGTACCCAATTGGCAATGGTGTACTCATGCGCCTTCTTGAGTCAACACAAACACCTAATGCCGTAGGTTGTTCATTTTCGTGTTTACGAGCTTTGCATGCACATCTCCAAATGTGTCCCGCCAAAGTCTCATACCGTGTGTAACCACGCTCTAAATCGCTACTCTGATCCTCATTTGCCATCTTCTTTAGCTTTTCAACTTGGGTTTTTGTAAGCTTTAAAATGGCCACCGTAGTCTTCTTCTTTCGCTCTTCTAGACTATCCAATTTCCCAAGCAAGAGTGGGGGTTGAATAAACCCCTCGTGGTCAATGCATGGACTAGCTCTTGGGGGATCCCCAGCTCTTAAAACCCTTCGATCATGAAATGGTGATGTCCCTAATGGCTCACCTCGAGCAATCCTAGCCCACTCTGAAAAGAAGTGTAGTGCACTTGGTCCATCAACCACAGCATGTGATACCAATAGGCTAAGACTAATGCCTCCACACATGAACTTAGTGAGTTGCACCAATAATAATGGCATTTCATGAATTTGGACACTATAATCTACACTTGGGATTAAGTACTCATACTCTGGACAGGGAGAGAAGTCACCAAAATCTTCTAATTTGGACTCAGATTCAGCTTCGAAGAATTGAACCCCTTCAGCATTGCAATTAATTTGAAGACGGCCTTTGCCTATCCAACGCAAACGACCAGCTATTGGATAGAAAGGCACCAATGCTTTGCTTAATGACTCTTTAAGAGTATTGGTAATGGTGTCTGGTGGTGAAAGCCAGTTTTGTGTTGGACGGTAGAAATAGATTGTGGAAACATGAGTTGTGGTACCAACTTGATCTAATTCTGATAAGGGTTGGGGGCCATTCCATGTTGGCTCTGCTGGCTTTACTGTGCAGCAATTCTTTAAGCTTACTACCATTATTTCTTTTAGAGAATGATTGAAAGAGATGAGAAAATGTTGGAATAATGGTTACATTTTTATTGTATAGCTATTGGTTTTTATAGGCCAAATGGAGGTGGTTGTTTCTTCACACTTTTTTGTTCACCAACAAACTTGAGAATTGAGAAAAGGATTAATGGCACTTATCCTCCCCAAATTATGGGGTCAGTTGTAATGTCCCAAAAATATACAATTGATTAATGTTGTTAAATTTTTTTTTTTTTTGTAAAGCTATTGGGTTTATTAGGCCAAATTGGGATGATTGTGATTCATACTTATAATTTGTTCACCGTTGCTCGGAAATATTTGTAGAATTATGAAAATGTAATTATATTTTTCAATTTATATATTTTTGGTTGAACTTAATGACAATATTTTAAATAAAATACATTAAGTTTTTTAATTAAATTCAAATACCAGGTTGTATTGACTATTAAATCCTAATACTTATTTTTTTCAAGGATAATGAAATTCAATGCAACTTTATTTCTATTTTATTTTTAAAAAAAAAATTCCGATTTCATGTATTGTACTCAAGTTTTATCTTCAAAAAATTTATAATTTTCTATGTTAAATTTTTTATTGTTATTTGAATTTAGCAACTCTCTTGGGGCAATTTGCCTATTGCCCATGATTCATGGATTCAATGCTCAATTTTGTACTAAAAAAAGAAAACTCCAACCGAATCCATAATTTTAGGGAAGAGTGCAATTAACCCATGAAGAAAAGATGTTTCATTCAGCTGCCGCAAATGATGTATCCAGTTGAATCCAAATATTCTGTCCATTTTTCCTATCCTATTTTATGCTCTACAAATAAAAAATTGTCAAGTGTCCACCTACTTAATTAAATGCTAATTTAATTTTTTGTCTTCTCTTATTTCAGTTTCCTAAAATAAATAAAATCAACCCCTCGTTATTTTCAAATCCATCACTAGGGACATGTATAGAGAAATTGCGTTGTCATGTCATCAACTAGCATCTATTAATTGAATCCACCAACCTATGGTCTATTTTGGTGGATTGATAAAGTATATTAGAAAACAAACTAATATCAAGTGGCTTTGTGGCTGTGATTTTCTGTTCGTATTTAACTTAAATTGCATTGGGTATAGACTTTGATATTATTGTCTTAGGAATTTAGGATCCTGCATTTGCTTTTGAAGTAGAAGGGGACTATTTCATGATATGGGAGTACGCTCGGGTCCATTTGGTTCAATTTTAAGAAGAATTTTATAATAAAACAAACATTTTCAGCTTGAGAAAACTTTGGTTGAACGTACATCCAACATATTTGAAAAATTGTATAGTATATCGGAACACAAACTTAACTGGTGGTGGATAGTTGTCAATGGCACCAGTGCTAGTTAGAGGTGGTGGCTGGTAAGGCTTGTGGACACTAGGGGTTATTTTAGGGAGTCGCCACCTAGTTTTTCAATAGTCTAGGAACCATATATATAGCGTCCCTTCAAGGAAGGACCTTTGATCTTACTACCAGAGTATGGGTTCGGAGTTTAGGTATGCTCTTGGGAAGGTGTTAGGCATCCAAGATTGTCTAACCCTAAGGTTGGCTTCCCATCATTGTGTCTTATACCTTAACCTTATTAAAAACAACCTCAACACTTGCATCCTAAACTCACACACACACTAGTATGCATCTAACATACAACATGACATCTTTCATCCCAAAACAC
This sequence comes from Castanea sativa, assembly GCF_040712315.1. NCBI lineage: Eukaryota > Viridiplantae > Streptophyta > Magnoliopsida > Fagales > Fagaceae > Castanea > Castanea sativa. Next base: position 5,431,149 of record NC_134019.1, on the reverse strand, counting down.
ATACAGCCTATCTTAAAGCAAAAGAGAACCAAACACACAAAAGAAACCATAGCATTCATTTAGCATGTGAAAACCCTATCATACATCTAAAACAAGGCAGTGAGCATATCATCAAACACAACACATATCATAAACTAGGCATTAACACATTAGAAACCCTAATCATACATCTAAGCATGTTTCATCATATTACCAAAATACAAATGCATGGACATTTTTAATGCATGACTTACCATTTACTTACCTCTCAGCAACACAGCACCCATGGCATTGATGAATGGCATGTAAATGAATGGCATGGTATCAAAATGAAAGAAAAACCCTAATCTAGCATGTGATAGCAAACAAGCACAGGTACAAGCATGTATAAGCATGTGAACAGACTTTGAAAAGGGGGTAAAGCATGTGAAACAAACCAAGCAAAAAATGTGGGGAATCTAGATTAGGGTTAGGCAGAGGCCTACGTACGTAGGTTTTAACCTGTGTATGTATGCTCATGACATACATGCGTGAGACTTGTTCAAAAACCCTAACCCAAAAACCTGAAACAAAAAGTAGAGCACAAACAAAAACCTAATTCTAACTATCTAGCATGCTTAGAACATAACAGAATTATAAAACTAACCTAAGCAAACATATAAAAACCTAAATTACGCAAAGAAGCAGGACTAAAACTAAAAAGAAAGACAAAAAATGAAAAAAAAAAAAAAAAAAAGGAAGAAAGAAAGAATACCTTAAAGCAAAAGCTCATAGACTTGATTTTTGACCGTTCTCTCAGTCAAATCTATCTCAATTCAATAAAACAGCGATTAGAAACTCTAAACTTAAAAGATCTCCTGATCAAATAAAAATGACTTGAGAGTGTTTTGTGAAAAACTCCTTTTTGATTCACTATTTTCTAGTGAATCTTAGGTTTTTTCCATGAGATTTCTATGTATTTTGAAAATGTACCAAGTAAGACTTTTTATAGTGGAAAAAATGAGGTTTGGAACGACTCCCAGACAATGTGGGATTTATTTCAAACTTCAGCTATTATTACAAAAAACTTGTCTTTCTTATGCTTCTAAAACCCTAGCTCGTACATAGGAACGTGCCTGCATACACATGCTTTGGCCTGCGTATGCAGGCTACGACCCACATACGCAGGCCAAGAGCCACTTTGGTCATTTTATTTTCAAAAATAGATTTTTGCTCATTTAAAAGATTATATTTTCCATTTTAACGCTCTCTGAGTCAATTTAATATCTGATTAGGCTCTAAACTAGCCTTGGGCCTTATAGTTCGAGCATCATTGGGGAACAGGGGCTTAAGTTGTAAATGGTACAAAATGCAGTGTTTATAGGGCTATGTTGGTTTCTATTTTATTTATTTTAGGAAATTGAATTAAAAGAAGTAAAAAATTAGTATTTAATTAAGTAGGTGGACACTTGGCAATTTTTTATTTGTAGAACACATAATAGAATAAAAAAAGTGAAATAGAAGATTTGAATTCTATGCAGTTTGCCAAAATGAGAATTTCATGAGTGCTATGGCTTTGAGGCTAGCTACACGAAACCCAATATGTACGTGTCCAGCCTAAAGGTATCACATTTAAGCTCTTTAATAAGCTTTCATTATCAGCAACCAACAGAACCTGCCAAGTCCCCTATTCTGTTTGAAATTGGAGAATGTGAGAGATGTGAGTGGAAGAGAAGAACCTGTGTGTGGGGGCGATGACTAATGAGTAATGTTATAAGACTAAGGCAAGATTTTATATATATATATATATATATACACACACTGATTTTAGCAATTTTTATTTTATTTTAGCAATTTCACTCAATAAAATTATATTTGATCCCCTTAACAATATCATTGATCTTTTTAAAAATTATAAATTATAAATAAACTCATAGATATAAAATCCTCTAATGCATTTTGTGTTTTCCAATTTAAGCTTCACCAATCACAACTTGACACATATCATTTTTCTTTCTTTGTAAATAAACAAAATTTTAAAATGGAAAAAAAAAAAAAAAAAAACTGTGGCAAATGATATACCAATTGGCGGAGACGGAATTTTATTCCCTCAAAAACTCATGAACTTTTATATTTAGCATGTTCCACTCAAAACATTTTAATGAATTTTCTCTCAGCAATCAGTCTTGAAATGAGAGGCCTAATTTTTGGTCAGTCACTGCAGCTCTAGTTAAAATAGATTTCGGACTAAACTGGTAGATATCTTGCTAAGCTAAGCAATGGTATTCACTTGCTTTACCCTCCTGATATTTCTGTAGCTACTAGAATCCCTTGCATCTCTCCCTCTTTTGCTGCTTATACACTTGCATTTCTTGGGATGAATATATGTTATGAGCATAATTTGATGGATTTCTTTAAACACAATGTAACACAAACTATTTTTCCTAACCCGTCCTTATAACATGTATATCTTGTTGGAAATATTTTAGTGAATAAACAAGTTTTGATATAAAATTAATATCCCAAATAATTAGCAAGAGCATAAAAATAAAAAGGAGTTTGGAATGATCTCACAATGCTATAGAATCACGCTACGAAAGCGTTGTCTTTAAAGGTTGATTCGTATCACCCGGAGTAAAACTCGGTGCAACTAATTTTCTTGGCCAAACAACCCCCCAGGATTAGATTAGAGCATCAACTATCATGATGAACACACTTCCACTCACAAACGTTTAAGAACAACCCTCTATTGCCTTTCCTTAGAAAAAATATAAATTGTAAAAAAATATGTGGGAGAGACATATAATAGGACGTGTATATCTAAATATAGAGTAGTAAAATATGACTTATAAGAAAGGGTGTGATGATGGGTATTATGTAGGCTATTTATGACAATAATAACATATAGTTATTGGTAACTAATACCCATAAAATCCAATGGCTATATTATCCATTATTGCCCAACGGCTATTTTTCTCATAATTTCCAATGGCTATTTTACTCATAAATTCTCAACGGCTAGAAAATAAATAATAATAAAAGTATTTAGAACACACACCCGCACCAACAATCCTCCACATGTTACAAACACAAAATAGGAAAGGCAAGCAACTAAAGAAAGCATGCATCAATATGGTACTAAAAGGTTTTAACCGTACTTAGGATAAATAAGTGGGAATTAAAAGACGATGGTGGAGTTAGAACTCTTTTAACCAAGTTATTAGTAATCCAAACTTACCACCCACATAACTTTCTTTACCAAGGCTGTTCTTAAGTGGGTTGGCACCTTATCCAGGCCATGTGCCACTAGGTTTCATGAGATCTCTAGAGACCTACCCAAAAAGTCTCATAGGAAGTGGCACAACTTCCACTGACACATAAGTGGCATCCATCAAGAATGCGTGCAGGACACCCCATCCCAACAGGTAGGGAGTATGGATCCATTAAGAACCTAAAGCTTAACCTCCAATAATCTGCAACTTAGTTAGTGGCATCCATCAAGAGTGCGTGCAGATACACCCCATCCCAAAACATAGGGATATGGATCCATTAAGGGCATAAAGCTCAACCTCCAACAATCTGCAACTTAATTGGTAGCATCCGTCAGGAGTGCGTGCAAATACACCCCATCCCAACAAGTAGGAATATGGATCCATTTAGAGCCTAAAGCCCAACCTCCAACAATCTGCAACTTAGTCAGTGGTATCCATCAGGAGTGCATGCAAATATACCCCATCGCAACAGGTAAGGATATGGATCCATTAAGAGCCTAAAGCTCAACCTCACCAAGTTCTGCAACTTAGTACTGTCTCACACCATAGGGATGGACTCATCACTAATCTCCTTACCGAGATAACGAAAAACACATAACAAACGACAGTGTCCACATGGACCACTAATGACCTTTACCCATTTAACTTCTTGTGTGGAATCACCCATCATAGAGGTTGGGCATTAGCCATAGTGTCACAACTTGGGTATCAATTGAATCCCCCTAGATGCCTCACTCACCAGCCTTCTTACTAGTGGTTTGGTCAAAAATTTGGCCTTTTGTTAGGTTCTAAGGATTTAGGATCTAAATGTTTTAGAACTTCAATGTGTATATGTTGGCAAACCATGATCAAAACGTTTAGTCTAGATTTGGGCTACTTAAAGTATATTTAATGTAAAGTTAGAATCGAGTAATTGCAAAAAATTACTATTCACTTTCTGCAAGGCTCAATCGATCGAAAATTAGACTCAATCTATCGAAGCTCGTGCAGATTGTTTTTCTGTAGAATTTTCCAACTCAGCCCAAGCCCGTTTGACGTGTAGGGTTTTATGTTTTGCCTTAAGTATAAAAAGAAAAACCCTAGCCACGTTTTTAGGTTGTTGTTTATGCTATATGTGTGAATCTCTTGTGAGATCTAGAGGTGTTTGCCTTTATACATACTTAGGGTTATCAAGATCAAGATTGATGTTGAGAGCTTGGTGATCATTTCAGTTGCTGTATAAAGAACTTAAAGAAATACAAGTGGTATAGTTGTGGATGCTATGGATTTGAGAAAGAAGTAGTCTATGGACTCGGAGCTATCACGTGGCAGTAAGTTTTCTACTCGAGGTAGCAATAGGATGTTAGTGGTCTAAGTTGCTATTGTAAAACTTCAATTCTTTCATAGTGGATCTGTTTTACATTAAGGATAGCTAGGTTAAATCCTCTCCAGGACCGGTTTGGTTTTCCTAGGTTATCATATCGTGTGTTATTTACTTTTCCGCACTGCTTTGCATGATATAATTTACTTGTGTTAACCTAAATTTGAATAATTTACCTAAGTTAATCACTTGGCTAAATAACTAAGTTAAACAACTTGTGTTTTAAGGGTATTAAAGCAGGTTAGCTCTAGTGTTTAGATCATTTGATCTAAGAGTTGATCCTTGCCACCTACTGTCATTAAACACAATCACTCTCTTGTGATTCCACCTCACTTTGATGGGAATAACTATGCCTACTGAAAAGTAAGTATGAAAGCATTCCTAAAATCTATTGATGAAAGAGTCTGGAATTCTGTTGAGTACGAATAGGAGAAGCCCACTACTCCAGTTAGTGAGTGGTAAACTTTTCAGAAAGAAACAGCCGTTTTTAATAGCAAAGCCATGAATGCTATTTTTAATGCTGTTTCTATGGAAAAATTCAAGAAAATCTCTAATGTTGAGGTTGCTCATACTGCTTGAAATATTTTCCAACCTGTGCATGAAGGTACAAAAGCAGTTAAAATCAATAAGTTGCAGTAGTTAATATCTAGATTTGAAAGTATTAGGATGTCTAATGATGAAAGTTTTGATGAATTATATGCTAAGCTTAATGACATTGTTAATTCTGCTTACAATTTGGGTGAAATCTATGATCAACCCATGATTGATAAGAAGATACTTAGATCTTTGACTGAGGACTTTAGAGCCAAAGTGACTGCCATTACTGAAAGCAAGGATGCAGACTCCATCCTTGTTGATGAACTTATAGGATCTTTCCAGTCCTATGAGTTAGACCTACTTAAGACAAACAAATCCAAATCAATGGCTCTTAAGTCAGTTGATGATGTTGAAGGGAATGGATTTGATGATGAACTCTTTGCAACAGAGATTGCATATCTTGCCAAGAACTTTAGAAACTTTCTTAGAAACAACAACAGAATGGCAAGAGGTAAAAACAATGTTGAACCTAGAAATTTTAGAAGGAATGATCCCACTAAAGTGAACAATACTGAAAAACCTAAAGAAAAAGTAGGTCAAACCTCTAATAATTCTATGGGTCAACAATGTTTTGGTTGTCAATGGTATGGTCATGTGAAATTAGAATGTCCTACATTCTTGAGATCAAAGGGTAAGACTATAGCTGTAACCCTTAGTGATGATGAAGTTTCTGATAATGAGTCTGGTAGTGATGAGGATGGAAACTTCATTACTTTCATAGCTACTGCTATAGTTGATGAAAGTGTTGTGGTTGATGAGAACCCTTCTAATGGGGAACTCTTTGAGAATGCTGATTTGCAAGAAGCCTATAATAAGCTTTGCAAGGTTTCTACAAAGAATTCTATGAATGTTGATTTAGGCTTACAGAAAATTATTTCTCTTGAACTTGATAAGAAAGCTCTTGAAATTATTTGATGCTAATGAATTGCTTGATAAGGTGAAGACTGAGAACATGTTGTTGCTTGACAAAGTTAAGAACTTGGAACTAAAATTATCTGTTGCTAGAGAACAAACAAATAGGTCTGCTAGTTCTAAACTGAATCACATGTTGAGCGTTCAAAAGTCTCCTTTAGAAAAAAGTGGTCTAAGTTTTGTAGAAAGCATCACTTTGTCTGAAACTCAATCCACAAATTTTGTTCCTTCTTCTGAACCTCCCGTGAGCGAGATTATCAAACCAATAGAAGTTACACCTCCTAGGAAGATTAGGGTTGATCTCAAAGAGTCTAGGCCTAAGACTCCTAACCCTCCTAAGGATAAGTTGCATGATAGACCTGCATGGGTTTGTCATTTTTGTGGAAAGTCTGGGCACATTCGTCCAAACTGTTTCAAGTTGCAAGCTACTAAGTGAGTAAATAAGTAAAAAGTACCTAAGCCTCAAGCACAAGATCCTATGGTACTTATTGGTGAATTGGTAAAGGTTTTAAGCCTTTATTCCAATCTTGGAGTTGCTCATTATTCTAATCAGAATAATAACTCCAATGCTAGAGTTGCATCTAAAAAGTTTTGGATGCAAAAGGCTCAATCTAATTGAGTCTTTCTGACATGGTCCTTGTGTTTCATCTCTCTATTCTTTGTGACCCTTCTTCTTTGTTATTCTTGTTTTCTTTGTTTTTCTAGGATTTGTATTTCATATCATTCATGCATTTCATGCTAGGTTTTTTTTTTTTTTCAAATTAAAAAAAAAAAAAGTGTTTTGCATTATTTTTCTTGGATTTGAAATCAAGGCTGGCCATATTATCTTTACATAACTTGTTTATGTAATTTGTTTAACTTGGATGAGCTTATTTTATTGCACTTTACTAGTTTGAACTTTGTAGTGCATGTTGTGTGGGAAAGGTTTATAATTTTTGATAATTTGATCTTAATCTTGAAGTCACATGCTTTTAATTGTTGAACTTGAACTTAATGAGAAGAGCATAAATAATCATCTCACCACTGTTTACTGGCCAATCATGAACACCTTAGTGCATATCATAAGATTTTGTATTCAAGAAAGTGTAGCACATGCACAAAAAGAACATAAGGTGTAGCCTCGAATTAATGATAAAATTGGTGTGTACATTATTGGGCTAATCAATTCACAATGAAATAAAATTTGTGTGTACATTATCTTGACTATTCTAATAATTTCAAAATCAAATAAAATTGGTGTGTATATTATGAATCAAAATAAGAAACTTACATGATTGCAAGCTTATTTTCTAGAAGATATGGGAATTATATGATGTAACTCATTAAGTGATAGTCTCTTTCAACTTCATGTGATGAATTTTGTAGAAATTGAGATTGATTACTATCTACATATCACTTCACATGTATCTCAAGCTTTTGCTAGATACACACACTACACAAGTTACTCTTTGTTAAACTTAATACATGATATTGTGTGTGATCTTGTTGTGACCATCCAAGTTTAAAAAATCATTGATTTTAATGCAAAATGTGTTTTAAAGTTTGAGATTTGAGGAAAATTGATTGAAAATCTTGTTTTTGGAAGATTTGGGTTAAATTCAAGGGTTTTTGAAAAACTTTTCATCTCATACTCATGCATTTCATTCATAAAACAATGTGCTTTAAGGTGTTTCTGCATTTAAATGCTCTGTTTTTCAAAAAATTGAATTTTTGAGATTTTCGATTGATCGAAAGTGTTATTCGACCGATCGAAAATGCGATAAAAAATTAGGTTTGGATCTGCCTGGCTCGATCGCTGCTCAATTGATGCTGGATCGATCGAATATGTTTTTCAATCGATCGAAGGTATTTTTCGACCGATCGAAAATCGTTCTGAGTGTTTTTTTTAAAGGGATTGTTTCTCACGTGTTCTTCACTTATTCCAAAAAAAAAAATTCAAACACTCCTCACTCTATTTTTCTCGACCAATCCAACCTAAAGCAATTTTTGTCGTTTTCTGCCTCAAATCTTCAAGGGTGTTTGTCTTCAAGTGATTGTAAGTCTCTTTTACCCTTTGTTTTTTATTCAAATCACATCTTTCATGCCTTTTAGTTGGAAATTTCGAACCTAGGGATTTTGGGATTTTTGTTCAAATCAGTTGTTTTTAATCAAGTTTGTTTGATGGGTTTTTGTCCTTGCATGTTATTAACATGATTCCCATGCATGAATTTGATTACTTTTGTGATTTGGAAAAAATTTGAAATTCTAGGGCTTGAAAGTTTAAGAAATTGGGGATTTTGTTCAATTGGACTCAATTTGATTAAATTGACTTGTGAAATTGATTGATTATATCATTATATGATGATTTCTATCTAGTGTAATGATTAATCAATCAATTTGGTTATTTTTTTAAAAAAGTGGGTTTTCAAAATTTGGGGTTTTTGTACTAAAACTCTATGTTCAAGTCAATTGTTGGTTTTTCAAGTATAATTGGACCTTTCTCAATGCATTAGAGCATGCATCATGTGTTTATTCTGTTCATGCATCGTATAGATTGTTCATTTCTATATTTTTGTGCTCTAACTCTGTCTGATGCATTCTGCCCTTGGTTTTTCTTTGTTTTTGCTCTTTTTTGGTTCTTCTATGTCTATCATTTCCTATCTCTTAGCATCATGGTTAGGAAGACCACCACCTCTTCTTCTCCAGCCTTTAAGAGTGATAGGTTTTTAATTGAGAAAAAACCAAGAAACCTTTGAGAAGCTGAATATATATAAGAAGGTGTGGACTAAGAGGAAAGTAAATTTTAGATGAGCTAGATTCTGAGATTCGTAGGGACTTTGATCGAAGGGGTTGGTTGCCTCTCTTAGATGTAGATTATCCTCCTTCGGCAGTTCTGATCAGAGAGTTCTATTCGAACCTCTCTATTTACTCCACTTCATCCAACATTCAATTCGTGAAGGATTGGATAAGAGGAGAAGAGTATACCATTACTCCTTAGGTAGTGACCTCTGCTTTTGATGTCCCTTTGGTACAACAGTTAGTTTATCCCTATTCTGAGTCTCCTCCTCTGGACGACATCATGTTCCTCATCACTGGTAATACCATTCAGTGGAGTACTGATCCTCGTGTCACCTCTCATGAGCTTACTGAGCTCAATTATCTATTTTTCCAGATTTCTTGTCATTCCATCTGGCCTATTTCTTATTTGCACACCATTCCTATTGAGTGTTGTGCGTTTTTGTATGCCCTTGTGACAGATGCCCCTATAAGTTTTCCTACTCTTTTCATTCAATCCTTGGTTAAGGTTCATAGGAGTAGTTCTAGGTCACATGGTCTTTTCTTCCCTGTTTTCATACATTGGATTTTATTACACTTAGGATTAGAGGGTTTTCCTACATCTAAGCCCATACACATTATAGCTTCCACAGGTACCACCTTTCTTTAGCAGAGAGCTACTCAGATGAGAGAGAGCTCTAAATGCCCTAGAGTTGAGTCTTATTCAAGTGTTGCCCCTCCTCCTCCTTCTTCAGGTGATCCCACTACTGAGGAGTTTTTTGATTCGACTACTGTTGCTGATCCTCCACCTTCTACTTCGGATGATTCTAGCATTCGTCGTATGCTAGACACTGTCGTGACCGTTCAGGCGGCTCATGGTCAGCTTTTAGTGAATGTACTCACAGAGCTTCAGGCTTTATGTGCAGAGTTGGCGAGTATTCGGCAGTCGCCTCCACCGCCTCCTTTTGATGATGAGTCTTGATTGCCTTTTGGCAATTCGTTACAAAAAGGGGGGGGGGGGGGAGTACATATGGATGGAGATAGGGGACTTTTTTTTTTTTTTGGAGCTTTAGATTGTATCTAGGTGCTTCATCTTGTATTTTTTTTTTTTTTTGGCTGGTGATATTTTTATGTGATGTATATGTTAGGGGGAGACATTTTATTTATTATTTTTGTTTCTTGTTTCACACTGTGCTATATTGGCTATTGATTTATATTATGAGGTTATTCATGATATATGTCTTTTATTTTATGTTATGTGAAATCAAGAGATTATTGTTTAACTTGTATTTTCCACACATGCGTTTATGTGTTTATTGGGTGTTGCAGGAATATACAGGTTGATTCAGTCGTGCTGCTATCTATACTTGCAACTGATAGATAGTGGTTAGGTTGAATTGTTTTTGGTTGGGCAATTTTAATGTAATGGGCTTTTTTTGTAACTTTGAGCATTTTGTTTTATTATGTGTTTTGTCACAGATTGCCAAATGGGGAGTTTGTTAGGTTCTAAAGATTTAGGATCTAAATATTTTAGAACTTCAATATGTGTATGTTGGCAAACCATGATCAAAACGTTTAGTCTAGATTTAGACTGCTCAAAGTATGTTTAATGTAAAGTTGGAATAAAGTAATTGTAGAAAATTACTATTCACTTTCTGCAAGGCTCGATCGATCGAAAATTAAACTAGATCGATCGAAACTCATGCAGATTGTTTTTCTACAAAGTTTTCCAACTCAGCCCAAGCTTGTTTGACGTGTAGGGTTTTATGTTTTGCCTTAAGTATAAAAGGAAAAACCCTAGCCACGTTTTTAGATTGTTGTTTATGTTGTATGTGTGAATCTCTTGTGAGATCTAGATGTGTTTGCCTTTATACATACTTAGGGTTATCAAGATCAAGATTGATGTCGAGAGCTTGGTAATTGTTTTAGTTGCTGCATAAAGAGCTTAAAGAAATACAAGTGGTATACTTGTGGATGCTGTGGATCTGAGAAAGAAGTAGTCCGTGAACTCAGAGTTGTCACCTAGTTGTGGTAGTAAGTTTTCTACTCGAGGTAGCAATAGGATGTTAGTAGTCTAAGTCACTATTGTAAAACTTCAATTCTTTCATAGTAGATCTGTTTTACCTTGAGGATAGCTAGGTTAAATCCTTCCCAGGTTTTTTACCGGTTTGGTTTTCCTGAGTTATCATATCAAGTGTTATTTAATTTTTCGCATTGCTTTGCATGATATGATTTACTTGTGTTAACCTAGATTTGAATAATTTACTTAAGTTAATCACTTGGCTAAATAACTAGGTTAAACAACTTGTGTTTTAAAGGGTCTAAATATAAGTAAGTCATCAACATATAAACAAATAATGACACCTTCATTATTATTTAACTTATTATATATGCATTTATCCTCATGACCATAAATCACAAATCCATGTGAAAGTACCATATATCAAAATTTTCAAGTCATTGTATAGGTGCTTATTTTAATCCATACAAGGATCTAACCAATTTACAGACTTTAAGTTTTAAGTTATTGTCCAAGGACAACACAACCCTTGGGTTACTCCATATAAATTTTTTTTTTTCTAATTTACCTATTAGAAAAAAAGTTTTAATATCCATATGATGTAAATAGATTTGTAAATAGATACAATGACAGACAACATTCTTATAGATGCAATTCTAATAACCAAAGAATAAGTATCAAATAATCAATATGATACTTTTGCTTATAGCCCTTAGCTACCGAGTATGCCTTATACCATCTCATTTAGTTGTAATTTTCTTTTAAACACCCACTTGAAACCAATAGGCTTAATCTTGGATGGAAGCTCAACTCATTCCAAGTATGATTAGACATAATCTAATAATTTATTAAAAGCTTCCAACCAAAATGGTGCATCAACAAATTTAATTGCATCATAATAACTTACATGTTCATCTTCAACAATATAGGTAAGAAAATTATTAGCGTAAAACTTTTTCTCCCTAGTTCACTTACTTCTTCTCAATTCTTGCACATCACAACAAGATCATTAGAAGTATCAAAAGGTTCATGAAACATTTTCAATGGAAACTCATACTGAAAGAGTATTTTTAAGATTCAACAACAGTATTAAATTCTAAATACATCACTATTGCTTAAAATAATTCTATATCATGAACTATAGCAAACATAACCAATAAAGACACAATCACATATTTAAGTATCAAGTTTCCTCCTTTTAAGTTCATATAACAAGATCTTAGGCAAGTACCCCCACCCTTTGAGGTATTCTCCTTTTAGATTTGAGTAACATCTTAGGCAACCACTTCCACAATTCGAGGTATACCAAGTTAGGCTTACGTCATTCTCAACTTCTTTATATTTTATAAAAATTTCCAATATCTCATCTTTGGTTCCTAATACACAAAGTTAAGTAAATATAGAATGGTCATCAACAAAGATTACATAAAATCTTTTACCACTACTAGTCATTGTCTGTTTTAAACCATCCAAATTACTATGTACCAAACTAAGGAGTTTGGTTCCTCTTGTTATAGATTTGCAAGGTCTTTTTATTTCAAATTCACGAAAACATATCCACCATCTCAAAACAACACACTAAATCTTATCCACTAGCCCAAAATATTAGTTGGATCATTTTATATATATATATATATAAAGAAAATTTTAATTATTTTCCATAATTTCTCATTTCATATATTTATATCAAGAGAAGTAATAATAATAGCATTTGTACATTGAGCCAATAGCCTCTAGCTACTAGAAACTACTTAGGAATGTCCATAAATTCACAAGAATAAGACACTCAATATTTTTGTAAAACTTGATATTTAATACAAATATTTAATCATTCACAATTTCTTTTTCATACAACTGTAAATTATTACTTGAAAACTTTGGCAAGGAAGATAATATTTAATTAAATTATTGTATCATTGTGTCTTCATCATACAAAATGAGTGCCAAGTTCACATGGCATTATTTTTCCCACTTAACAATAGGAATGCCTTCCCCATAAGTCTACACCATTTTTTTCTCTTTCAAAATTGTACCAAAAATAAATTTTTATCTCACTTCTCATAAAAATTATTGCTATTTTTTTTTAATGAATTCCAAAAACATTTCTCAAGACACATTTTTCTTCAATCTCATATTCCTTAGATTTCAATAGGCATAAAACAATTTCACAAAATATAATAAACCTATAGTATCACATAATTTATCACACAAATTGCAAATGCAATGAGTTAGTATATATCCACATTTCAAGACAACGTTGCATAATATTATTCACATATTAATGAATCAAAATCACGTTTGGAGGGACATCATTATTTTTCTTTTCAAATTCTTTAGTCCACCAACTCATTTAAAAGATATAAGTAATTATATCTATAAATATAAATACTAATATTTTTTCTTTACAAACATAATATCATACCACAATATAAAATATCATGATCAATAACTTGTTTATCCATTTTGAAGCATGAAATTCAATCTTTAAGATTGATGGAAATATTTTAGTGAATAAACAGGTTTTGATACAAAATTAATATCTCAGATAATTAGCAATAACATAAAATAAAAAGGAGTTTAGAACGATATCATAGTGCTATCGAATTACGTTGCTAAAGCGTTGTCTTTAAAAATAAATGCGTGCAACTAGAGTAAAACTCAGTGCAACTGGTTCTCTCGGCCAAACAATCCCCCATGATTAGACTATAGTGTCAACCATTGTGGTAGATGAACTTCCACTCACGAAGGTTCAAGAACAACCCTCTATTGCCTTTCCTTAGAATAAATATAAATTGTAAAAAAAAAAAAAAAAAGTGGGAGAGACATAGAATAGGATGTGTATATCTAAATATAGAGTAGTAAAATATGACTTATAAGAAAGGGTGTGATGATGGGTATTATATAGGCTATTTATGACGATAATAACACATAGTTATTGGTAACTAAAACCCATAAAAACCCAACGGCTATATTATCCATTATTACCCAATGTCTATTTCTCTCATAATTGCCAACAGCTATTTTACTCATAAATTCTCAATGGCTAGAAAATAAATAATAATCAAAGTATTTGACACACACACCCACACCAACATATCTCGTATAAAATCATACAATTCTTATGTGTAGTTCTACCCATGTTGCTTCTGCTAATGAATTCGTATTTGCTTGCCAAAGGAGTATTATTGAATAATATTTTGCTTCCTCCCCTAGCGGTTTATGATTAGTTTTGATCATCACCTAATAATTGTTCTTACTTTTCCACAGCTACAAGTCAAAATTTATTCAACACATTGTGGAAGTGATATCACAAAAAAAATGAGTTCAAGGTCCTCAAGCAATGATGAAGGCTTGGTAGGAATAGAGGTTTCAGTTGATAAATTGATCCCCTCATACTTAAGCTTTGGGAACAATGTTTTTATGATAGGGATTTGTGGTATGGGGGGATTGGGAAAAACAACTCTTAGTAGAACTGTTTATAACAGGTACTCTAGTCATTTTGAAGGTGCCTACTTTATTGCAAATGTTAGGGAATCTTCAAAAAACGGTGGTTTGCCTAAATTACAAAAGCATCTGCTCTCTCAAATTTTGAAGGAGAGACAATTTGTTATACACGATGTTTTAGATGGAGTTAAGATGATCATAACTAGTTTGTATGATAAAAAAAAGTTCTGCTTGTATTAGATAATGTAAAATAAGTAGAGCAATTAAAAATTTTGGCTGAAGAGCATTACTAGTTTGGATTGGGGAGCTTGATCATGCATAAAATATATAAGCATAATGTACTAAACCCTGATGATGCCTTAAAACTTTTTTGCTTGAATGCCTTCAAAAATGAGCAACCCAAAGAAGGTTCTTACAACTCTCTAAAGATAATTTGGGCTCCTTTTTTTGTTGGAACAACAATAGATGGATGGAAGCGGGCATTGGATGGTTTTGAAAAAATTCCTAAAAGTGAAATTTTTTATATACTTAAAGTAAGCTATGATGGCCTAGAGAAAATGTCGAAGGTGATACTCTTGGATATTGCATGTTTCTTAAGAGGAGAGATGAAAGATCATGCATTAGAAATATTAGAGTATTGTGGTTTTAATGCAAAAACTAGAATAAAAAAAACTTGTGAATGGATCTCTCCTAACCATAGGAGAAAAAATATTTCGTTGCAATAGAGGTTTATTGCAACAATTTGAAGTTCATTACAACAAAAACCTCCAAATGCAATATTAAGAGATTTTGATGATTATCTAATGGATGATGCATGTCATATGACTTCTAATAATGATGATAATTTTGCTTATAATGATCAATCATACTATTACAGTAACCAATCGCAACAAAAAATTTGTTGCAATAAATTGTAGCAAAAATATTTTTTGTTGCAATAAAGTATTTTTAATAATAATACAAATATTTTATTGCAACAGAACTCTATTGCAACGAATCTTTTGCTGCAATAGTCTATTGCCACAAACTTCATCACAACAGTGGGCAACAAAAAAAATTTCGTTGCAATAGAGGTTTATTGCAACAATTTGAAGTTAATTATAACAAAAAATTTCGTTGCAATAAGGTTTTTTTTTTTTTCTTGTAGTGATTTTTAATTTGATATTTTATTAGTAATTTCACAAATTTGTATCAAAAATTTCTTTTTCTTTTTTCAATGTTTCTTTAATATATATTATGAATTATAATTATGGGGATTTTTAGTTTTTTTTTTTAATTGGAAAGTAGGATCTTACGATTCTCATATCGATCCTATGATCTAATCCCCGAACCCTCTTACCAATCTTGTGTAGGGTCTCGATCCTGATAACCTTGGAAGTATTGACTAATTTTTCAAATCCTTTGACTAGTTAAAGTTGGATTTACACAGAACAACATATTGTGTTGATGCAAACACAATAATAATTAAAATAACATAAAGAGAAACCAAATGATACTTCTGAATATTATTAATTTGAAAATAAAAATGCACAACACTATTTGGATTGAGGCGTGACACTCACTTTATTTAAGGAAATTCAAACCCTTGGTTGGCTGAACTTTGTAATTAATGCAGACCTTCTCTAACTTGTCTTCCCTAGGATACAACAGTTCAACAAATGTCGTATAGCTAGAACAACCTATGCACGAAGTGTTCAAGCTCAAACTCCACCAAAAAGAACACCATTCCTTGCCCAGTACCTCTTATTTTTTAGTGTATAAGAATGCTTGTAATTGCTTGATTTTTTTTTTTTATGTAACGTTGTAACTTGTATAGGATATGAGTGAAACTATTTATAGGCTCAATGAGCCACACGAAATTATTACTCAAATTAATCTAATTAATTAGATCCATAATCTTGATGTAGTGGGAGTTACAAGATTAATTGCTAGACATAAATCTGATGTGTTGGAGTTACACAATTAAATGGATCAAATAAGGAGTTTCTCAAGAATAAATAGGCCCAACAGCTAATCCATTAAGTGGGTGAATGACTCTTCATTTTCCATAATAAAAATGACACTTACTCACCAATGAATAAGGAAATTATCTCTAATTGTATCTAGCCTAATATTTGCTCCAATAAATACTAAACCATTAATCACCACAATTAAAAAGAATAAAAAAATCTCTCTCCTTTTCAATGTAAGATTAAACATTTCATCAACTCTTTATCTTCCATATTAACTTGCATATCATTATAATTATATATATTATCATATTTTTTCATTTAATTAAATAATTTTAAAATGCTCCAACACATTATTTTAACTTTTAAATAAGTCATTTATTACCGTAGTTATTATTCCATTTCCATTTTTTGAAACCGGAAAGGAAAATTTACTCCCCCATACATATTTACTCATTTTACTTAAATGCTATTAAAAATGCTCCAACAAATTGTTTTAACTCTTCACTAAGCCATTTATTATTGTAGTTATTATTATTCCATTTCCATTATTTGAAATAGGAAAGGCAAATTTACTCCCCCAAATAATTCTTGGTATTGACTAGTGGATCACAAATTCCACCCTAAATTTTTCGCTCTTTAAGTATCAGTGCATAGCAATCACTACGAACACACCCAAAAAAACACACACACACATTAATTTGAAATCTTGAGAAGATGGGCAAGCACTCGCCAGTTTATTGTATTCTCACCCTTCTTGCCTTTGCTTCAGGTACAATTATCTTTTCTATACTCTATTTATGTTGATCTGCACATCAAGTATCATTTGATTTTCACTTGGTTTTCCAAAATAAATTAAAATTTACAATAATTCATATAAAACATAATGGGGTTTGATAAGCGCAGGCGTATTCCCCTTACGCTTTACATGAGAAAACCTAACATTACAAATATCATGACAAGAATCAAGGATCTCATATATTATTGGAGCAACCACAGCAGTAGCATGAGATAGACCAACTAGAGGCTTGAACACATTATGTGCATCCCCTTCCAAAATGAAGTTGTATTCCAAGATCTTTTGCAAACTGCAGACCAGCCTCAAAAGCTTTTGCCTCAACTTCCAAAGGACCCAACGGAGCACTCACTTTCATGGACATTGCAGCCATCACCAATCTGTGACAATCCCTAACAACAATTCCAATCCCTGCTTCCCTCTTTGCCGAAAAAACAGCCCCATCAACATTCACTTTATACATATTCTGCGGAGGTGGACACCAATGGTCAATCTGAATCTGATCCGCCTTAACTAACATTTTTTTGGCACCAACATACTCCTGCAAATACTGACATGACCATTGCAATAGCTCTAGTTCCCCTTTCCTTTTTCCTCCATTGTGAACTTCATTACTATTTGTCCAAATACTCCAAGCAATTGCAACCACCAGCGCTAAAATATTTTCCTCACAATCATCCAACATCATCATTTTCCATAACAAGTCAAGAAATGAAGGGAATAAACCAATAAAACCAGGTTGGAAAATCCCAGAGCATTTCCAAATATTTTGAGCTCTAGGACAAGACCAAAACACATGTCCCGTGGTTTCTGAATCCAAGTTACATTCAGCACAGATATCCTCAGCTATAATCTGTCGGTTTTTCAGAATCCTCTTTCTAGGTAATATGCCCCGACATGCCCTCCACACGAAATGTCGAATCTTATGAGGCACATCTAATTTCCAAACACACTTCCAAAACCTCTTCATATTACTCTGATCCAAACTAGAACCCGAAAAACCCAAAGGAGAAACAGCCAAGATATCAACAGCCACCTTATAAGCACTTTTGACAGTGAACAGCCCATTGTTAGTCTCTGCCCAAATCAGCTTATCTGCAGGTAAGCGCGTGCTCAATGGTATACACTTAACCGTATCCACTTCCCAAAGTAAGAGGAGTTGTTCAATTAAGTCTAAATTCCATCAAGATTTATTGTTCAACACTTTGATTGTTCAATAATTAACAATAATAGTATCACGTCCCAAGCATGATTTAAAGAACTGTTTTTATATCAAGTTACAAATTTACCCATATATCTATGGCATCTATTAATATTAATACTTCTTTATTCCTTGTCATAACCTAGTATGTGAACTGTTGTCAATGGTGGATGGCAAGCTATGCTCTGAAGAATTTGATCAATCTGATGCTGACTGCAAATCGAAGAGTGTATCCAACAATCCAAATAATTTTAAATTATGCTTTGAGGACATAGGAAATCCCAGTCCCAAATGCGATCCATTCATGTGTGATACCAAGTGTGTAGCAAAATATGGTGTAAGTAAGGGAAGCCATGCACTTTGTATTCCAGTCGGACCAGCAAGTCCTAATCAAATTTATGTTTGTCATTGCGTCTATAATTGTTTCTAGGCATGTAAAACTACATATATCAAATAATAAAATAGAGTTAAATCTCGATAATTATGGTTGTCTCATTTGGTTATCTTCTACCGCAAATTGATACACTATACAATTTAGATCTTGAAAATTATTTTTGCCTCAAGTGGCTATCTTTACTCACAGAAAAATGTTTCTTCATTAAATATGAGCTTCGAACTATCATTTTCATCGTCACAAAGTATCACCCTGCATAAGTCTAAGGACATAGCAAAATCTTATAACATTTTAAGAACACCATTGCTTTAAAATTGGGTAGGTCCCAAAATGCTCCCTTTTTATTTGTTTCATTTTATTTTAATCTATAGTGGGTTGGTATCTCATTTGTTGTGAAAATGTTGTGAGATTTTATTGTGGTCATAGAAAAATTCTTTGGCATTTAAATTTCATGATGCAGCTTAGTATTGAGGCTAATATATATTACCAATTAATACTAAGAATATTAAAAAAATTTACAATATAAAACTAACAAGCTCACATCCCGGCAATCTCAAAAAAAAATTTAATTAATATCTATTTATGATGTTGTTGAAAGAAAACCAAACAGGCAATCACATTATTGTCACGTTAGTGTATAAGTATTTTTTAAAAAAATAAATTTGTAGTAAAGGGAGCAATTAAAAAATTTGTATTAGATGATGTTAATAAAGGGAGCAATTAAAAAATTTGGCTGAAGATCATTGCTGGTTTGGATCAGAGAGTTGATCATCATAACAACAAGAGATGAACATTTGTTGGTCCAACATGGAGCGCATAAAATATATAAGCATAATGTACTAAACCCTGATGATGCCTTAAAACTTTTTTGCTTGAATGCCTTCAAAAATTAGCAGCCCAAAAAAGGTTGCATGCAACTCTCTAAAGATGTTTTGGGCTCCTTTTTTGTTGGAATAACAATGGATGAATGGAAAAGGGCATTGGATGGTTTTGAAAAAATTTCTAAAAGTGAATTTTTTGATATGCTTTAAGTAAGTTATGATGGCCTCAAGGAAAGGTCAAAGGTGATACTCTTTAGAGGAGAAATGAAAGATTGTGCATTAGAAGTATTAGAGTATTGTGGTTTTGATGCGGATACAAGAATGAGAAATCTTGTGAATAGATCTCTCCTAACCATAGGAGAAAAAATATTTCATTGCAATAGAGGTTTATTGCAACAATTTGAAGTTTATTGCAACAAACACCCCCAAATGCAATATTAAGAGATTTTGATGATTATCTAAGGGATGATGTGGGTCATGTGGCTGCTAACAATGACGATAATGTTGTTTATAATGATCAATTGTACTGTTTCGTTAACCTATCGCAACAAAAAATTTGTTGAAACAATATTTTTTGTTGCAATAAAGTATTTTTAATAATAATACAAATATTTTATTGCAACAAAACTCTATTGCAATGTTTTTTTTTTTTTTTTGGCAATAGTCTATTGCCACAGACTTTATCACAACAATAGGCAACAACAAAAATTTTGTTGCAATAGAGGTTTATTGCAACAATTTGAAGTTAATTACAACAAAAAATTTCATTGCAATAAGGTTTTTCTCTTGTAGTGATTTTTAATTTGGTACTTTATTAGTAATTTCACTAATTTGTATCAAAAATTACTTTTTTTCAATATTTGTTTAATATAAATTTATGAATTATGATTATCGGTATTTTTAGTATTTTTTTTAATTGGAAAGTAGGATCTTATAATTCTCGTACTGATCCTATGATCTAATCCCTAAACCCTCTCACCAATCTCGTGTAGGATCTCGATCTTGATAACCTTGGAAGTATTAACTAATTTTACAAATCCTTTGACTAGTTAAAGTTGGATTTACATAGAACAACACATTGTGTTGGTGCAAACACAATAATAATTGAAATAATACAAAAAGAAATTGAATAATACTTTTAAGTATTATTAATTTGAAGATAAAAATACACAACACTATTTGGTTGGCTGAACTTTGTAACTGGTGCAGACATTCTCTAACTTGTCTCTCCCAGGATACAACAGCCCAACAAATGTCGTATAATTAGAACAACTTATGCACAAAGTGTTCAACTCAAAACTCCACCAGAAAGAACATCATTGTTTACCCAATACCTCTTTATTTTTTTTAGTGTATAAGAATGCTAGTAATTGCTTGATTTTTTTTTTTTTTTATGTAACGCTATTACTTGTATCGGATATGAGTGAACCTATTTATAGGCTAATTGGGCCTCACGAAATTATTACCCAAATTAATCTAATTAATTATATCAATAATCTTGATGTAGTAGGTGTTACAAGATTAATTGCTGGACATAAATCTGATGTGTTGGAGTTACCCAATTAAATGGATCAGATAAAGAGTTTCTGAAGAATAATTAGGACATAAGTGGATGAATGACTCTTCATTTTTTATAATAAAAATGGCATTTACTCACCAATAAATATGGAAATGATTTTTGAACGTATCTAGCTCAATATTTGCTTCAAGAAATATCAGACCATTAATCACCACAATTAAAAAGAATAAAAGAATTTCTCTTCAATGTCAGATTAAATATTTTATTAACTCTTTATCTTCCATATTAACTCCCACATCATTATAATTATATATATTATCATATTTACTCATTTTAATTAAATAATATTATAATGCTCCAACACATTATATTAACTTTTAATTAAGCCATTTATTACCGTAGTTATTATTTCATTTCCATTTTTTGAAACTGGAAAGGCAAATTTACTCCTCATACATATTTACTCATTTTACTTAAATAATATTAAGCGAAAACACTATTTTGGTCCCTACGTTTTAGAGTCACAGTCAATTTGGTCCCTATTATTTTCAACTTATAATCAATTTAATCTCTACCGTTAATTCATTAATGAAAAATGTTTATGTGACAAACGATATGCATTGTTGGCACACTAGACATCTACACGACAAATGAAATAATAATAAAAAATTTATTTATCATTTAAAAATGCCACGTGAACGTGAAAAAAAAACAAATTATTTCTCAAATTTACGTATAGAATTTTTTTTTAATCTCAAATTATTTCTTAGCCTCTATTTGGTTGCCAAGAAAATGGAGGAAAACAATTTGTGACAGCACCATTGAAGTTTGGTCACATACACCTACATATACAACACACGATTTGCAAGACCCACAAGTTCCAAAATGAAAATTCCACGGCCCCAAATAAACCTCAATCGAAACCCACCAGCCACCAACACATTTTGTGGATCCAAAACCAACCGAGGAACCCATTTGTTGAGAGGAACTCGGTCAAGTACGAACCATCTTCGCCGTTGATTGTAGATCCGAATCTGGAATTTTTGTTCTCGTACAACATTGTCGTTAAGATCGATTGATCTCGGGTCTGAAGGAAAAATGTCTGTGAGAGAGGGGGAAAGAGGGGCCCTTGTGAATTGAAGGTGGTAATATGGGAGATTTAACAATGGCTTGAAGAGTGGCTGAATGGTTCCTTAGTTGCTTGAGGTTTCTAATTGCAAATGTTATTAAACTTGAATCAGCAAGTCTTTGAAGGTTTGAGAATTGGGTTTAAAAAAATAAAATTAAAAAACCTCAATCTAAACCAGGCGGAAGCAACAAAGTAGAACCAGGCAACCAGCCCTGCATATGTTTTCATCGGTTTTTTATTATTATTATTATTTTTTTTCTATAAATTAAAGAAATTATTATTTTTTCATTTAAATGCTTTTTTAATTATTTAAATGCTTCTTTAAAAATGCTGACGTGGCATTTTAAAAATGATAAATAAATTTTTTATTATTATTTCAGTTGCTACATCGATGTGTGGTGTGCCAATAGCACACCGTTTGCCACGTAAGCGTTTTCCATTAGTGAGTTAATGGTAGAAACTAAATTGATTGCAGGTTGAAAATAAGAGAGACCAAATTAATTGTTACCAAAATGTAAAGACCAAATTAACTGTAATCCCAAAATATAGGAAATGAAAATAATGTTTTCGCCATAATATTAAAAACGCTCCAACAAATTGTTTTAACTTTTAATTAAGTCATTTATTACTGTAGTTATTATTATTCCAATAATTCATATAGAACATAATGGGGTTTGATAAGAATCAACACTGTGATTGTTCAATAATTAATAATAATAATAATAATATCACGTCCCATTCCCAAGCATGATTTAAAGAACCGTTTTTATATCAAGTTATAAATTTACCCATTTATATATCAATGGCATCTATTAATATTAATACTTCTCTCTATTTCTTGTCATAACCTAGTATGTGAACTGTTGTCAATGGTGGATGGCAAGCTATGCTCTGAAGAATTTGATCGATCTGATGCTGACCGCAAATCGAAGAGTGTATCCAACAAACCAAATAATTATAAAATATGCTATGTGGACATAGGAAATCCCAGTCCCGACTGCAATCCGTTTTTGTGTGATACCAAGTGTGTAGCAACATACGGTGTAGGTTGGGGAAGTAATGCACTTTGTATTCAAGTCGGACCAGCAAATCCTATTCAAAATTATGTTTGTCATTGCAACTATAATTGCTAGGCATGTAAAACGACATATATCAAATAATAAAATAAAACAGAGTTAGATCTCGGTAATTATGGTTGTCTCGTGTGGTTATCTTCTACCGCAAATTGATACAATATACAAGTTAGAACTTGAAAATTATTTTTGCCTCAAGTGGCTATCTTCACTTACAAAAAAATATAATTTCATTAAATATGAGCTTCGAACTGTCATTTTCATTGTCACAAGGTATCACCCTGCATGTCTAAGGACAAGCAAAATCTCATAACATTTTAACAACATCATTGCTTTGAAATTGGGTAGGTCCCAAAATGCTCTCTTTGTATTTGTTTCATTTTATTTTAATCTATAGTGGGTTGATATCTCATTTGTTGTGAAAATGTTGTAAGATTTTATTGTGCCCATAGAAAAAAATTTTGGCATTTAAATTTCACGATGCAACTTAGTATTGAGGCTAATTTATATTACCATATATGTTGGGAATATTAAAAATTTTACAATATAAAACTAACAAGCTCACATCCCGGCACTCAAAAAAAAAAATCTATTTATGATGTTGTTGAAAGAAAACCAAGCAGGCAATAACATTATTGTCACATTAGTATATAAGTATTTTTAAAAATAAAATAAAATTTGTAGTACCTTTAGCATTTTTCTAATCAATTTTACAATAAAATATTTAAAAACTGTAATTAAAATGAACGACCTTGATACCGCAAATAACATAATATATGAATTTTCTAATTAATTATTTTGTATGTAAAAACTTTCATATCAATTTATAAAATTTATATAGAAAAATTTGTAGGATCCCTTGTTACTTGTAGAAGAATGATCTCTAGTACTCAAAAGTCAATTGTGACCTATAATTAATTGGTACTTTAGAAGTAATGTTTCTTACTCTCAAATAATAATGGGTTCTTATAATTTAAATTGGAAAAGTTAACAAATTCTCTAAAGACATATATTAGTAAACCATTTTAGGAAAAATTTTATGGAAAAAGGAAAATAAAAAAAAAATTAATATTTTAACAGCTTTTTCATTTTCCCATAAAAGTGGTATAAAAAATTTATTAAAGTAGTTTATTAACAATTGTCCTAAGGGCACTCATTAATTAATATGACCCTAATTAAATTTATGACGAGACATAGCATTTATGTCAAAGAATGAAAAATTAGTATGAAAGTATTGAATAATGACTAATAAATGCCCAAAGTATAGGGGATAGGATGTATTTAATGCGTCATTAAATAATGTTTTATACTTAGCATTTTTCTTATTAATTTACTATAAAATATTTAAAAATTGGAATAACAATGAATATAAATATAATTGACATCGCAAATAACATAATATATGATTTTTCTAATTAATTATTTTGTATGTGATAACTTGCACGTTAATTTATAAGATTTATATAGAAAAGTTTGTAGTGTTTTTAGTATCTCTTGTACGAGTATGACCTCAATACTCACAAAGTCAATTGTGGCTTGATGTAGCTTTAATTACTTCCTAGTGAATAGAAATGTTAAGGTTTCTTTATTAAAACAAAACAAAACATTTAAAAAAAAAAAAAATCAATGTTATACTTATTCCTCTCACATTATGGTGAGTCCCATTAAGTAGATTCACGATGGGATCCACACCTACCACTCATGTGAAAGAGCAAAATACCACATAATTGTACTTTGAGAATGCTAATAATTTTTCTTCTCTTGATTATACCACTTAAATCTCAATCCATGTAAAATGATTGAAACATCTTTCTAGAACACTCAAATGTCACACCCTTTCTTGATCATACAATAAAAATTACATCTTTTTGTTGTATAGCTGATGGGTTTTATAGGCCAAATTAGGATGGTTGTGATTCATACCTTTTTTTTTTTTTTTTTGCAGAAATTGTGATTCATACTTATTTGTTCACCGTTGCTCGGAAATATTTGTAGAATTATGTAAATGAAGCTATTTTTTTCATTTTATATTTTTTTGTTGAACTTAAATACATTATTTTAAATGAAGTACATTAAGTTTTTCAATTAAATTTAAATACCCAGTTGTATTGACTACTAAATCCTAACACTTATCTTTTTTAAGGATAATGAAATTCAATAAACTATATTTCTATATTTTATTTTCAAAGAAACAAAAAATCACAATTTCAGATATTGTACTCAAGTTTTATGTTCAAGAAATTTTCCGTGTAAATTTTTTTACTATTATTCAAATTTAGCAACTCTTTTGGGGGCAATTTGCCTATTACCCATGATTCATGTATTCAATGCTCAATTTTGTACTAAAAAAGAAAATTCCGACTGAACCCATAATTTGAGAGAAGAGTGCAATTAAACCATCAAGAAAGACGTTTCATTCAGCTGCCGCAAATGATGTATGCTATGCAGTTTGCCAAAATGAGAATTTCATGAGTGCTATGGCGTTGAGGCTAGCTACACGAAACCTCATGTGTCCAGCCTACAGCTACCATATTCATAAGCTTTCATTATCAGCAACCAACAGAACCCGTCAAGTCAAGTCTCCTATTCTGTTTGAAATTGGAGAGTGTAAGAGATGTGAGTGGAAGAGAAGAATTTGTGTGAGGGGCCGATAACTAATGAGTAATGTTATATTTTGCCTTTACATATATACGGCGATTTCAACTTTAACATATATTTTGCCTTTACACATTTATATACTTTAATTTAGACGTCTACAACTGAAAAAATTAAAAAATAAAATGCAATGAATTATTCAGTTACTTAAGTTATCAAAGTTCCATTTGGTAATTGCCTCACGGCAATAAGCCACAATATAGTAATGGTAAACATAGTTCATCTCGCTTTTGACAATAAGATTCGGGAATAAGCCGCAATGTACTGTATGAAATGAGTTTTGCAATTCCTTTGGACAATTCTTAAAAATCTTTTGTTCTACAACTTATACAATAATTTGTAAATTTTGTTCTTGTACGAGGACAAGAACAGTAGAAAAGACCTCCATAAAGAAAATAAGGACTTACTCTATCAAGATTGAGATGAGCTTCCCACGATAAAATATTGTTATCCAATACATGCCCTCATCGATAAAATATTATAATAATAATAATAATAAATAACACCACCTTCAATTTGAACCAAAGTTGGATTTATTTATTTTTTTCCTGGGTTCTAAATAACTTCTTATAGAGAACATTGGAGAAAGAAAGTTTTGGTCTCCATTGTTAAATAGGTACATTTTAGTTAAAAATCTAGTGGCATAAACTAATCATAGCCAAGCAATCAAGTGAACATAATTCATTTTACTCCTATATCACATGGGTCTACTTGCAATTCCATAAAGTATTCCATGTATTTTAGCTGTAGCCGTTAACCAAGTCATTCTTACTGTTCTTCACTGATATTCTTCTAAAAAAGGAGCATCATCATAGATAATTAGATTCTTGTAAGGCACGAATAATCCAGGAACCTGCAGAATTTTGTGCTTCCTTTACTCTTGACTTTTCATCTCCCTCTATATATAAAATACCATCTACTGCTGGTATCTGAACTGATGAAACATATTTCTTGTTGTGTGGTGGACCCTCATGCTTCTCAAGGCTGCAAGTTATAGCAAAAGTACATTCAGATTCAATATCTTACAATATAGATATGAAAGTGAGAATTTGGAAAAACAGTGAATACTTGAGAAGAAGAAAAGCATGAAAATTTTATATCCAACATAGGTGGTGGTTTAACGGTACACACATGGAGGAGATAAAAAACAAGAAAGATGTGAAATAGTTATTCAAGAATGGAAGATGTGAAATAGTTCATGCTAGTCTCAGCCATAAATAAATAGAGTTAAGAAAATATCTTGAATTAAGAAAAAGCACAAATTCAACCATCATACAAGTACTTAAAAAATAAATGGTAGGCACTGATCCAAGTTGAAAAAATTTGTACAAGTAAATTCAATATCATCCGAACAATAAGCCTTTTGATAACATAATAGAAAGGACTACCACCTTTCAAAAAAAAAAATCCAATGAGGTTTATAATCCAATATAGTTCAGAAAATTGAGAAACACAAAATCCTAGCTACGAACAAGGAGAACAATCAAGCTCATCAACCAAAAAGACAAAGAAAAAGAGCCTCGACAGTTGAATAGTAGCTTTGATAAATCTCAATAAGGATCTGGTAACATTTAAAAATAAAATAAGTGTTACTAATTTCAGTCAAAGTTTATCAGATTGTATAATTGTATTTGTATCCAACTTATAAAGGAATAATTCTTGATTTCATATTCAGATTCCCCTTTTACGTTTGCATATGGTAGTTGTAATGTTAGGAATCAGAGGTATCCATTGTCAAGAACTAAAACCAAAATCAAAATCTCTAAAAGTTTCACATTTATACATTTGCTAAAGGATATTTTAGTGGGCAAATTTCAAATGGGTTACATTATACTTTTGCTGTGCTGTAGTATTATCCTGTTCTGCAATATTTAAATCTGCATCCACTAAAACCGAAATCCATGAACTTCCAAGAAATTTAACTCTGTACAGGTGGGTGGCCTATCACTCCGTGATAGAGTGTACTGAGGCCTCAATGTGTATCTGACGTGGCAGCTCCTGATTGGTGGCGTAAATAGCCCCTTTTCTGCCAGCTCCGGACTGAGCGTTTTCTCCTATTTTTAACTTGCGAATTTATTTTCTCAAGGCAATAATATTTTCTGCAGGGGCACTCCAGATTTCATGACACTGATGGACATAAAAACAAGAAATTCATAGAAAAGAAGGGACTTGTTTATGATATAACTAAACTAGGTAACACATATCTTTAGTACCATTTGTTTTCCCCCAACTGCAAGGTATTGTTATTTTCTTTGCTTTTATGAGGTATTCAATTATAAAACTCTTTAATCAGAAAAATGAATTCCTGTACTTGTGCATAAAAAGCTCCAAATTTATAGTATTTTTAATTTATTTTTTCAACAGATATAAAACATCTAATTGTCCAAGGAGGCATTACGATTTAATGATATGCTAACTATCCTTAAGCGGTCAAGACTACACCAAAGGCGAATAAAAATCCATGTTATGTAAGTGCCACATGCCAAAAAAGACTTATTAATTAATTCAACCTGATACCTTCTTTGTCTTGGGTGCATTTGTCACCACTAATGGCATGCAGTGAGATACCTGGTGTTTCTTGCTCATCCATTTGCTCTAAATCCATAACCACCTCTCTATCTTCTTCTACAGTACATGCCATGATCACAGTGATTTCCCCCTTGCTGCCCTCTTCCCTCTGAGTGCTTCCTAGAAGCGGCAAAGTGTGCTTCCCCATCCTTTCGTGTGGAAGAGAGTGCCTCAATCTTGGATTAAATCTCTGTGATTCTCTCAAGCATTTGTTGCTGACTTAGTCATGAGAGAACTGACATTCTGTTAAGCTATACTCTTTTGTCCATCCTCACACTCTGATACCACTTTTGTTCATATAGGACCGCATCCTTGCTAATGGTGGCTAGCTTTGGATAGATTACAAAGATCAAAATAAGATAAGATTAATTTGAGAAAATCCTGACCTTCAACTACTCAAAAACTAATTATTTATCTATTTGACAATTATTAAAAAGTATCACAACTCGTTTTTATATTAGATGCTACAATGTTCAAATTCAAAAAATATGCTCATAAGTAATAACAACCACATTACAGTTTAAGATAGAGAGTTTAGGATGGATGTATGGGGTAGGAAAGATGGGTCAAAAAAAGTTTGGACTGTTTGAAAGAAAATAAAGTTTTTGCCTGGTAAATTTTTAGCCGAACTGAAATGGGGTTGCTATTTTGATTCCTTAAATTTTGCTATTTTGCTGGCCATGGGTTCATATCACCAATTCTTAATGTCCATGATATATACAATGTCATGTGTTCGGCTACGAATCCATCAGTTATTAAACTAATGAACGTAAAAAATATCTTTTTTTTTTTTTGAGAAACACACACACATATATAGGGGAAGGGGATGACATAAGGGAATAAACTCACATGCCAACACCAAAACTACATGCAGCTAGTATCGCAGAGTAAGTGATAAACTCCTTCTCAATATTACACCTTACCGATATGGGACTACTCAACAACATTGAGTATCTTTTTTTTTTTAGAAACACACACACACATATATAGAGGGGAAGGGGATGAGATAAGAGAATATATTTAAGTTATTAAACTAATGAATGTAAATAATAAATCTATCTCTACTCCAAGTTACGGTCACATGGTGGACCTAATGCATGACCTCGACCCCCCACCTCTTTTTGCTGCAGCTTCCCTTATCTTATGAGGAAGAGGCAAAGAGATTATTTCTTATTAAAACAAAAGAAGGAATTTATTAAAATAATATTTTTATGTTACCGACCATTGCACTCCTGTCATGCATATCCAAAATGCATGACAATAGAAATCAAATCCGCACCAATACATGTTCTATTACACAATATTATTTAAATACAATTACTATAGAGAAAAGAAACTGCAAGAATAAAATGAACAAGGTGTACTGTACATAATCAACAGTATGCAACAAGCCAAAATGAAGTGCAAAAAGCTTCAAGCAAGAGCTTAATAACCTCACCTTATATAGCAAAGTCCACAGCAAAAACAAAATGAAGTGCAGAAGCCTGTCCAAACCAGAAGCCTGGTTTCCAGTATATAATTCAACACACCCTTGCTTTCAAACATGGTAGCAATCATGAGGGTTGTCTTCTGTTTAAATCCCATCATCTTTGACCCAATTCTCCTCCTATACCACAAGCTTGCCTCATCAATATCATGAAATTCTTCTTCCATAGAACTTTTGAAACCAATTAAATCATCAGAGCCCAGTAATTCAAGAAAATTTGAAATGATGTCGCTGTCTTGTTTCTCAAATTCATTGCCCATGATGAAACCTGTAGGAAGGTTTCCACTTGGAACCACTGCACATGGAAATCACACTTCTTAGACCTTCACACAGTCTCAAATGCTGCTCCTGAATTTACAAAAAGAGCAAAGAGCATATTAGAAAGAAAAAATGCACACATAGAAAATTACACAGAAACACACAGACAAAGAAAGAGCTCCACTCTGATAAGCATCTATAAAATATACTAACATATAAACAAATATTCAAGTGTTAGCTACATATTCATAAAACTATCACCCAAATTCAAACCAATATTATTAGGATCGTAAATGCAAACCAGTGCTCTGAAAACCTTAAAGTGTTAGGAAGAGGCACATCAAAGACTTTATCCAATGGCAGCAGAGCAAAGCCCCACGTCTATACGTGTTGCAGGCAGGCATGAGGGGCTTTGCAATGCATTCATAGACTTGCATCAGTTGGCTGGGCTATAAAGCACCGATGCCATGTGATCCCCCATAAGGCCACATCACAACAAACATGACCAGACATTTTCTCATTGGTACCAAAGATACTAAGCATATCAACAAAACCATGAGATTCAAAACATAAATTACATCCTTCTCTTACATTTTGTTAGCAACCAACCAAGATGCTTTAAGCATTCATAAATTAAAATGGAAAGCCCCATATCCAATTGCTCTATTCCCCATTCATTAATTCATTCGTTCATTATTTATTTTTTCTTATATGTTTTAACAGACACAAAATGATATTTAAAAAAGAATCATACTCTAAATAACATATCAACCGATTAATGACACCAAATGCGGTAGAGAGATTCAAAAAATAACTTCAAAACTCCCACACCATCAGAAACAATAGGAAATCAACCATGTATTTATACATTTACTTAAAGAAAACACAACAAAGCACAATTCATGTAATGTAAATGCCATGGCAGTACGATGTTCATAACCCATATAATGAAAAGCACAACCAATAATCTAGCCAAGCCTGACAATTTTAAACTAAAAAGCAAACAAGTTAAACATATTTGACAATATTAAAGTAGAATGAATCAAGCCAAATAATGTAATGCGTGTGATTGTCACTCCCATTAACCTTAAGCAGACCTACACCCAACATAAAATCAAATGCTGGAAGCATAGTTTTTTTCACTCGCTACATAACACAACAATGCAACTTTCTTTCAAAAAATCCACATGAAAATAAATTGATAAACCATGTTAAGCCATGGCCGTTAAGTCAAATCAACGTTGTGATGTTTGAAAATGGGTTGTCGGGTTTACTAGGTCATGGGAGACAGAGAATGGAAAAGTGAGAAAGAAGGAAAAAAGTATGATCATTACCATTACGTACAGTAGAAATAACCTGTTAAATGATTTTTTTAATTCTCCTTTTCAACCTTTTTTTGGGCAAATTAAGAAGTCATTCTGCCGAATGACTCTTTATTTTTTATTGATAAAGGATCCAAACTCCCTGCTTTAGATGTAAAAAAAAGAAAAACAAATATATATATATACACACACACACTTCTTTTATGACGAGTAAAAAAGTTAATTAAAAAATCATGAGATCAAGCCCAGTTTTAAGTTTAGAAATCAAGAATTGAACTTATGATTTCAAAACTACCAAAGAATGCCACATTGTTAGGAAAGGATGACAATTTTAGGAATTTTTATTTTATTTTAAAAATATATATTGGCAAAAAGACTCCCTCCTCAACCCTGGTTGCAGTGCTTGTAACTTGGAAGAATAAAGGGATTTTTATATCTCACATTCTTGATTCCTACATAAGCACAATTTAGTCCATGTATTTTCAATTTGAATAATTGACTCCTTGGAAATTATGATGTGATTCAAATTAGTCCCTGTAATTTCAATTTGAACACTTAACCCCTTAGACATTATTTTGTGCATTGGTATAGTTTGTACATCTTACCATGATTTTTTTTTTTAATTTAATTTCCTTAGGTGAAATCAGATCATTTTTTGAATCTTAAGAAAAAATAAGAGATTTGTGGGAATAGGTCCTACTTATTAATTGAGACAAAGTCACTACCTCACTACGAATTCAAATGGAAACATAAAATTTTTCCACTTTTGCATTTGTATCTATATAACGCAAGTCAATTTTGTTTCTCAATTGAAGTAGTACCTTCTCCTCACTGAAGAACAGGATGGAGAGATCTCTTATACACACCATTCGTTTGTGTTAATTATAAAGCCAACCAAGACGAAATAAATGAATGCATTGCCTAATCATAAATTGAGTAAGAAATTGTAATTCAGGCTTACATGTTTGTAACATAATATGCATACCTTGCACTCGAATGCATGGCAAGGAACTCCCAGCCATTTATAGCATTGGCCCATGTCTATGCAGTTTCATGCTAGTGATGTTATGTTTCTTCTTCAATTTCTTGGACACAATATTCATGGCAGCAACTCCAGAAGATTTCACTGTAATCTCTTCTGTAAAGCTGAAATTACCTACAATATTTGGAGATACCTGTATCGGTGTTAAAATTACTAACTGTAGACTAAAGCTCAAGATGATCTCGAACTGGAGGACTTTAGAGCATAAGGAGGAAAACTGGCCACAAAATAAAAACATATGATAATGAACAAATACAGTCGAAAGATACGTGACAGCCTATAGCATCAGAACATACGGAAAAAATCTTTCCAACATAATGTCTAAATAGACATAACAGGCCAAAGCAAAGGAACATGTTGGAACAAACAGAGACAAAAGTGAAGGACCACAAACCTAAGTCATAAGTTCCATATATGCAATCTCTTTCTCCATATATGAAATGCTCTCTCTCTCTCCCCCCCACACACACATATATATTTTGCTTCACACTGCAGAATTTTAACCACACAAATATATTCCTTAAGTCTAATTCAATTTTAAAATTCCTAACACTTTTGATTATTACTGCAGAACAATGGCTGCTGCCATTCTAGACCAACTGACATACCTTTCTACTGAAAGTATAATCACTATTATGAGACCCAAATTAATTGGAAAAGGATGCTTAAGGATCTTTAACGCAACACCAGACCAAGAAGAAATCCCCAAAGTTTTGAACATTAAGGATGACAGAAAAGGTCTACCCCTGGATGGAGCCTAAAAGACACTATAACCTTGCTTTTGTCCTGTATAAACTTCATTGTTCATTACTTCTATAAAACCTAGATTTCCCTATGCTTCATTAGCTGACTTGCTTCACAATTACAGAGCCCTCAATTGGTTTTGCATATGAGATTAACTGAGATGTTTCTCATCATAAGAAAAAGATAAAACAAAAAGTTAAGCACATACCTAGGATGTGAGATGTTTTTACCAATTGTCCCTTGTTTCCTGCTAGCACCCTTTCAAAAATTAGCTTTGCACTTCAAAATATCTCTGCATAAAGATAGAGTAAAGAAATTTTCCAAAACATCAGTAGCAAAAAAATATAATAAAATAAAACACTATGCAGATGTCATCTCCATTTAAGCAAGTTATGGACAAACAACTAAAAACATCAATAATTAGAATTTTAAGTGGTTGCACACTTGCACCCAACTGACAGTAAAGATTCTAGTAATTATTTTCTAGCTGAAACTCCAAAAAAGGCCTCCTTATGATTTTGAGGCAATCTCGTCTCATCCCTCTCTCACCCTCTCTATTTTTTTCTTCTTCCTTTTCTTGCTTACTATCCTTTGTGCATTTGTTCTCCAGAGTTTATAACCATATTTAGCTATTCTTTAAGCCTAATCTCAACCTAGAAATCCTTAAACATAATTATTAGTGCAGTATATCAGTATCGACCAACTCGCAATCTCTTCTTCAAACAGCACAATCAAGTTCATGACACCCCAAAATCATTGGAAATGGTTTGTGGATTTATAGTGCAACACATAAGCAAGAAGAAATAAGCAAGTTTAGAACAATAGGAACATTAAAAAAGGAAATACCTTTGGATGCTACCTAAAAGACACTGTAACATTAATCTTGCCTTAGATAGTATGCCCCTCCTTAATTCATTAGTTCAATAATTCAAAATATTTTCTTATACTTGTATGAACCAAGCTAATATTGTAAACTATAAAATTTTAGTATTGCCGATAGACACAATAGCTCATTATTTTTCTTCACATGCCAACTCTTGTTTACGAAGAGAAGGTTGAATCAACAGTGGTTCTAGCACAATGAGAGAGTAAAAAACCTATGCTTGTTTTAATAGAACCCAACAAGTAAAAAAATGTATATTTTAAAAGAAACCCAGAAAATATTTATCTAAAATTTCAAATTTTTACATAAAAACAACTAAAATCAAAACAAATGAATGAAATCCCAATTTCAAAGAAAATAAACAAAATTTAGAGTTTTCGCTTTTATAACACTTACGCTGTCTTCTTCCCTCCTTTCTTTCCATTTGAAATCCTTTTGTTCTTTCTGCAATTTCAGCACCAATCACACATTCAGAAACCCAGATAATGAGACCCAGGCTATATCTAGGCGAAGAAAAAGAAGAGGAAAACGTAAAGTTCTGTTATTTACTTATTTGTAGATTTTTTTTTTTAAGTTTGGTTTTGCATGTGCTTTGGAATTACTGAAATTATAAAAGAAGTTTTTAAAATTTTAAAAATAAAATAAAATCAGAGAAGAGTGAACAACATACCAAGGAAGTGTATGCAGTACTTCAACTTATTTTAAGAGTTGGGATGTGAGAAATCTTATCCCAATCCTCTCCATTTTCCTTCTCGCATCTTTGCTTTAATTTGGGACATTTGTCAATACACAGGGTCTGTAAAGAGGTGAGGTGACTCATCCCTTCGGGAAGTGACGTCAGATTGGAACACCGCTCAATATGTAATCTCTCAAGAGAAGTTAGGTTTTTAATCCACTCCTCTGGCAGAGAGTCCAACTCGTCAAGCCCATCCAAATTCAATAGCTTTAATTTGGAGAGAGGAGGGGAAATGGAGGAGGAAGAGGAAGAGGAAGAGGAAGAGGACGGAAATGAAGAAGCCCTTCCTCCCCTATTATTCATCTCTATTGTCTCTTCCAATGCCTTCCAACTGCTCTTCCACAAATGAAGCCCGTTTTCAAGATTTGGAAATAGTGGCATGCAAGTCATCTTAGGGCAATACCAGAACTCAAAAAAAGAAAGACGCGGAAAGTATGGCATGTGTTGGTGATAGTGATTAGTTGATGATGATGATGATATTGTTGATGTCGTTGTTGCCTCATTCCCCTTATCCACACTCCTCCACCATCCCTTTAGATTGAGGCAAATAACGAGTTGGAGTGTCTCAAGGGATGGGAAAAATGTTGATGGTGATGCCAGTGAAGCAGATATCTCATCATTCATATCCCCATTTGTCATGTACTCCAGACCATCCATTTGCCAAATATCTAGTACTCAGAGAGTTGAGAGTTGATACAACGGTGGCAAATATTGGCACTTCTTACACTTGTATATATGTAAATTAACGAGATTTGTTAAGAATGAAGGCCAACTTGAAACTCTCACACCCATGTACCCGTTCACTCTCAAAGATTTTAAACTTTCGTGTGGTTGGAGGCTATCCATGGAATTTTCATCATCACTGGCATCTACACCATCATCACCCTCGAAATCCCAATTTAACATCAACTCACTGAGACGTTGCTTCTCCTTCAAATTTACAGCCTTGAATTCTAGAGTGGCATCTTTCAGTCGTGCCAAAATTTTTATCTCTAATTTTCCTCTCAAGTCATTTAGCTCGTTTAATTCTGCTAGCCCACTGCAATGCTTATTAGAAGAACCTACAGGACCCTTACTCACAACAAATAAGTTCAATCTTTGAAGAGAAGTCAATTGCCCTAATCCAAGTGGCATATGAGTCAAATTCTCACAATATTCTAGGTCAAGGTACTTGAGACTGACCAAATTTTGAATATCTACTGGTAACTCTCTAAGCTTTTTACACTTACAAAGCTTTAACGTTTGCAAATTCACCAATTTTGTAATAGAACTAGGGAGAACTTCCATATCATTAGAGGAAAGATCAAGGTACTTTAGAAGCATCAAAGTATCTATAGTATTT
Organism: Castanea sativa; assembly: GCF_040712315.1. NCBI lineage: Eukaryota > Viridiplantae > Streptophyta > Magnoliopsida > Fagales > Fagaceae > Castanea > Castanea sativa. Next base: position 5,394,914 of record NC_134019.1, on the reverse strand, counting down.
GGAAACATCTTCATATTTAAACCATGTAGGTCTAATGCACGCAAGTATTTAAAAGTAGAAATAAGTTTTTTGAGAGTTGATTCTTCAATTGTTCCCCGACTATAATTCGACTTATCGGATGCCAATATAAATGTTCGTATCTTGTTTGCTTTAACCAACGTGCTTAAATTCTCCTCAAAGAATGAAATATTGTAAAATGGAAACGATAGGTGGTGTCCTTTTTCATTCACTTTTTTTGCATTGGAATCAACCAATGTACAATCAATCCTTGATACATATTGTGCAAGATCATGGATTAAATCATGCATTTTAAACCCCCTATTCATGCCTCCATCTTCTTCTGCTTCTTGGAAAAAGGATCTCCAAAGTAACTCCATGAAGTACTCATTGGCAACATCCTCCTGTTGAATGTTCTCCTTGGGTGATTGGATAAACCCTTGTGCTATCCATAATTGTATCAACGTTAACTTATTAATCAAATAATCTTTGGGAAACAATGAACAATAGGCAAAACAACATTTTAAATGTGATGGGAGATAATCGTAACTCAATTTTAAAACTGGCATAATACTATCTCTTAATTGAGTGACATCTGTGAGTTTAGTATTCTTGATGTGTAACCACTCATCTTCAGTTTTTTTGAAGAATAAGACTTTTCCTATTGTCCTTATAGCAAGAGGCACTCCTTGACATGTTTTTACTATGTCCATCCCAATTTCTTTGTGCTTAGAATTGATGGTCTCCTGGCCTTTTTTAAATGCCATTTTCTTCAATAATAACCAAGATTGATCCCTTGACAAGCCTTTCAGAAAATACGGTGAGATAGTACTAGTAATCTCCGCAACCACCTTGGTTCGGGTAGTTATCACCACCTTACTTTCCTTTGCACCACCCATCAAAAGTCTTTTCAAATTACACCAATTTTCATTATCCTCATTCCAGACATCATCCAATATAAGTAAGTACTTCTTTTGATTGAGAGTTCTACGAAGTTCATTTTGCAATGGATCCATGTCTAGGTTTTCAGGTTTTCTACCGGTTGCAGATCCAATTATCATTTCAACAATTGTTTTAATGTCAAAGACATCAGAGACACACACCCATATCTTCAACTCAAACTTAGTTTGGACCTTCTCATCATTGAATACATATTGGGCCAGTGTGGTTTTTCCTAACCCACCAATTCCCACTATTGATATGAATGAAACATTAGCTTCCACATCATAGTCCAACAACAGATCTATGATGGCTTGCTTATCCTTTTCTCTCCCGATAACTTCTTCATCAGGTACAAAAGAGTGAGTTTGATCCCTCCCCCTTGTCACAACTCGCGTCTCTAAAGGACAACCTACCAACTTCAACTGAAATTGGTCCCTATCATTTGATATATCATTAAACCTCTCCCTCATAGCCTTTAGTTTGCGAGCCATCTCAAGACCAAAAACAAGTGGATTTGAACTAGAAAAGAAAATGCGTACCTTCTTTACAATTTTATCACCATCCATCACCTGTTGCTGCAACACATGAGTGGTGAACTCGCTCAACAAGTCATCCGCATCATAAACTGCATCTCTGAGATTCATAAGCCAGTGCTTGACTTGGTGATTCTCGACCTGTTGCTCCTCCGCATCCTGAAGTACAGCTTGAATAGCAAGAACAGTGTTCTTCATTTTTTCGAGATTATCTTTGACACCCCAAATTGATCCGATCGGTTGGAGAGTGGAGGAGCCCAAGCTTTCAATGATCGTCTGCACAACGCCATACAGAATTGCATCAGCCATCTCTTCTTGTTGAAAGAAAGAAAACGTAGCAAACTTAGCTGATAGAAAGTAGTTTGAAATATTGGAGGAGGAAGATTAAAGTGACTGTGAAGAAGGAAGACTTGGTAGTCAGTAGTTATATAAAGTCAACTTAGAAATTAACAGATAAATGTGAACAGTGACTCTTTTTTTCTTTTTAGCTGAGAATGTGAACAATGGCCCCACTGCTCAATAATTACTACTTTAATAACATCCCCACTCCTCAAATATAGTTGTTTATTCTTCACACGAATTAAACATACATGTGCAATGCTCGCGAATCCACGCAACAATTGTGAGTGTTAGTTCCACAATCAAAGCTGTATCGAGTTTTTTTTTAACGTTTAAGATAGAATTTTTTTCATAAATTATTTGTACAGTTGTTACAAACTCATCCACCAGGACATGCCAGTGGGAGGTACGTGGGCCTATGCATGTCTCTGCATATGTCGTCATTCCAAACGAATACAACATACTCCTATGCAACCTTAAGAAGAAAAAGCACTCTAGCCTTACAATACGAATCTCGGACTGTTTGTGAGAAGAATTGGTTAAATTTTGCAAATTTAATAAATAGTTTCCTTCTCGATAATCGATATTGGTTTCGCGTGAAGATTAAAGAACCATAATTGAGTTTTACAAGTGACTTTGCATGTGAACGTATGACTGTTAGTAAGAGATTTTACTGACAACTTGCAAATATAATAACGATTCCAATGTGGTCGCGCTTGAAAAACTCAAAAGATACCCCACTACTCGATAATGGTTCCAAAGGGTCGACAAAAGACATCCATAAAGAAAATATTGTTATCCAATATTCTAACCAATATATATATATATATATATATATATATATATTGTTAAGATTGAGATGAGCTTCCCACGATTTAAAAAAAAAAAAAAAAGAGAGAGATGAGCTTCCCACGATAAAATATTGTTATCCAATATTTTAACCCAAAAAAAATAAAAAAATTGTTATCCAATACATCGCCCTCATCGAAGTTTTGTATGTATTTCAATGTGTTTATATGATTCTCTAAATGAAATGGGAAGATTTGCATATTGGGCCAGATAAAAAGGTTTGGGCCAATACTTGGGTCATTTAGGGTCATTAGTTAGGCTTTGTGAGTCATTGGGTTTTACACGATTCTAATAATCTTAGTAGCGGTTAAGTTTTTCCTCATTGGATTTGTGTCTATAATGTTTACAATAATCTCGATTTTCCCTCTAATTTGTTACTCTTTTGCCACATCATACTCCTTTTTGTCCTTCATATGTCTCTCTATTTTTTTATTTGTAAACAAATATATATATATATATATATATATATATATATATATATATATATATATATAATGTTCAGTTGACCACCTAAATCCACTTCTTTCAAAGTCAATTACATTGTGTCAATGGCAGCACTGGTAAATTTTGTAGGGACTCATCAAGAAACTTAAATTAAACAAAATTCAAATATCTATCTCTCTTTTATTTTTCTTTTTACTATTCTTTTAGTTTTCCTAATTAATCTTACTACACACTCTTGACATGAATGATCACTCTATAAGTATAAATTTTTGTAAGGTGAAGGCAATGACCAGAGTTTAAATTTTCAAGAAAAAACGTTACATATATGCACAAGTATAAATTCTTATGAGATGTGGGGGACAAGTGTCGGAGTTTAAATTTGTAAGAGAGAAATTAGGCTATAGTAGGATTTCTTTCTCAGATTTTAAGGCCTTCAACCCTCATTTCCTTCCCTAAGTTGGCTATTCTAAATTTTAAGGTTAGAGTAGGATTTCTCTTTAGGTTTAAGATGGAATGTCATTCCCAAACATCAAGGGAGGAATGTATAATGAACTAATTACTCTTTTTTGGCCAAAGTAATATACGACCAAGTAAAACAAAAGAAAAAAGTATCTTATGTTTTAGACTTGTGAGTTGGCAAGTTCATATTGGTTTTCATTTGAATCCATTACTAACGTTATTTTTTTACTTACCACTAACAATTTACCATATTAACAAGTGTCAAATTTGTTATCAATTTGTTTTGAAAAAAAAAAAAATCTAAAACTACAATTAATTCCACATCAATTTTTACGGCTATCTAACAGTGACTGAGTGGGAATTGGGAATTGGGAATTGGTTGTAGTCAAGAACTTATTATTATTTTTTTTTTATTCTGTCCTTTCTCTACCTTATCAACATTGATGGTACAAAAAATTTAGCAATTTAACATTATAAAAAGCTACTTCTATCTATTATACCACTTCATTTCACAATAAAATAATACTAGCCTCATGCACTCCATTGCTACAAAATTTAGCAGTCGCACCACCATTATAGCTCAATTTTTGGTGTGTGAGTTGTCAAATTATTTAGCTATATTGCTTTTTAGTTTTTAACTCACCAATACTAATGGTCACGTGATATCTTCTCCAACAAAAAGAGCCATAATTGAAAAACTGTGGATTGAAATTGCGGTTTCAGCTCCACTTTGCTCTTGCAAGTTTCGCTCTCTCCTCCGACAAGACCGCAGCTCCGCACTGCCGCCGCCGCCGCCACCACCCTTATCGGTGAATTTCTTTTTCTTCTCCTAATTTTTTTTTTGGTAGGCATTTTCCCATACACTGGAATTCGAAATTGATGCTCTTTGCAATGCAAAATTTTGGGATTTTAAATGCTTTCTTGATGGAAAATGCGATGCCCAGGAATTTATCTCATTAGATCAAAAAAATTCACCGTTGTTTTGTCAAATTCAATTTACATTTACATGCTCAATTTGATTTATCAGTGCCCATGTTTTTTAAGCTTGAAGTGCAAAAAAATAAAAATAAAAATAAAACATTGGAGCTTGAGTCATTTTGATTGAAGTCTGTGCTTAAAAAAAAAAAAAAACCCACATTCAAAAAAATATTCTTTGATTTATCTTTGGTTTAAAAAAAATTAAATTAAATTAGAAGTTAGAAATTAAACTATAAAAATAAAAATTGGAGCTTGAGTAATTTTGATTGAAGTCTGAGCTTAAAAATAAAAAATAAGAAAAGCCCACATACAAAAAAATATTCTTTGATTTATCTTTGGTTTTAAAAAAATTAAATTAAATTAGAAGTTAGAAATTTTATGTGTTGTGTTGAATACATACACTGTTTGTCTCATAGAATCCTTAATTCTTTGAGTTTGCTGAATCTGATAATATGTCTCTTAGAAACCTTAATCTTTGTTTGTTTTTTTTTTTTTTTGGGACAAATGGTAGTTTATCGTGGTATCAGAGTAGGTGGTTCTGAGTTCAAACTCTGTGTCCACTCTACCTCCCAAATTTAAAAGTTAAAATTCTCAGCTCCACTTATTGTGATGTGACTCTTCCTTTTTTTTTTTTCTTTGGTTAACAGCCATGGCCTTGAGAATGGCGACCAGGAGGTTAGGGAGTAAACTGTTGCCCAGGTTCTCTTCTACATCTGTACTGCATTCACATGCCACCAGTTTTGGTTCGTCCATCTCCTTCTCTTCTGTGTGTGTGCGTGTGTGTCTTATTTTTTTTCATTCAGACAATAAATCTACGCTGCACATTGAGGAAAATGGATTTTGAGAATATTAAGGTGACTTGGTTCTTGAATACTTCCTTACAATGCTGATAAAAATTGTTGACCATTGGATTCCAAAATTTTCATTTGAAGGTTTTAATATTAGAATCCCATCCCTTTCTTGAGTAGTACTTCAAATGAAAACCATGATAAGGAATAAGCTTAGGCTGCAATTAGGATTACAGATGATCACAAATGGAGCTGATAAAATTTGTTGAACGTTGGTTTCCAAAATTTTCATTTGAAGGTTTTAATGTTAGAATCCCATCCCTTTCTTGAGTAGTACTTCAAATGAAAACCATGATAAAGAATAAGCTTAGGCTGCAATTAGGATTACAGATGATCACAAGTGGAGCTGATTTGATTCACTGGTCGTTCATAAGTGCAAAATGCCACATTTTTTGCTCTTGAGGCAACCTAAGGGCATGGGGCATTAGACTTTTCATTAGGATTGTCTGCGTTTTATAAAAGTTCCCAACACATTTATGGAGAAATGGGGGGAAAAAGAGTTAAATTATAGAGGAACGTTAAAAAGTAAATTAACTTTTCCTCAGACAATATAGTTTAATGCTAGCATAAAGAACAATCATAGTTATTGAATTAATAGTCAGTGTAATTGAAATTTATGCATGGAAAGTCCAAAAGTCGAGAAAAAAACATTATTTTGAGAAACATAAATAACTATACAAAGGTATATGTAAACATTTATTTCAAAAACTTCTTATCAAAATTTTTTTTAAAAACAAAAAACTTTTGAGAACAACTAAGTAATGAGATATGTGGCTACACTCTATTTACATAAGTTTTCATCTCATAAGGCATTAAGGTCTTGACATATGACTTGGCTCATGAGTTGTAAGTGCACTAACTTCTAATGGTTTTCTAGTGCTTTTTTTTAATACTTTTTTTATAGGAAAAATCAAAAACTTCTAATGGTTGTCTAGTATTGTGCCATTTTAGAATCAACAAATAAAATAGGACCTACATTTAAAAAAAAAATGGTATTGCAGATTAGCATTATTAATTGTTACTTTAGTTCAAAGGCATGGGTAAATATTTTATTATAGATGATTAAGATCAGAATTTTGTAAGTGAAAGAACTAACAATCTTCCTTTGAATCAGATTCCTTTTCCTGCAATTTTTTTAGCAAGGATTTTCTGTAGATCATGCAAGTAACTTTAAGTTTACCACAAAAGGGGGGAACTTTCTGCACCCCTCAATTTCTCATGCTAACAAAATGGAACCTTGGTAAATTCGGAAAGCTAATAAGTTCCTTATCTTTTATTAGGGTATTGATAGATCAAGTAACAAATACAACTTTCGTTAACTGTTCTTTGTAACCTATTGGTACCTCTGCCCATTTATATACTTTTTGATTGGTAATCAGTACAAACAGAAATTGAGCCACTTATAAGGCAGGGATTTTTGAGGGTTAAGGCTATGTCCATTGTTTAGCAAAAATAACTTTTTCCATTGAAATGGAAACTGATCTAGTAGCTTTCTTCTTCAATTGGAGTGCATTGCATGATATATCGTTAATTCAAAAGCATATGTGTGCAATCTTGGCCGCTTAGAATGTATAGAAATTTATTGTAATTGCTATCTGCTGCTTAATTTAATTTTTTTTATATAAGTTTTGTGCTGCTTAATCTTACCTTGCGTCGCAGACAAATGTTATGTCAATTTTGCCATACTTTCTTTTCAGGATTCAAAGAAATACCCGAAGAAGAGAAAAGTCGCATGGTTGGTAATGTCTTCAGCAATGTTGCTTCAAATTATGATTTGATGAATGATTTGATGAGTGCTGGATTACATAGATTATGGAAGGATAGGTAAGACCTTTAAAAAGTGCAAAAGTGATTTTATTTTGTGTTTGAAATCTATAGCTCTTTGCCTTCACATTGTTGCATATTGTCTTGCCAATATTTCAGACTGGTATCCAAACTGAATCCATTTCCTGGAATGAAGCATCTTGATGTGGCTGGTGGGACAGGTCAGCATACCATGTGCAACGATAAATCTGAGGTTGCCGATGAGCTCTAGCTCAAATAGCACTTCCTCCTTTCATAATAATGGGACAGGGTTTGAGATCATGGGTTCAAGATCCATTGAGTACGAGAATGACTTATCAATAAAAAAAATGATTAAATATAAGATTTGCTTATGTACGTAGGCTGAAAAGAGTGTGAGGGAAACCTTAAAAAAAGAGATAGAGAGAAAAAAAGGGGTAAATTACAAATTACCGCATTGTTGTTTTGAGGTTTATCACTTTGGCTCTCTGACTTTTCAAAACCTACACTAAAGAGAGTAAAGGGTACTTTATAATTTTATTTGGTTTCTTTGGTAATATAATGAGATTTTAATGGCCTCTTTGTTAATGTTAGGGAACTTCATTTTCTTTTAAAATACTAATGCTAACACGTGAAGAATGTCTATTATTTGATTATGAAAAATAGATTACATTAGCCTACTGTATTATGTGATGAGAAATATAAATGTGTGATGTGTATATTAATGTATGATTATGTAGGATAAATTAAGGAATTTGTCTAAGTGGGCTTGTGTGGGGTTAAGATTTAGGAGAACTCTAGATGCTTCACCATAGAGCTGTTAAAGATACACCAAAGAAGATAGTTTGTCATTTTGGAAGGTCAAGAGGTTAGTAAATTCCTGACCTTCATCATAGAGCAGTTGAAGTATACTGTTAAATTCCTTGGCTACCACATAAAAGTCCTTATCTAGTATAAACTGTATTTTATTTGTTATGGTGCAATCCAGATTTATTCTTGTCTTAATATCTTGCATGAATAATATTTGTTTATCTTGAGTTTTAATTTTTTGAAGTTTCACAGGGGATGTAGCTTTTCGGATCCTGGAAACCTTAAACAGTGTGAAAAGCAGAGCTACACAAGATAGCCTTGATGATAATTTACATGAAGAAACTCAGATATTCGTGTGTGATATCAACCCTAAAATGTTAAATGTTGGTCAAAAGCGAGCCTTGGAGAGAGGTAAAATAAAAGGAGCTAGTAAACTATCACTGAACGAAAAATATGTTTCCCATAGAGGATTTTTCTCATAAATCCTCATTCTTTTATTTAGAAATTAACAATTTTTCCCAACCTTTTTAGGTCTTGGAGAGGACAAATCCCTTATATGGGTGGAGGGAGATGCAGAAGCCTTGAACTACAAAGATAATTCAATGGATGGTTACACAATTGCCTTTGGGATTAGGAATGTTACACACATAGAGAAAGTTCTTGCTGAAGCTTATAGGTAAGCTTACATCTTAGCAAGGTTGTTGTACACCTTTACAACCTTTAATAGTCAGTATAGATCATGCAGTACAAAGTACCATTATGCCAAACTTGTTAATAATGTTGTTCAATAGGTTATAGTTCCCTTTAGGTGGATGTGTTTTTTTTTTTTGGCATTCATTCAGACTTTAAATTATCTCATAGTCATAGTGATCAATTATGTTCTTGATTTTGAAACGTGTTTATATAAACTTATTAAAATGCTTGTCTTCTTGCGGATTATGAGATGAAGAAGTTAGGAAACTAGTGATGACTTGAAAATAGTTTAGTTGTTCAATAATATGACCATCATTATAATTTTTTATTTCAATCATATGCCTGTGTTATTCTAGTGTGGTGGGATTGCTTGAGACTTACCCAATTGATGGGTCAAATCTTTTTTTCTTTTTCTTTTTTGATAATGGTGTGATTGCTGACTTGGTAAGGAACAAATCATTGAACATATACTCTCTTTGGCTTGTATTAAAGAAAAACAAGTTATAATCAGACATGAAATTTTTTTTTAATTAAAAAAAAAAAAAAACCCACAGGCTAGATCAGATGGTTGTTGCTGGATTAGATCTTCTAGGAATTTTTCCATAGACCTAAACAATTAATTTGTATAGTGAAACTGAGGTGGAGAATGAGAATGAAACCCCAACATCAGTGGCAATTTCTGATTGCTACCAGGCCCTTTAGGTCTCTAGAATGTGTGTGTGTATATATATGTATGTATGAATTTAACAAGAGAATTTTCCGTATATTGATGGGAGGAAAGTATTGAGAGGTTTGCCACCTATTTTGTCTCAGACTTGATGATTATTAGTAAATAAACTACAATGCTGTACTGAAGAAAGCATGACATACCTTTTTTTGGCTTTTAAATAAGTTTATTGCTCTGATATTTATCTGGCATGTTGGCTTTTATGACTTTGTTTATCAGGGTACTAAAACGGGGAGGAAGATTCCTTTGCCTTGAACTCAGCCATGTGGAAGTTCCTGTATTTAAGGAATTGTGAGTATCCGATTAATGCCTTTACTTGGGACAAAATCTGTATTTGATCCACTGTGTTTGTAGCTTGGAAAATCTCATATATTCTAATTAGTGTCATTGACATCATGCCCTGTAACAATTTCGTTTTTCATGAATTTTTTCTAACTTGAAATTTGACTTTTTTAAACACACCTTGGAGGGCTTTAATTTTCACATGATCCTAGTAACATGTTTATTTCATAAAGAACATAATATATTTCCATGTTACATCTTTCCGGATAGATTTCTCACTTTAGAGAAAACTGTGTTCATTTTGTATGAAGAACAAAGTGCCACTACAGCATTTACAGTTTTCAGATGACAAATTGCTCAGGCTTTACTGGAACCTTTTTGTTTTAATGCTCTCTCTGCTATATTTTTCTTTGCTGCTGTGTGCTTTCTCCTTATTTTAGTGCTGCTCATTTTCTTATGCAGGTATGATTATTATTCATTCTCCATCATCCCAGCCGTGGGAGAGGTAGTTGCAGGTGATCGGGATTCATATCAGTACTTGGTTGAGAGTATTCGCCGTTTTCCCTCCCAGGTTATTATTCTTCTATCTTCCATACTACATTTTACTATCCACTGCAGTTTGATCAATGTCTAGTAGTACTAAGACAACTAAGGCTGTCTGATGGAAATATGGTCTGGGTGCTGTCATGTAACAACTATGAGCCACAACAAACTTTTTTTTTTCGTTAATTTTTTCCCAATTTATTTACTTGGTTACTTTCCTTAAACGTTGTCCTTCAACTTGTCAAGAGCTTTGTTGCTCTATTGGCACCTCCTAGTATTTCCAATGAGAACGTCTAGGGTCCTAATCCCTTTATCCCCAACTATTTAAAAAGAAAAAGGCCGTTGTCTTTTTACTTACTCAAAGTTGCTAGGTCTGTGTATGCATGTCATAATATTGGGAGTAAAAATTAAAGAGATTTTTTAGAACAAACCGAATAAAGTGGGTTGTTTACATTGACATGTTATTTCTTTCTTGTAACTTCTGATCCTAATTTATGCTGTGTGTGTTTGTATGCATCATTATATTTCTAGTCTATCTAACCTTGCTCATTAGTAGTTTGTATCAACATGGCTTCTTTATGCTTTTAAGTTATTTATTAACTCTCTGTCTGTGGCTTATCAGCTGCCAGTGAAATAAGCAATTTTTTTTTTCATTAATGGAATCTTCTATTATAAGTAATAGAAGAAGGATTTTTATTCACTAAGGATATTTTGATAAGTTGGGGAGAGTTATATACACCTTTATGATTGCTTCTAGGACTTGCTTTGACCCAAATGCATGCTTTCAGTAACCTGACTTTGTAATGTTACTCAGGCCATGCTTTGACTGCATTGGTTCGCATCTCAATGCACTGAAGAAATTGATGTAGGAAGATAGATGTACATACATATACCTATTATGTGAAATTTTTTGAACTTGGGTCTGTGAGGAGAGTGGAGAAGTGTACCACATGACCAAGGGCTCTTGGGAAATATAGTCCTATTACAATTTTAAGGAAATGGTTTCAATTGGTAAAGCTTATAAAACCTAGTTGAACCATAATTGACTGAAATCTATAATTTGAGAAGAGTTGCCACTTTTTCCATTTGGATGATGCTGGTATCTTTCTTATATATAATTTGTCATTACTGATGAATGCAGGAGACATTTGCTTCAATGATAGCAGCTGCAGGATTTCAGAAGGTTGAGTATGAAAATCTTGTTGGTGGGGTAGTTGCCATCCATTCTGGGTTGAAAATTTAAGTGTATCGATTCTGCATTGAAATTCAAAGAATTTTTGGATTGAAGTTCTGTGGTGACCAGCATGAAATCCTACATAAAATTCTTTAGTTCGTGAAATCTGAAAAATAGCTAGCTTTCAAGTTTTTCTACTATATTTTGTTTGTTTCATAATAGGGTTTTTCCATTCAAGGAGTGAAAGTCTTTTTACTTGTAATGTAGCAGACAGAGAAAAATAATTGGTATTCTTTGATAAGAATTTTGATTTTGTGAAGGTTGTCCTCCAATTAAAAGCACGAAGAAAGATGATGTATTTCTAAATATTGTTCATTCTCTCCTAGTAATAAATTCAAGCCCAAGAAAGATCCTTGACTATGTTATTCAATACCCACCAAATATGAAGCAAAGAAAGAGAATTTATCCTATTCCTTACCATCTCCCAATCTCACACACTCACTACTGGCTTCTAGTTATTCAACTGGTCAAATGATCTACAACTGGGCTGTGGCATTATGTTTCTTGCAGCAGTGAACGATAGGGGCCAGTTCTAGGCCTGGTTTATGGGCCACAAACCAAAGTCAACCTCGCCTATGCCATTAACAAACTCAAAAGAACAGCTCAACTGATCAAATGTGTAGTATTATTGTATGTTTGGTATTGTGGAAAACATTTCCTCTTGTTAATTTAAAAAAAAAAAACACTAGTCCAACAGATTAGAAAACATTTTTTTCTTTTTCGGAATTTTTTTTTAAATACTAAATATTTTAATCCACACACAAGGGGACAGAGGAGAAGGTTTTAATTTTTTTTTTTTTTTTTCTTTTTTTTGTGAATTTTTATACTCTAGACTGCTGTGAATATACTCTACACCATAAAAAGCCGCTTTTCCCAATGGGCTCTCTCCATGTATCGATTATTGATCAATTGTTGACATATCATTGACTAGTTTTAGAATGAGTTCTTTTACTTAACAGCTGCTTTCTCATTTGAAGTTCCTAAATGGTGAAAAAATGGAAAATTTTTTCCTATTTGTGATATGTTTTTGAGAGTTAAAGTTTTTGTTTATATAATTATTTGAATTTACAAAATATATTTGTAATTTTTTGTGAGAGTCAAATATTATAAAATGTTTTTTGACTCATTTTTGTATTGTATCAAAAAAAAAAAAAAAAGGTCAGTTTTTTAGAAAATACTTTTCACAACAAATGGAGGCTAGATCTTATCCCCCTCCCCCACTTCAAAAATAGAAGCACCCTCTGAAACTCCCAACCTTGAAAGAAATGATGGGTTTTCAATCTTTCTCCAAGCTACATGATCCCAAACCCATTTTTATAGCTATGGTCATCTTTGCCAGGATGTTCTTAGGATAAGTATAACTTTATGTTGAAAACAGCCTGTGGGGAGAGCTCCTAATCGAGGCAATAAGTAAGACTGTAATGTTAGAGAATCACATCAAAGTTTTGAAACTTTACAGAGCAAAATCAAAATTAGTCTAAAGGTTAAGGGTGTAATTTACAATTTAGTCAAATAAAAAATATCAAACTTAAGATACTAAAATAAAAACAACTTCAAATTTGAAGAATCAAAGTGTAATTTTATCATTTCTTTATTTAGAATAGATGGTAGGACCTACTATTCATGTATTAATTGCACTCTTAGAATATTTTACAATTTTCCGAAAAACCTAAAAAAATAAGGAACAGAAAATGATTTTTGGGTTATTTAGTTAGGGTGAAAACATGAAAGAAAGAAAATTGAAAAAAAAAAATGAAAAAACATAATTTTGGGTGAGAGGTAAATGAAAAAACACCAAATCTACCCTTCCCTCCATTGTATATGTGTGCTTAACCGTTTTTTTTTTCTCTCTCTCTTTTAATCATACCGTGGGTTTTTGGTGATTTTCACCTCTAATTGTTATATATATCAAATATAAATGATGTGTTAATTTTTATAAGATGTTATCCGATTAATTTTAATTAATAATAAATAATATTTTTTAACAATTATTATAAAAAATGATTTTTTATTATATTTTGCACTAAAGATATAAAAATAAATTTATACAAACTAAATATTTTATCCTATTTTTTCATTAAAATTTCTTCTATTCCTTCACTTTTTCACCTCTACCTTTTCTAATTTTTTATTCTCTGGTTAGGATAATGGCAGGCTAGTACTAATATTTATTCTCAATAGTGGCCCGGCCCGGCCCGGCCCATGGACACCGAACAAACCTAAATCCTCTCTATATAAAAACCAGTCCTAGGGTTTTTGAGCAAGCGAAGCCGTCAGATACATATATACACAGACAGAGTCTGTCTCTCTCTCTCTCTCTTTCTCTGTGAAAAATCGAATTGTTTGTTTGATTGATTGGTTGATTAGAGATGGGAGTGTTCACATTCGTGTGCAGAAACTCGGGAGACGAATGGACAGGTAAATCTCTATCGGGAGATCTGGAGGCTTCAGCCGGATCCACCTTCGACCTCCAGAGAAAGCTCGTTCAGACCGCTCTCTCCTCCGACTCCTCCGGCGGTGTCCAGTCCTCTTTCTCTTTCGTCACTCCCTCCTCCGCCGTCTTCCAGGTCTCTCTTCTTTTCCTATCGCTTTTTTTTGCTTTTCGATTCTTTTAAGGTTGTTTCTTTACTTTTCGATTTTTTTAAGGTTATCACTTAGTTTTAGATCCTAAGAAGTTTAAGCTATTAGGAACAGTGAAACTGTTTATGCAACCAAAACCCATGATTTTTATGTGTTTGCAAATGTTTGTTTGATTATTAAGGAACTTGTACTGTGATTTTTCAATATGTAAAGTAGGTTAATAAAACCCAAATTACTACATGCTTTGCGAGTTTGATTGAATTTTCACATATCTGAATGATTTCAACTTCACAAATGACACTTGATGAGAGAACCGACTTGATAAGAATATTAAGGTTTATAATTTCTTTAAGCGGCGTTTGGTTCGCAGTGACATTACATTACACTGTAATGTAATCTTAATACAAGAATACAACATTATATTTTTTAGGAATGCAATGAGATTAAGTTGATCTGATATATTTTGTAATTTTAGATTATAGTAATGTTAAGAAAAAAAAACTAAAATTTTTAATATCACATCATAATGTGCATCACATTCAGGGCACATCACAGCGAACTAAATGCCTCCTCAGGGAGATAGCTACACTTTCTGCCCACAACTCAAAATGTAGTATTATCATAATTTTTAAGGACGAAAATGTGAAAAATTAAACTCTAGAATGAAAATAAGAATTTGCCACAACTTAAAGACTGTAATTTTGATTTTAACCTGTTTTACTGTATAATATAACTACATCTCTTGACTCTGTTCTGTTGAGTTTTTTTCTTGTTCGGTTATGAATATTTGGTGAAAGGAAATGTGTTTGTGTGTGTGTGTGTGTGTTGGGGTTTTGTTAAGGCTGCCTTGGAAGTATGTTACTTTGTTGTGTGTGAGAGATCTGAGTAGAATTTGTATGTGTGGTGTAGGTGATTGTTGGTGCTCCGGCTGCCGCTGCTTTTGTTGGAGGCGGTGCTGCATCAGCTCCTTCAGGAGGTGCTGCACCCGCTGCTGAAGAGAAGAAGGAAGAGAAGAAAGAGGAGAAGAAAGAGGAGAGTGAGGATGAAGATATGGGATTCTCCCTCTTTGATTAGTGCATTTCTTCAGTTACTCTCTTTATGTCGTGGGTTTACTTCTATCAATCTTTTTTGTTCGGTCCTTTCGACTTATTAGACCTTAATTGGTATTATAATTAGAGAATGGGGTTGTCTGTTTTTAGGAACAAGGTGAAATTTTGTGCTGAGATGTCCTGTGTTGGACAAATATATTCTATCTGCCTGTTTTAAGTTTGTGTTGAAATTGCTCAAATTCATTTGTTTTCCTTTGCCTGCATAGCGTGATAGGTTTTGCATATTCACTTGATTTAGATTGAATTATTTGAAAACAAGATTCAGATTTCTGTTTTCAGTTTAATATGCTTTAATAGTACTAATTATCTCATCAAAAAGATGTGTGAAAAGAAAATTTTTTTCTACTGAATGCTATGGATGAATACACTTGATTTGACTAAATGTAATATGTAATTTTGCATATTCATGACAAGAAATTGTCTTAATAATCTTTAAAGAATCATGTAATAGTAATATATAAACTACGGTTGTTCTTTGGATTCCATTATTTCTAATTCTCTTGGAGTGGTCTCGTTGGGGTTTTACTAATTGTTGTTCTCTCTCTGAGTTTTTGTCCTCCCATAGCTTAGTTTCCTGACTACTCCCTGTTTATTGTACTGATTGTTCCTTTTATTTCTTGTTGTTCATTTCTTGTATTTCTCTTTTTTCTATCATTTGTAAAAGTTTTTTGATTACCTATCAAAAAAAAAAAAATCTAATTCTCAAAATCCTATAACAACTTTGGTAAATGCGTATGTACAGAGGCCCCTATGGAGAGGGGAAAGGTGAAGGAGAGGTTCTAATGCATTGGATGAGAGCTGTAATCATAGGTCCAAAGGAAAGGCAAGGAAGGATTTTAAAACCCTTCCCAGCTGTTCTTATTTTTCATCATTTTCTACAAGAAGTGAGGTTTTCAATTCAATTTAATGCGCTTAGGTTTAGGATACTGGCATATAGAAATGAGTTTTAAATGGAATAGTTAGGGTATGTTTGGTAATTATTATTTTTCTTTATTTTTTGTTTTTAAAAATAATTTTTTATTTTTGAGACTGGAAAACTTGTTTGGCTACCCAAAATAGACTAAAAACAAAAATTGTTTTTAAAACTCAAATGGTAGAGGAAACTAAAAACATGCAAAAGTTTATTTTCAGTTTTTAATTTTCAAAAGTCAATAAAAACACACATTTAATTTAATGTATTCATCTTATTTAATGAGTTAACATTAGAGTTCAAATTCTAGTAACAACATATTCTAGGATTTTTTATTTTTTTCTTCAAAAAATTATGTTTTTAATTTCAACTAACCAAACATGTTTTTTATTTCAAAAATGTAAGATTTTTTTCTTCTTTATATTCCTAAAAATAAGTTTTTGAAAATAGAAAAACAAAAACGATTACTAAACATAATCTTATTTTCTTGAAATATTATTCTGTTGTTTTTGCCTAGTCTAATACGAGGGTTACAGTTCCTTAGGTGCAGGTGCAATATAATGGGTTCCCGTGTCTAAAACTAATAAATTAATTATGTTATTTGGGTTGTAAAGGGAGATTTAAACCCTTTATACTTTTGGTGAAAATATGAAGAGATATCGAGTTAAGTTACATTAGACACATGAGCGTTTTAGGCTTTATTGCCATTAAATTTCAATTAAAAAAAAAATCTTAAATTGTTCAGGATTGTTCGAGCTTCAAGTTCAAGCTTTATTATTTATTTATTTATTTATTTTTAGTCCAATTTCTGCTCATTCCTAAGTCTAACGGAGTGTTCTCACTATTAGCAAACATGCCTATACACGCATTAATATGTTTGAGAATAGATAAGTTTTGACATTAATTGTTAAAACTAATATTAGTCTTATTACATGCATATTGCGAGCATTTAGGGAAGAAAAGATTGGTTTGATTATGAATACTTGCAAACTTCAAGAGCATTGTTTTATAATTAATATTTTTCACAATTGGTGAGCTGTTAAGTTAGTATTACTTTGCATTTAAGTCCACCATTAAATAAATAAATAAATAATAAAAAAAAATTTTTTTAAAAACCTGACTTTATAGACTTTAAGGGAGCTTCGGAATTGGTCGAAGTTGTTTATTTTTTAATCTGAAATAAAATAATGCCAGAATTTTATTGGAGGGGAGGACCAGGAGGCAGAGGCACGCACTACTCACGTGATCTTCATGTTGTATTGAATAATTCTTTCTCATCAGCACCGGTTAACAAAAGCCAAAAGTTTATAGTAGGTGTATTGCTTGCTATAGGTACGTAGTTGCGTTGCCGTTACAACGATCGATGTACTGAAAAATAAAACGTTTTCCAGAAGAAAAAATATTTATAGGTGCAGTGCTTTAGATGGTTGTGTTGTGTTGTGCTGTCCTTTACACATCCATGTATTTCTTAAATTATAATCAATGGCTAGCAGCCTAGCGCATTGTGAGGTTGACGCTTAGTAAGGGTATAATTCTATAAGTTAAAAACTTTTAAGAGACTTTAATTGGGTTTCACTTATATTGGGAGTAATAAAAAATAAAAAATAAAAAATAAATACATTTTATATTGAAAACTTTTAAGAGATTTAAATTGGGTTTCACCGGGAGTAACAAAAACTAATAAACAAATACCTTTTAAATTGAAAGTGACTCGACTCCTTATAAAAAGTCAATATACTGCATTATAAAATTCAATCTTAACGAATAACTTAAGGCATCCGTTAATAACTTAAATTAGTACTTTATTTTCTACCTTTTTTATTTTTTATTTTTAAATAATTCTTTATTTATTCAATAATGTGCAAATAATAAGAATATATATCCATACATATCGGTAACTTACAACTAAACAAATACATGTGGGATAGAAGTCCACGAATCTAGTAAAAATTAAGGCAAACCATTCTCTTTTCCTTGAAATTCTAGGCTAACAGTACTACTCAACGGAACTGGGACTGGAGACTTATTTTTCAGAGGATCAAAGGTCACCTTTTAGCACAAATTCAATGCCAGTTGACAAAAACCTGGCTAGAACTCTGGCAAGGCCGGGAAATTCAAGTCAAAGTTACGATGATTACGGTTCACATTGATCACACCATCATAATGACACCGCTTGTGTCCTCCTAAGGCCTGTCCGGTCGGAAAAGTCTTGTTGCATATAGCACATTTGTGAGTCTTACCACTTGGGTTCGAGGGTGTGTTGGAATTGTAATTGGTTCTTGTTACAATGTTGGTGAGGGAGTCTTGGTTTCCAATAGGCTTTCGATGACTAGCTTTGTGTCCACCTAGAGCTTGGTATGACAAGAAGGCTTTGTTACATAAGGTGCATTTGTAAGTGAGATCAGTTTGTGCTATTGGCAATGGAGGTGGAGGTGAATTTGTGATTGTGGTTGTGGCTGAATTGGTGTCACCTTGGCCTAGCATGAGAAGGCAAAGAGCAAGATATTCTTCTTCCGTTGGTGGGTTTTCATTGTCAAAACGAGGACGCTTAGGCCTCTTACTCTTTGTCCATGGCTCAAGAACATTTTCATCATGCAACAATGTGGCAGCAGCTGAAATTGGAGCTTCCAAAGCCATTTGATTAAAAATGTATGAGAAAATAGAGAGAGGAAGAGATTGAGAGTGAGTGTTTATTATGTCAAGAATAAGGTATGTATTTATAATGGTTAGAATGTGTGTAATACGTGGTAAAAAAAGAAAGAGTGAAGTGTGAAAACTTAGGAGATTGGGCTGGGAATTGAAGGTGTTGGGAGTGAAGTGTTGGCAATGCAAAAGATTGGAAGATGTGGCCAAAGAAGATGGTGTGGGCAAGAGGAGATTGGTTAGTTTCAAAAAAGTTGCTTCCATGTCAACATTTTACGTGTAATTTCTTCATTATAAAAATAAATCCAAAAATCAAATTATTTATTACATTTGACACCAAAGTTTGAACCTATATATCCCATCGACGACATTGAAAAATTATATTTAGCATACTTGTTTATCAGTCAAGCATATTCTCATTATTGACATGTAATTCTAATTGGATATAAACCAAATAAAATGGAGGCAGAAATTAATTTTTTCTAATTATTTTTATAATAATATCCAACTTTATATTATTTATTGGGAAGGTTGCTTTTACGCATATATGCCTTGTAAACAGCTTTTGGCTACACATCTAGGCCAAATAATTGGTCACGCCAGCACTATTTTGCCTTTTGCTATGAGCATGTATTATCCTTTGTAATTCGGCTTCTTGTTTTGATGTAATTAATTTAATTAATATGAGAAAAAAATAAATAAAATAAAGGGCTTTTCATCATCTAGCAAGAATCAATAGAAACACACCATCTTAGAACGCAACATTCAATCTTCTAATCATATTGCTTCAATCAGAAAATTTTCGAAAATTCATGCATGGTCATTGGTTGGGTGACAATTAATGTTGCAACACCAATCATTACCAAGATCCATATTTAAATCCATTTTGAAAAGATTAATAATACTAACTAATACCAAAAGAGTTATATATATATATATATATATATATATATATATTGTAAGGGCTCAAATTGACCCAAAGCCCAACGATTAAGAACAGTGACCCAACAAGCCCACGACAATAAATTTGTTAGAGAGTGGGGTTAATAGATGAAAACTTAATGAATTAAATATGGATCAGAATGAGTTAATCTGATGTTGTTATGACTGAAGGATACAATTTGAAGAGAAAAATATTCCTCGATCAGGTATGTTCTTATATAAGTTTTAGACTTGTACAAATGTTCAAGGTTCTTAGTTACATTGAGTTCTTAGCTTCCCTCTCTCTTTTCCTAGATGCCCCCTTCATGTAAAGGAATCCTTTCCCTTTTATACTTCTCCTCCTTCTCTCATTTTAGTCTTCCACTTGTTAATCAAATAACTAATCTTCTAGATGCCTGTCCCATCAGAACCTTCTTGAAGTCTTTGTGTGTAACTGTAAGGCTGAAAATCACTATTTAGGTATTACCTCCACATTAATGCGGTCAATTGGTTAGGTGCAGAGCATTTAATGTGGTGGTAGCAGCTTTCTTTCTAGATATTTCTCAGTTCTCTGTTGACTCACCTCTTTGAAACTTATCCTCTTAAGCATGGTTTCCCCTTGCTCAGTATTTGTTGGGTGGTCGGGATTTAGACTTCCGTTCTAATTTTCGAGGAAGTTTAGCTCCTAGGGCAACATCGCTTGTTTGCTACTACCGGCCCTCATCCTTGCCCCAATAACCTAATTGCCCTTATTAATACTTGGTTGTCCTCGGGCTCTTTGTCATCCTCAGATGTGGCCTTTGGCCCAACACCCTTATCCAATTCTCTTATCCCCACAATAGCCCCTCAAAACTCCAGTCTTTCTCTCTTCTGAGAAAAATAGGGTTTCGATTTTATGTTACTGTATCCCTCATGCTTATGGCACCTTCCTACATGTGAGTGTCTTTTCACTTGCAATGAGCGCACTCTTGACGCTTCGGCATCTGGGACACTTCAACAATTACTTTACACAGCGCCCTATCCCCCATGTTCTATGGTGTGATGAAAATCTTACAGTGGAGGTTTTTCATAGGGATTCGAGCAAGAACTTTCCCGTTCATCCTCTCATCTTATATAAAACGTTCGAAGAATCCAAATCCCTCATTTTTTGAATCTTCAACTCTCAAGAAACAGTCTGAGGTTCTCTTTTCTTATACTTTTGTAAGTAACCTTTAGCCCACCTACTGATTACTAGGACCTTTTCTTCCTCGACCATTTATTTTTCACTTTATTCTTCTAACACCCCTTGCTCACTTCCTAAATGGGTAGATTTGCTAGCTTGGTAGATACGCCTGAGGGCATAGAAAACTTTAAGGCCCAATATAACATACCACCTAGGGTTTCTATTCGGTATTGCTTTCGAGGAGAATGACATGCTTTAAGATCAGAGAGAGAAGTGGCGAAACCTATGATTTCCTTTATAGAGGGAGGGATGAGGATCCCTATGGGTAGAGTAACTAAGGATTTCTTAATTGCCCACAGACTTTGCCCGACCCAGTGTTCCCTAAACGTATTTAGGATACTAGGTAGTGTAGACGCCCTCAACAAAAGATGGGTGAAAACCTTTCCCATCACGATGTTAATTGAGTGTATAACTGCTAGCTCCTTAGGATTACAGGGTACTATCTTAAAACTAAGGTCCTTGAAGTTAGACTTATCTCATGTCTTCCTGAATCTAACAAGGGCATGGACCAAGATTTTCTAATTATCTCGGGAGAATGGCATGATGGACTTCATTGCCCAACATGAGAGGGGAAATCAAGTGGGGTACTTAGGTTTAGGTTCCCTATTCTAACCATGCATATTTTAAACTCATAATCTCCTATTCTTCTTCTTATAATTCGAAAACTAATTTTTCTCTATTTAACAAATTAACTTTCTAACAACACTTTTGTTTTTGTAGTATTTGCAGATAAGAACTCCACAGCCCCCAATCTCAATTTCGTCAACGAACCTAATCTGACGAGGATTCTCAAGTCCAAGATCTTTCTTCACACATACAGAAAATTACGAGCCGCTCACGTTATCCTTAGGTACAAGCCGATATCCACAAGCTTACAATCCCCTATACGTCAAAAAGGCGAAAGATCCTCGGCAACATCAAATCAATATTGCAGGACCTGGCTTCCTCAGTGGTCTTTCCCCCGCGAGCACTCATCTAGTTGAACTACCCATTCAACGAGCTTCCAAGGAAGAAGCGATCTCTTCAAATCCAGTTCCCAAGAAAGAAGCAAGCAAAGTAATAGAGGTCGTAGACTCCGACGAGGACTTTGGAGTTTTTGATCTTTCCCTACAGAGTCCCTACTTGCTACCTTCTCTCACTTACCCTCTGCACAAGTAAGTAGCAGTCAAGAGCCATCTAGTATCCCCGAAGCCATGGTGCTCCAGCATAAGCAAAAAACTAGCCTCCTCGAGCTTCTAGAGTCACATGCTCGGGGATCTACCCCCGAAGTGGCCGTTCAAACCCGACCCCCAACTCCCCTCCCTGTCCATACTTCCCCTTCTGATCTTGTAGATAAGAAGAGGAAACGTGATAAAAAAGGTTAGGAGGTGTCCGAGGAGGGTGAAATAGTGTTAGTCAAAGAGCTCGAGCCCCAAAAAGGGGCAACTCCAAAGGGGCACAAAAGAAAACCTCGGCTAAAGGCACAATCTCGAAGAGGGCGTCCGAGCGTCGCCCTAGGAATCAAATTTGGAACCCACCCCCCCCCCCCTTTGGAACTGGATAGAGCCCCACTCCCTTTAGATTTATCTATTAGGGATTTTCAAAAAGGCAAAGTTGGCTATGTGGCCAATGCGCTTGAACAACCTTTGCTCCTACCTCAAGATATGGATGACTAGAGGACTTTAAAGAAGCATGAAATGTTTCTGACTTTGAAGAGAGATCTGGCTATGGTAAGCCCTTCAATCCCTCATTTGTATTAAACCGGCACATTTTTCTTCTACTTGAGGAATTTATCTTGGTGTTTTCTTACAGGCAATCCATACAACAAACATTGCCGAGGAATGGGTAGATGCTCAGCACCAATTTAAGGATGAGGAGGCACGGTGCATAGCTGCCATTCAAACTCTTGCTATGGCCGAAAAAAGGATCAAGGACCTCAACACAAAACTGACTGAGGCGGATAGAGATAGAAAGAATGCTGAAGTTGCACTATTTAGTGCTGAGAAGCAAGCCGAGGACCAACGTCAACAACTGCGTAGGGCCGAGGATTAACTTGCGAAATTGCTAAGGAGCAAATAGAGGCTCAGAAGAAAAAAATGGAAAAGGCAAAGGAGGCTATAGCTCAGGCTAAGCAAGATGGCCATGACATTGGGGTAAAAAAGACTAAAGAAGACCTAAGAGCTCAAGTTACTGGTGTCTGTCGAGGTTACTTCCTCCAGGTATGGACCGAGGCATTAAACCGAGCTGGGGTAGGTGCTTCTTTAGAGCTAAGAAAGACATAAAACATCTTTTACCCTCCAGCCTTGTGCATAGCAACTACTTCCAGCTCCCAAGCAGACTCTTCTTCTAAAGCGCTTGAGTCTGGCCAGGCCGGCCACGCTGACACCCTTCCAGCCACTTCGGAGACTTCTAAAGAACCTAATAGGGCAGGCACTAAGGGTAAGGAGAAGGAGGCAGCCCAAGCAAAAGTGCTTGAGCCAGTTAAACTTCTACCACCGCCTAAGGAAACTTACAAAGAGAAGGAGGCAACCTAGGGCAAAATACTTGAACAAGCCAAACCTCCTTCAATGACCAAGGAGGTTCCCAAAGAGAAAGAAGTAGCTCAAGGCAAAGTGTCTAAATCTTCTGCCCAGCCAGCAGTTAAAGCTGACCCCCCTCCATCTGTTACCAATTAGGGCATTACCCTTTTAATATATATATTTACATATGTATTTCCCTTGCCTTTCCAAGGCTTTACTTAATGAGAAATGTCAGTTATCTTTACGTTACCATTATATATACATGACTTATGATACTATCTATTTACTATTAAACATGGCCTAATTAATTATTTAAATGCAAAGTTATAGAACATTGTTCAAAATTATAGCCACTTCATTTCACAATCTTAGAAAAGTCAAATATTTTAGCAAAACTATATAAAGGGGTGTGAGAACCATGACTTGAAGGGACTCAGATTTTTTAAGCTTCGTTTGGGAGTTCATAAGAGAATAGAATGTAATGATCATAATGGAATGGAAATGAATGGGCTGGAATGAGATGTATTTAAACTAGGAAAATGAAAGGAAAATAAATGAATGGAATAGAATTAAGTACCATTGTTTGAATGTTTTAAAATAAAAGAATGGAAAGGAATGCAAATGAATAGAATGTAAGTAATCTTGTTTGGGAATAGCATGATATAAGGAATAGAATGGAATCATTTTATGAAAATATTACTATTAGACCCCTATTTTTTTTTTAAAAATGGTTGAATATATAGCCATATAGGGGTATTTTGGGAGTTTCAGAAAAAAAATCATTAGATCTAATTTCATTCCCTTTCATTCATTCCAATTTTTTGGGGAATGAAAATTTGAGGTTTTAAAGGAATAAAGATAAATGAGTGTTCCCTCCTACTCATTCCATTCCCTTCCACTTAAACTCCCAAATAAGGAATGAACTTTTCATTCCCTCCATTAAAATTCTCAAACAAAGGAAATGAAGAATATTTTAAAATTATTCTTTTCATTCCTTTCCATTTCATTACATTCTCTCCTTCCAAACGAGAGCTTAATCCCCGGAAGAAAATCTCTAGATGGAGATTTAACTGTGGATATGTCACCCTAACCTAAGGAACTTACAATAAATTTATTTCTTGATTTGATTTATAAATAAAGAAAATAAATAAATACCCAAAAATATTAAAGAAAATGTTTTTAAAATGATAAGATTACATGACTTTGTCTCCTAGAAACAAGCTAAAAGAAAAAATTATACAAAACTTATTTTCATAGTTAAAGATTCCAATGAAGGAAATTTATTACAGATAACTCCAATAATTAATCTATGCCCCTTAGACCAAATTTGAAGGCTATGTTATGGGGTGAGAAGTTGTGAACACCCACCTCATCCAATCCAAACTTCAAAGACCAATCCCCTAGAGTACGATGGCCAATATAAATTAATAGTACAATAATCTACCATACAATTAATTTACCAAAAAAAATAAAACAAAATAAAAGTAAATAACACAATATACTTTACCATTCACTACAGCGGAAGAAAAATAGGAAAAAGTACAACAATTTAAAATAAAATAAAATAAAATAAAAAGAAAAAAAAGAAGAAGAAGTAAAAACCACGTAAAGATACATGGATTGGATCACAAACAACAATCAAAATTAAAATGCATGCATAAAACTCAACTAACCTTAGGGACGCACATATGGTACAGTTGTCACTATGATGCATGAGAATGCATGCAAATGTGGGAATTTTGAGATGTAAATGCTATATGAGATCCCTTCATGATGCATGAAATCATTTTCATGGGTGATTTTAAAGGAGAAAAAAAAATTCATATTACATCATTTATTCATTTAGATGTTGTAATTTTGATCTTATGACAATATCTTTGTTATTTCATGTATATTACTTCATATTTCATATAAAGAAAATGAATGAATCTAATCTATATAACATGTGTACAACATTAAATAAATAATAACTATATTCTATTTTCATTATTATCCTCAAAGCACAAGATGCTACTCAAACCCATGTTTAAATTAGAATTGATATACCGTTGCAAGTTCTTCCTCTTTGAATCAAATAAATTCATATCTGAAAGAGGTTTACAATAATTCCTTTCAAAATTAAATATGTAAAATACATTCAAGGGGAAGTTACAGTCTATCATTGGCATTTATGGTAGAATCCATCTAGGGCTTGAAAGGGGATGGTTTACCTTATGGCAGAGATTAGTGATTCAAGTCCGCTTATCTCCAACTAGTGAATTTAGCCAAGAAAAAAATGGACTATTGGTCAGAGCAAGCTGCCTCACTCTATAACTATACATAATTGGGAGAAGCTCATTTGAAACTAGAGATAGAAATGCCTCATTTTGTTTCCCTCTAGACCTCCGGTTCTTGATTTTCTTCTTCTTGAATCCAAGGGGGACTCCTCATATTTAGAATTGTTTTTGCAATGTACTATGTTTAGCTTGTATTCTTTTCATACTCTCATCTCTTTACCACGTGATAGGCTAGGGAAGCATGAACAGGCATAGAGAAGCATGAATATACTAGGAGGTGGTGGTTGAGTTACAAGGCTCTAGGCTACTAATGCGACACCTAACAATCCACATTATGAATTATTCAATGATAAGGGAAAAATAATTTTGATTATGTATTTGTTTGGTAAAACTAATGACGAAAGCATAATTAATTTGTGACCTTTAATTAGTTGGTACTTTAGAAACAATGTTTCTTTCTCTCAAATAATAATGTGTTCTTATAATTAAACTTATGATGAGACTCATCATTTATGTAACAAAGTGAAAAATTACTCTGAGTGTATTGAATAATGACTTTTGTTAATGAATGGCCAAAGTACAAGAAGGTATGGTATCAAATGATACCATGTCAGCAATATCAAAATTCAATATAAGTGTGAGACATGTTGGCAAAAAATAACTAATTTATCAACAATTAAAAGACATGTGTCAGACTGTCAGTGCGTAGTTATTTTTGTACACACGTCTCTCGTTTATCGGATTTTGATACGGATGACACAATATTATTTGATACAAAATACTTTTTTTCCTAAACACAGGGATTGGGATGTATTTAATGCTTCATTAAATAATGCTTTTATACATTTTCAAAATCCTTTGACTGGTTTAAGTTGGACTTGCATGACATATTGTTTTAACTTTTAATCCACAGCACACCCTTGGTGCGATAGTCACTCCACAAGTATAAGTACTTGTGAGGGATTCAGATCCTCTAGATTTCTTAGGGTACTCTACTAAATAGATTTCCTTAAATCTTAACCATTCTTTAATGATTTAATGTTTAGATTTTGCCATATCAGCATTCCACTAACAATAATCTTAAATATTTTATTTGTAAAATTATTTTATTATTTTAAGAATATTATTAGTAGAATGCTGACATGGCAGAATCAAGACTATTAAATCATTAAAGAATGGTTAGGATTTATGGAATTCTATTGATAGAGTACCCTAGAAAATCTAGAGAATCTGAATTCAGAGTAGAATTCTATCTTGTATCAAAAAATAAACTTTTAAGCCATTTATTACTATAGTTATCGTTTCATTTCCATTTATAGAAACTTCACAGGCAAATTTACTCCCCAACAAAATTCTTGGTATTGACTATTGACGAGTGGATCATAAATGTGCCACCCGAAATTTGCCTTTCTTTAAATTTAAATGCATAGCAATCACCATGGACACATTGAAAAAACATAAATTTGAAATCTTGTGAATATGGGCAAGCTCTCACCAGCTTATTGCACTCTTACCCTTCTTGCCTTTGCAACAGGTACTATTCTATTTTATAATCATTGTCTATGTTAGTCTTGCACATCAAGTATCATTTGGTTTTCACTTGGTTTTCCAAAGAAAATTAAAATGTACAAGAATTCATATAAAACAGAATGGACTTTGATTAGGTTTAACAACTGACTGTTTTCAAAAATAAAATCACTTCCCAAGCATGATTCAAACTTCAAAGCACTGTTTTTATATCAAGTTATAAAAAACATAATAAAGTGCCTTAGTTTCCATTTTATACTACTTAAATAAATTTACATGTTTATCAATGGCATCGATTAGTGGCTAATACTTCTTGATTTCTTGTCAATATCTAGTATGTGAACTTTTTCCAATGGCGGATTGCAAGCTATGCTCTGAAGAATTTGATCGATCTAATGCTGAGTGCCAATTGAAAAGTGAATCCAAAAAATCTTGGTGGTCAAGGGTCTTTCAAAGCCTCCCCACCAGATAGTTCTAAAACATGCTTTAAGAACGCAGGATATTGCAATGCATTCTTTGACAAGATTTGGTGTCATAAGAAGTGTGAAAAATTATATGGTTCATTTCAGGGAGTTCGAGGAGATTGTGTCAATATTAGAAATGCAGGTCCTGTTACTAATTTTGTTTGTTGTTGCAGTTTTAATTGCTAGGCATGTAAAATGTCATATATTATATGATAAAAATTAATAAAATTAGATCTAAAAAATTATGGTTTTCTCAAGTGATTATCCGCATTACTGCAAATTGTTATACAAGTTAGATCTCAAAAGTTAAGGTTGCCTCAAGTGGTTGTCTTCAATTATTGTAAATATATAATCTTTAAGATTTAGTTGACTATGATTCTCAACAAAAAAACAAAAAAAAACTTTTAGTTATGTAGACACCTTATTTTGTACCCGTTAATAACCTTTGGTTCACAACTCCAATGATGAGTTTGACATACATCAACCAAGGGTTATTAAAATATTGTTAATAGTTTGAAAGTAATTACAACTCAAAAGTACTCAACTTGTTTTGAAAACGATGTTGAAAAATGACATTTACTCACTATTTTGACCATAAATTTTTTCTAATTTAGATTTTTTTAATTAGAATTGGTTGATAATGAATTAATTGAAGGATATGATTACTGAACAGCCCCGAGTGATTGATAATGAATTAATTGAAGGACAAGATTGCCGAACAACCCTAGAAAGAATGGATTGATATTGAATTAATTGAAGGACAGGGTTACTGAACAACCTTAGAAAGAATTTTTAATCTTGTATATGTTTTGAATTTTTTGGAATTGTTTTTGTTGTCATGTTTTAAAAGTATTGAACAAGGTGGTCGATACCGTATCGGTATCGGTTGTACCGGCCGGTATGTATCGTACAAGTACGTATACCGATATCAAAACACCCTTTTGTACCGATTTAAATACCGGTTGTATCAGTCATACCAGTCGACAACTTATTTGTATTAATTTTGTATCAGTCATGCTGGCTAGTACATAAAACAACAACAACAACAACATTTTTTTTTAATTTTGTTATTTTTGAATTTTTGTAAGGGCAGAATGACAACTTATTTGTATTAATTTATTAGTATTATTTGTTTTCTTATTATGCAATGAACTATTAGGCTTTCTATTTCTTATATTGTGCTTTTTTTCTTTTAATTGATGCGAAAGTCTAAAACCATGAATAATTTATTCTGAATTGAGGTAATGTTTTATGGTAAACTTTTATATTTATTATAATACACACACACACACACACACACACACACATATATATATATTTATAAATATAAAAAATAACAGTAAACCAAAACGGTACACCGGTATTAACGGGTACCGAAATATATTATTCCATTGGTCAAATCGATACACTCTCCGATACGAGATTGACTCCTTTGGTATTGAATCGAAGGAATATCAAAGATTATTCTAGAAAAAATGTTTTTCCAAGAGGCCTTTGAAGATAGCAAAGGTGGGAAGTGTAGAAGACATCTATAGATGCATTACAAAAGAAGATCCTCAATTGACTATATCAAGTCACTAAAAAGAGTAAATATCAAACTATAATTAACTTAATAATATAAGTCTGTGAAAAATGATAAATTATTCTTAATAGAATCTTTAGAGAAGAAGTGCTTGAACTAGCTAGAAAGGTTATAATGAGAAAGTTTGATCTTTTCTAGAATGATAAAACAAAGGTAATTGAAGATGCAAATGTACTTTATTCCTCTTTCAACATAGTGTTTGCAAAATTCTCGAGGAAATATCAATGCTCAATATTGATTAGCATATGGTGTAATGGTAGGTCCACAATCATCATTCATGCTAAAAAAATTCATCATTTGTCTAAAAAATATCAATTGCGGCCTTTGGTATAAAATTGTTTTTTTTTAAAGAAATTTTTATATACATAGAATTATAGTGTCCAATTGATATGGTTATCTTTATAATCTTAGGCTAGTCATATAAACCAAACTAGCTTGTAACTCGTGCTTACGCATAGAAACACCCAACAATAGTAATTATTATCTTATCTAAGTGAATGAGGTAATTTTTTTGGCTTTCACACTGAGTATTATAAATTGATCATTATCATTGTGGTCTTCTTGGCACAAAAAATTTAAAATTTAAATAGGACATGTGATGCAAAATTAGGCTTCAAATTTTAATTTTAATTGAATTTTCTCTCATTTTAGGCTTGATATATGTGTGTTGGTGATTGAAGAGAACAATTAAATACAAGCACCCCCCCCCCCCCCCATCTTTTTATTTTAAATGATGGTCTTGATTTTATATGTATGCAATTGACAGGTCTTTAAAAAGAAAAAAAAAATTAAAATCCTATCCATATAAGAAATTTGTGAAATTGCACAAAGGAACCAAAATAAACATAAAATATATCCAACCACATGGATATTGCCTGGGATCTTGATCCAAAAACCTCATGAATTGGTTGGTACGTGATCCAAAAACCTAATTTGAAGAAAGTATAAACCCTAGACACTTCTTTTTCTAGAAATCTTATAATACCTTCTTACTCTAAGCCATCTAGAACACCCTTGAAAAACCTAAAATGAAAGCCCCAATAAGCATAACACAAAGAGATTATCATTTTGTTTTAGAATCAGTCTTTAGTATTTAATACGGTTACTCAGGAATAAAAATATTTAAATACCATTAAACTATAAGGTTTTTGTAATAGAAGTTTAAGAGCATGGACCCAAACAAGATACAACACATTAGGGATGCAATCTTTAATTAATAAGGATAAAATATATATAAATATATATATATATATATATATATAAATATATATTGTAAGGACTTGCTTGAGATCCTCAACCCAACGGATGTGGACAATGGTCCAACGAGCCCAAATCAATGTATTTTTTATAGAGAGTGTATTTTATATGTAAGAAACTCAGTAAGTCAAGTATAGACCATGACAAATTGGAATTGTGCTAGAAGGATAAGAAAGCACAACTTGAATGGAATTACGATCCTTAGTCAAGTCCGAGGAGGGAGTGTTCTTATATTAGCTCAAGCTTTTTCTTTTAAGTACAAAAAGTTCTCTGTTTGTTTTCTCTCCCTTTTTCATGCCTCATTTCTCACAGGAGCCTTTTCCTTATATAGTCTTGTTCTTCTCAATCCCAACCTTCCACCTGTTGACTATGTAAATGATATCCTAGATGCTTGTCCCATCAGAACCTTTCTGGAAAATTGGTGTGTAGCTGTAAGGCTGAACATCACTGTTCAAGCATCACTTCCACATAAATGCGGCCAGTTGGTTAGGTGCAGAACATTGAATGTGGTGGTGGTGGCAGCCTTCTTCTCAGATATTTCTTAGTTCACCGTTGACTCTTTTCTCTGAAACTTATCTTCTCGGTTGCCTCTTGCATGGTATTCTCTTGGTGGTTGAGCTCCAAACTCCCACATCACCTCCTGAGGAAGTTTGGCTCCTTGGGAGACATCACTTGTTTGTTGTTATTGGCCCTTGTCCACGGCCCATCAACCCACATGCTCTTCTTACTGTTCGATCATCATCAGGCTCCTTTGCATCCTCGGGCATAGCCTGCGGCCCACAACCCAATATTCTTGCTTGACTCTCTTATCCCCCCCCCCCCCGCACACACACACACACACACACACACACACACACACACACACATATTTATATATATATATATATATATATATATATATATTAATTATAGTCATATTTTATGTTTTTGAATAAATTTTCAACAACAAAAAAAAACTATAAAAAAAACTATTTTTTTTAATGAATGAAAAATAAGTAGAGGGGGGCCACCTAAGTTGGCATCAACTACCAAAAAAACCTAGTTGGATTGTCAAAAGCCAAAAATTCTATAAAAAAAATAAAAATAAAAATTTATCGACTGGTTCTGTGAGGGGTTTCCAAAACAACGTAGTTTTGAAGTCTGTCCTTAGACGAAACAAGGTCATTTTGTTATTGCTAAGAACCCAAAGCCCATTTCATATCCCAACTCCTAAACCCTACTCGTTCGTCTCTTCCCTCCCCTCCCTCTCTCTCTCTCTCTCTCTCTCTCTCTCTCTCTCAAATGTCGTCAAGACTTGAGTTTCAAGCACCACCGGAAATATTCTACGACAATGTCGAGGCTCGGAAATATACTTCCTCCTCTCGCATCATTGAAATTCAGGTCAGCTTCCACACCTTCAATGCTTTTTGTTTTCTTTGAATTTGTTTAGGCTTCATATCTTTCTGACAATTTTATTGTTGGTTTTAAGGCAAATCTGTCAAAGAGAGCTTTAGAGTTTCTTGCTTTACCTGATGATGGAGTGCCCAGATTGCTCCTTGACATTGGTTCGTGTTCGTGTTTGTGTTTGTGTTTGTGAGGTCAACTTTAATGGTAGGTTGTGCATTTTTGTTGTAGGTTGTGGGTCAAGACTTAGTGGTGAGACTCTCTCAGAGAATGGACAAAGCAACTAGTGAATTTAGCTGAGCAAAAAGTGGAGTATTGGTCAGAGCAACCCGCCCCACTCTATTACAAGACATAATTGGGAGAAGCTCATTCAAAACTGGAGCTAGAAATGTCTCATTTTGTTTCCTTTTGGTTCCTGATTTTCTTCCTCTCGAATAATTCATAATGTACTATGTTTAGCTAGTATTCTTTCATACTCTCGTCTGTTTATCACGTGATAGGCAAGTGAAGCATGAACAGGCACAGAAAAGCATGAATGTGCTAGGAGGTGGTAGTTAAGTTACAAGACTCTAGGCTATTAACGCAACACCTAACAATCCACATTATAAATTATTCAATGATAAGAGAAAAATAATTTTGATTATATATTTATTTGGTAAAATTAATGACAAAGGCATAGTTAATTTGTAACATATAATTAGTTGGTACCTTAGAAGCAATGTTTATTGCTCTCAAATAATAATGGGTTCTTATAATTAAAATTTATGATGAAACTTATTATTTACATAAGAGTATGAAAAATTACTCTAAATGTATTGAATAATGATTTTTGTTAATGCATGCCCAAAGCACAGGGTTTAGAGCATTTGCATAAGTGGGTTTAAATTACAAAATGTGCAAAAATTTACACAATATAACATAAAATAGACCTGCATCAGTGATTGCATACCTTTGCATATATCCAAACTTGCTACGGTAACGGTGCATATATATATATACACGATTATTGTAGCTTTGCATATTATTATTTTATTATATTTTATTCTCTCGCAATCGGACCCTCACACTCTCTTTCTCTTCATCTGCACAACCAACCAACCGTCTACCCACTACCACCACAGCCCACCACCACTACCATTTTACAACACAAAAATCCAACCACAAATTCAATAGAAAATCAAACCCAAAATCAACTATAAAATCAAACCCAAAATCAACAAAAATCAAACTAGAAATCAATGGAAATCAAACCTGAAATTAATGGAAAATCAACTCCAACATATCAAAAGGAAAACCAAAAATAAACCATCAACAAAAAACTATCAACCCAAACCCAAATCATCAAAGTCCTGTGTATGCCGTCTCTGACAAATATGGACTAGCCTCCATAGCCATTGCCATGAGAAAAATCTAAGAGAGAGATGAGGGTTCTGAGACAAGCGGCTAAGAAGATTGTGATGATAGAGAGGCAAGGAGATTGGGATGAGAAAGAGGCGGAAAGTCTGAGAGAAGGGTTTTGCTGTTTGGGATGAGAGAGTGAGATAAGAAACGTGAGGATAAGAGATATTTTAATAAAATAATAATAAAAAAGATATTAAAAAAATATTATTTAAATAAAAGATGGTGTATTATAGATAAACTAGGTGGGAGTTGTGAAAAAGTAACTATGTAAAATAGAAAAAAGTGAGTTTTTATACTAAAATAGACATAAAATTTTGCACAGATTGATGCAATTGCTCTAAAAATGTATTTAATGCTTCATTAAATAATGTTTTTATACATTTTCAAAAGAGTAATGCTACAAGCGCAAACTATTTTACAGCATTTTTACGAATTGTTGATGTGACAAATTCTTACTATTTCTAATATGGGCCCTTCACTAACATCACATTTTTACTTACAATAACTGTTTGGAAAATACTAAAGCGACATCAGCAGTTTGTAAAAATGTTGTAAAATAGTTTGTGTTTATAGCATTATTCTTTTCAAAATCCTTTGACTCGTTTAAGTTGGACTTGCATGGCATATGAGTAATGCTATAACCACAAACTATTTTACAACATTTTTACAAACTGTGGCAAATTCTTATTAGTTCTAATATGGATGCACTACTAACATCACATTTATGTTTACTAATAATTATTTGAAAATTACTAAAGCCACATAGCAGTTTGTAAAAATATTATAAAATAGTTTGTGTCTGTAGCATTACTCCATGTTATATTGTTTTTATCTTTTAAGCCATTTATTACTATAGTTATTATTTCATTTTCATTTATGGAAAATTAAAAGGCAAATTTACTCCCCCATAAATTATTGGTGTTGACTGTTGACTAGTGAATCATAAATGTGCCACCCTACCTTATAAAAAAATATATGTATATAAATGCATAGCAATCACCATGAACACATTGAAAAAACATAAATTTGAAATCTTGTGAATATGGGCAAGCTCTCACCAGCTTATTGCATTCTTACCCTTCTTGCCTTTGCAACAGGTACTATTCTATTTTATGCTCTCTGTCTATGTTAGTCTTGCACATCAAGTATCATTTGGTTTTCACTTGGTTTTCCAAAGAAAATTAGAATGTACAAGAATTCATATAAAACAGAATGGACTTTGATTAGGTTTAACAATTGATTGTTTTCAAAAATAAAATCACTTCCCAAGCATGATTCAAACTTCAAAGCACTGTTTTTATATCAAGTTATAAAAAACATAATAAAGTGCCTTAGTTTCCATTTTATACTACTGGAATAAATTTACATGTTTATCAATGGCATCGATTAGTGGCTAATACTTCTTGATTACTTGTCAATATCTAGTATGTGAACTTTTTCCAATGGCGGATTGCAAGCTATGCTCTGAAGAATTTGATCGATCTAATGTTGAGTGCCAATTGAAAAGTGAATCCAAAAATCTTGGTGGTCAAGAGTCTTTCAAAGCCTTCCCACAAGATAAAACATGCTTTATAAGCATAGGATATTGCAATGGCTTCTTTGATAAGGTTTGGTGTGATGAGAAGTGTAAAAAATTACATAGTTCACTTCCGGGAGTTCAAGGAGATTGTGTCAATATTGGAAATAATCATTTTAATTGTCGTTGCAGTTATAATTGCTAGGCATGTAAAATGTCATATTTTATATGATAAAAAATAATAAAATTAGATCTAAAAAATTATGGTTTTCTCAAGTGATTACCCGCATTACCGCAAATTGTTATACAAGTTAGATCTCAAAAGTTATGGTTGCCTCAAGTGGTTGTCTTCAATTATTGTAAATATATAATCTTTTAGATTTAGTTGACTGTGATTCTCAAAAAAAAACTTTTAGTTATGTAGACCAAGGAAGTCAATACCGTTAGGAGTATGCCGGTTTGGTAGCGGTACGATATATTTCGGATACGGTCAAATGCAGGTGTTTCGGGTTCTGCTTAATTTTATATATCCTTACATAAATTAAAATTATTTTTTTTATATATATATATATATATATATATATATATAGATAAATATATATAAATATTTACATTTAACTTTATTTATTTTTTTATACGTTAATTGGTCAAAATTCATATAATTTGTAAGTTTATACTATTTTTATTTTTTATTTTTTTAAGAAGATATGATTGTACTTATTTAAAGTCTCACAAAAATGGCAGTAGAATTTATCTAATAAGAAAAAAGAAAGAAAATCCTCAAAAAAAGATAAAAAAGAAAAGAAAAGAGTGGTTGTAAAATATTTTAAATTGTCATTTGTACTTGTCAAAAGTTATTGTTTACAGTTGGATGACAGTAAAAAGTTTGAGTCAAACGTGTAGCAGTAAATTATCTAAAAAAAGTGTAGCAGTAATATTAGTGTGTTGTCAATGAGAGTATTATTGTTTAATAAAAGATGTTACGGTCTTAACATTTTATAATATTTTCACAATAAACTTACTAGTTATTACTGATTTTAATTTGAACACATCACCTAACTATTTTTTTTATCAATATTAGTTAGTAACAACCAACTACTTAAAATTTATTGTGAAAATATTATAGTAACATTTCTCAAATTTAATTTCTTATTCTTTTTTTTTTTTTCCTTATCTTTTTTTTCGTCCACACGGTTCCTTTTCTTTTCTTTTTTCCTCTTTTTTTCTCCTCCACTCCTTTCTCTTATCTCTATCTTCACGTCTTCTCTGGCACTTCATTAGTACAACTCTCTTGACTTTTCTTCTTTCTTTTCCTCTCTTTTTTCTTCTCTGGCACTTCATCAATTCATGGCTTCATGCTCTCTTGACTCTTCTTCTTTCTTTTCTTCATCAGTTCATCCGGAGCCCGCTTCAGCTTTCTTTTTTCTTTTCTTCAATAGCATACTTCGCCGACAACCTTTCTTCCCCTCCCATTAGCGCAGGTCCTCCTCCCCACCGAGGCTCAGATGGGTCAGTTTTGCTTTTTTTTTTTTTTTTTTTTGTTCTAATTTGATTAATTTTAAAATTGTGATTTGGGTTTGTATTTTGATGGAGAGTTCCGTCGATTTTGCGCTTCACCTTTGTTTTCTGATGAGAAGCAAATAGAGAGTTGTGTACTTCTTTTCCTCCTTCTCTGTTTTCTTTCATTACAAATGAGATTTTTGTGTTTCGGCCCGGTATCTATTTACCGGCCGAAACAGTCGGATTTCGCCGGTACAGCCGGTACGAGGCCGGTATGGCCGGTATTTTTTCCGGTACGAAACAGAGGTGTACCTGTACCGGTGCACTGGCCGGAACGGTATATACCGGCCGTACCGGCCGGTACGGTACGAAATCACCCACACTGATGTAGACACCTTATTTTGTAGCCGCTAATAACCTTTGGTTCCCAACCCCAATGATGAGTTTGACATACATCAACCAAGGGTAATTAAAATATTGTTAATAGTTTAAAAGTAATTAGAACTCAAAAGTACTCAACTTGTTTTGAAAACGATGTTGAAAAATGACATTTACTCACTATTTTGACCATACCTTTTGATCCACAAAAAATTTTTGAGGAATATTTTTTTCCTTATAAAGTGGACGTCTTGGGCTTTAATTTGAAGACAATTTTTTTCTAATTTAGATTTTTTTAATTAGAATTGGCTGATAATGAATTAATTGAAGGACATGGTTACTGAACAAACAACCCGGAGTGATTGATAATGAATTAATTGAAGGACAAGGTTACCGAACAACCCTAGAAAGAATGGATTGATAGTGAATTAATTGAAGGACAGGGTTACTGAACAACCCTAGAAAGAATTGTTTATCTTGTATCTGTTTTGAATTTTTTGGAATTGTTTTTGTTGTCATGTTTTAAAAGTATTAAATCGAAGGAATATCAAAGATTATTCTAGAAAAAATGTTTTTCCAAGAGGTAGATGAAGATAGCAAAGGTTGGAAGTGTGGAAGACATCTATAGATGCATTACAAAAGAAGATCCTCAATTGACTATATCAAGTCGCTACAATGAGTAAATATCAAAGTATCAAACTATAATTAACTTGATAATATAAGTTACTGAAAAATGATAAAGTATTCTTAATGGAATCTTTAGAGAATAAATGCTTGAACTAGCTAGAAAGGTTATAATGAGAAAGTTTGATCTTTTCTAGAACGATAAAACAAAGTAATTGAAGATGCAAATGTACTTTGTTCCTCTTTCAACATAGTGTTTACAAAGTTCTCGAGGAAATATCAATGCTCAATATTCATTAGCATCTGATGTAATGATAGGTCCAAGTTCAATCATCATTCTTGCTAAAAAAAAAAAATCATCATTTGTCTCAAAAATATCAATTGCGGCCTTTGGTATAAAATTGTATGTGTGTGTGTCTATATATATATATATATATATATAATTATGGTGTCCAACTGATATGATTATCTTTATAACCTTAGGGCTAGCCATATAAACCAAACCAACTTATAACCCATGCTTACGCATAGAAACACTCAACAATAGTGATTATTGATTATTATCTTATCTAAGTGAGTGAGGTAATTTTTTTGGCTTTCACAATCACACTGAGTATTATAAATTGATCATTATCATTGTGGTCTTCTTGGCACAATGATAAATAAATATATATATATATATATATATATATATATATATATATATATATATATATTGTGCACTATTAAAAAACTTGGTATTAACATGTGTAATGACCAAAAAATGTTAAAAAAACAGTTAAAAAAATAGTAAAAAAGCTAAATATGAAATGAGTAATTTTTGTGAACAATATGGTCTACCCCCATTACCCCTTCTGGGCAAAAAGGGAATAAGAAACAAGACAAGGCCCACAAAGATTATAAATATAAAATATATAAAAGATGTTTTACTAAAACTAGTAAATTTTATGATAAAAAGAAAAATGTCCATAAGAAACATGATAAGTAGAAATCTGGTAAAGGAAACTGTTTCAATTGTAGGAAATTTGGTTACTTTTGTAAAAATTTGAAACAAAAACCTGGTAAATTGAAGAATAAGCTAAATATGTTAAATATCAATGACAGTGATAAAGAAGATCTGTTTCGAATACTTGAATCAAGATCTTCCGCTTCATCTGATTCATCGGAAGATGATTTTCTCTCCTCAATTGATTCTGGCTATCACTCTAACAATGAGCCTTCTGATACCCCTAATATTAAAATTGGTTGTAGTGACTTGTTGCAATACTATTAATGTTCTCTCCAAAGGGCACAAAACAATTAATGTTTTGACCAAATGAGAAGAACAATTTGCTTATAAATTTAATATGCCAAATTGATAATCCTAAACTAAAAGAAGAGTATCTTAAAAAGCTCAAGAAAACCCTGATTAAAGATGAAAATGATAAGAAAATGAAAGCAAAAATAAGTCTTGATGAAACTTTGGAAAGATTTAATAAGAAGAAATCCAAGGAGATAATTATTAATGATTCACAACATGAAATTACTATTATTAAGAAAGAAATCATTGAGCTAAAAAATGATTTAAAAAATGTTACAAATGATAACTTTGACCTAAAACAAGAAATGTTACTTTTAAAAATTGACTAACAACTTGATAATGAACAATCTGATAACAAGCCTGATGAGCAAAAAGATGAAGACGACCCCAGCCATGAAGCTCCTCTTTTTAATACTGCCTCTACTAATAATAGACTCAATCTTATCAATAGATTGATCCCTCCAAAATGGTTTTCAAAAGTTAAAATTGTTATCTGCCATGAATATGAATTCAATGTTGTTGCTATGATTGACTCTAGTGCTGATATGAATTGCATTCAGGAAGGAATAGTTCCTTCCAAATATTATGAAAAATCCACTGAGAAACTATTTTCTGCTAATAGTACCCAAATGAAGATTCAATATGAAATAAATACTGCTCATGTATGCCATGACAATGTTTATTTTAAAATTCCTTCTGTTCTTGTTAAAAATTTGACTGATAAAGTAATTCTCAAAATTCCCTTCATAAATACTTTATATCTTTTTCTTACTGAAGATGATGGTATAACTATTGACCTTTTGGGCAAAAAGTCAAATTCAAATTTGCTTCCAAATTTGAAATTGATACTAATGCCTCTTTGAACCTAATTCATGCTAAAACCAAACACCTAAATTTTCTTAAGCAAGAGATTAGATATAAGAAGATTGCTGAACAACTTTCTGATAAAATATTACAATCCAAAATTGATAACTTTCATAAGACACTTGTCAATGATGTTTGTTCTAATATCCCTAATGCTTTCTAGCATAGAAAAAGGCATATTGTTAATTTGCCTAATGTTAAAGATTTTAATGGAAAAAAAAAATTCCTACTAAGACTCGACCCATCCAAATGAATGTTGAAACTATTGAATTTAAAAATAAATAAAAAAATTCAAGATTTACTTGAGAAAAAGTTGATTAGGAATAGTAAGTCCCCCTGGTCTTGTGTTGCTTTTTTTGTTCAAAAAAATGCTGAAATTGAAAGAGAGACTCATCTCTTAGTTATTAATTACAAGCCTCTAAACAAAGTATTAGAATGGATTAGGTATCCTATCCCTAACAAGAATGACCTAGTGCAGAGGCTAAGTGATGCTGTCATATTTTCTAAATTTGATATGAAATCTAGGTTTTGGCAAGTCCAAATCAATGAAGCTGATAAGTACAAGACTGCTTTCACCACCCCTTTTGGACATTATGAGTGGAATGTTATGCCTTTTGGTCTTAAGAATGCCCTTAGTGAATGCCAAAACATTATGAATGATATCTTCAATTCTTTTAGTCATTTCACAATTGTTTACATTGGTGATGTTCTTGTCTATTCCAAATCCCTTGATGAACATTGGAAACATCTGTATTCATTCCTTGATACCATCAAACGCAATGGTCTTGTTGTCTCTGCTAAGAAAATCAAGCTATTTCAAACAAAAGTCTGTTTCCTTGGCTATGACATTTTTGAAAGACTGATCCGTCCCATCAACAAAGCCATATAGTTTGCTGATAAGTTTCCCGATGTCATTATTGATAAAACTCACCTACAAAGATTCATTGGGTCCCTAAACTACATTGCTGACTTCTATAAGGACTTGAGAAAGCAATGTAAGCCTTTATTTGATCGTTTACAGAATAATCCTTTGCCTTAGACTGATATTCATACTTCTCTTGTCAAACAAATCAAGTCCCACGTTAAAACTCTACCTTGTCTTGGTATCCCTACTATTAATGCTTTCAAAATTGTTGAAACTAATGCCTCTAACATTAGCTATGGAGGTATTTTGAAACAACGTGTTTCACCAGACTCATCTGAACAAATTGTTCGTTTCCATTCAAGAGTCTGGAATAATGCACAAATAAATTTTAGTACTATTAAAAAAGAAATTTTATTTGTAGTATTATGTATTTCCAACTTTCAAAGTGATTTGCTGAATCAAAAAATTATATTATGAATTGATTGCAAAAGTGCTAAATATGTTATAGAAAAGGATGTTGAAAATATTGCTTCAAAACATATTTTTGCTAGATGGCAAGCTATTTTGAGTGTTTTTTATTTTGATATTGAATATATTAAAGGCTCTCAAAATGCTATCCCTGATTTCTTTACCCGTGAATTCCTACAGTGCCACAATGGCAAGTAGAAGGTCGAAAGACAAACACCCTGCTACAGATTCTCCTAAACCACTTGCTAAACAAGAACCCTGCTTCCCTTGTTGACATTGCTAACCATTTTACTGCCTTAAGTACTATCCCCAAACAAAACTACTCTATTGCGTTAGCCTCCTCTTATGACCCATATGCTATAGTCCCTGTTAACCAACCTGTTAAAACCACCTTCTCCAAAAACCCCAATGCTTCCCAATATGTTTCAAAACAATATCGCCAAAAAATGTTCTCTATTGAGCCCAATACGGCCATGATTAAAGATCCCCTCAAACTTGCTACAAGTTATTTTCCTCGGAACTTCCACTGGATTCCTGAACACATTGGTAAAGATTTAAGATATTATTTTGCTATCTTGTTCCATGAAAAGTCAATATTTATCAAACCTAGATCTAATAAGTTGATACATCCAAAATCATTTACCATAGTGTTATCCTACTTGATATTGTCACTGAAGAAAAATGGAGACTTAGTCTTGCTTCTACAAAGCCTCTCCCTGGCTGGACTACCCCTTATTCTTACCATGACTACATCCATTCTTGGTTCAAGTTCATGCTACACTAAGATGAAAATATGACTCATTCCTGGTTGTTAATTTTGATAAAAGTTTCAGTTCCCACCTACCCTTTGGGTTCACCTGCTGGTGGACACAATTTGGCCACATTATTGATATATTTCCAAGACCTTTGACTGTCTCCTTCAAGTACTTTACAAGTGTTTACAAAACAGATTCACATGGTGTTAACTTTCCTACGACACTTCATTTTGTTAAAAAATATAAGGTCCCCTGGATCTTGAAATGGATGTATGTAAAGGAATGAGATGTTCTTACTCGACAATGGTTTGTAAATAGTGGGATAAGTTTTCCCACACTCAAGATGTTATTGATAATGTAACTCGAGAATTCCCTGCTGTTAACACCACTATTCATGATAAAGCCCAAGTCTCAGTTTATCCCCTTATGCAAATAGCTATGCCTCAACCCATGACAAATACAACCTCCTACCACATCCACTGCTAAGTCTACTAAGCCTTCTGCCAAGACCAAAAAGAAGAAGTCTGCTTTTGATGGTCTCAGCAAAACAACCCTAATTGCCAGGTTAAAACAGCAGTGGAAGGATGAAGAAGAAGCTACTACAAATGCTAACTCAAAAGAGGAAGAAGAAGGCCAAAACTCAAAGGCATCCTCAGAAGCCTCTGTTGCTAATACTAATCCTTATTACCCCTACAATCAGAAGTTATTTGGCCATGATGAAGCCTCCACACCAGATTTAGGGGAGAATTAACACTGTCAGCATAAGTAGTCAACACTACCAAAATAATTCTCCTGCTAAAACTGCACTAGGGCTTCAGATTCCCTGCTAAAACTGCACTAAGGCTTCAGATTTCCTGCTAAAGTTGCTAAAGCTGTTCTGATTCCCTGTTGAATGTATGGTTCTTGCTCTGGCTGTTCCCTATGGGGAATAAATTCCCTTTAGATAGCACATGATGACAATCCTACTGACCTTCGATGAATAGTAAAAAAGTCAATTATACTGTTTACTATTCACTGTTTAAATAGTATTTTTTTGGCGAAAACCACATTTTCATCCCTACATTTTCACGCGATTCCCACTTTGATTTCTATTTTTTATTTTCACAACTTTTAGTCCATGTTTAGAAAAACGTCTTCCATTTTAGTCCTTTTCGTCAATGCCCTAACGGCACTGACCTACATGGCAGACGGAACTATTAAAATAATAATAATAAATTTTATTTTGGCATTAAAAAATGCCACATCAGCATCCAAATTTTTTAAAAAATTAATTTATTAATTTTAACTAAATTAAAAAAATTAAAAACAGAAATAAAAACCAAAGATTACATTAATTGAGATCAAAATGTGTCTTGAACAAGAACAATAAGAACACAAACCCAAATCTAAGAACATTCTAGAAGCCTTGGAACTCAAATCTCGAACTCCAAATCTTCAAGAAAATCACTAATATTCAGAAATGAAATTCACAAACTGAGTGACATTCACCATAACCCTAGAGTTCTTGAACTCAATTCTACGAATTTCAAGTCCAAAACAGAGAAACACACCAAAACCAAAAGAAACACACACTTTCAAAGTTGTAAAAAAAAACAAAAAAAAAACACACACACACACACACACACACACACACAGAGAGGTTTAACAAACCCTAATAGCTTTACTTATTCATTGCATACTCTATAAAGGATTCGTTGGAAACAGAGGGCTCCATCCATTGACAATCACCATCATGCGAGCCATGGAGAGAAGGAGAAGATCGTGTGAGCAGTGCGAATCTTCCATAGCCATCTCCATTTCTGGCAAGCGAAAAGAGTAGAAAAAAAAAACAACAAAAAAGCTTTCGAAACCTGTTTGGAGGGAGAGAGAGTGAAGGATAATCAAAAAATCTTAGAGAGAGAGAGAGTGATGATTTTGGCATTTTGGCGTGTTTGGATGTGAAATTGGGGATTTGGGATTATGGGTTTTTTAGGGATTTGCTTTTGTTTTGTGCTTAGGAATTGTTTTGAATGATTTGATAAGATGATGGGTTAGGATGTGAATGGATTTGCTATGTGTGAAAGCAAATGGAGGCATCACTACTATCAGTATAGGTTTGCATCAAGGATTAGTTTGTATATCTTTGCACTAGTGACAAATGTATTCTTAGATCTGGGTTTCTGATTTGTGTTCTTGTTGTTCTTATTTAAGACACATTTTGATCTCAATTAATGTAATTTTTTGTTTTTATTTTTGTTTTTAATTTTTTTATTTAGTTAAAATTTTAAAAAAATTAATTTAGATGCTAACATGACATTTTTTAATAACAAAACA
This sequence comes from Castanea sativa, assembly GCF_040712315.1. Taxonomy (NCBI): domain Eukaryota; kingdom Viridiplantae; phylum Streptophyta; class Magnoliopsida; order Fagales; family Fagaceae; genus Castanea; species Castanea sativa. Next base: position 5,351,098 of record NC_134019.1, on the reverse strand, counting down.
AAATTTATTATTATTATTTTAATAGTTCTGTCTGCCACGTAGGTCAGTGTCGTTAGGGCACTGATGGAAAGGACTAAAATGGAAGGCGTTTTTCTAAATAGGAACTAAAAGTGGTGAAAATAAAAGATAGGGACCAAAGTGGGAATCGCGTGAAAATGTAAGGACGAAAATGTGGTTTTCACCTATTTTATTTTGCCTATAAAAGGGGGATGTCCCTTTCACAAGGATCATCAGAAAATTTTTCTAGTTTCAAATCCCTTTTAATTTCCAGATTGCTATCCAAGCTTTTATCCTTTCCTTTTCTAGTTCCAAACGTTGTGACTATTATTATCATTTTCAAGCATCGTAACTACTATTATTCTGTAAGTGTTTTAATCTGTTATCAAAGCTATATTTTGTTAAAATCTCAGCTGCTTTGACTCTAAGTTTTTATCTTTAGTTTATATTTTTACACTTTATATTGTGTATTATACTGTTATAACTTAATATATACTAGCCTTTTAGTACGCACTTGTGAAGCTCTTTTATATTTTGGGTAAAAATTAATAATTTTGCATTTATTATAATTTGGGATATCTACTTTTTCCAATCACAAAAATAAATAAATAAATCTAAGAGTGTGATGAATAGGTGAGGTGAGTTTTGTAGATTGGAGGAGTTTTAAAACTGACAAAAGAGTGGTCCTATTTTGTAGGGAGTTAGTGAGTAGATGTAGAAATTTAAATCAACATAAAAGTAGGAGTTTATTAGAAATAAGAAGGTATTTCAACGTAGAAGTAGGAATTTATTATTTTTGTCAATTTACTATTTTAACTCCATTTTTAAGTTTTAGGTATGAGTATTTTTTATAGTAAAAAAAGCAATAACTAACTTTCTTTTGCCAATTTACTATTTTAACCTCATTTGTTAAATTGTTGATTAATTAATTTAGGGATATTTTTGACAGGAAAAAAAGCAATAACTAACTTTCTGAATCCTCTTAATATATACATATATATATATATATATATATATAGTCAAATTTTATGTTTTTTAATAAATTTTAAAAAATAAATAAAAACAACCAAGAAAACTTTTTTTTTTATTTTTATGAATGAAAAATAGGCAGGGCCAACTTGAGTTGGAGTCAACTACCCAAAAAAAAAAACTAGTTGGATTGTCAAAAGCCAAAAATTCTATAATAAATAATAATAGTAATAAATAAAAAATTTATTGACCGGTTCTGTGAGGGGTGCCAAAACGCTGTAGTTTTAGAGTCGTATCCTCAGACAAAACGAGGTCGTTTTGTTACTGCTATGTCCCCAAACCCCATTTTCATATCCAAATTCCTAAACCCTACTTGTTCTTCTCTTCCCTCTCTCTCTCTCTCTCTCTCTCTCTCTAAAATGTCGTCGAGACCTGAGCTTCAAGCACCACCGGAAATATTCTACGACGATGTCGAGGCTCGCAAATACACTTCCTCCTCTCGCATCATCGAAATTCAGGTCAGCTTCCACACCTACCTACCTTCCAATGTTTTTCTTTTGAATTTTGTTTAGGTTTCCATATCTTTCTAACAATTTTTTTTTTATTGTTTGGTTTTTTTTTTTTAAGGCAAATCTGTCAGAGAGAGCTTTAGAGCTTCTTGCTCTACCTGATGATGGAGTGCCCAGATTGCTCCTTGACATTGGTTTGTGTTTGTGTTTTTGTGTTTTGTGTTTTGTGTTTGTGAGGTCAGCTTTAATGGAAATGTTGTGCATTTTTTTTTTTTTGTTGTTGTAGGTTGTGGGTCAGGACTTAGTGGTGAGACTCTATCAGAGAATGGACACCATTGGGTTGGGTTAGATATTTCACAGTCAATGCTTGGTATGTTCCAATAATTTTTTGAGAATTGTCAATGTCATGTCACCATGTCTTTTTTTTTTTTTTTTTTTTTTTCAAATATGAATTTTGATGTGTTTTGTTAAATCTAGATATTGCATTGGAGCGAGAGGTAGAGGGTGACCTTTTACTTGGTGACATGGGTCAGGTATTTGCCAAAGTTTGAGCTTTGTGCACTTGTCAATTCAACTCTAATGTAAACAAGCTAATCCGTATAAGTAAGAGAAATGTTATGTCCACAATATTTTCACAACAAATTTTATGTGGTAGGTCGTTACTTGTTGTTACTAGTGGGTAACAAAGTAATTTCAGTTGTAGATTCAAATTAAAAATCTGTAACAACTGGCCAACTAGGATTTTTTGTGAAAATGTTGTTGACGTAGCACCTTTGTATAAGTAAAGAAGAGAATTGTGAATTAATTTTGTCTTGAAATTCACGTGTTGAAAGTCATTCTTCACGTCAAGTTGAAATAAGGGCCACTTTTTTTTATTGTATTTATCGTGAAAAGAGAGATGAAATATATATTTTGATATTTTCTCTCGATTGAATTTTCTTTTGTGAAATCAATTATGGTGATGTTCTTCGGACCATTACTGCAATTTTTTGATGCCTTGTATTGTTTTGTATGTGGAATTCCCACACTACCGTAGTTTGGGATTACCTTCTCTGTAATGCTAGTTCCATTGGCTACTGGTTCTTGTTACCACACTATTATCATAGGTGCTTGATTCTATGTCCTACTGATGATACAGGCTATTTAACTTAATTATCCAAAGAAGGTGTGTGCAAGTCAACTTGCACTATTGTTTTTCATTGCCTCAACTGAATTTATCATGGGGTATGTTTCTGGTTTTGTTACAGGGCTTAGGACTTCGTCCTGGGGTCATAGATGGGGCCATCAGTATCTCTGCTGTTCAGGTTCCACTTCTTGTTTCTATTAATGTTTATTGAGGTGAATTTTTTTGCTTTCTATGTTCTTAAAGATGTGGTGTGTGTCAGCACTTGCTCTGTGTCATGAACTCTTGACTGTAACCTGCAGAATCATACATTTTAGCTTTGCTTCGTTTTAATCATATTTCTTAACACATTGACCTGTAGACCATTTGATGTTAAAGCCTTAGTTATGTTGAATTTTTTCAAATAACTTAGAATTTTTCAACTAACAAATTTAACGTGTACAAACCATTATTATCCTGTAATGGATCAACACTTCATTGAGCTTTATCATTCGAAATCAGGGGTACCAAAATATTTCTCATTTACATCTGTTTGATGCGGCTAGTGTGGTGGAGATTTACAACAAAGGGTGGCTCCGGTATCTTTTCCAGACTCCGGCAGCTGGTCTCAGAGGCTCTTCAATAATGATGAGTTTGGGTTTTTCAATTCGTCAGATCATGAGGTGTAATTACATGTGGTAGTGTGTATTCACTGATTTGTAAAATTCTGATGTGGCACACTAGTATTGGAGGGTGTAAATGTGGGGTTTTACACCTGGTCCTTATTGAATTTAAACTCTTTATAAGATTATGCTCTGCTAGTCATACTTTTCTCATATTCTTAATCCCCGTCAATTTGGCTTGGTCATTTTATAACCTTGTCCTTGATCTTCGCTGCTTTCTTAATTGTTTTGAGATGTTTTCTCTATGGATTACTTATCCTCCATGAAATACAATTTGTTCTTAAAAGCCCCTGGATGTATGCCCTTCTAATTTTCCCTTTGTTTTGATTTGGCAACGCAGTGGTTATGCAATGCTGACAAGTCCTCTCATGTTCCAAAATTAAGATTGAAGTATGTTCCCTTTCTTATCTTTCACCCTTCTAGTAAAATAGTAGTCAAGAATTGAACTTTTTTTGGTGTCATTTTATTTTTATTTTTTTAAATGTCTCATCTTTACGAGACTAGCAAGCTTAATTCTATGATGTTTCTTTTGCTGCAATATTGACATGTTTGGCTCAATCCCTTTTTAGGGCTTTCTTTGGGTCATTATACAGATGCTTAGCCAGGGGAGGAAGAGCAGTGTTACAAGTGTATCCTGAAAATATACAACAGCGTGAATTGATTTTGCGTTCTGCAATGCATGTTGGATTTTCTGGTGGTGTGGTTGTGGATTACCCACACAGGTATGCAAAGGATCTATTAGGGCAATCTTGTGATAGAATATTCTTCTTGCATGTGAAAATGGTTGCTGTTAAGAACAATATTGTTTGTTTACTTGCTATTAAGGGCTGTTTTTCAAACCTTTATTATTCTCATCTATCTATGACAATGAATTTGAGATTTTCCCAATGTTTAGTCTACACATACTTGGTTTAAGGTATATACTTGGATGTTATAAATATATTTCTAATTGACTTGTTTTGTTACATTTGTTAATAATATGTGCATGAGTGATGTTAAAATAAATTGGTAATCAAATATATCTCAAGTTTGTTAAAATATACTAGTCTCATCACACGCGCTTCGCGCGTGCGATGAGACTTTTTTTTTTTAATGGTCCTATTTTATAGGAAAAAAATTGTATTTAGTTATTTTATATATATATGATTTTTATTTTAAAAATCTAATTTATAAGTAAATAAATCAATTTAAAAATTAATAGGAGAGTGGTCCTATTTTTAAGGCAATATTTTAGTGGGAGTTGGAGTTGCATTTTTACCAAATTGTCCTTTAATTTTGTCTCTACTTAAACATAAGACTGTAGGGGTATCTTTGAACTAAAAAAATGAGTTTTACCGGATTGTCCTTTAGTTTTGTCTCTATTTAAACATAAGACTGCAGGGGCATTTTTGAACTAAAAAAATAGGAATCCAAACAGGGGAAGCCCCTTAAATAGTAGTATAGATATATGCATATTTATATATTTTTAATTAATTTTATAATGTTACATGTGTATCAATTCACAATATGACTGCATTTTAACAACTATGCTTCTAATGGTGAGACATGACATACCCTGGTTGAGAGAATATTATGTAGCTAATCAGGTCTATTTTGCTTCTTCTTTTGGTCGTCTTTACTCCATTTTTCATGTCTGTTTGGCACTTGAACAAGTAGAGTATACCAAATGATATTATAACCATCAAGCATATCCTATTTTATTGGACCAACTCAAATGCATAATAATTCAAAACATATCAACTGCTGAACCAGTTGATTTGCCACTTATTGGTGACAAGATATGAAAAGCAAGCCATTTTTTTTTACTTTAATGGAGTGTTCTACAGGTCAAAATATTATAGTCTGCTAAAATCAATTGAAATATGAAAAAAAAAATCTCAAGTTAATCCTGTAGCATTTTCCTACTGGATTCCTCTATGTTTCACTAACTTCAGCTTGGTTGTCTTATTACAGTTCTAAGAAAAGAAAAGAATACCTTGTCCTTACATGTGGTCCTCCATCTGTAAGCACATCTGTTCCAACAGGAAAGGGTGAAGATGGGGAGAGTTCTTCTGATGACGAGAGTAGTGGTGATGAAGAAAATCAAACAGTGAGTTCTCACGGCATGCTTTTTCTAATTTCTGAAATTTTCTGTTTCAGGGGCTTTCCCTGGGGATTATTTATTTAGAGATAAATACAACTCACTTGCATGTATGGAGGTGACCTATGACCTCATCCTTGGCCCTTATTTGACGGGAGAGGAATTCCATTTAGTCCATAGACATATGGCTTCTCTGGGAATTTATAAATCTGAATCTCTCTTCTAGTATTCTATATTACAAGGCTGAGCGGTATTTTTTGTTTTTTTGTATTGAATTTTTATACTCATCTATTTATTTTTGTTATATAGGTCTGCATCTCTGATAGACACAGACCCAAGAAAAAGCAGAAAATAACCAAGAAAGGAAGGGGAAGAGATTGGGTATTGAAGAAGAAGGAACAGAGGAGAAGAAGGGGAGATGAAGTGCCTCCAGATACAAAATATACTGCTCGAAAAAGAAAGGCTCGCTTCTGATCTGTTACACCAAGCTAAAGTGTGTTTGTTATGGGGTTGTCTTCAGTGCTTACATATGTAAGTCCATATATGGTGTTTACTGAGGTATTGTCTGTTCTTGTCCATGCTCTTTTAAGCCCTGATTAATGTCAGTTGTATCTCGGGGTCTATTAGTGAAGAAATTTTTTGTTTGCATTAGAATGAAATCTGATGGTAAATGTGACCGTTATAGTCATCAGGAGCTGTGTAGAACAATGGAAAATTTTGGGGGGGTTTATTCAATGTCATATTATGTTAGTTAAAAAATTTATTTCAAGCCATTTTTTTTTTAACATACCACGCTCTCACTACAATTTTATTTAATGTAATGAATCTTTCGAGCAAAAAAAAAAAAAAAAAAGACATCCTGATATGGTTTTGTAATTCCAATGAATCTCTATTTTATAGAGTATCACAAACCAGTGCGGTTATGCACGGTTAACCATGCCAAGCAACTTAAGTTTTTGTTAGGACAAAGCTAGTTTGTAGTCATGGTCATAACTTCACTCAATATCTATTTATTATATGTGAAATTTGACAAATTCACATTTAGATTACATTTTCCTCATATTTTCTATGCTTGTAAAATTTTCAGAAAATCAAAGATTAATAGTTACATCATCAATTAAACATTTAAATTTCAAATTTTTATAGTTTAAAATTATGTATAAAAAATAAGTTTATAAATCGAATTGTAAATAACATCCGATTGATAAAAAATTTGATATATTTGTTACAAACATAAAGAACATAAAATCTAACAGATAGATTTTTAAAATATATAATCGTGTTAATTTTTTAAATAAAAGTTATAGTCATTAGCTATAGTTAAGTTTGTAGTCAAATTCTGTCCTTTTTTTTAATAAATGAATTAGGAAAAAATTTAATTCAAAATATATTAAAGACTACAAATATACACACCTCACCACAGTTTGAAAGAGGGTCTAGTGTGTCTTCTTGCTTCGTGAGCCATCAAGCAGTTGCTGAGCCTCCATGAGAATTTGGCTTGGGGTTTATGGGATTAGTAACCACAAACATGGAATATGCCGACTTTACCATTTACCCACATTTATAAAATCCCAGACATATTTTACTCATTGCAAGAAGAATTCAAAGTACCGAGCTGTTGGTAATGCTAATTTGTCACCAAGAAGTGGGACATTAAAGATATTGAATGAGTAAATTGCTTTTAATGCGAGTTAAAAAACCCCCTCTGCATAATTAAGATTCAAATAAAGGTACGGGCATAACATTTTCACATCATTGTCTAGGTAACAAGTTGTTAATGGTAGATAAATATATGATTTCAGTCTTGGGCTCATATGAAAACGCATAAAAACTTGCCATTTAGCATTGTACCATAGCATTATTCTTAAGATTCAGAATAACATGCAACCTAGGCTGAATGGAAAGATGAAACTGGACACCATTCACAATAGAAAATCCTGAGTTACCATTTCTGTAGTTATTCTTGTAAAATGTGAAAACAAACTACATAGTAATTTACCTTGAAAACCACACACAGCAAAGCAAATCCAGTAAATAATAAAATTACACCCAAGGAAGGGTTTCCTTCCAAATAATTACCCTTGGATTGCAATCTAAACCAATAATTACCCTACCATAATACAGGTACATACTGTCTGAAAATATACATATATTTAATCACTTTACAACCCCCCATTTTTACTAATTGGCTGAACTAGTTGAAGCTTTCCTAAGGTGAAAGTTACCATATTGCATAAGAGCAACCACAGGACGGCCTTCTTGAGAAGCATAAACCTGTCTCAGGTCAGATTGACGTGCCTTAGCAGCAGCACACCAACAAGAGACCTTGATGAATCCCTAGTTCTGGCATCACGATCCAGCTACTGGATTTTCTGTGTGAGAAAACGAACAAAACGCAATGTGAGATAAAATTCAGACAAAAAGGTGATCTAGACCTGTGCCTCAAAAGTGTTTCAGAAGCTTTGTCCTAACCAAACTGGAAATGAGAGATTTTGACAAAATGAAAAACAATAAAGCTGACTTTTGAGGGGGGAAACAACTTGATAGAGCTTAAATGACAACTAAGGTGTACTGATTAAAATAAAAAATTGACAATAAAGGTGATAAAACGAAAGAGGTCACAATCAAAGCTTTTTTCCCAGTGGTTTTACACAAATATATGGGATTGTTTATCGAAGGACCTTCCCACCACCACAAAAAGATGAAGCCCATTGTAGTTTTCTTCTTTAAACAATAAATAAATATATCTCCAGAACTCAACTAGAGATGCCATTTTAGTTTATATTAAATGATGCTTCAATAGAAGAACCGTATGGAAAAGCAAGTCAATAAAATGGCACTACGCAATTTCAAGCTGGATAGAATAAAGAATGCCAACTAAAGAACTCTTTTATGATGCCTAACATGAAAAAAAAAATTTGCACAGCATCATTTGGGTACATGCAATGTGAATAAAAATCTAAAATTATGTACCTTCTCCAAATAGCAGTTCAAATCGAGCAACAATGTGTTTCCCGTAAGTGTATTTCTTCAAAGCGTGAGCATGAACTCTTACGCGAGCAAGCAATACAGCCCGCTGATTATCAGAACATATTTCAAGAATCTTCTGGACCACATAATTTGCAAATTGGTCCTTCATCATTGTCTACAAGAAAGAAGTCAAATATAGTAAATTGAGCAAGCAGAATACATTCTTCATATTGCACAGTATCATATTAAATGCAAAGTAGTCCAATAATACAGTATACATAACAAAATGTCAACCATTATGGATTATGCAACAAAGAATTACAGAAATGACAAGGAGAGGCAACATTATCATGTAAGAAGCACGGAGATGACATGACACAGCACACGGTGACATGGGAATTCATGACAAACTAGGACATGACACAGTAGCGACACAACAATTAATTAATTAATTAATGTGTATAAATAAATAAATATATAAGCATATTTTATATTTTTAAGCATATTTTATGTTTATTTTAGGTTGGTAATAATTTTAAAATCAGGGATTTTGAAGTTCCCTTTTTCCCCTTCTTTTCCTCTATAATTGTGTAAAAACTACACATGTATGTGGCACACACAATAAGGCATTGCTTACAACTTGCAACCAAGTGATCAACTTTAGTTTTCCATTTAAACTTGTTCCCGCCTCCACCTTCTCTCTCTCTTCCCCCCTCAAAGTTGTTGACTGCAACCATGGTGATTTTGTTTCATTCTCACCAAAAAGTTTGAAATGTAGGCTGAAGGGTTAAGGAGTTTTTGGTCTGAATGGCATTGCTCGCATACTTCAAATTCATAGGGAAAAAAAAAAAACTCTTCCCTTCGCCTTAATTTAAAAACACGGTCCCCATTTCTTCTTCTTTTCCCATAAATCCTCATTCTCACCCGCAATGGATCCCCAATGCCACTAATCCAATTTCAAAATTGATCTCAGCATTGGCTGTTAGAAACCCATTGGATTCTAAAGGAAATGAATGACAATTAATTGGAAATTGACTTAATGCAAAGTAACCACCAACCAAGAAAAAGACTAAAGAGGAAGATGCACAAAGGCAACAAGGTTTACATCTTAAATGCAATTATTTATACAACTCAAGCTCTAATGCCATTGGCCACACACTCTTATTGGCTCACTAATTTAGCATGTGCACTCATGAAATAACCATGTGATTAATGTGTTACATGTGCCTGAGCTCTAACTCACTCAATCCAATTCCATCCACTTGTAACTAACAAACTTAACTCTTCTTAATTGCAAGGATTACTATGAGATTACAACAATTATACTTATATACCGTACATCTGTGTTCCTAACATCTGCTCCAATGGCTCACTACAGCAGGAGACATCACAATACAAAGCCTTCTAATCATCGTGCATATATTCGTGGTAGACTCTTTATTACTGTTAAAATAAATAAATAGACCATCAATGAGCTTAAATGAGCACCGACCTGACTGTTCTGAGCACCAATGAATGCAGATTGAGTGAAAGAGAGGGAACGAGAGTTTTCAAAAGTGACCGTTGAGGGTGAAATAAGCCATCAAATCGTGTTGCAATCGCGTCTTCACCATGTCCGAAATAAATTAATTAATTAATTAATTATTTTCGCCAACACTCCACGAACACACATGCAGCCATGTCCCAGGCGCATCCGTGTCCAACATGCACACAGGTTTTTTCCATGTACATGTACGTGCTTCATTTACTACCATGTGTAGGACTTTATGTATTATTTGACATATTTAGAGAGACATTAGTAAACTAAATTTTGGCCGAAACATAATTGGTCTAAGAGGACTTACCTTTAGATCTGGGATCAATTAGGATAAATTAATTCAACATAAGAAAACAAAAAATAAATAAAATATAAACAACATAATTACAAATTAACTTCAGGGGATATAAGGGGGGAAGAATAAAGCATCTATGTCTGCATTAAAATGGCCTCTGAATTCAGTTAGTAAATTAATTACTGAAAAAAATAACAAAAATGTATACTTTTCATGCAGTTAAATGAACGGTAACCATTGAATAATGAAAACTTCTTACCTTGAATTGAAATACCATTGAAGACATAGACTAAAGATTTAGAGTTTCTGTCTCTATCAAGCTCAGCATACAAAATGTTTTATGAAGAGCACAAAACAGTATTTAAATGTCAATTGCGCTTTTGGAAACAAGTATCAGTTTGTTTCCTACCTCAATGTCTTTAAGGGTCCGTTTGTTGGAGGAGTGGAAAAATAGGAGGATGGAAAATTAGTGGGAGGATAGAAAATATTTGTATTTCCCTCATGTGTGTTTGGTTGGAGGGGTGGAAAAGTGGGAGGGTGGAAAACTCTTTTTTTTGGTTGGAGAGAAAAAGGAGAGGATGAAAAATGTAGTTTATATAAATTGACTATTATGTTCTTGTTATATAATATATAAGAAATAGATATATTTACACATTAAATAATATAAATTTATATTACTTTTTTTTATTATTATATATAATTTAAAATTTATGAGCAACAAAAATTGATTATGCGTTAACTGGGAAGACATTTTCCAAAAAAAAAAAAAAAACTTTATCCACTAGCCTTTTCAATAATACAATGACCCTTTACACTAAAAACTAGGCAAGGCAAAAAAAGAAGAAGAAGAGAACTTGGAGTTCACGTTGCTGTGAAGATGATGAGAGATAAGGATGAAGAGGCAATAAGGTTGATAGGTCACAAGACGTGGGAAAGTGAGAGGGTATTTTGTCACACAGCAGGCCTCAACGTTTTCTCCCCTATTTTCTCTCCATTTTGGAGAGAAAAGTTTTTGTGGGCCCGGGTGGAAAATGCCTAGGCCCCACACAAGTTTATTTCCCCTCCTTCCAACCAAACAACACACAAATTCATTTTCTCTCCTATTTTCCCTCCAAAGTTTTCCATCCTCTCTATTTCACCTCCAAACAAACACCTTAAGGAGGAAAACATCTCCGAAACCATGATTGTACCAAACTTGTTCCATTTCAATGCTAACTTATAAGTAGTAAAAACCCTTTTTTTTTGGTAAGTTACATATGTTTTTGAGGGTAAAAACATAGTTGCAGAAGCACCCTAAGTATGTCTTACAACCATAGTACCATACCTATTTCCTTTTTGAAACAAACACCAAAAACAAACAAAAAAAGCATTTTAACATATGGTTAACAAGAACTATAAATGAGTAATCCGTTGCCTTGAATCATTGGGATATAACTCAGAGTAGAATGTCACCCAGCCATCAACTCTAGATTTTCTAATATAGCCACAGCACATGGTCCCCACCCCCCACCCCCAATATCCAATATATATATAATGCATAAGAATCATGCACCTTCAAATGACAATCAATAGCAACTACAAGTACATATTTTAATCTAATAAACTAAGAATTATTCCGAACACTTCTAGAACATTTTCATCTATTAAAAACCCAGGAGAACTGCTTCCATGTTTCTTTTTTTTTTTTTTGGGGTGAGGAAATGAGTATTCAAACTAATCATAACCAAATATAAACCTATGCTTTAACTTACCAATAAATTATCAGTTCCTTCATTATGCCCAAAAATCTCCCCAATTAATAGTTCTCGTTCAGTGGGGCCACCATACTCCAAACATTTCTCAATAACGTTTGATGCAAATTTATGCTGGCTCAGTTGTACAATATGTCCTGACAACTTGCTTATAATCTGGCTTCTTTCATGAGGCTTTCCCCTCTCCAGTACATGCTGATGTAAATCAATAAAACCATTACATTACCATCCAACAAATGACACAGGAAATATACAAGATAAGGGGTAAAAGAATTTCAGGCACACAATTTAAAGAGTAAAGTACATCCCAGAAAGTCAAATGGCAAAAAGCATTTTTCATTACATACACCTATAACATAAGGAATACCTGAACCAATACAAGCATCTCAACAATTGCACTAAAAAGGGTCCTTGCATAAGTAAAATATCTACAGGGATATCTACTTAACTATTCCAATTCAAATTGCAAGTATGTTTTATTTTCCAAATTCGTAGGAATCACCTATTTTCTACTTCATGAGTATAATATTTTTGGCATCAATACCAAGCATTACTCCTCTTTTGTAATTTTAAATTTCCTTGTTAGCCTCAATTAGTGAAGATGCTATTACTTGTTCTAGCTCTCTCTATTAAGATGTGAGAACAAATGTGCTGCTTGATCACCATGCATGCATGTATTAACTAACAAAAATATAATTGTATTTCTGTTTTTAATGAAAAACATTATAATGGCACGACGTCTGAAGTTTATTTGATTCTTCGAAAGTGTGACCATGACTAGAAATCTAACAAGTTCTTTTCCTCTTTGTTAGCTAAGGTTGAATGATCACATTATTTTTTCCTTTCTATTTTCATTCGAAGAGTACCAAAACAAAAGGGATGATATAGACCCATAGAGTAAGTTCCAAAAGATCAAGAACTCATAATTTTTAAAAGCAACCTAGAAGTGAATATGAATTCGAATTATATATTTTCTTCTATTGCATGACTATGATAACTAAATAATATATTCTCCCTCAAGCATATATATCAAAAGTGGATTAATTGACGATAAGAGGAGAGAGAGAAAGAGAAACGAAGAGTGAGAGAAAGGAGAAACTTTACAAGTGTCAGCCCAAACAACAAGAAACCAACCTGGGTGACATAATTGCCATACTGGTCTTGAGCAAGAGTACAAACAGACTCCAAAATCTCATCCACTATAAACTGACACTGCAGCTCATTTGTACAATGCTCTAAAACTCTCTACACAAAAAAACAAGGAACAGCTTCTTAGTGTTACGCAGACAACCAAAGCAAGAACGGCAAGAGGTAGTGCTTCCACCGCTCAAGATTAAAATTACCTGTATGACACGGCAACCATAAGGATGCATAGAAAGCATTGCAACTTGACCACGAAAAGCAGATATTATAAACCCAATTTTCTCTGTTGGAACACTCTCAATGCACTTTTGTATTACATGATTCCCGTTTTGATCACGAACACATCTCATAACATGTCCATCCAGCTCTCGGACAAGCTGTGCTTTCTGTTCAGGCTCAATAACCTCAAGTGCCTGCAATTGCATAGAATCAAAGTTGTTATCTTCTTTAGCATCGAAAGGAGGAAAGAATTTTCAGACACTGGCAGGAAGCCGATTACATTATGTATGCTTGGTTCACTGCTTTCAAGTGGGACCTATAAGTTTGATCTAAGCCTGAGGTTTCAAACTGGCACTTTTTCTTTGTTTTTTTTCAATCTTTTTGTGGAAATTCATAGAAATAAACATGGCACTGCCACCGGTAGAGGGAATCATGCGTGCCACAGATATTCAAGAATAAATTCCATTAATTGGATGTGCATGCATGCAAGCAAAATACATAGTACACACGAACAGACGCTCTATGTAGATATCGCATTCCCCCTTGAACCTCCAGAGTCCTAACACCAAGCAAAGTGACTTTGTAACCATTTCATAGCATCATGATATGAATGCTATTAACATAGTAGATTGATACGCATTACACCTAGAAGTGATCCCCACTGCTATGATATCAAAAGAGGACCATAAATAACATAAATAAAAAAACATAACATGAAAAGTTTAAGCAAAAGAATCTATTGTTGATCTGAAGCTACAGGAAAGTCTCTTTGAAATACCATCTATTCTTTAACTCCAAACTATTTGGATGGTTGAAATGACAGCCTCCCCTTACTAAAATGTGAACGCCTTTGCATTTAATACATATATATCAAAAGAAGAAAAGGAAAAATCAGAGATGGTGATCATGAGAATGGCACACATCAACTGAATGACAAAAATATATGGTAATTACATGGAACATGTGACTCTATTAAAATACAATGTGAAAAAAGTGTATGGAAAGCTAAAAAGGTAGGAGGATATAAAGTTAATGAAGCATGTGCAACATGTGCATCTAAAATATGCTCATCCATCTTGACCTCCTTTTGGTATTTCATCAGTATTCCAGTTTCAGGATGTTCCCTATTGGCTATTACATAGCATCTTCTAGTTTGTCCACCTCCTCCGTATCATTTTCTTTTATTTCAACTTTGACTCATCCAGGATGAAACCATTTTTAAACTCAAACTAATCAAGCTTCATTCTCAATTTTCACGTCATTTGCCACTATGACTAATATTGATGAAGACTGACCTCAGACATCTAAGGGTTTTTAATTGAAGTGACTGGTGACTGACAAGTTAAACTGCTGGAAGAGGTTACCGGTGGAAAAGCCCATAGTTGGCAAGAATTGGCCACTGGCTGTTGGCTATCAGATGTAAATCAGTTAGGCAATTGACCCATTACAAAATTACGTGAAAATTACCGATGTTCTACCTATCTACACATGTTCAATATCCCACATTCTACAAAGACTTTGGCAGAATATTAAGCTCTATTGTCCATTATCAAATTCAACAGAAACATACTAACTGAGCACCAAACATCTTTTTTAATAATCTGATAGTTGGGGGAGGGGGGATTTGAACTTTGAATGTCTTCGTTGGAAACACCAGGAGGTGCCAACCAGTTGAGCTACAAGGCTCTTAATAACTGAGCACCAAATGTTTTTGATAACCGATCTAAAGACACCCACAACACAACTTATAATTACGACAAAATTAGTACCAAAATCAGAAACAATTCAACAAAGGGATATAGGCTGCTAGTCAATTAATTAATATACCTAGATGGTTCTCTCTAATTCCAATACTTTGATGTCCGCTATTCTCTTCATGATATTCTTACTCAGATTAGGTTGCAATCATGATCCAAAACCATTGGAAGTCACTAATTAAGGAACTCTGACACCCAAAATTTTATGTATACGAAAAACAAGTTGGGAAAAAGACGTAACATTAATGGAAGCAAAGACAGTTCAAGTTGGGTCTTATGGCAAAAAATAACTTCATAAAACACCTCCAAGTTGATAATGCTAAAGTATGAATAATCCATATCCAGCTGCAATAAAAACCACTGATATCCAAAATATTTTCTAACATTCTGCGAAGAGAAAGAAAGTTTGTAAAAATAAAAATAAAAGAATTTTTTTCATTAAACTCAATTCAACCATGCATTAGTCCCAACTAAACTGAGATTAATTAAGAATGCTTGTTATTAAACAAACAGCAAATAAATGTGTACATAAAACAGAAGAAATACCAAATAATAGTTAAGATATAACGTCTCCACTTAATAGACTTCTTCAAGTATCATTACTGCACAAGTACTAATGATTTGTGCAGAATGCAAGGGGTCATGGCACACATATACAGCATTAAGTTGATAAGACACAAAGATTCACTTAATATATACACATATATTACTACAGTACATGGCTACATAAATGAATACAAAAACCAGGCATACCTTTTGGATTACACGACAGCCATACATCTGCAGACTTAAAGGCAACACCTGACCTGTGAGTTGATTAGCAAGTTCCTTTCTCTGCTCAGGGCTTCCATACTCAAAAAACTGGGAAAAAAAACAAAGTAAAGAGGAAGTAGCAACACTAAAAGAACAAGTACATCACAAATGAACTAGGGGAAAATAATTTACATATTAAAAATATACCTTCTGAATAACATAGTTACCAAATACATCAGTCATTAGCTTGGAAGCATGTGGGAGAACTTCTTTAAATACAGATGCCTTCTCTTCACCAGTACAATTTTCCAACTTCTGCTGAATAAATCGACTCCCATGTTGATCAGCACTGGAATTGGAAATTCATGATGACTTACTTTTCAACACCAAGAAATAATACGTATATAAAAAGAAAATTGAAAACAGAATATTACTTGCCTGAATTCAACAATATGACCTACTATATCAGATAGCTCAAATCTTCGGCCTTTGCCTGATTTTAACTCTTCCAGAAAATTATATATTTTGGGGTCACCAAAACTCTCAAAGCCCCTTTGACCTTGCCATCCAGGATACACACCAGCATTTCTACCAGGGCCCGGAGCAAATCTCATTTCATTTCTGCCCCCCGGAATACTGGTCCCACCTACAGGAGATCCTGGTAAAACTGGACTAGCAAGTGGTGAGTTCGGGTACTGCATCACAAAACCCATGTTTGACGGGCTTCCATAATAGCTAGGACTCATCATCCCCCCTCTTCCTGGGTTAAAATGACTTGGGCCTCCATTTATCTGATGACCGAATTTGTGGTCCTCCAAATAACCAGCATTGTTGGATCCTCTCTGTGAATCAAGAACACTCGCCTGGTTCCCAATATTAACACCACCTCTAGATGCCAATGGATCAAGCTGACCAGTAATACCACTATATGCCTCTCCATAAGGATGTTGATGGTATTGCATGTATATAGGATCAGCAAAAGAACCTTGTAGTGGAAAACCAAATTGTCCAAATAACTTGCTTAAATGTTGCACATCAGCTCCATGTGCAATGTTTCCCCCAGTTGAAACCCCAGATGTTTGAGCAGTATAGCTTGGACCAGCAGTTCCATCAACAACAACAGGGACAGCACCATTGGGAGGGTATCCAGCAATATATGGAGGAACAGCTGTGGGATTCAAAGCATATCCACCTACAAACTGTGGGGAATATAAGCCCTGGGCCTGGAGATTAGGGTAAAAAGGGTTTGTTGAAGCCATGTAGGCTGCTGCGGTAGCATAGAGTGGAGGTGTGAACCCAGATGACTGTAGCACGGGCTGTACCTCCGCAAACTTGCTAGGATTATGGAGAACCTGATCCACACCAACGTATGCGCAGTTTACACCTTGAGATATCACTCGAGACTTGGCAGATTGAGCTTGAGATAAATTGCTTTGTTGTTGGTGTACTTGGTGTTGCAACAAGTTATTCTGGCCGCTATACTGCCATTGTTCTTGATTTTTTTGATTTTCTGAATTTGGAAGGTTAGATATATTAAGAGACTTCATTTGAAATTCCATAGTGGTAACATCTGAATCATTAACATCCACTCTTCCTGTACGATCGTGAGATGATGAGCTTGAAGTAGGCGCAGCTAAAGGATCAGAATCTGATGATATCCTTCTATCATCTGAACCAAGAGTAGATGAAACGCCATTTGCTGTGCCAATAAGGGCATCATGGTCAACTGCTTCATCCACTACTCCTTGACTTAACAAGTTAGACTGACTATATACAGGTGATGGAGTGCGGGGAAAATCTTCCTGCAAATTTGAAGATTACAAATTCAAAATAAAGCAATTTTAATGGGGACAAGAAGCAAATCCTAATTACTTCAAAACAACTCCTGAGTTTTTTCCATTGGTAATATTCACATGCACCTAGTTGGTCTTGAACACCTTACCCTCCACATTTCTCTTCCAATGGGAGTAGGTGTCATTTGAGCTAGAGCTCATAGGCATGATTCTAGAGTTTTACACCCACGAAAATAAAAAATCAAAGTTTTTCAGTTTCAACATGTATATTTCATCACAAAGAGAGGGGGGGGGGGGGGGGAGGGGGAGGCTAATTTCGACTTTCCATCAAACACAATGAAATTAGAAAACAAATCCAAGTACATTAAGAATAGGTAAGAGAAAACAAAATGCTGAACTACACATTTACCTGTATTAAATCAACCACATTCTTGTGTTGGCCCGCTAATGAAGCCACATCCTGCCCAGCCCAAAACCCACTTGTCCCATCTACCCGATCATCAAAAGGCTTTTGAGGTGACTGGTCATCTTCAGACTCTTCCTTGTGAGTAGAAAGGGGTCCATGAGACATACGCAAGGAGCCATTGCCACTATCATCCACAGAAGCCAACATATAGTTATTTCCAAAACTACCAATATGGCGTACCAGACGGCGATTCTCTGATGAGATAAGGGGCAAAGGAAGCCGGGGATTCTGGTTGATATTGGAACAGTAAAAGGCTACATAAGCTGGATCAGAACGCATTTGTTCCTCGGACTCAAAGTTCTGAAAAGCATTGCTCAGACTTTCCAAGCTTGCATTCAAGTTGTGGGTCTGCTGGGACAAAAATGAACCTTCCATGCTTGGGGGTGCACTTCCACTTCGATTAGGGACAGCATCCCTCCCACTGACTTGAAACCCACGGCCCTTGAGAAGCAATCCCAACTCCTCTGCTGCCATACTAGCAGATGATGCCGCAAATTTCACAGCCTCCTTATGGGTGGGCCATTTTCCACTAGTTTCTGACATTCTAATTGGACTCTCTGTCGCCATTCTACTACAAGATTAATATGCCCCTTTTCTCTCCTATTAGTATCAAGAAATCTCACATGGTCTGCTGAAATGCACTCAAACAACCACCATTTGTTTAAATTAAACTAAGGGGGGAAATTGCACAAGTAAAAACAGAGTATATTGCAAGATACAACCAAAATAACATACTATAAGTACATGAAACATACTTTTTCTCCTTTACATTGAAATTAACAAAATAGTGATTTTAATAAACTCATTAAATACCAGAATATGTTATTTGGATGTTGGAAGGGGCAGTGACCAATATTACACTAAAATATTGCCAATCTCAATATCAGCCATACTTGGCGAAATTTGTGTGCAAGTGAAAACCGAAAAAGTCTAACCTAGTCAGTCTAAGGTATATTCACACCAGCTAAATACACAAGCTTTCCTCTTCTAACAGAACAAATAAGCTTCAGCCCCCATGTTTGGTTGCAAAAAACAAAAAATTAATAAAAGATTCCCTTTAAAAATAAACACTTTATTCAGTCTATTCAATACAAGTTCTTCCATTTTATAATATAACATCAAATTCAAACCTTTCTTTTAATCTCCTCAGCTTTTCTCACCAAACAAACAAAAGACTTAATTAAAGCCACACACACACGCACCAAATCATCATCGAGAGAACCCCCTTAATACAAAAATTCCAACTTTCACACAAACTTGAAGAAACAAAATTCAAAGCACATAGAAACAGGGAAAACCCCATTAAAATTCAAGCATGAATAAGCACAAAAAGAGGGTCAAAACTCAAAAACCAACCCCAGACATATATTATCAGAACAAACAGAAAAGAAACGTAAAAAAAGGTTTAAACTTTAAAACCCTAGCTGCTTTACAAACATGGGTAGAGCAAATGGTGGAAGATTCTCTTACCAGAAAACTGTTGTGGAAGAAGATTCACTGTTACAAACCCTAGATTCCCTTCAGTTCTAGAGAGAGAGACAGAGACAGAGGCAGAGACAGAGACAGAGAGAGTACTTGGTAATTGGGTCTCTAATAAAAATGATATTTATTGGGGGTGAGAGTATATCAAGTGAGTCTCAGGTAGTATTTGAATCAAAAATAAAAGAGAACAAAGGACATTAAGGTTTGGTTTGTTATAAAGAGAAAAAAGTGCTAGTTCCAGATAAGGTTTTTGCTATGTTTCAGTTAAATGTTTGGGGTTTTGTCTTTGGGTTTGTTGGTGACTTTGGTTGGTCTTTTATGGGCAAAAAAAGAAAAGACAAAAACAAAAACAAAGTGGGCAAAAGAGATACGTATGAATAGGACTATAAAAATAGGGAAAGCATTGACATGAATGACTATGATTAATCATAGAATAAGCTTGTGGTTTCAAACTACACGTGTCGTGTCTGAGAGTATTTACGTTGTATCATGCAATGTGTCCAAAAACTCCAGCAGCTGCATCCAACACCAGTCCCAATGGAAAAATATTTTAATTTTCAGACTACCAAAAATGTTGTAAATTATAACTAAAATCCATATTGCTCGATCCTATGTTCCAAAAAAGTCTCCAATTACTTTCTAATCATTTTTAATGCATTCTTTGGAATATTATTATTACATGGCATGTAGCTAATAAATTGTTTAAAAACAAAACTAAATATATCTATCTATACTATTTATAAGATGATTCTCCTCTTTAAACTAGATTTTTATGTGGTTCAAAAATATTCCATAAATCTTACGTTTAACAAGGAAAAAACTTAAAGGCAACTTGGTAAAAATATATTTCCAACTCCACTTAAAATGCCTATAAAATAGAATACTCTCCTACTAATCCTTGTTTTCAAAACAAACTTATTCAAAATTTAAAAAATAAAAGGAAAATTATGACACTAGACAAAAAAAAAAAAAAAAAAAAAAAAAAAACCTCATCTTTCGCGTAAAGCGTGTGTAACGAGGCTAGTAATGCTATGACAAGTTTAGACAACTGCCACAATTCTTTTTTACATATATTTCCTAAAAATATAATAAACATATTATCAAATTGTTGAATTTTATTGCTTAATGGTAGAAGTTTATACCTATATTTAGTTTGAATTTTTTTTTCATTTAAACTAAATTAAGTATATGTTTTCGGTAGTTTATTTGTATAATGTTCATAAAAAAATATAATTTTTTTTAGTAATTTTTATATTAAATGTAGGATGAAAAGGATAAAATGTAGCTTATTTTCAACAACCAAAAAAAAAAAGTAATTCTGTTAAATATTTTATTTAAACTTCTCCTTTTTGAGAAAAAAGTAGGTAATTACTAATTAGTAGAAAATGTGTTTTCCTTCCATAGCATTTTTAGGAATGCAAAACCAAATACTTGACTTTTTTTTCTTGAGCATTTTCAATAATATGACTAAACATTTGGAAAAAAAAAATTCTAGAAAATATGTTTCATTAAAACAAATTAGCCTTTGGTGTTTCCTCTTTTTTTCAAGGCATGTGGACACTAATTTGTCTTTCTGAAACAATGCTTAACTCAAGTTTGGAGGATTATATATGCTCGACAGTGTTTTGTAATCAACCACAACCAAAAAAATTGTATTGTTATTTGTTAGTAGGATTGAAACAACCTAATGTATCCAAGAGGGGGAAAAAGGATCGGAACAACCTAGCATCTCTACCACAATTTTAGAATGGATGCCCTCTAATCAATCACAATCTTAAGTGCTACTTTCCATTCAATGGTCATGTTACTAAACAAGAATGCAAGTCAAATTGTGTTAGATTGTTTCAAAGGAAGACTCATCAATTCATGTCTTTTAAATTAATACATAAATTTGATATTAACATGGAGTGTTTATTATAAGCTTTGGTTTTTATCCAGTACTTTTAAGTAATAAAGGCGAAACAGGTACAACACGTGTCTTAAAATGGTCACATGTCAATCTCAATCCTATCCAATACTTTTGTGCATAATGCAGAAGACTCACCCAATATTATATATGTTAATACAGATGTAACTTAGTTATGTACATTTATAGTATGTGTTTATAGATATAGAACTACTTTATGCCATATTTATGTGTAAGAGTATACACATTTACACCATATTGAAGTTACTAAATATTGTATTCTAACACCATTTTGATTCCTGTCGAATCCACTCTTTGTTAGACTTAGATAATTAATGCAAGTTAGTTGATCAATTTTGGTTAAAATATTAATTTGTTCTCTAATTACTCAACGAATTTTAATTTGTTCTCTTGATTATTAATTTTGTCAATTTAGTTAATATTTATTCAATTCACCATTATCAGTTTTTAAGTTGAGGCATCAAATTAAACTTTACCCAATGATCAAAGAACTTAATTAATAATTCAATCAATATTTTTAAACATAGCTCTTAACCAAATGTCTAAATTTAGAACCAACACAACCAATTTCGGTGGGGTAGGTTTTATTTATGATTATTTAAGTTTTAAAGTTCCTGAACTCATGTTGCACCCATATACCAAAAAGTTTAATCTTGAAACCTTCAACATAGGTGGATGGTCATGTAACTTTAAAGTTTTTTGAAAATGTTACTAAATTCTAAGAGATTGTTTGGCACCCCATTTTAAAAATAGTTTTCGTTTTGGGTTGCATTTTTGTAATATTTTGCACTTTTATTACCTCTCTCTCTCGGGTCATGGTGGCTAGGAAAATTGGTTGCGGTGGGCCACAACAAAATCTCAACGATATGTGATAAACGGCTTTCACCATGATTTTGTGACCTTTATTGTTGCTAGGTTTTGAAGATTTTGCGTAGCTCTCTCTCAAATGTGTTTAGATTGGGCTTTATGCATTGTGTTGTTGTAGGTGATGATTGTGTGTGTGTGTTTTATTTTTTATTTTTTGTCATTGAAGTTATTTTTAAACAAAAATATAAATAGAAAATAAGTGTCAAAAAAAAATTTGGGCGTGAAAAAACACTTAGAATTTTTTTTTAAGAACAATTTCTCAAAACACTAAGAAAATAGTTTATAAAAAACACAAAATTGAAAATATAGACCCATGGTGCAATGGTCACTCCACAAATATAAGTGCTTATGGGATGTGAGGGCAAAGGCTGAGTTCAAGTCTCCAAAAAAGAGTTTCACACACATATATACTTAGATTATGTCAAAGTATAATTTATATCTTGTATATATATAAAAAATAAAAAAAATAGACCAAACAGTCCTAAATTTTTTTTGTTTTCAATTATTACTGTGGGTGATCGAGCCTCGCTAAATCTTATATTTTTTATGAAGATAAATTTTATTGGACTTTAATCACTATATAAAGATAAATGTTAAATCCCAAACTTTTGGCATAACAAGAATGTATCATTAAAGTTAATTTACACAAGATTTGACTTAAGTTTAGTGCTCCTGCGCATTGGAGATTGTGAATGGGAGATTGCACGAAAACGTGTCTTAAAAATTCTTGTTGGTCTCCTCTCACGTCCAATGCAACGTTATCACACGCGTTTCGCGCA
Source organism: Castanea sativa (assembly GCF_040712315.1). Lineage (NCBI taxonomy): Eukaryota > Viridiplantae > Streptophyta > Magnoliopsida > Fagales > Fagaceae > Castanea > Castanea sativa. The sequence continues at coordinate 5,328,019 of NC_134019.1, read as the reverse complement.
TGCGATGAGGATTTTTTTTTAGAGGTCTTATTTTATAGAAAAAAGCTGTATTTAATTATTTTATATATAAAATTTTTATTTTAAAAATCTAATTTATAAGTGAGTAAATCAATTTAAAAATTAACAGGAAAGTTGTCATATTTTTTAGGCAATGTTTTAGTGGGAGTTAGAGTTGTATTTTTACCGGATTGTCCTTTAGTTTTGTCTCTACTTAAACATATGACTGTAGGAGTATTTTTGAACTAAAAAATAGGAATCCAAACAGGGAAGCCCTTAAATGGTAGTATAGATAATAACAACTAGCCTCATTACACGCACTTTGCGCGTGCGATGAGGTTTTTTTTTTTTTTTTTAGTGGTCCTATTTTTCTTTTTATTATATATAATTTTTATTTTGAAAATCTAATTTATAAGTGAATAAATTAATTTGAAAATTAATAAAAAAGTGGTCCTATTTTTTAGGCAATATTTTAGTGGGAGTTAGAGTTGCATTTTTACCGGATTGTCCTTTAATTTTGTCTATATTTAAACATAGGGGAGTAGGGGCATTTTTGAACTAAAAAATGTGGAATCCAAACAGGAAAATCCCCTTAAATATTAGTATAGATAAATTAATTTGAAAATTAATAGAAGAGTGGTCCTATTTTTTAGGCAATATTTTAGTGGGAGTTAGAGTTACATTTTTACCAGATTGTCCTTTAGTTTTGTCTATATTTAAACATAGGGGAGTAGGGGTATTTTTGAACTAAAAAATGTGGAATCCAAACAGGGGAATCTCCTTAAATAATAGTATTAAATAATAGTATAGATAAAAAAATATATATAAATATTTCTATACTATTATTTAAGGGGCTTCCCCTGTTTGGATTCCACATTTTTTAGTTCAAAAATACCCCTACACCCCTACATTTAAGTAGAGACAAAACTAAAGGACAATCCGGTAAAACTGCAATTCTAACTCCTACTAAAACATTGCCTAAAAAACAGGATCACTCTCCTGTTAAGTTTTAAATTACTTTATTTACTTTTAAATTACTTTTTCAAAATAAAAATGATATATATTAGTTTTTATTTATTTGGTTTTTTTATGTGATATGTGGCAGTTTTTTTATTTTATTTTTTTAATTTTTAAGGAAACCATGGGTGGGTTTTTTTAAAGGAGGTGGGATAGTTTTATTTTTTTTACAGAACTTGGGATAGGCGTTTTTTAATAGAAAATCGGGTAGTTTTTTTTAGAAGGTGGGATGGTTTTTTTGGAAGAAAGTGAGAATTGTGGACAATTTTTATTTTTTCATTTTTTTGTTATTAGTTTTTGTTGATTTACAGTTTTAACCTTATTTTTTATTTTTTAGGAATAAGAATAATTTAATTAAATTAGGAGTATTTTTATAAGTTGAAAACATAATAACTAACTTTTTTAATTCTCTCAATATATAAAGAAGATAAAATAAAATAAAAAACACAATTTTTTTTTCTACAAAATAGTACCACTAATCAAACAGACAGTTCATAAATAAAAAACCAGCCCAACCCAGACCATTGTTTCCTCCTCCAAACCGAGCCTAGAGAGAGAGAGTCTGACCCAATTGTCATTTTGGAAAACCCATAAATCCATAGTCCATACCCAGGGAAAAAAAGGGAGCTTTTTTCTTATACCACTCGACTTTTCATGGCAGGTAAAACTCTTATTAAATCTATTTCTATTTCTGGGTTCTTTTCCTTTTGCTCTGAATTGGGTTTCTCTGATTTAACTTTTTTTTTTTGTTTTTTTCTTTTTGTTTGGTTTTGTTTTCTCCAAAACAAGGTTTGAGGAATTGACTGCTTACCATGTATTTCACGAAATCAAATTTTAGTGGGCTTTATCTCTAAAAAGTTGTTAACTTTCGTTGTTGCTGTTCTTGTGTGTGATTATTGGTGTTTTGAAGTACGGATGAAGTGAATGATGATTAATGACAATAACTTGAGAGAAGAGTACAGTTTCACATTGGTGATGATAACTTCGTGTGTCTATGTTTGCCTTTGTCAATTTGGTTTGTGGATTCGGGATATTAAATTTAAAAAGTCATTGGCTTTTGTCATTGATCAATGATCAATGTGAAGCCATCAATAAAATGGCATCCTTGCAGTGTATCAAAACCAATCAACCAACCAGGCCATATAATATACATTGACATTAGAGAAAGTATGATAATTGACAAGAAGGAGGATGATAATTATTAATCAGTCCCTTTTGATTAGTTGAAAAAAAAAAGGATGGTAAAAGAATTGAAAATTTTCTGGAATTTACATTTTACAACTCTTCCCAATCCTAAATACAAAATAGTCTTCTAGTTTTAGATTATCTATATCCTCTTTTCCTTGTTTGCCAAGAAACTACATGGACTAAAATAAATTAGAGACATGGGGGATGCCAATTAGTCTATACAAGTAAAAACTTGATTGATATTCGTCAGACCTAACAGAACAGGAAAAAAAAAAAAAAAACATAAATTACATTTCAACGCCACCCGAACTGTGCTGCAATTTGGTTTTTTTCTCCCATTGCTGAACAAGTTCAGCATACCCTTCAGCAGAACAAGAAGCAAATTCTGTCAGTGAGCTCATAGCAACTGACATTCCAGCACAAAGTACCTTTATTGCAACTTCAGCCATTTTCTCTGCATTCATTGCCTCGTCTACTTGACCAACCTCTACCATTTCCATGTTCCCCCCAGAATCCTCAGATAACCCAGCTCCGAATCTCTTTGATCCAACTGGTGTACGACGAGAATCTTCTCTTAACTGTTGAGCATAGAGAGACCCCATCCCTGCTGCAAAAAAATCTAGTCCATCTAGCACTTTTGTTTCATGGATGTTATCAAGAAAATTTGACCATTGGATGCATGGTCCAAATATTGGAAGGCATACACTGGATCGACGAGGAGAGAATGGTGCTCTTGAGGTGTCAGGATCTGACCGGACACACCTGAGGAGCCAGCCAGTTAGTGCATGTACATAGGATCGCTGAGAAGTGATCCATTGTTCAAAACAGTCTCGCCAATTTCTGAGTTCTGACTCAAGATTGATAGCTGAACGAGCAAGCCGCTGTGGCTCCGTTGTTACTGACATGGAAGAGCGTTTTTTTGAAGGTGTACCAGCTAGTAATAGCTTGGCTTCGTCTAATGTCCGCTTCTGTGTCTGATGACACTCTGCCATTACTTTCCACATACTTGCTAACCTGCAGTTCATCATTAGCTGCCTAAGTCAGCAAAAAATACAATCAAAAAAGAAAAAATTCCTCTCTAGTAATATTCCTAAATTTGAGCTAAAATGGGACAATTTTTACATTGGAAATGTCAATATGAAAAATTAAACACGTTGGATTCATAGTTTATATTAAATACCTCCTAGTTGCAAACTGAAAGGACTGGATGTCATTGTATCCAATAGCAAGCAAGGTGTAAAAAATAGCACAATTGAGATTCAAGTATGAATTCTGCTCGGGGAAGCAACATAAAAAAAAAAAAAAAATTCAACATGCATAAGAAAGGAGAATGAGTTAGAGAGCCAGCAAAATACTCATAAAAAATTTAAGAGTTGAAAATTATGTAGCTCTTCACGGATAAACTTGGCTATACATTGTATCATATGTGAGCAGAATACATGTTGCATTTATAAATATACACAGGGTGTCACAAACAAGGATAGTATATTCAATGTAAATGGCATGCAGAACATGGAAGCCCAATGGATGTTGAAGGCATCACTTTATTTTTCTTGTCATTTGATTTCACATTACCAAACGTGTAAGGGCATTTGATAGAAAATGGGAGCCATCACAGACTGATTATATATGAATTTAGGTTTAGAACTTCATAAAAGGAAAGTAGTGTTATTTATCACCATTAGATGTAATAGTGGATGGCATTTTCTCTGATGACTCCATTCATGATAATACAATTTTCAGGAAAAGAAACACAAGGGAACAATTAGTGGGACTGCCAAAGATCCTTAACAGTTCTTAGCATAGAAGGAATGATTTCATATGGTACACAAAAATTATAATGTGATGGTGAGTGACACTGACATACCCTTGAACCAATTCAAAAAGTTGAGGCTGCAATTCTTCATCCCTCAAAGTTTCAATCCGCTTAGAAACAGCTTCAACTGAGTGTATAGAAACCTTTATCTGGGTATGCAGATCTCTAATGGCTACCCTTGTTTTATCAACTACAGAGGGGTCATCTCCTTTCACATCTTGGTACCTAAGTTGGTTACATTTCTTCTCATATGCAATTCGAACCCTTTCTCCAGACTGTTTGCAAAGGTAACAAACAAAAAGATCAGTTTCCCATTATCACTCGAAGTCAAAGAACATAATTATTAACCTGATGAGCTTTTATAGTGTTTACTTGCCAATATTTCTTCAAAAAGATAAAAACAGAGAATATTTTAATGAAAATATTGCAATAAGTTCAACCAGTTTCACCAATGAATTAATTTTTAAAAAACAAGCAAGTGATATCTGCAATCTACAAAAAGTTAGAAAAGATTCATAAATAGAAGAGAAATTTTGAATGTATTTCTACAGTTCAAGTTTGGCATCTGCTTTCTTCTTGTTGGCTTGTTGCACTTGCATGCTATTCAAGTAAAAATGACCCACTTATTCTTCTCATTAGTTAGAGGTTTCATCCCTTTTCCAAATTAACAGGAAGTTACTTGATTTAATATTTTTTTTCTCAAGATTGAGAAAGATTAGTCTCATTTATGAATTCCAGAACAACTACTTCTTTGGATTCATGTTAACAATTTTTTTTTCAGGATAGAAAGATAGAGGGGAGAGGTGAAGTTCAAACCATAGACATCAGGCGCAACCAGGGGTGTCACTACCACTGGGATATCACTTGAATTTACTAAAAACCAATGAAAAGGTGTTTAATCATGCTTTCCAATCAATAATTTCAGGCATATTCATAGTTGTAGAAATTTCCAAAGGAGGCAATTATCATTTGCTTACTAAATGTATTATATATTTAAAGTAGTTTTATACTTTGAAATAAGTTTTGTTGAAGTTAGATTTTCATTATATTTTGATCTCTTCTTGAGAGGTTGGGCCTTGGTGTAATGGCAAGTGCCTTCCACCAAAAGTGACAACTCGTGGGTTCAAGTCCAGAAATCAACCTCTCAAAAAACAATTAGGGTTAAGGCTGCCTACCATCACCTCTCACGGGTCCTACAAAAGTGGGGAGCTTTGTAAACTAGGTCGAGAATCCATAGTTGACCCCAAATTTTGGAACTAAGGCTTTGTTGCTCTTGTTGTTGTTGTTTGACGTCTCTTTCGATAAATGGAGTCAGAAAAGCATACTGAAATTATGTTAGGAACTGTTAATTGTTAAATAGCCATTGGTCATTGGTTTTATATAAAAAGCAATTTTTACAAATTGAAATTAAGTTTTGTTGAAGTTTAGCTTTTTATTCCATTTTGATGTCTCTTCTGATAAACAGAGTCAAAAAAGCGTACTAAATTATTTTAGGAACTGTTAAAATATGTGGTGTAAGTTTAGATATATACCCGGACTTCCTCATAGAGTTTCTTTTCCCATGCATATAATCTGTCCAATGTTGATTGGTGACTTCCTGAAAACATGGAGTTTTCATCAGAGAAGTCACTATTGCTTTCATAACCTTCATCTTTAGAGCCCGAAGAATTAGCTAAAAATCTTGAGGAGGAAGAGCGAGATGAAGCTGATCGAAACAAAGCTACCGGATTCAACATTTTCCTTGCTGCAAAACAAAAATACAATAAATTGATATCCTGGAAATTTACACAGATATACAGGAGGACCAACATAAAGAATAGATTTAAAATAATACACCTATCCCAAGTGAATTTTGACATGCACAAAAGTCATTATGACTAGTAGAATGAGATGACATTTACAAAAGGTCTAGAAGTTATTAACTGACACTAAATTTTCTGTGTTTACCATTAAAAGAGAATGCAATGCCACACTGTCTTGATTCCAATCAATTGAAGTTAAGACCAGCGTGTGCCACCATACTCTAAATCAATGGCATGATTATGCAAACATCCTAATTGCTTGACAATCATTATGACAATGGGGTCCTAGCTAGGAAGCACCTTCAAAGAAGAAATAATTTAATCCAAGTTTAAAATAATTTACCTTCAAAATATTGCCTTTACATCACATCCCTATCTAACGATCTTGAGCAAACTGTCAAATTTATATTTTTCAGAAACACTAGTGCCACCTATCAAGGAAGAGCCATTTGAATTGTCCTAAATCAAAAATGCATTTTGTTAAAATTTCATTCTGGCAACCACATCTGAGCTTTTATTTCCATTATAAAGAATCTGTAGGTAATCATTCTAGAGGGTGTGAAAAGTCATCGTTTTGCGATTGCATAGATCCCTCAACCTAATACTGTAGACTTGTTCAAGTATTTGATTGAAAAAAGAAGAAGAAGATATGCATAAATGGAAAAGACATGCAACAATATCAAACCTGAGAGTTCATTGGAAGTTGACGAATACTGAGCTCTGCTAGCCTCTAATATTGCTGAAACGGCAGTGGCTGAATCACAAATTGTATTGAATTGAGTTTCAAGATCCTTGACAACTTCTACCATACTTGTTGGCCTGCGGTTAACATAAACAGTAAAACCCGGCGTTTCTTCCTTGGCTTCTTGATTATCAACTGCCGTTTCTTGATTACTAGTTTTAACCTGTCTTGCCGCTCGAGCTTTTGCTACCTCTATGCTTGTGCGATGTGATTGTAAGCCTTGCACGTCATGGTCATTTTCATCTTCACTATCTGTTGCTTCCTCCTCGTCCTCATCATCATCCTCATCCTCATCAATATCTTCAACAATAACCTCTTCTCTAGTGCAATTTAGATCAACTTTAGCTCTTTCTTCTGTCACATTTACCTTATTATCAGATTCTTCTTGCTCAGTTTCCTCTTCTAAATCTGGAATCCCTTCTTCTTCCCGGACCTGCCTTAGGCCTCTAATGTCATCATCCATGACTGTCTGGTCGAGACTATTATGTGTGGGGTAGCCATAGTAGTCCAATGATGAAAATGGATTCCAAAAAAAATCCCATTGGGATGATTGAGGTGAAGCTGGAGGAATATTGGGTCTATTGTTAGGGGAATAAGAGAAGATTGAAGGATTCATTGGTGAGGATTGTGACGCAAAAAATCCATCAATCCCATAATGGTGCATTGGAGAATAAGTTTCAACTCTGACAGTCTCTGGTGATTGAGGTCTCTCCTCAACCAACACAGCTGGCTCCCCACCTGACCTTAGGTAATTTACTTTCAAACGTGAATTAGGCCGAGACTGAATTGGTGTTCCAGATAAGGACTTGGATGAAATTGTGATGAAACCAGGACTAGTTTTCTTTATAGGTGTGAAAGGTGGGGTTATGAATGAATCTAATAAGAACTCACGAGGCTCATCTCCTTCGATATAATCACGAAGAGCAGCTGAAACTCTTTTTAAGGACTGGATATAGGCCAAGTGTCCAGAGGCAAATCGGCTTCTGTGCTCAACGGCCTGTTTGATGAATCTCTTTCGATCTTTACAAAGCTGAACTACTTCTTCATCATCCAGCTTTGATGTGGAACATCCCATCTCTCACTTTTGCTTCCCCTTTCACTTTCACTCTAGGAATTCTTTAGGCCTGAATCAAAATGCAGATCACAATGGTATCCTTCTGTATTTCTCACCAGATTCATAAGGATTTCCCAGCTGTTTTAATGAAAACAAAGTTTAATAACTTCAAAAATGTATAGAGCAAGAAACAGAATCAGAACAGGGAAAAAATATCTTGAGAATGAAGCTCAAATAAGCTAAGAAATTAAATTTTTATATGCAAAAGAATTAAAACCTTGGGTGCTTTTCTTAATTATCAGGTCATAGAGATGGGGAAAGAACATTTTAAAGTTGCACAACTGAAGTATAAAATGGAGATTCTTTTCAAACTTCTGTATAACTTCTCCACAAACCCAAAAAACTCGAGCTTTAAATCATTAATAATTTATATCAATGATAACATTTGTTTATAAAAAATAAAATAAAGAAAGCACGCAACTTTTGACCCATAAGCCATTTGCAAAAGAGCCTCAATTTGTAAATACATTTGTTTAACATTGTGTATGCTTTATGTTTATTAAATTTTGGTTTGATTTGAAAGAATAAAACTGATGGGAGAACAGAAAAATGCTTAAAAAGATTAAAATTACAGGCACATTATATATTAAACAGGATGAAAAGGCATATTGTAAAGAAAAAACCCGAACATTATTGTATAAAAAAAAGTAAAATAATTGAGAAAAGAAGAATACTTCCAAAAGAAAGAAGAAATTGAGAAAAAGTAATAAATGGTCAATATTGGTAGTATGATGACAACCAGTTGCAAATCATACAAAGACACACAGCAGAACAAGAAAAAAGGCTTAAAGTAGAGAGAAAAGAAATGGGAAAACAAAAAGAGAGAAAAGAAAACCGATTAGCAGAGTTCACATGGTGAACCTACAACTTCCTAAACCAGAGCTGGAAAAAAAAAAGGTGGAAATTTTAATTACAATAAAAGGCCACTTGGGAAAAATAAATAAATAAAGCCCAATCAAATTTCTCAATGAAAATTATCTTTGAAAATCAAGAAAAGTATAATGATCAAAGAAAAAAACCAACTTAAAAATGACATCTTTTTAGGACTAGATACTACTTCAAGAGTTTTTATTTATTATTATTATTTTTTAAAGTTGTTTTGGGAAGCTACTTCAAAAGCTAGCTAGTGATATTCAAACAACAATGACCAGAAAATGTCAATTTAAAAAAAGGAAAAAAAAAAAAAAAAAAAACAAACAGGGAATAGGAGTAGTTTAAGTTAGATGAACAGAAAAAGTAGACACTCATTTAAAAAATTAGAAACATATTCATCAAATCTGGTGGTATCAAAATTTTAATCTTAACATGCAGACAACAGATTTTCGATGAAATTATGATTAGTCAATTTTTTTTTTTAAAGCCAGATAATTCCAATTTTTAAATAAAATAATAATTTATATACCATAATTCTGAAAAGGTGAAAACTTGAGCCATCTAAATTTTTTTTTTAAAGTAAAAACCCATTTCAAAATTAAACAATAACAGCCTCTTAGAATTTTTTTTTTTCAAAAAAATATAATAGAACTCACTCCTAGAACTCACAAAAAGAAACCTTTCCAAAAAAAACAACTTAAACACAGACTGTCCAGTTCAAGTATTAATGAACATTTGAGATTAAAAAGAGCTTAACTTCATGGTTCTTACAACAAAGAAATTTAAAAGATTAAAAAAAAAAGAAAAAAAGAGTACATTTGGAATGATTTCAAATTTTTTTTTTTTTTTCAAGAAATGGGAAAAGTAAAGCTTTTAGAATGGATGAGAATGGAGAAGCAAACCTGGGTATGGCAAGCGAGAATAAGACTTAGACGGAGCTTGATCAGAGAGAGAGAGAGAGAGAGACGTTGAGAAAGAACAGCAACGGTCAAAACTCTTTTTAAAGTGGAAGACAAAAGAAACATGAAGAAAACAAAAATTTTAAAGTTTTGAGGGTTGGAGAGCTAATAAAGGTGGTGGTAGTACACAGAATATGACAGGTTCACTCTTTTTGCCCTTCATGCTTCTCTTAATTTCCACAGTGCCACTATATTTACTTTATGCAGTTATGCACTCTACTCGTTTTTCTGTCATTGATGAGAATGTGATTCTCATGAATGATATGATTTGTGTTGATTTCACACGTGGGGTCTCCCTAATCTCTCTCATTGTAATCTCATTTCTCATGATCAATCAAGACTGCATGATTGATTGATTGATTGCCTTTTATTTTTTGTGTTTTTTGGGTTTGGTCCCATTATAATCTTTTCTTTGTGAAAAAAAAAAAAAAGATCAATTTCTTTATCCATTTTGATAAAGACAAAATCTTTATTGCATTTTAATTGACATTTTTCCTAACTAAGAATAATTCTCTTCATTTATTGGCATGTAATAATGGGTAGGTGCATTTATTATTATCACATGAAATAATAAATGCACCTACCCCATTATTACATGCCAATAAAAGAAGAGAATTGTTTTTACCCCCATTATTACATGCCAATAAAAGAAGAAAATTATTTTTAGTTATGTCAAAACTTTCTTAATAATTAACAAAATTTTAGAAATTGTTAATAAATTATTTCAAGAAATTTTTGACATCATTTTTATAGAATATATAAAAAATTGTTAAAATAATTAATTATTTTTTTCTTTTTCCATAAAACATTTCTTAAAATAATTCATAAATTAATCCCCTTAAGAAATTCGTTAACATTTTTCATAAATTTAATTATAGGATTATTTTTATAAAATCTTTTGCCTCCTGTCTCACCAAAATTTTTCATTTGTGTCAAAGTGTTAATTAATTACCATGTATTACTGGGGTAGATACCTTTGTTTCAGGTATTAATTATCAATAGATGATATTAATTATTTATTATATATAAAATGAATTAATTAGATTATTTTGTAAAAAATTTATATAAGAAATACTCCCACTGTCTCACTTTGTTTGTCCTTTTTAAAAAATTAAACTTTTTAAGGGACCATCATTTTTTGTCTTGTCTGCCTTATAAAAATGTATAAGTTTACAAAACTACCCTTAAATAAATTTATCAGCTTTTAAAAATAGAGTTATTCTTAATGAGGCAACTAAAAATGTGCCCCAATTAGATTGATTTTAAAAAAAAATAGTTAGTTTTCTTTTCAAATAGTTTTGAAAATAAAGTAGGGGTATAATAGAAACATTAGTAAACAAATAACTTTTATTTTTAGAAACAGGACAATATTTTGGGACATCCAAAATGAAACAAATGACAAACAAAGTGGGATGGAGGGAGTAATTTATTTTGATAATTCTTATAAACAAAATTAAATTGAAATATGTTATTCTTCTTAATATTTAGTTGCCTCAGCAACAATTAAAAAAAAAACTATCAAAAGACATAAGAAAATTTAGTAAAACATACAATTAAAGATATGAAAAGAATAATAAATTGTATTCTTAAATTAGTTAAAACAAAATTCACTAAAATAATATGTCCATCCATATATATATATATATATATATATATTTATTGTGTGTTTGTGTAAACTAACATTGTAATTTGTGCTATGTAATTAAAAAGAGTATTAATAGGAAAAAAAAAAGCTTTTATTGTCATCATGTATTGCTTATTAATATACAGCACAAAATTTATGTAAGATAAATTTTTATGGTTATTTTTCTAAAAGAACTTGGCACGTTTCCTTCTTCTTCTTTTTCCTTTTTCCTTTTTTGAAGTAAATAAAATTTAAAATGGGGAAAAATAGATATATGACATAGTGTGATTGTTGGAGTATAAATTAAATACTAAGAATGTGATCAAGATTTCTATTTGGGTTTTTTTTTTAAATTTTTTTTATAAGAATTTCTATTTGGGGTTTAAGAAGCTAAGGCCGAGTAATTGTTTTTAAGGGTAAAAGACATTTTCATTCGGCTTTTACTTGGGTGGGGACTAATTGGTCTGAAGTGTGATATAAATCCAAAAGTTTTAGGTTCAATTCACCATACTATTGGTCCATGAGATTTTTGGGGTGTCTCATGAATAGAGAGTGTAACAATCGACCATATATTGGAACACCACTTCCTTTGATTGAATATATATATATATATATATATATATATATATATGGATTTAGCATTTTGTTATATCAATTTGTAAATAATAATAATAATAACTTGGTAGTATGTCTAGCATTATTCATTCACAATTCTTGTATTGGCTCTCATTGAAATTGAAAAGTTAATCCCACACAAAGGTATGGATGTAGCTCTTTGGCTGCGGACATGAAATTTTTAACATATATATAATTAAATATTATCAGGAACAATGTAACTCAATTGGCATTTTTCGGTATTTTCAACGGGTTAAAATCTTCAACTCATAATTATCAAGTTATAAAAAAATATAATTAAATATTAGAATATTACATCAAAATTTGATTTTTTTTCCCCCTAGTATCATGATTGTTATTGGATTCCCACTAAGTTTTGACTTCTGAATTTTGATACTGGATTTTTACTTTCAGCCAGGGTATATATTCCAAAAAACAGCTTTACATTCTAACATTGCTTATAGGTCCCTTTTTTTTATATAAAGTTTTTAACTTTTTAAAAATATTTCTGTACGTTATTTGTCTTCTTTTTATTTTTTATTTTATCCTAATTTTAGACCTCTAGATTATATAAATAAAGAAGAGAGGGAGAGAGAGAGAGGATAAAACAGCATAAGCCAATAACAATAAATTGCTTATGGAACCCACAGTGAACGCAGCAGAATGGTGATGAAGCGCTTGTACTTTCTAGTTTTGGAAAACTTGTTGTACCAACACTGCGACACAATTGGTTAAAACAAAAGTGGTTACAACCGTCGGATCAGTTGGAAATCTAACATTCTAGTGAAGTGGGACTACTGATATGAGTAATATATACAAAAATTTTTGACAAATTTTTTTTTTCACACATGTTGAGATGACAAGTTTTCACTGGTTCTTGTTTGTGCTTACTATTGATAATTTTTACTTATCATTAATAATCTACCGCATTAGTAGATGTCAAATTTTATCTAAATTTTTGTGTCTTTAAACTTTCTCTTACTAATATGTAATGATTGAGGACTTTATACTTTATAGTTATCAACAGCAGCATTTGAGTAATATAGGGATTTACAAAAATTTTAAAGTAATCGATTAGAATTGAAGTAACATTATTTTTACAAGTTCAACATTGATACGAAAATGACACCTCAACAATCATGAAAAAGAATGTTAAGAACCTAAAATATTGCACTACTAAATCTTGTGGTTAGTTTTAGAGTTATCATCACTAATATGATCAAGTGAAAGTTATAGGATATTTTTATTAAGAAAAGTACACAAAACCTCCTGTCACTTATTCTTTAAACACATAGCTCCCCATGGTTTTAAAACGTAACACTTATACTGAGTTTGCGTTTTACGTCCAGCATTTCATTTTTTTTTAATAAGAAAAGCGTTAATTGAATTCCAGTGGGTCCTATGCACTGTTCACATGACCCACAAATATATTTTTTAACAAAATTTTCATTAAAAATGAGTCCCACAGTACTATTCACATAATTAAAAATTATTTTACTACAATATTTTCAGTTTTTAACGTTATCCAAATGGACCCTTAATCTCCTAACCTATGTTCTATTAAAAATAATTGCTCATAGAGTTGTATTATCATATACAACAGGTACCACATGGGAATTTATGTTACACTCAAAAATCCCATAAATGTTAATTGTTATTATATAATTAATGTTTTAGAATATAATATAAAACAATTATATAATATAGAACAATTATATGTTTACATTCTTTATTCATATAAAGCGTACGCATTTGGATGAATTGTGTACAATATTGTACACTATTCATACAAACGTGTACAATATTGTACTCTTTTGTTTAGTTTACAAGGTAAAATGTACATACACAATAAATTTAAAAATATAGGGGGTGTTTGGTTTATCCACTCAAACACACATTTTCAGTTTTTAAACAACATTACACGTATTTTATACATTTTTTTCACTTACACGTATTTTCACACATATTTTCAAACAACAAAACACCTGTTTTCAAACACATATACCGAACATCCCATAATTGTCTTACAATATAAAACAATACCATATGAGTTAAGTATCACACTCAAAATTTGAGAAGAATTGTGTGTTTTTAGGGGAACATAAAGGATTTGTGAATTTCTTCTTATTTTTATAATTCTATTCTTTTTTTCTTTTCTTTTTTGCGGTGGGGAAGAAAAATAATCAAACTAATAAAATTTGACTAATAATTATTGAAATTAATTTTATATGAGAATAAGGAGATGTTGGTAATCCATTATGACTTTATTTATTTTTTGTAGGGTTGGAAGATGGAGAAGAGACAATGGATTAGGAAAGAATTTTAAAAAGCAAAAGAGAGTCGGCTCTAAAGCAAAAGCAGGGGAACCTGGTCCCACTAAAGCGGCAGGTTCCTTAATAGATGCCTTGTTTTCTGCTTTTTTAGCAAATGCCCCTGCACTTTTTCATATATTTCTAGAATACACTTGTCACCGTTTTTATCATTTTGTTTTAAAATTTTATGATTCTTATTTATTTTTTCAAAACTGTTTGTAGGTTTTTTCTTTTCCTGCTATTAATTAATATTGTAAAAAAAAAAATTATAGTTCAATTGACATTTCATGGTATTTTCTACGAAAAATGTTCAAAGTTTAAATTCTATCTTCACTAATTACCGAATTATCAAAAATAAAAATAAAATATCATATTGAAAATATACTTGTTGAAGACTTGAAGGTATGCTTGTTATTTACAAAATTTTCACAACAAAATCATAGGTGATTAGTTGTTATTAGATTAAATTTGAATCTACCACTAAAATTACTTTTTTACTCCACCAATAACAACTTGCTACTTAGGATTTGTTGTGTTTAAATTGAACCTACTATTGAAATTACTTTTTTACCCGACCAAGAACAACCTGTAATAACTTGCCACTTAAGATTTGTTTGAAAATGTTGTGAAAATATTGTGAATATAGCATTTCTTTTGTTATTAACACCACACTTACTTTGAATATAAGAAAGTCACTACATCCACAACATTTTTACAATATTTTCACAACATATCATAAGTGGTCAGTTATTATTGGTTCTAATTTGAATTTATTACTAAAATTACGTTTTTGCTCTACTAATAACAATCTATAACAACCTACCAAATAATCAACATTAATTTCTCTCTTATATTTTTAGATGAAATTGTAAAATAACTAAAATATAATTGGTATATAATGGAGATGTTTAGAGTTGAAAATTCCATTCTTTTAACTATTGAAATTATACATAAAAAAGAAAAGAAAAATAATTTGTGTCTTAAGTTAAGTTGCTTCTCAAATTTTAGTATGGCATTGACATTTAGCTCACCAAATAAATTTGCATTGATAAACAAAAAGAAAGTTCCTCCTCACATTCATACTTCCAAGGGCCATTTCATAATGCTGCATGGATATATAAGCTTAAAAAAAAAAAAAAAAGTCTATGACTTTAAGAGTCTGTTTGAGATTCGCTTATTTTACTGAAAGTACTGTAAATAAAGGTAAAATCTAGATGAAATAGTACAATGAGACCTATAAATAATACTATAAAGTGCCGTGGAACTCATAAATAGTAATAAAAATAAACTAAATAATATAATAAGTTGATTTTTCAATTTAGAGCCAAATTCACGTTGAGTGATTTTGAAGATTGATTATTTTATTTTCCATCCCCATTGACATAATAATAATGTTATAAAATCTTTAATTTTTACAACAACAGTGGTACATAACATTAATTATATATTCAATTACATTCTCTCTTACCAGAAGTTAAAAATACAATATCTAGATCCTATATCGTCACCAACCTGATTTCACAGGTCCCACTCCATATGGATCTTAGTGTGCTTTTTTTCTTATTTTAATAGGCAAGATTGTTCTAGTTTATACCTTTGATTTATTTAATTGATAACGCTTCTTACTTTACACAATACAAGAGATCTAAGATTATTCTACCATTTATTTAAAAGGATTATTTCCCAAAGCTGGTGTTTGCATATAAAATTATAAATTAAAGAAAACCACTACTTCCAAAGTTTTCTCTAACTGAGATTTTAGTTAAGCTTAAAGAGTGAGAGTCTTTTGGGTAAATATTGGTAAAAATGAAGTTTTTTGGAGTTATAGTCACTGTTCGAAGTTATTTGGAAAAATGATGAGAGAGAGTGAATTTCGGCAACAGTGTTGCCGAAATTCGAAGAAAAGTATGAGAGAGAAAATCCAAACTGAGGAGAGAGAAATTTTGAGAATTTCGGCAACAGTGTTGCCGAAATTCCTTTTGCCCAAACCCTGCCCGCTTCACTGAGTGCCCATGCGCGTGAGTGCCAAAAGGAAAAAATAAAAAAGGTTTGTGGCAATCCCATTGCCAAAAATGGAGGGAAAAAAAAAAAAAAAGAATTACAGCAATGGGATTGCCGAAATAGGGGGAAAGAAAAAGAAAAAGAAAAAAAAAAGTGGCCATGTAGTGCCGAAATAGGAAAAAAAAAAAAAGGAAAATTGGCAATGGGTTGCCGAAATAGGGAAAAAAAAAAAAGTGGCCATGTAGTGCTGAAATAGGAAAAAGAAAAAAAAAAGGAAAATTGGCAATGGGGTTGCCGAAATAGGGGGGAAAGAAAAAAAAAAAATTGGCAATGGGGTTGCCGAAATAGGGGGGATAAACAAAAAAAAAAAAAAAAAGGTGGCCATGTAGTGCCACATTTTTTTTTCTTTCCCCCATTTCGGCAATCCCATTGCCACATTTTTTTTTTCTTTTTTTTTCTTTCTCCCTATTTCGGCAACCCCATTGCCAATTTTCCTTTTTTTTTTTTTTCCCCTATTTCGGCAACCCCATTGCCAATTTTCCTTTTTTTTTTTTCCCTTATTTCGGCAACCCCATTGCCAATTTTCCTTTTTTTTTTTTTTTCCCATTTCGGCACTACATGGCCACTTTTTTTTTCCTTTTTGTTTTTCTTTCCCCCCTATTTCGGCAATCCCATTGCTGTAATTCTTTTTTTTTTTTCTTTTCCCTCCATTTTCGGCAATGGGATTGCCACAAACCTTTTTTATTTTTTCCTTTTGGGCACTCAGTGAAGCGGGCAGGGTTTGGGCAGAAGGAATTTCGGCAACACTGTTGCCGAAATTCTCAAAATTTCTCTCTCCTCAGTTTGGATTTTCTCTCTCATACTTTTCTTCGAATTTCGGCAACACTGTTGCCGAAATTCACTCTCTCTCCTCATTTTCCCAAATAACTTCGAACAGTGACTATAACCCCAAAAAACTTCATTTTTACCAATATTTACCCAAAAGACTCTAAAGAGTGATGTTTTTTTCACGTATGCTATTAGCCTATTACAAAACAAGGAATACAGGCTTTTTTTTTTTGCACTGAACTACTTGAAGTCACTATTACCTGAAAACTTGATATCAGAATGTGTAAGGTGTAATCACTATAACATTGGAATCAAGGGAGAATGTTTGCTGCTAAAAGAAGTGAGAAAAGTTGATGTCATAAACTGTTTAGATGTGGGTAAAGTCGGTCCATCTTGGCTGGAATTTTACAACTTTGTAAAACACTGTTTTTTTTTTTTTTTTGTTATTTTATATATATAATTGTAGACAACTTTACACAAACTTCTCAGCTCTAAGCTCTTTGCCCGAGGTTCTTGACTTTTTGGTCATTCTTCGGTCTAATTACTTTCTATCGATTTTCTTTGATCTAATCATTCAAACAAATCAATTGAACTTATTTAAATACATGTATTTTTAAGTATTAATTGAATTTGTGAAGTAAATAATTTATATTTTTATCGTATATTTATATGCAGTAGCAATTTAAGGATATTTTTTTAGAATAGTGATTAAGAAATTTAATAAAAATATAACTTAAATATATTGGCAATACAAAAAAAAAAAAAAAATTTACAATTTTCTTCTACCAACAAAATGAAAAAACAAAAATGGACTAATAAAAGATAAAGTAAAAATTGAAAATACTAAGATGAAAGCAATAAAGTAAGAGAGAATTTCCAATGACAATAGAGGAGAGAAAAATGGAGAGAAAGAGAGAGATGATATGTGTTGTAACTGGGAGTCAAGCCTTCGAGAAGAGTTGCTGAGACGGCTTTTAGAGCTGTCAACATTGCTGAGGAGAACTCACCATCATAGCCATTTTTTAGGAAAAATTAAATTATGAATTATTTTTATAAAATAGGCTGAATGAGATACAAAATTTAATAATTAGGGGTTTTATTTGTTGTTTTTGAATGGGATTTA
The DNA here is from genome assembly GCF_040712315.1 of Castanea sativa. NCBI lineage: Eukaryota > Viridiplantae > Streptophyta > Magnoliopsida > Fagales > Fagaceae > Castanea > Castanea sativa. The sequence continues at coordinate 5,310,008 of NC_134019.1, read as the reverse complement.
TGTTGAATATTTTGTTCATTTTTTATTGTTTGGCATAATTTTGTTATTGTAGGAATAAGGGGTCCAAATATGGGTATTTGGCCATGAGCCGTATCTGAGGATATCAAGTAGTCAGAGAATAGGTAATAGTAATAGAGACATACATGATAGTGGTCCGTAGAAGGAGTTCGGTTATGGGGAGCTGGAAGCGTTGTTCGAGGAGAAGTACCTCCTCGGCTAAATAGAGTAGAGGTCATACGTCCGACCTTTTGTAAAAAATAAGGCAACAAACAATCATTTTGGTAAGGATAAACATCAGTAAGACAAAAGAGATTTGAGAAATATCTGAGAAGAAAGCTACTGCCACCACATTAAATGCTTTGCAGCTAACCCCCTGACTGCATTAATGTGGAGGTGATATCAAAATAGTAATCTCCAGCCTTACAGCTACCCATAAAGACTTTAGGAAGATGTTAATGGGACAAATATCAAAGCTAACAATCTGATCTACAAGTGGAGGGCTGAGATGAAGTGAGGAAGGGGAATATAAAGAAGAAAATTCCCATTACAAGGGCATCATGAGATAATTTGTAGAAAAAACACTGTACACTTAAGAACTGTAATTGGGGTTAAGCTTAAGGGAAATATATATATATATATATAAGAACAACCTTCCTTGGACTTTGCCGAGGAGGATTTTCCTTGCTCAAACTGTTTGTTTCATACTTTACCATAACAACTACCTACTGTGATCATTATACATAGAACTCATTGAAAGTTCAGTTTTAAGCTCACTCTCTACAAATTCATTGATTTGGGCTCTTTGGGCTATTGACCTTTCTTTTGAGCTTTGGAAACAAAACGTGTCCTTACAGTTATTATTTGGGCTATTTTTGTTGTAATTTAGGCTAATTTTTAGAGTTGTGTTAGGGACATAAAAAATTGTCATAATATTTTCACAACAGTTAATGTGTAAGTCCCTCATAAATCAAAATAAAATAATAAAATAATAGATTAGGTCCCACCACAATTAAAAACAAAGGTGTTGTAAAAATATTTTGAGATTTTCTTGTGTCCTTAAAAATTCTCTAATTCTTATTATTATTATTTGGACTTTTCTTTTTTCTCTTTTGTTTAAGGAAGTTAAGGATTATGGCTGGGGGGCCAATATTTTTTTTTTTAAACCAAAGTTCTTGGAATTCTCAAGTTAGAGTATTTAATATATTTTTGTAGGTAGACAAAACATAAATATATACTATTTTTGCAAGCTAAGGTGTTCATGTGAACATACCACTACAATGGTTGTATTTTTATTTTTTTACTATAGGCTAAGATATTAATTGATTTGAGCTCCTGAATTTTAAACCTTTAAACATCTTAAGACACTAGAAGTTCTACTCCTAAGAGATATGAGACTACACATATCGTATTTGAAGAGGCCTGAATACCATTTTGTTTAAGGGGGTTAAAGGATTATGGTTGGGGGACCAATATTATTTTTGTTAAACCAAAATTTTTGGAATTCTCCAAGTTATAGTATTTAATATATTTTTTTTAGGTAGAAAAAACATAAATATATATATTTTGCAAGTCAAGGTGTTCATGTGAACATACCACTAAAATGATTGTGTGTGTGTGTATATATATATATATTTTACTATATGCTAAGATATTAGTTGAATTGAGGTCTTGGGTTTAAAACCTCTACTCCTAAGAGACATGCATCTGCATATATTGTATTTTGAAAAGGTTTGAACACCATTGTCAGCATATAAAGAAAAAAAAACAAATCATTTGGTTTGGTGTATGCATGATTTAAATCTAAGCCTTATTCAACAATTAAGGGTGTGCATGAGTTAGGATGAAAAAAAATCTAATCCAACCCAACTCATCACAGGGGTTCAACCCAAATCAAGGTTGGAAATTTTTATTTATTTATTTTAAATTGAACATTAAAACAATACCAACACAAATATTAGCGAATTTATAAATTTTGTTGATAGTGCATCAAACCAACACAAATAATAAAATCAAATAGTTTTATTTGCTACCTTTGTTCTATCTCAACTCACATTTCTTTTTTTTGGAGAAAATATCTTAACTTGAGAAACAAAATAAACATGAATTAATTTTATTATTTTATAGTTAATAGAATATCATATAGTTCCATTCAAACTCGGTTGATAAACAAAAGGTAGATAATAAAATTATATAGTATATTTTTTAAATATAGGTCGATTAAGTCGAATCAGATGAATTTGTGAATATGCTATCCCGCGTCTAACCCAACTTTTTTTTTAATTTTTTTATTTTTAGCCAACTTAACCCAATCCGTACACATAAAAAGTAAAATTTTTTTTTAATCTAACCCAACCCATACACATAAAAAGTAAAAACCCCTATACAATCACAGTTGCTGGAGAATGGAGAAAGGAGAAAGACTGGTCAGTGAAAATGGAAGAGGGCATGCAAATGCAATGCCTATAACATAACATAACATAACATAACTACGCTCGTTCCAAACCAACCCACACAATAATAATGCTTAGGAAAAAAGCTCCTTCAAACACCATTTCCCGCCACCTCATTTTTCGAAAAGCCTACGTATATGCAACAAAGCAACAACAACAACAACAACAACCCCTGAGTGAAACACTCTTGTCCCTCGTGAAAAAATGTGTATCCATCAAACAGTTACAACAAGTACACACCCAAATGCTCATCAACTCCATTCACAGACCCAATTTCCTTCTCTCCAAAATCATTGGCCTCAAACACTTCTCCTATGCTTCCCTTTTTTTCTCCCATATCCCTCAACCCAATGACTACGCTTTCAATGTCATGATACGTGGCCTAACCACCACATGGCTTAAATACTCTCTTGCTCTTGATTTGTATTACCACATGAAGTTTTTGGGTCTTAAACCGAATAACTATACTTACCCTTTTTTGTTCATTGCTTGCGGCAACCTTTTCGCGTTAAATCATGGCCGGTTGGCTCACTCGTCTGTATTTAAAGTTGGGTTGGACTGTGATGATCATACTTATCATTCTTTGATCACTATGTATGCTCGGTGTGGCGAGTTGAGTTGTGCACGGAAAGTGTTTGATGAAATTACTGAGAGGGATTTGGTTTCTTGGAATTCAATGATTTCGGGGTACTCAAAGATGGGGTATGCTGGGGATGCGGTGGGTTTGTTTCACGAAATGAGGGCATTGGGGTTTGAGCCAGATGAAATGAGTTTAGTGAGTGTTCTTGGGGCGTGTGGGGACTTAGGAGATTTGAGTTTGGGGAGGTGGGTGGAGGGGTTTGTAGTGGAGAATAAGATGGAGCTGAACTCTTATGTGGGTTCTGCATTGATTGATATGTACGGAAAGTGTGGCGATTTGGTTGCAGCAAGGAGGGTATTTGATAGTATGGCAAAGAAAGATGTTGTCACATGGAATGCCATGATTACGGGGCAAGTACTTCTTTCTTTAAACTTAATATTATTGTTCCTTTTAGACATGATATTATGATTTATGTTTTAAATATCATCTTTCAAAAAGAGTTACTTTATTCTGTTGTTCTTTTTCAATCATTTGGGCGTGCATTGTAATAGTCTCATTTGTGGCTTCATTGTTATTTGGACAGGGAAGCTATGCCCTTGATGGAAAAATATGAGGAGATTGGTCTTATTAAAGTTACTGAAAACTAAGCTTTCATACCTAGAAGTATTTCACCTTTCTGTGTTGAATTGTTAACTTCTCTCATTTTTTGCGTTGAGGAGTCTTGGTGTCATTTTCCCCCTCCCACACCCCCCCCCCCATATCTTTAGACTTCTCTTTGTCTCCTAGTCCTACCTAAGGAAATGCATTAAGAACTATTTGTACCCAAGTACTATATGTTGTTTTTTTGGGTGCTAGCTTTCCTAAAATGAACACGGTCAACTTGGGTATGCTTCCTCCTCTTTACTCATGGGTTAAGGCAATCAGCCATGATCTAGTGTAGTTGTGTCATGATGCTTTGCATTAAGATTTGTTATGAGAATCAATCCCTCATGTATCTATCATACAAATACAATACACCATATATGACTTATATACATTTTCATGAATTCAAATAATATATCTAATACTAGTTAGATGTTTTATTCAGGTTCATAATTAAATTATAATTTATACTGTACATGACAGATATGCACAAAATGGAATGTCGGATGAATCGATAATGCTATTCAATGGCATGAAAGAGGCAGGTGTTGATCCAGATAAAATCACATTGATTGGAGTGCTGTCTTCATGTGCCTCAATTGGAGCCCTTGACATGGGGAAATGGGTTGATACATATGCATCAGAAAGAGGCTTGCATCATGATATTTATGTGGGTACTGCACTAATTGATATGTATGCCAAGTGTGGGAATTTGGACAATGCACTAAGAGTTTTTGAAGACATGCCCAAGAAAAATGAGGTCTCTTGGAACGCCATGATATCTGCACTTGCTTTTCATGGGCAAGCGCAGGCTGCCCTATCATTATTTAAGCGCATGACAAACGACGGTGGAGCTGCTCGCCCAAATGACATCACTTTTGTAGCAGTACTCTCTGCATGCGTTCATGCAGGATTGGTTGATGAGGGTTGTAGTTTTTTTGATATGATGGGTTCATCTTTTGGTTTGGTCCCGAAAATTGAGCATTACTCTTGCATGGTTGATCTTTTGGCACGTGCCGGACGTCTCTATGAAGCTTGGGACTTCATTGAGAAGATGCCTGAAAAACCCGATGAAGTTGCATTGGGGGCTTTGCTTGGTGCCTGTCATAAGCGCAGAAACGTTGATATCAGTCAGCGGGTTGTGCAATTGCTTCTGGAGTTGGAGCCTTTAAATTCTGGAAATTATGTGATTTCATCAAAGATATTTGCAAATTTGAAAAGGTGGGATGATTCAGCAAGGATGAGAGTTTTAATGAGGCAGAGGGGTGTTATGAAGACTCCTGGTTGTAGCTGGATTGAGGTTGAGACTCAACTTCATGAATTTCATGCTGGTGATGGTTTACAACATAATTGTAGAGAGATTTATGGATTAATGGATCTGCTTTATGAGGACCTGAAGAGGGAAGGTTATATTCCAATGATTGGTGAATTTGCTGAACAAGGTGTGGAAGAGGCAATGTTGTTTCAGAGACCGATGAGTTAAGAACTTGCTTTACTTAGCAGTCTTCTCAACCAAACAATATGCTTGGAGTCACCATGTTTTCAGGTTGGTGAATTAGGCAACTTATCTTTCCACTATTATATTGCTGTTACAATTTATCAAACAAAAGGGGAAGTTTTTTTATGCTGACAGCGGACATGTTTCCACTCTTTAATTTCTTTTTGTGCCATTTTGCTGACATTTTAAAGATAAAACAGTAGGTAAATTGTCAACATTGCAATTCCTATGAAGAACATTTTCCTACCCAAGATAGAAAGCTAGGAATTTTGGTTTTTATTTTTTATTTTTTTTATAATAAATGGAATATTAAAAATGTGGAAATTTTATTGTATTAAGTAATATTCTTTGCTGCAACATCATTAAAATTTTGAAGTAGTTAGAAATGGATGAATCCACTTGATTTTGCAATTCAAAGAAGCCACTTTTTTTGTATAGACCAATTGTGCAAACTTGAGAGTAGAAGTTACTCTGGGCATTTAATTTGTCTCTCAGCCAATTTGGCTTCCCAGGATACAACTGGTCGATCATTTCTATGTGCAGTTTGTGTCACTCCCAACTCCCAAGTGCCACTGACCTTCTAAGTGGAGAGAGAGAGAGAGAGAGGTGGGCCTACAACTTCTGTAATCTGTTTGCCATTAATCATATTATGCTTTATCCATTCATTTTGGGAGACATTGCGGCTCCCTGTTACTTGCAGTGCCAAGTAATGTATTCTTGGTTTATTCATTAATTTCGGACTCCTACTAGATTTTCTATCTTAGGTTTGTTGACTTTACCATTTAGTTCTTCTAGTAAACAAACAAGTCAACAATAGCTAACTAATTTTGTGATAATTTGTTGGTGATATTACTTGTCCTTAATCTCCAAAATACTATTTAGGGGCCTTGCTGCTTATCTAGGAAGCACGGACACTTCAGTTTTGGTGTTATACCTGGGTTGGACACTTCTGCACGTGTCCTAGTTGTGTTGTTGTTGTCTTTTTTTTTTTTTTTTTTTGGAGAAAAATTGTGGGACACAGGAGGTACACTTATCTTTTAATTTTTTTTTTTAGTTTCAGTCTTGAACATTTATCTTTTATTTAATCTTTTGGATATTATTCTTAGTTTGTATTTTATTTTCTAAACATCATTTATTAGTCATGAATTTGCTTTATTATCCATTATTGCTCTTAAATTGATATATGTTTAATATTATATGAAAAAAATAAATGTTTAAAAATATTTAAAAATAAAAATAAAAGTAAAAATATATTTAATAATTAATTAATATGTGTATTCCCGCTGTGTCGTGTTCTAATTTTTCAAAAATTATCGTGTCGCTGTATCATACCCGTACCCATGTCCACGTCTATGTCTGTGTTTCCTAGCTGCTTATTTATTGTTTTTTTTTTTTTTTTGATAAGTAAGGATGTTATATATACGAATGGCTACTTTATGCATGAAAAGGATAAAGCAGACCCAGAAAGTACAAGAAGAAAAAACAGAGAGAAAACATAAAAGAAAATCAGACAACAAATTAATTACAAAAGAGAAAGAGAACTAAGAAAAGAAGGGAGAGAATCACTAGTCGTGAGTCCCCATGCCCAAGACCAATCAAAAAGAGTCCCATTAAAAGAAGCAAGCATCTGAACTGTCCAAATTCTCAAAAGTTCGCTAATTCCGTTCCTTCCAAATGCATCATAGGATGCACAACGGAACTAAGTTCCAAATCTGAGACGAATGCTTCCCCAACCAATTCCACTAGCCAAAAAGCAAATCTGGGATCGATCTAGGTATAACCCAAGACAAACCAAAAGTTATTAAGGCAAAGCTCCACAACCGATGAGCCATCTCACAATGAAGAAGTAAGTGGTCTACTGTCTCTCCACAATGCATGTGCGCACAAGTGTGCACCCTTGTGTGTGAGCCTATCTTGTTTACACTGAAAGTTGGTTTATACTTGCTTAAGTTAATCTTCTTTCTCTTTTTTCCCTTAGCTGGGCAGTTATTGTGCATGCTTAGAGAAATGCTTAGACGTTATTATTTGTAAGCTTCCATGGGAAGCGCAGAACAGGTTTAACTTTGAGTCTTAAATCACTCAAAGAGAAGCATGGCATGGTCAATTGAGCTCTGCTTTTGTTTTTGACTGATTGCATCTTTTTAATTTTTCCATCAAGGGAAAAATTCTCTATGCAACTGAAATTAATTTTGTTCAAGAGCTGAGGTGAATGAACTTAGAATTTTGAGGTTTACTTTGTCCTTTGTTTTTTTCCAAACTGTTCCCTTTATTAACCAACTGTTCTGATTGTTTTCAGGTTGGAGAAAAATCAGTGTTGACATGACCAGAAAGAACAGCATCGAAATGCATTGTGATGGGATTTAAAAGAACAGAATGGTGAGCAAAGATGCTATCTACTGATCGGATTTTTTTCGCTGTTCTAGCCAAATGGTTATGATCCTCATCTAATTCACTATTATGCATTTTACGTTGCACTATATTTTTATGTTTAATTGGGGATTTTTTAAGGATTTATAGTGTCTAATGGGTTCGGTATATATCTATTTGGTTCTTGTTGGACACTTGTCAGAAATCTCACAAATGTTCTGTACATAATGTGTTGAGCTTTCTTTATATGGGTGAAACAAACTTAACAGCGTGTAACTTTTCCAATTTACGATGAGCAACCAGTCAATGAGAAGGATATGTTGTTTGGAGAAATATTGTGAGAAACTTGTAGCTTTCTTGGAACAATGTGCTATTCAGTTTAATAAAGCCATGCTAAAATGCTCATTATGCTTGTTGAAAGTTTCAATGATCTCAATATGTTCAATTATGCTTCTTTTTTCTTCTTCAAATTAGTGATTCCAATGACCATTCTTTGAATTTTATGATATGTGGACCACCAACATAACGTTGAGTATTTTTCTGTGAAGTAAACAAAGAAAATTGACCTTTCTGATATATATTTTCTGCTAAATGCTTTTAGTGTTAGTGTTAGGATATTAATGTATTAGTGAGGGACACAATAGTGCTTTACTAATATATAGCGATTATTGCAGTTAGAATGGTGGCCTTCATTGATTTACAAAGCTATATATCATGATAGTGAGTCACCTATCAGCGAAGTACTTGGAGTGGTGAATGGGGGAATATTTGTAGTGTGTATGATAATGAAGTTTCTAAGAATGGTTTCATTTTGTGGAGCAGGCTGTTAATATTAGGTTACTTAAAGAGATCCAATGGAGGGGGTCCATTTCATGATAAAGATTTTGTTTTTCATGAATCTAAAGGTGCACATGGTGCCACATCATTTCAAATCTCATTCCACCAAACAAGGAGTGATAACTGATTCTAAAATGACTTGACATTTGCTTTCCTTTAGATTTGTGAAAAACTAAATCTTCAACTTGATTTAAACCCTCTCCATTTTAAAAACAAATGCTGAGGATCCTTTTCCAACTCAAAGATGGGTTTTCTATTGGATGCAGTGTGGTATTTTTAGAAAATGAAAGATGAAGGGTTTGCGCCTGTCACAACTTGAGGAAGTGTTAGTCATGTTCACTTTACCCAAAACGATTAGTCTCACACGAGTTCCATGTAATTACTTATGGTTATGTACTGCGGTCAATCTGGTACACTCTGGATGTTGGACATAGTTCATACCTGCACAACGCCTTCATAGTCAAAATCTTATACAAATCCACACAATATAAAATATTACAAAGCTAAATTAAATGACTGCATTGAGCAGTCTTGGGTTGTACAGGGGCTTGTCAGGTTTTGGTTTGAGGAGATGGGTTAAGGGATTGTTTTTGGAGATTAAGATGAATATGAACTAGTGGGGAACTGACATTAATAGATAAGTATGACAAGTGTGGGGATTCTTTAGGGAGAGGAGGGACTTGGGCACTGAATTAATCACATTGAATGCCTCGATAAAGGGTCAATTTGTTTTCTACTTATATCATGTTATGATGTATTTTGAAGATCATATGTGCACTTGACCTCTTCTTATTTTTGGTTAACATAAACTGGAGTAAATAATCTGCTTTTAGGACATTGAAACTATTTTTGTTGCCATAAACTTAGATTTTCATAGGCATATATTCTTATGAACCTAACATCTTGTTTTTACCTCATGCTATGATCAGATCTACTAACATGTCATGCTGTTTTTATATCTAATTTTTCTATTTCTCTGCAGTTTCTGTACTTATTATGCTAAGGATCAACTTAAACACTATAACTGGGGCCTGAGTACAATGTTTATGTTTTTGGATTTGGTAAAGAAACATACTCACCGGGATGGTTTTTGTCAGTCTAGTTTCATATGAACCTCTTTTTTTATTTTTATTTTTTATTTTTTTTAGGATTAAATGGGACTCGATAAGATTTTTATATTGAAGTTATCTCTCTGCACACAATAGCCTGCTTGCTAATTCTCGTCTGCAGAATTTTCTATAGTGTTGCTGTATTTCTGTTCAACTTGCCTTGGATTGTCTATTACTTGCTCCACTCTTGCACACTTTCTTCAATACTCCAATTTTCATCAGTCTTCCATCAATTGACAACATTTTTTGTGGTTTTTCCCATTTGTTTCATTCAAATGATTTTCAATTTTCTTAGATTTGATACAGAATCTCTTATTTTGTTAATTTGCTCTCTTATTTTGGATTCTTCTTCTGCTTCAGTGTTCTCTTAATTTTTTTTTTTTCATATCTCATTTGGTTTCTCTCCTTCACACATATTTTTTCTGTATGTAAATCATCTCTCCTGTACTCTATGCATGTTCTCAGTGAATTGTTTAAACTGGTTTTCAGGGACAAATGTTGAAGAATAAAAGGAAGTCAAGGCATAATCGTTGATTTCAGATTAGTTTCTTTAGTGAGGATCATCGTTTCAATGTCTAAGGCTTTCAAAGCAAATAAGGTAATGAACTGCTAATGTGGCTGACTTACCAGGAAAAATTATGCTTTAGGACAGCAAAGAGTCCAAGAGCCAGATTTGATAAATGGATCATATGGGAAGAAATTGGCTTGGATTATACTTCTTAAAGGTTAGGCATGGAGTTGACCAATGTAAGAAGATGAGAAATTTGCATGACTTAAATCTTTTCAATGGTAGTAGCTGAAGGGGAAATGGATCCAAAGTAGAGTATGCGGCTACTTTGAAGAGTAAGTTGAGAAAGTAGCAAGGTTAACAGAATAAGAAGTTTAGGCATGTATTAAAAAAAAATTGTTAGGACTTTGTGAGAAACTCGGCAGATTTTTCTTTCTTGTAACTGCTCTCTTTTGTGTTTTATACGGCTTTTTTTGTGATGAATTATCAACATTTCTTTTAATCTTTCTTAACTTCTTCAAAGCCTTATAGTTCTTTAGATAAAAAGCAAAACGAAATCTGTATGCCTCTTTAGAAACTGAATTAGCATCTATTCAATCACAATTTCTGATAACCAGTCTACAAATTAGTTGTGTATTGCTCATGCTTACCACAACATTGCTCCCCAGATTGCTCTCAACAGCCTCTTATCTCTCTCTTGTTTGAAATCTTAGAAGCATTCGTAATTATGGATTCGACAAAGGCAGCAGTGCTACTGTTACAGGCAGTATTGATGGTTGAACCATGTTGTGATAGCCATAGGTTGCCATTCTTTTAGCTGAAAAAAAGGTACTCTCTCTTTCTTTTTCTTCAAGTTTAAGATTTTTTTTTTTTTTTTTGTCATGTACAATCATCTTCTTCTTTTTTTTTTTTTTTTTTTTGGAGATAAGTGATATTATTTTTGATAAAAAAATCTTAATTCCATGTTCACAAGCAGATTGGAAAAAGTCTTGAATCACCTTTTGTTCTTTCTATAGGATTCCTAATACTCGTGGTAGTCATGGCTCTCCTATGCTAATGGAGCTTGAGACTGTTCTTAAACTTAGTTACTACCATTTTCCTTAAATTGGGAATTATAGATTGTGGAATTTTTTGATTGGTTGTTGAACAATGGGAGAATGTATTTTGAAAGATGAGTTGCTAGATAATACAGAGATGTCATGTTTGCTTAGTAGGCAACTAAGACTAGCACATATGTTTACTTCAAAGAAGGAAGAAATTGGAGGGACATTATGAGATTTTACTTCAATTTATCAAAATATCTAGACTAACGACAATGTTGGTTAGACTTCACTTGAGGGGCAAACCAATACGGCTTCTGGTTCTAAATGTTATGGCATTAGACAATAAAGGACCACAACAAATTACTCTCATCATCTCCAAAAGAGTTTTTACTTTTAAATTGTTCAAGATTTATCAAACTTTTTACCCAGTCATTCCCATTTTTTTTCAAAATCTTGACTAAATGAAAACTAAGCAAGATAACTTTCCTTTTGTCAATACTATTAGAATTGGACTAATCGATGGAATTCTCATTGTTAGGTGTCTTGCATACATTCTATCAGCTTCATCTTAAAGGCCTTGAATATCATTTGAGAATTTTGTTAATTATATTCTATATTATTTGAGGATTGACTATTTATAGAATTGAACAATTGTGGTTGTTTGATTAACTAATATTCATTAGTATTGCACGGGTTAGCAACTAATTTTTTCAATGGGGTAGGTTGAGAAAGTAGCAAGGTTCACAGAATAATAAGTTCAGTTATGTATTAAGAAAATCTGCCAAGAAGACTTTTGTAAGAAGTTTGCCATGATTTTTTTTTTTTTTCTTGCAATCAGTCTTTCGATGTTTTATAAGGCCTTTTTTTGCGATGAATTATCAACGTTTCTTTGAAGCCTTCTTAAGTTCTTAAAAGCTTTTAATAAACTAAACAGCTGATTGAAAAAAGTTTTGTATGCATCTTTAAAAACTGTAGCGGCATTTAATCACAACTGATGGTTGCACCTTGTGCTGCACTGCATCTGCTACCACATTTCTTGCTCTGAGATTGAGATTCACATTTTTGTTGACAACCTACGACTTTCTGCTATCTTTGCAAAATTCTTGTCCATGCAACTAACTTCTGTACAATTAGAGCAACTTGACCACTTAAGGATTCTTGTACAGGTTTCATGGGCCTAAACCTGTTAAATTTTATGAATCACACAAGGCAGTAACTTACGTTCAAATTATATAAAACCACACAAGGAGGCAGTAACTTATGTTCAAATTATATAAAACCACACAAGGCAATGCCTATACAAATACTTAATACATGCAAGTAAACAACTAGCAGCACAAATTTGCAAACCAAGTAGTAAACCTGTTCTAATCATATGCATGACAAGACTCCACACAACAAACCTGTTCACACACTACAATTAAAGACTGAATTATACATAATTTCATATCTCAATTCCCAAGCGGCACATCCAGGCTCATAATATGATAAAACCCCCATCCAAGACATAAGAGTTAAGTAGGAAGTAAAAGAACCAAGAAAAGTTTTGGAATTGGCTCAACAAGAGTCCCAACTATAGGACATCATCATATGATGTCATTAGTGTTAGTGTCAATGTTAGTGAGTATGAATGCATCTACTTAATTACATCTTACACCGTTTGTTGTCTACAAATGACAAAATAAAGATAGAAAAATATTAGAGTTACAAGCTATTTTACAACATCTTTTACAAACTGCTGATATGATGAGTGATCTCTTCCATTTTTGATTTCCTGCATTCACTTTAGGCTTTCTTCTTGATGTATGTTATTTTTTCAAGATGTACTTTTCATTCAATAAAACATTTATTATCATTAAAAAAAAAATTGAAATACATACCTTTAATTTAAACAAAGTTCTCATAAAGTGAGACATCTTATGATATAGTTAGCAATGCGAAGAGATCTCAACAAACAACTGATAAGAGATATTAGACATCTCAGGTGTGGGACCCACATGTCATTGAGACATAAGTCTCATGAGAGCGTATCATACAATAATTTTCCGTTATTCCCTCGTTACTCTTCTTTTAATTTTATTCTTTTAAAGTTTTTTTTCTACCCTAATTTAATAAGCTCAAGAGCATCTCTCCAAGGCAAACACAAAATTTTCTTTATTTTAGAGAGTTTAACCATAAAATAGTGCACCGACAGCCTTTCTAAAATTCAAAATTTTTTTTAATGAACAGTTACTCTCTTCTATGTGCTACGGTTCATAAGCAAAAGAATAGAAAAAAAGAAAAAGCACAACCAATTAAAATATTCAACTATTATTTCAACGGATACAAGAAACTGAAGTAGCATCTACTCGAACACAATTTCTGATAACCTATTAGTTGTGTATTGCTCAGGCTTACCACAACATTGCTCCGCAAATTGCTTGCAACACCCTCTTATCTCTCTATTGTCTGAAATCTTAGAAGCATTATTTACTATAGATTCCAGAAGGCCAGCAGTGCTAGAGCCACAGGCATTATTGATGGTTGCACCTTGTGCTGTACCGCATTTTTTGCTTTGAGATTGAGCTTCACATTTTTGTAGACAACAAACGCTGCTGCTACTACTACTACTAGTTTGTGCTATGTTAGCAAACTTCTTGTCCTTGCAACTAGCTTCTGTACAATTAGAACAACCTTTACCACTTGGGGGTTCCACTTCATGAATGAGTTTCTCACAGCATCCATCATTGCATTTTATTGCCTCATAGTCCCCATAATCTCCATTATAACCACCTTGCCCATCAACAGGATTTATGCTTTTGCCTTTCCCAAATAAAGAAGGCATGGAGAAAGTGCCATATCTTGATCTGGAATGTCCTCCTTGAGGTTTTGGTGTATCTTGCAACAGTAACATGCTGTTAAAAATTACGACCAAGCATGTCCCAACATCTGCGACAACTGATGCCCAAATAAGCGGATAACCTGCAAAGGCCAATGCTAAGATGGCACCCTTAGTTGTGATGGATACAATGACATTCTCAATGAGTTTCCTTAATGTTCTTCTCGCAAGTTTGATGGCTAATGGTATCTTCTGAATGTTATTTGACATGAGAATCACATCCCCCGTCTCCATTGCTAGTGCTGATCCTGAAATTCCCATTGAGATGCCAATATCAGCTGTGGCTAATGCAGGCGCATCGTTAATGCCATCCCCGATCATCACTGTTGGTCCTTCTTTCTTATATTCCTCAATTATTCGTGCCTTGTCTTCAGGTAGAAGCTCTGCATGGACAACATCTAGAGCATGGCCTAGCTGCAAAGAGAATTTTATACATCCTTAAATAGTGTGTTCAATTTATTTTTGGTCTCGTGCTGCAAAGAACATGGCATGAATGGTAATAATAATGAAGGTACAAACATGGCTATGCAGAAGATTGCTGAGGACTAAATAATTAAGCAATTAGGTGGAATTGGAAACTTTTTGATTTGGTTAACAGTTAAACGACATTTATATGGCTGCAAATCCATCAAGATCACATTTATGCCAAAAACATATGCAGAAGAAAAATATAGGGAATAATACACAAAATCTCACTTGGTTTCCGTGTAAAACATGAAATTCCTTTGAGATTTTGAGTATAACACTTAACTTCTTGTGGTATTGTTTAATATCGAGACTGTTAATTGTGTAATACTTAACCTCTAGAATCTTTTTAGTGTAGCTCAAAACTCCCATGCCCATGTAGTACTTTATTTATTTATTTGATAAATACAATAAATTTGAACCTATGATGTTTATTCCATGATAATGATTCTTTATCATTAGACCAAGAGCAATTGGTGTTTGGTGTAAGCAAGATTCAAACTCAAGTCCTTTACTTGATGATGAGAGACTTTACCAGTTAGTTGATTGTAACCTACAAAAAGCACCCATGTGATATTGCTTTATGTGAAAATGTAGCTCTAAATATGAACACTTGTCATCACATGACCAACTCACTGTTGATTTTCACAAATATTTAACAACTTACACATAAAACGACACTGCAAGTGTTAAGTGTTACATTTAAAACTTTAGTAGGTTCCGTTTTTTGGGAGAGAATCACATGGGGGTTTTGTGTATTTTTTCCAAAAAAAGATAATACCCAGTTATGGTTAGGTTGGGTGATTGGTTCACATGACTACCAACTTGAGCTGCTATATTTGTACCTGATCTTGTGCAAGCATGGCTGCTGCATGATTATCACCTGTAAGCATGACACATTTGATCCCCAATGATTTAATCTCTTCAACTGCCTCCATGGCCCCTGATCGACAAGTATCAGAGAGGCCGAATGTTCCAACTAGAGTTGCTCCACAGTATATATATCCATTTGTTTTTCCTTCCATGTTTTGAAATTCTATTTCTAGTAAAAAGCAACATATAAAACAAAGGCAAAATCATCAGTAACAACTGGAAGTTACTAGAAATTAATTTTTGAACCAAAAAAAAAAAATTCACCTGCTGCACACCCTGCTCTCAAACGAATTCTCCGGTTCCCAATATAGATATCTTTCCTCTCAATCTTCCCAAAAACTCCTTCCCCAGGAAAATTTTGAAAGTCTTCCACATTTTCAGGCTTTGGTTCAATTGAATGTAGTCGTCCATACTCAACAAGTGCAGCTGCCATTGGATGACTTGATTTACTCTCAATGCTTGAAACCCTTCACAATTTTCATAAGTGTTTTAGTTTTTGAAGTCACAAAATAGAAACTCTTTAAATTCAAGAATCAATTTCCTTCCTGTCTTTTGAATATTCCTTCAGATACACCCACATGTGGGGTACAGTTGCAACTAATTATGTAGATGCTATAGATTCATATATCTAATGTAAGAAGTGGTATCATCAAAGAAGTTTCAAGTTTACCAGTAGAGTAATGCGTTCAGGCTAACATCATCACTGATTACTTGAAAATTAGTCACCGCAAATTCTCCTCTTGTTATTGTCCCAGTTTTGTCGAAAGCAACAGTCTTAACCTTTGCAAGAATCTCAAGATAATCTCCACCTTTGACTAGAAGTCCAGTTGTTGCAGCCTTTGAAAGAGCACAGAAATTGACAACAGGTGTAGAGAGGATAAGTGCACATGGACATGTGCTTACAAGCACTACTATTGCCAAATGAAACCAGTACTCTTCGTTAGGAAGTCTCAGTGCAGCCGGAATCACAGCAAAAGCAACTGCTATTAACATAACCACTGCAGAATTGAACATAGGAAAATGTGGATAAAAAATTAAAATGATAGTACATAAACTCTAACACAAGCATATATGTTTGTCTACTTGAAAAACCTCCAAATGACAAAGGGAAATAAATTGAAGATCTTTTAGCACAAGCATTTGAGGCTGTGTAGCTTTGTACTACTATGACATCCACAAACAGGTTACACCTAATTTCATAAAGATAAATGACTATTCTATTTAATTAATTATGAAATCAATGATGCCGTTTGTTTTATGGAAGTAATGTTTTAAAATGAACATTTTGTCTTTCAAATAGAAAGAATAAATAGCACTTTGCTTAGTGAGAGACAGGGGACTAACCAGGAATATAGTACTTTGCACAATTGTCAATGAATCTTTGAGCTCTGGACTTCTTGTTGTGCGACTCCTCTACTAGCTTTGCCATTCTTGAGACAACAGAGTCTTTTGCTAAAGCTGTAGTTTTTACACTAATATAACCTGATAGGGAAAGAAGGAAAGGAGAGGAAACTTGAGAACTATAAGAAAAATATTTCAATTTCACCATTAACTGAAATTATAAAAAAGAAAAGTTAGGATAATCAACCATTTAGGTTAATAGTGCCTGCCCAAACATTTGAGTCCAGTTCTTTGGTGACAGGAAATGATTCTCCAGTCAGCATTTTTTCATCAATTTCACATTTCCCTTCAGTAACAATACCGTCAATTGGAATGACATCGCCGGCTTTGACTGCAAGGACTGTGTTCATCTCAACAGCATTGACATCAACATGCTCTCCAGTTTCAGCTATTATGGCTTTTTGAGGAGCCATGCTCGTTAAAGATGACATCGTAGCCAGAGCCTGTGAAGTGAAATATTGCAAATAATGGCATGTTTGGATGTTTAAAAAAGGAGGGGGAGTAGAGTAGAGGGAAGGGGAGTAATTCAATTACCTTGTTTGGGAGTTTTTTAAGGAAGGAGGGGGAGGGATTTGGAGGGGTTTCAACTACCTCCAACCCCTCATTTTTAATTCCCCAAAATTGGAGAGATTTGAAGGGAGAGTAGAGCACATAAAATTATTGATAAAGTAAATTACCTAATTTACCCTTATTATATTTATAAAATTACAATGTTAAAAACAAGGAGAAGGGCTAATTACTCCCTTCCCCTTACTAATTATAAAAACATCGAAACAAGGTGGAGGGTAATCATTCTCCTCTACTCTCCTCCCCACTACTCCCCTCCCCTCTACTCTCCTCCCTCTCTAAACTCCCAAACAGGCCCTAAAGGACAGAAACTTCTCAAATCAATGCTGAAATTGATACCATAATAAATAACCACTTGTCTCTAAAAAATTTAAGCATTTCGAAAAAAGGTGAACTTAATCATTTAATCATCACCCTAACTGTCAGTACCAAACAGTCATTCCGGAATCAAACAGTAGCTATCTACTGATAAACTATAACACTAAGCCTCCCTAGAAGTCTGAAAGTGACAAAACATGCCTTGTTTCAAACTTCCAGCCATCAGTTTAATTTGTTTAAAGCTTAAAGATGCTTATTTGTTTGATTATAGTGATTACGTTTCTTCTTTGTTTAGAAAATTCTTTGCTTTTCACTAAATACAACTAATATAGTAACAAAGGTTTAAATCTGTACATAAGCAAAGCTGTAAATTCTTTGAGCTGTAGCTTTGCTTCAAAGTTTTTGGATAAATTGTTCCCTAATAAATAGATGAATAAATAAATGTTGAATTGTTCTGTTGAGGTATTATATGGACAGCCAAAATCATTGAGGCTAAACCTTTTGGCCACGTGATTGAATTACAGTAAGAATCTTCAAATTCAATTCCCAATAAGAAGTATGTTGTATCATAGCAACTAAGTATAGTATAGCTTTAACCTTTGAGTGGGTTATTTCAAAGGCAATAAGGGCTTAAGGGGATCTTATTTCCTCTTATCATGGGTTTTTTATTTTATTTATTATTTTAGTTTATTTATATTTTATTATAATTATATAGATTTTTTGACTGGATTAAACGCTGTTTTGGTATGCAATCCAACCCATTATTTCAAGATGTTAGTCTTATTTTTTTCGAAGTGTTTTGAATTTTATCCCAGATAAAAAAAAGAGAGTGTTTTAATAGGAGTTGTGCGATTTCAATGTTAGGGGCTAGGTCCTATGATTAATTTTTTTTTTGGAGGTTTGAATTCTGGTTACAAATTCCTTAACTTGATCGTACCCGTAATTGAGAATTTAAATCATCAATTATGGGTACGATCAAGTTAAGGAATTTGTTGATGATTTAAATTCTCAATTTATTGAGAGTATTATTTTTGGAGGATTTATTAAAAAAATTAGAAATTTAGAATTAGGTTTTTATGAATAAATTGAGGTTTTTTTGTTCCAGTCTTCTAGATATTAAACCATTAAATTAAGGATTTTAGTTAAAATTTAGAACTCCGGACTAGGATAGATTATGGTTAAGTTAGGGAAATAATATTACAAAATTGTGTCTTTAGGTATTATATTTATTATGTAAAATTCGAGACTTTTTAGTTTAGTGATGGTACAATCAAATGATTAAAATTGACTGGACTACTATGTAATTAGAATAACAAACTAGAGTTTTTTTTTTCTTGATACAAGATAAAATTTTTATTATAACCCAATCTAAGTGTATATGTGTATGAAGTTCCATCCTAGAGATTTAAGCCCTGATTCTTATCCCCCCACACTTCACAAACACTTTACTTATAAAGTGACCGATGCACGAAGGGTGTGCAATGGTGAAATTTTAATAGAGTTGAGAGTTATCAAACGATTGAAATGGCTAAGTTTAAGCCTTAGGCCAAATTTGGGAACTTTTGATGATTTGAGCGCATTGATGTGAAATTCCAATTATAGGCATGAATGTTTAATTTGGTGAGGTGATGAAATGGTTATGATTAATTAATATTAAATTTGTAATTAAAAGGACATTTTCTATTAAATTGTTTTTTTAATGTTTATCTAACCTTTATTTTTCAAAATTACAACTTTCATAGGAATTGAAGTTCCTAATGGCTTGGGACATGTTCAAATATGGCTAGCTAAATTCCTGTTAGGTTTATTGAGAATATTTGTATTGATAAAGTTACTACATAAAACTTAGGAACCAATCAACCTGATAAATAAATATATTTAAATTATTATTTTGTGATTGATGACATATCAATTTTTAAGTTTAATGTTCTTCTCAAAATTTTTTTGTAAGTTTAATGTAGTAAATTTTTTAATACTAATAGTACTGCACATAAAATAATAAACTAGGGCAAATGCATTGGTTTGGTGAGTGTAAACTCAACATTTCAAATTTGGAAATCAAACAATTGATATAATTTCACAAATGTAAATTTGTGGTGACGAGTGAGTGGGTACAATTTACTATAATTATATTATACAATAAGAAAATAACTCTCTGTTTCGATCTCATTGAATTTTATTTTTTATTAAAATACAATCTTGATTTGAACACTAAGAGTCCTTTCATTTGATTGAAAAATGCATTAAAAGATCTTTTGAAATAGAATTACAATGAATCTCTAGCTGAGAGCTAGTTAGAAATTCTTTGTTATTCACATTTTGTGTGTGTTCTTCAAATGTTCTTAGTATGTTCTTTGTTTTTGAAGATTTGTAATGGGAATTTTTTCGAGGTTTAGAGGCTCAAATTCATAGAACTTCACTAATTTAGAGTGGGCCTCTTGAGCTTATTTTAATGAACTTTGAGATTGAGGAGGATGATTCAAAAGATTCCTCTTCAAATGTTCTTTGGATTCAAAAGCTGAAGTTCTTGTAATTTTAGGAGGCGTTAGAGCTTGATTTCGGTAGAATTTCGAGACTTTTGAATGTGCTCTTACAAAGCTGTTGATAGCCTCTATTTATAGGAGTCTTAAAAGGTTTAATGACATATGATTAACTCTATTTGGTGATACGTGTGTCATAATTTAAATGGAAGGATTTCATGTATTATTTTTCAAAGGATACATGACATCAACTGATTAGACTACCTTTGTCATTTTAAATTAAATATAAATGTGTTATTGTGTGATTGGCTCTTGATCATTCCTTATTCAGTGATACTTGACAAATTTCCGATGGTCTCCAAATAATGACAGTGGAACATATGTAGCATGTGTTACTTTATGAAGTAGCCAGTCATGAATGGCTGAAAATTTCACTCTCTACAGTGAGTTTTCGGTAAGATTTGCTGGTTGAATTGAGATTTGGCTAAGGGTATAGAAACGGTTTTTTTTTTTTTTTTGGGAACTTTTTGATTTGTTTGTGGATTTCAATTTTTGAGGACTGCTTAGTTGGTAACTAAATGACGGTTTAATAGAAATCTTATAGATAGAAGTTAACAAAAGGCCCACATTGAATATATTAAAAAAAAAAATTTGAGGCAAAAATTGAAGTAAAAAAAAATTCAGGGATTAAAATGTAAATAATATTTTTTAAAAGATGTAATTAGTAATTTAGCTTTTTTTAATTAATCAAAAATATTTATAAACTTGTCCCAAAGCGGCCTAAGATTGAGATCATGTAATAATCTTCCCTTTTTTTTTATCATGCAATGGTGGTGTCATTTATCATGTACTATTGGGCTATGGAATTATTAAAAACAAAATGTTGGCTTATCTTACTTTTACAATATAGGTAAAGAACCATAATTATGTTATCCATAGCATCACTTATATGATGGAAACTAAAAAAATATTCATAACATTTTTCTTCTATTTTTTTTATAAATAAAATGTGATACCGGTGGAAACTAAATAAAAATATCAATTTTATTCAACAACAACCTTATTTGAGCTAATCAAATACTGCGAGATACATATATGAAGAAATGTGTTATTATGTAGCTCATTATAGTTTCAAAAAAAATGTCTATAATGATTATTATGATAAAAAACTATTAGTTTAGATTAGTTTAGTTTAGTTTTTTTTTTTTTTTTTCATGTAGTGTGAGTTTGGATAACAAACGCGGTAGCGCGTTCGCTTTTTTTCTTGGGTACCGTGCATTGTTTACAGGATCCGCAAGTACAGAAAAACACAAATTTTGTTTTAAAACTGGGTTTATAACAATATTCACATATTAATAAATTATTTTACTATAGTGTTTTCAGCAATAAGTTTTTAGTTTTTAGCAATAAGTAGTATCTAAACAGACCCGTAATAATTTTTTTTATATATATATATATATTTTTTTTTTCACGTTATACAGAGAAACAAACATTTTATAATGTTTAATTTTGTTTTGTTTCTTTTTGTCAAGGGTGCCCTGACACTCCACGTGAATTGGTTGAAGAGTTAATTTAATTAATTTATTTATAGCGTTATTTTGTATGTTACAATGTAATTTCCTTTTATAAATTACATATTTTTTAATTATGCGATGAAACAAAGATTAGTGATATGCCAGTTAGTAAGAAATTCAATAATTAAATTGTGTGTGAGATAGAAATAGCTAGTGTCAGACCTTGTAACTTGCTCTTGTTTCAAGCCACTGAGCAATGGAGAACAGAAAGACTACGGTACCAGCTTCCCAATAATCTTGTAAAGCAAGTGTCCCTATCACTGCAAAACATCATATACAATCATGTAAGACAGGTTAAGAAAGATAACACACATTAAAACTCTCTTAAACTAAGGCTGCAAATCACATAAGTCATAAGTTATCTTTTCCACCTAGAAGTTAACATACTTTTGGCCATTCTAAAGTGTTTTGGTTGAGGTTCATCCCTGAATACTAGTGATCCTCATTTCTTTGCTAGAAGGGTAACCTTTATAATACCATGAAAACTAATGAATGTCAAGGATGTGCTGGAGAATTGGCTTATTGTGTAAGTTCATATATAAAATTCACTTCTATTTTTTTGGAAACCATTGCTTAATTAAATGTTACTCTTAAAATTAATAGACTATTTTAAGAGAAAAAAAAAAAAAGAAAAAAGAAGGGGAGGGGGAAACTATTACCTGCCATCAGAACAAGAATGTTGATATTAAGAGTAAGATTTCGGATGGATGCTATGCTTCTCAATATGAGTGTAGGAAGGCCGACAATAACCGCACCAAGAGCCAACCATTCCAATGGATGATAAACGTACTTCAAAAAGGAAAGTGCAAGTAATAAGCCACTGAACATTGTACTTGGGGCTGGCCATTTGTTCTGGAAGTTGCTTTGTTCCTGGGGTCTAACAGTAGCTTCCAGCCTTACCTTATTGAGTGCCTCAGCTAATACAAATCAAACTAACAAGATCATTATGTGTAATAGATAAGAATGTGTCCAACTTTTTAATAATTTGCCACAGCCATAAACTATTTTACAATATTTTTATAAATTATTGATGTGTCAAATTTCTTATTGGTATTCATTTAGACCCACCATTAACGGTACTTTTTCATTTACTAACAACTACTCACTACATCAGCAATTTGTAAATTTTTTTTTTGTAAAAAAGTTGTATCTTTAACATTACTCATATCTTCCTAGGATTGAATATTTGTAAGTAGTTCCATAAGTTTTTCAACAACGGGGACCATATGGATATCTAGAAGGGGATTGCGAATCGTGGGACATACAAAAAGGTGGTTTTGAAGATGGGAATGATGATATGGAAGAAGAATTCATCTCTCATGGTATCGTAGTATTAGGTATACATGAGTGAAGTCTTACATTGAATAATAATGAAAAAAATGAGTAATTACAATGTTAAGCCAATTTTTAGAATAAAGTTGTATGATGCCATATGGTAGTAATTTATTTTACATGACTTGTTCACGTTACAAATATTTGAAGAAAGACTTTCAAGCTTATTGTGCGTAAGTTCTTATTGGCATATTAAGACTAATGAGCTATTTCTTGATGTACTTAAGATTGACAAAATTAGAGGAAGAGTGACTCCAATCCATTGTGGAAAATATTGAAGTCAAACTTGAGGATGAGTTTTCTAAAAAGCAAGGTAGAATCGAGATTTAGGGGGTTTTATCAAAGGAGTCGATCTCATACCGCATTGGTTGGTTTTGTAAAACATTATGTGACTAACATGTGACTTTTAATAAAGTTGGATGATAATGATATAATTGTTATAAGTAAGATTTCTTCTAACTATATAAAGATGATTATCAATTGCCTATAAATGTTTCTAGGCAACATATTCTTATCTTTTAAATTTTTTTTAATGAATTTTTAGATTTGAATATTACTTGAGCCCTTTGAGCCAAATTGATTAGTGATGTATCTAATTTCAATCCTACTATCTTTTCCTTTGCTTTAATCTTGTTTGTTGCTAGAATTTCTTCTTATAACCTGTTATCTTTTCCTTATTCGCTTTAATTAAACCTTCCTAAAACATTGAAAACTATGTTTTCTCAAAGCATCAATGACCTTACTATTACTTGTCAAAAATTAAAAACAAAACAAAAACATGAATTATCATGTGTCATGGCCAGACAATATTTTAATTGATTCTATTATGGTTTAATGTGAAAAAAAAAAACTAAAAAGTATATGGAGTTATTGTTTAATATGATGTGTGTGTTACCAACGATATTAAGATTTTTTTAAAGATAGATAGCAACAAATGCAACTAAGGCACCGTAATGGGTAACCTTATTACTAATAGAGATACCATACCCTAAGAAAAATGTAAGAATTATAGAATTTCTCTTAAAACTATAAAGTTGACTAATTTATGAAACAACGATCAAAACCATATGCAGTGTAATTATCTGACAAGATTAATACAACCCACAAAAACAGTTATTGAAATAACTTTAACATGGGGGAAAAATTTCATGGACGTACCAATGGTAACATCAGAGATGACATGAGTGTGGTGGACAACAACTGTTTTTGTGGGTAGTATTACAGAAATTTCTTGGACTCCATTGAGCTGCTTCAGAATCCTCTCAACCAATGCTACCTCTGATGCACAGCACAAACCCAACACCTCAAAGTAGCTTTTCTTTAATTCTTCAGCCATATTTTATGTGTCTGCTATATTTCCAAAGAAGAAGAAAACAAATATATTAGTTTAGTTACACAAATGGGGTAGTCATAGAACATTAGAATTGCAAGCAAAACGAATCAAATAGAGGAAAAAGAAAAAGAAGGAAACCTGAACAAAAGAGTTGTCAAGCTCAAACATGAGGAGAAGGAAAGTAAAGAAGAAAGAAAATTGATTGAAGAAGCTCTCCTTTCCTTTTGTTTGTTAAATGCCTCGATGGTCGATCGGTTAAGGTTGACTTTTGTACTTGTATTCTATTTATTATTACGTAGTATTAGATAACGCCCTCCCCTGTTCCACACTTTAACTTCAACCGATCACAAAGGATCTTCCTGAGGAAGGTCCAATTATATTTTGACTGATAGAGGTCCCGTTATTACCTAGCCCGATGATTAGGAGAAGCCCAACACATTAGGGTCCAAAAGTACTAATAGAAAAAAGCCTTTAAATCTAAAGAAATCCAAAACGTTTATTTTTTGGGGCAAATTACAACTTACCGGTTTGACCAAAATTTTAAGTTGCATATTTGTAGTTTGAAATCTCATGATGTAAGTGTTTTATTGGGTTATTTTCTATTTTATTTGATCTTGTATTTTTATGTATTTTTTTGTGTTTTTGGAAGAAAGAGTCATATAAGTGGAGTAAAATTACATATTTAGCCATGTTTTTAACATAAATAGGTTATGAAACTATAATTGAACTAATTTCAGGTGGCTAAAGTGTCAAATTTTAAACTACAGGTAGATAATTTAAATTTCGGTCAAACTACAATTGAGTAAGTTGTAATTTTGTTTTTTCTTTAGAAACCCACAAAATGGGAAATGGCCCAAAAGAGTCCTTGGTGGAAGGCCCAACCCATTGTAAGAAGGAACAGTAGTAAAAAAGAAAGAAGAGGGGTCAAGAATCACTTTTGAGCCTTCTGTAGAAAGAATGGAGAGGCAGAATAATAGGTATTAATAGAAGATACGAGAAAGAAAGAAGCATACCTCCCCATCATCTTCAATTACAATTTGCGACACACAATCTCTACCCTACACTTAGGCTGAGATATTCAAAGGTTATTTGAAATAAGTAGACTAATGAATAGTTCCATATACAATTATAAATGGCTATTAATACATACATACATACATACATATATATTATAAAACCGAAACTTTTGACCATTTGTTGATTTGCTTCACAATTTTCCACATTATCACTCATATTATTTATTTATTTATTTACTAGTGTGTGTACTCAAAGACTCTTCTATTTTTTTTGGGTAAAAGTTAATAATTTGCATCTACTATAAAAAAGAAATAAAAAAGCTAAATTTTAGAGAATAAAAAGATGACCGTAAAGTAAAAAATCCTAAATTTTAGGAGTTCTCTTTTTGAATTGAAAATAAAATTTGCTATTTAGGTAAGTTGTAATTTTTTTTTCTTTAGAAAATTCATGAAATGGGAAATGGCCCAAAAAAGTCCATGGTGGAAGGCTCTACCCCTTGTAAGAAGGAACAGTAGTAAAAAAGAAAGAAGAGAGGTCAAGAATCACTTTTGAGCCTTCTGTAGAAAGAATGGAGAGGCAGAATAGTAGGTATTAACAGAAGATAAGAGAAAGAAAGAAGCATATGTCCCCATCATCTTCAATTACAATTTATGACACACAATCTCTACCCTACACTTAGACTGAGATATTCAAAGGTTATTTGAAATAAGAGGCAAAATTTGCCAAACAGTATAATTTTGAAAAAAATTTAGGCGGATGGCATGCGTTCAAAGTTTATTAGTTAGTTGGACTCTTTTTTGGAAATCGAGTATAGTAAAATCGACTTCCAGCCAAAATCGCCAAAATCGAGTTTAATATACTCGACTTCCCATCAAAAATTAGCTCTGAGATGGATAACAAAAGGAAGTCGAGTATAGTAAACTCAATTTTGGCTGGAAGTCGATTTGCTGTACTCGATTTCCAAACAACAGTCCAACTAACTAATAAACTTTGAACGCATGCCATCCGCCTAAAATTTTCCCAATATTATACTGTTTGGCAAATTTTGCCGAAATAAGAAGACTAATGAATTGTTCCATATACAATTATAAATGTCCATTAGTACCTACTATAATATATATATACACTATAAAACTGAAACCTTTGACCATTTGTTGATTTGCTTAACAATTTTCCACATTATCACTCATATTATTTATTTATTTACTAGTGTGTATACTTAGAGATTTTTCTATTTTTTGGGTAAAGGTTAATAATTTACATCTACTATAAAAAAGAAATAAAAAATCTAAACTTTAGGGAATAAAGAGATGAACGTAAAGGGAAAAAAATTCTAAATTTTAGGAGTTTTCTTTTTGAATTCAAAATAAAATTTGTTATTTGATATTGGATTTGACTTACCTCCAATACTTTTTTAACTGGAGTTGTCTTTTTGTTTTAAATACACAATAGCAAGTGGTAGTGGGTTTTAATCTCCACTTTTTTATTTAGTTAGTGGGTGATGTGACAGTTTTTCCTTAAAAAAAAAGGAGATTTCAGTTAAAAAAGTACTAGAAGTAAGCTAAACCCCTTGATATTTATGATCATATTTCTAAAAGAAGTTACCATTAATTAATGAGAGCATTTTTAAACCATAAAAAAGTCCAGTTCAAAGAGAGGAATCCTCTTATATATAGTATAGATGTTTTATTTTTTTGAAAAAGAAACATCTTGACTCTTGAACCAAACCTTAACCCTAATAACCTATTGTCTTTCACTTTCTCTTCTTTTTTCTCGCCTTTCCTTATATCCGAATGTTTAGTTGTTAAGTCTTGAATATTTAAAAGCTAACCATTCCACCACTTCTCCAGGTTTACTCTTCTCTCTTCACGTTGCCCCTCATCCCTTTCTCTTTGGTTTAAACACAAAGCATCTCAGCCAAACCCTTCACCTCTTCTCTTAGTCTCGCTCTCTCTATTCGTAGCCTCTGCTAGCCCAAGTCTTGGCCTCTAAAGCATGGAACGTTTTCGTAATCCTATTTGGTTATGAAGAACATGTTGGTTTCATATGATTTTGCTTCTCTCTTTTTGTAGTCAAGTCAAGCTGCTGATAATGAATGTTGCATTAATAGAATGAGAAAGTTTAGGTGGTTAGAAAATCTGTAATCAACATTTGACAAAATGGTATATTACCTCTGTGTTGCTGCTTATGTATTACATGAAAGGATAAAGCTTTTTGGGTTTAACCATCTTTTTGGTTTGCTATTAGGACATATGTGTTTCACTTGTTTAGAACATATGTCGTTCATTATTTATGTAATTGGCTAATCCTTTATCAAAATGCACTTTACTTGTATTTGGGTAGATCTAGGATGTGTTTAATACTTCAAAGAACATATGGTTCAAGTCTAGTATTAAAGCCATGAAGATTGGGCCAAGAAACAAGTGAAGAAAATGTGTTTACTAAAGTTGGACACTTGCTGAACACCTGCGGATAGCTGCTCGACAGTTGCTCGACAGTTGCTCGACAGATAGCTATCTATCAAGGTTTAATGAGGCTTGACAGATGCTATCTATCGAGGTATATATCGAGGTTACGGAAATCAGAATTTTCAGATCTAATTTTTGGGCCAGGCTTTTGTATTTGTGTAGGGTTTCTTTTCTCACAACCCTAGATACATATAAGGCTTATTTTAGAGGCCGTCACATAAGAGAATACAAGGAGAAGATATGCAAAAGGTGACCGAAGCCTTATTCTCAAAAAAAGAAGCTACTGCGTCTTTGCGCCTTAGGGTTTTTTAACCAAGTGCTTCTTGATCTTCATTGTTGATGAAGTGAAGAACTTTGCAGCTAACATTCTTCTTTCTCAAGTTGGTGAGTGAGTCACGTACTGGGATTCGTGCAAAGGAGTTAGTCACGTACTGGGATCCGTGCATCAAAGGGTGGCGTTCATATATTGAAGAGTTTAGAGGTTCTGAAGCGATAAAAGGTTTCTGCTGTGACTTCATTTACGGGGATTGTAGAGTCTAAGGACAAATATTTTGTAATAGATCTGAAACTTCTCTTTACTATAGTGAATTGCTTTTTGGGAAGGTTTCCCCCCAGGTTTTTTACTGTGAAACTGGTTGGTTTCATTGGTTTTCCTAGGTCATAATATCTTGTCTTATTTATTTTTCCGCTGCATTTAGTTTTGACATGATATTGATATTTGTTTGTTTTAACAAGTTTTATGCATAATAAATCTAATTAACAACTTGGGTTCAAAACTTGTTAATTCTATCAACTGGGGTCTAAATTTTCCAACAAGTGGTATTAGAGCGGGTACACTCTGATTGGATTAATTTTCTGAGTGTGATCCTTGACCCCCGTTGTCATGGACACTTTTGGTGAGTTATTAAAATTTTTGAGGTTTTTAACTCAATTTCAGGAGAATTTTAAGTCTTCCATGTCCTTTAGTAGTCATACTAGGACACGTGTCTTTTCATCTTCACGGCCAAAGATTCATGCTGTGTGGGTGGGAAAGGAGCCTAAGACTTAATTGTCTTTTCTATTTGTCCTCTGCTTTAATTCTTTCTATCTAAAGTAGGACTCTCTTTGCTTGATTTCTTATTTGCTTCTGAAATCATGCTTTCATGCATCTGCATCTTTCAAGCATGCCTTCATGCATTTACATCTTTCTTTCATGCATTCATGTTGTCTGTCTATTTTTGTTTGGTTGTTTAGTTTTTATTTTATGTTGTTTTCAAAATAAAAAAAAATTGAGAAAAATTGAAAAATACAAAAACAGTGTGTGTTTGTGTACATCAGTTCTTTTGAAGCTTAAAATGGCCTTTGAAACAGAGTTTTCTAAATTTTGTATCTCTTGTAACTTAGATGAGCATTCTTATGCAGAACTAAGCAAGTGAGCTTTGTGGCTCTTTGTTTGTGATGAGTAAGGTTAAGTGATCTCTTGAACTTAAGACTCATATAACTTTTTTTGACGGGTAGGACTAGAAAATCCTAAGAGAAAGGCATAAATAACCATCTCACCACTATTACCTGCCAATCATGATATGACATTTGTATGCTTCAGCATTGCAAAAGTGCAATGTCAATGACATTTGTATGCTTCAACATAGCAAAAGTCCAATGTCAAAAGGTTTAGCATAATTGGGTATTCCTTTGTATACCCATGCATGATTTGCTTAATAAAAAGAATTAAAAGAAAATATGCAAAGAAAATAAAAGCAAAAAGATAAAAAATGCTTTAAATATGATTACAAGCGTGTTTTCTAGAAGATGTGGGAGTTATAGGATGTACCTTGAAGGTAATAGTCCCCATCAAATAGTTATAATTGTGTGTGAGTTAAAGTAATTTTCTCATATCTCAAATCGTTATAACTTTGAGACATTCATGCAATCTTGCGATGTTTTCACACACAACACACAAAATTCTTTGCTACTCTTGATACATGTACAGGTACAATGTGATTTGGCCATCACAAGGTTTACATGTATTGATGTATACTCACTAAACTGTCTTGACTTGTTTTTGAAATATGAAATCGGTTAGACTTGTTTAGTGTGTGAATGCTTTTTTATGATTCCCGTGCTTAAGATTGTTGTTGAGAGATGTTTTGAGAGGTTAAAATGTTGGTTGGATCATTGGCTGAGTTGCATATTTGATTGCATTCACATCTATGTTTTTTCTCTTCTTGAAAAACTGTTTTTAAGCCATTTCGACACCTCCTCGACACCTCTCGATACTTGGCTTATCTGTCGAGTTCTTTTGTTGCATCTTATTGTAATCTCGACACCTCTCGATAGCTAGGTGGATCGATCAAGAAAGTTTCTGTCCTCTTGATAGCTTCTTGATAGCTATTCAATCCATCGAGGTATGCTCGATAGCTCCTCGATCCATTGAGATCCTCTGCATGCATTGTTTTTCACATGTTTTGCATGTTTCTTTTATCTTGTCATCCATAGCATTGTGTTTCATTACATTCATGCATTCTTTTGGATTCTTTGTACCCTCTTGATAATTTTTTATCATCTTTATGTTTCTCGAGTGAAGTTTTCTAGCTTCTTGTACCCATTGTCAATCGTGACAAAAAGGGGGAGAAATTGGAAAAATTGTGGTTTCTTTCTTTAAGATTCTACAAGTTAGGGAGAGAAATGCATTCCTTTGTAAGGGGGAGATGTGTTTCATCTTGTTAGGGAGAGTACTTACTTCCTTGTTGTTGCAGGAGCTACTTTTAGCTTCTTGTTCTTGTACCTCGGTCTTGTGACCATGTTTACATACATTGTGCTGCTTATCTTTGTTATATATGTGATGATGTATGTTTCTTTCACCTATCTTTACATGTGTTGTTTCTTTTCTCTCTTTATACACATGTTTCTTTATTTGTATGCAATCTATTATTTCTATTTCACACTAAGATGCCTTGATGAGTTTTGTGTAAAGTGTTTCAGAAATACAGGTTGTCAAAGTCTACTTGTCATAAACTCTCTTCTTGTAAAGTTTTTCAAGAGTTTATGTTAGGATAGATTTTATTGTATACAATAAGTGAATATGAGTTTAGTGATTTATGACTTTTCTCATATGTTTATTTGCTAGTTGTGGTTTTGTCACGGATTGCTAAAGGGGGAGATTGTTAGGACATATGTGTTTCACTTGTTTAGAACATATGTCGTTCATTATTTATGTAATTGGCTAATCCTTTGTCAAAACGCACTTTACTTGTATTTGGGTAGATCTAAGATGTGTTTAATACTTCAAAGAACATGTTGTTCAAGTCCAGTATTAAAGTCATGAAGATTGAACCAAGAAACAAGTGAAGAAAATGTGTTTACTAAAACTGGACACCTGCGGATAGCTGCTTGACAGCTGCTCGATAGATAGACAGCTGCTCGATAGATAGCTATCTATCGAGGTTTAATGAGGCTCGACAGATGCTATCTATCGAGGTATCTATCGAGGTTACGGAAATCAAAATTTTCAAATATGATTTTTAGGCCAGACTTTTGTATTTGTGTAGGGTTTTTTTTCTCACAACCCTAGACATATATAAGGCTTATTTTAGAGGCCGTCATATAAGAGAATACAAGGAGAACATATGCAAAAGGTGACCGAAGCCTTATTCTCAAAAAAAGAAGCTACTGCGTTTTTGCGCCTTAGAGTTTTATAACCAAGTGCTTCTTGATCTTCATTGTTAATGAAGTGAAGAACTTTGCAGCCAACATTCTTCTTTCTCAAGTTGGTGAGTGAGTCATGTATTGAGATTCGTGCAAAGGAGTTAGTCACGTACTAGGATCCATGCATCAAAGGGTCATATATTAAAGAATTTAGAGGTTCTGAAGCGGTAGAAGGTTTCTGCTGTGAGTTCATCTACAAAAATTGTAGAGTCTAGGGACAAAGGTTTTGTACTAGATCTGAAACTTCTCTTTACTATAGTGAATTGCTTTTCGGGAAGGTTTTCCCCCAGGTTTTTTATTGTGAAATTAGTTGGTTTCATTGGTTTTTTTGGGTCATCATATCTTGTCTTATTTATTTTTCCGCTGCACTTAGTTTTGACATGATATTGATGTTTATTTGTTTTAACAAGTTTTATGCATAATAAATCTAATTAACAACTTGGGTTCAAAACTTGTTAATTCTATCAACTGGGGTTTAATTTCCCAACATTTGCAATTGTGGATTACTTTGTAGGTTTTGTTATATATATATATATATATATATATATATATATATATATATATATATATATATATATATATGAAATGAGTTCAAGTTACACCTGGTGTAACTCTAAAGAGTTACACATTTTTTAAACAATTAGATTTAAGTAGATCTAACGGTAAACAAAAAACTTCATTAATGCTAATATTCTAATTAAGATCTTATTAATTATACCTCATTTATTATATTTTATATCTATCTCTAAACCCAAAAAAGTGTTATATTTGACTCTTTCTCTCTCTATCTCTTTCTCCTCCACCATCTTCTTGATGATAAAGGGTGCGTGAATGTGAATTCCTTTGAAAGATTTTGGGTTCAGATCAATGGGTTTCATATGCAACCTGGAGACTGAAAGCCAATAGCATAAAATTTGGATATGAAAACGTTTAAAGCTTGTAATACAACCAAAAGAAGGAAAATTGAGTTATTTTATACAAAACCCAGATAACATAATAATTTTTTACAATATATGAAATGACATTTTAACCTTTAGAAGCTACTCAAGCTAGTAAATACAGATGCAGATTAAAGTGATCTTTTCGTGTTTGAAGAAAAACCCAACTGAGTATGTGATTGAATATGAAGTAAGGCAAGGTTGCTACAGGAGAATAAATTATAGAACAACAATCACGCTGCTCAATTGGGATTCCTTTCAAATCATCCACTACTTGCCTATTGATGTGTTAGCAATTAAAGATTGTGAAGACCTTATGGATATTAGTATTATTGCAGAGAAACTCCGAAAACTTCATCTACTTTGCATCCTTAAAATAAATCTTCTAGCGTTGGATCATTGAAAATCTTGGCTCCTAATCTTGTAAATTTTCGTTGGGGTGGACATGTCGTGGATTACCATTGCATAGAGGATTTCTCGAGTAAGTTGAATCTCATAACTGCTCTCAGGTTATCTGATCAATTATACGAATCTTCGACCAAGTATTATTTGAAAGGAATCCCAATTGAGCAGTGTCATTGTTGTTTTATAATTTATTCTCCTGTAGCAACCTTGCCTAACTTCATATTCAATCACATACTCAGTTGGGTTTTTCTTCAAACACATAAAGATCACTTTAATCTGCATTTGTATTTACTAGATTGAGTAGCTTCTAAAGGTTAAAATACCATTTCATATATTGCAAAAAATTATTATGTTATCTGGGTTTTGTATAAAATAACTCAATTTTCCTTCTTTTGGTTGTATTTCAAGCTTTAAATTTTTTCATATCCAAATTTTATGCTATTGGCTTTCAGTCTCCAGGTTGCATATGAAACCCATTGATCTGCACCCAAAATCTTTCAAAGGAATTCACATTCACACACCCTTTATCATCAAGAAGACGGTGGAGAGAGAGAGAGAGAGAGAGAGAGAGAGAGAGAGAGAGACAAATATAACACTTTTTTTTTGGGTTTAGAGATAGATAAAAATATAATAAATAAGGGATAATTAATAAGATCTTAATCAGAATATTAGCATTAATGATGATCTTTTTTTTTATCGTTGGATCTACTTAAATCCAATGGTTTAAAAAGGGTGTATCTCTAAAGAGTTACACCAGGTGTAACTTGAACCCATCTCTAGGATGGACTATCGCAAAAGTAGATGATTAATAGGTTGTGGGATGTAATGATAGTGTTGGGCTATTATAGCATCTTCTCTATAAATAGGATTAAGCTTCAACTTGGATTGGTGATTTCCCTTTACCTTTTTTAAACTTAAAATTTTCTAATTTAAATGGGGTATAGGTTTTCTTCTCTAAAATCAAACTAGCAGTGTTAAGTAGGAAATAAAAGTTTTGAGAATCAAGTCCAATAGATTCAAGAACCTAGAAAAAGGTTGGCTCTAAAATTTCTTATGCAATTCTCAAATTAAATATGACCTTTTTTTTTTTTTGGAGAGAGTTTCAACTTATGACATTCGCTTCTGATGATAGTTCTTTATTATCAGACCAAGACACCAATGAGTTTTTGGTGTAGATGAGGATTGAACCCCATATCTTATTTGAAGATATGAGAGTTGAAATTTTCAACCTATAGATTAGTTGCATGATTGCCACCACATTCATTTTCCATTCACCAATTATCATAATCTTAGTTTGCTTATTATAGTATGAGGACATAATGTCTTCTAGATTTACTCTGTTAGGCCTATATTCATTAACTAACTTGAAGAGTTTTTTTTGTCCATCTTTCGTATCATTACCGCTGCATCCTTGCACATAATGATGATGATTTGAACATTTTTCACTAATCTCATATAAAAAATATTGTTCAAAGTGCCTAAATGTAAGAACTTTTGGAATCAAAATTGGTTAGGTAGATGTCATAGGCTTAATTTTAAGAGGTCACTATATTAAGTGCATTTACATGTTTATACTGTGTAGTAATTCTTTTTTCTTCTAAAATTATTAGTTCTTATCAAAGCAAATGTAGGAGTACCTTTATAGTAATGGATTTTTTTTTTTTTTGATTGGAAGTTTGCAATTATCATTAAACTTGGGTAGAACCCAGAGAAATTACATCAGAGTTAATTTCAGATACAATAAAAGGGGGAGTGTCCTCCACCCAAATAATACAATCTTCAATTTCCTTAGCATGTCTAGCCATCAAATGAGCTGCTTTGTTACAGTCCCTTCGTGTAAAACGCGCCTTCCAGGATCTGAAATTTGGCAACCATGTCTTAGTCCCTGAGATGAGTCGTCGGATGATAAGGGCAGGTGTTGCTCGCAGATGTGGCATGAATGACCACCTGCGAATCCCCCTTCAATAATGACTTCTCTAAGCCCCAGGGCCCCATGCAAAAAGCACACCACACTCCGCCGCCTTGGCTTCGGCTTCTAACGCTCCCGTAGGGAAATGAATCCTCTTCGACATTGCACCCATGATCTCTCCTTCATCATTCCGAACTATTACTCCCACCCCACAATGCCCTACGTCTTTAAACGTTGCACCATCTATGTTTACCTTGTACCATCCGGCGGAGGCTTCCACCGCTCCCGTATAGGCTCGCGCCGTGGAGCAATGACGGCGGCCGTTGCTTGCCTAAACTCCTCCATGTACCTGCGAGCATTTGCGACCAAGACTAATGCTGTTTTAGAGGAACCACCGTGCCGGACATCATTTCTATTATTCCATATGCCCCATGCCGCTGCAACAAGAATTTCCCAGTCGGCATTTTGGTATCGCTCTTTAAACAGCCAGAGTAAGTCACAGAAATCCTTCGGCTCCCAGGAGGTATTGGGTGGCTTAATACCGAGGATCGTCCATACTTCCATGGCCAGGCCGCACCCCCAGAATACATGTCCCGGTGTCTCTGTTCCTTCGCACATGTCGCATTCCATGTCAACTTGCACGTGGCGGTCCTTGAGGCGAGTCTTGGTGGGAAGAATATTCTTGCTTGCCCGCCATGCAAAGCTTCGTAATTTACATGGGCATTTAAGGTTCCAAATGGTCTTCCAAAGGCCTGCCATTACTGTATTATCTGAGCCTTGGCCTCTGTCTTCGCTTTCCTGGAGTTGTTGAGCAATTCGGTATGCACTACGGACCGAGAATAAGCCATTGGTAGTGGCTGACCAGACCTGTTTGTCTTCAATGGGGAAGGAGCTGAGGGGGATGCCGAGGATAACCTCTGCCTCATGTAGGAGGAAAGTATTACGTATAATATCTTCCCTCCAGGTGCGCAAGCTCGGATCAATCAAGCTTGATACTTGGTTTCCTTGCTGGAGATTCTTCCTTGGGCTCACAGGCTTGAAGTGGGTAGGCGTTGGTAGCCATTTATCATCCCATAAATTGATCTTGATGGCATTGCCAACGTTCCATCTGGTACCTTCAGCCACAACATGTTTGGCTGCCATAATGCTTCTCCATGCAAAGGAGGGATGCTTCCCTAATTCAGCTTCAAGGAAAGTGGCGTTCGTAAAATACTTGGCTTTGAAAACCTGGTGAAAGAGCGTATTTTGGTTTTGCATTAGACGCCACCCCTGTTTTGCAAGTAGAGATAGGTTAAATGCTTTTAAATCCTTGAATTCCATTCCTCCATCTGCCTTAGGCTTGCATCATTTATCCCATGCTATCCACAGAATTTTCCTCTCCTCCTTTTTTTGCCCCCACCAAAACCGGCTAATCATGGCCCCAAGCTCCTTACATAATGAGTCTGGAAGCTTAAAACAGCTCATGGAGTATGTTGGTGTGGCCTGGGCCACTGCCTTTATGAGTGTTTCTCTACCAGCGTTGGACAGTAACTTCCCCTTCCATCCGGCAATCCTCCTCCCCACTTGGTCCTTAATTTTGTTAAATGCTTTCTTCTTCCCTTTGCCAATTAAGGAAGGTAGCCCTAGATATTGCTCGTGCTGCCTAATGATCTGAGCTCCAAATAATTCTTTGATGGAGTCTTGAATTTTCGAAGGCGTGTTTTTGCTAAAAAACAGGGACGTTTTGTCCCTGTTCATTTTCTGACCTGACGCCATTTCATATTCCCGAGGATTTGCCAAATGTTGGAGCACTCGTCATGTTGGCCTTGCAAAAAACAAGGCTATCATCAGCGAATAGTGAGGAGAAATCCGTGGGGCTCGCCGACATACCGAGACACCATCGATGCTTCCCCGTTTCTCACTTGCTTTAACATGGCAGTAGACCTTCCCCGCATAGTAAGAGAGGTACCCGCCACACCGGGATCACCTCGCCGGATACCACGTGTTGGCCGGATCAGGCCCTTAGGCTCCCCATTCAACAACACAGTATCAGACACTTTGTATGCACATCATCATCATTTATCCAGCGGTCATGGAAGCCCAACTTCACCATGATCTTTTCCAAACAAGGCCACTCAACGCGGTCAAAGGCCTTACTCATGTCAAGTTTGATTGCCATGAGGCCCTCCTTTCCTTTCCTACGTTGGTTAATGCAATGCATTGTTTCAAATGCAACAAGGACGTTGGTTCTGATTAAACTGGCAGAAATGCACTCTGAGACATGCTTATGATATGGGGCAGAATCTTCTTAAGCCGATTTGCCAATACCTTGGAAACGATCCTAGAAAGCACATTAGTGAGACTTATAGGGCGGTAATCCGTGACTTTTTGAGGATTGTTTCATTTTGGAATAAGGCATATATGGGTGGCATTGATGTTGGGGGGCATAACACCAGAGTTTAAAATATTAAGGACACAGTCAGTAACATTAGGACCAACAATATTCCAAAACTTCTGATAAAAAATGGGTGGCATACTGTTCGGGCCTGGAGATTTGAGAGGGTGCATTTATTGGAGTGCAATCCGCACTTCGTCGGGGTGGAATTCCTTGGTCAGACTGGCATTAATCTTCAGTGTCACTTTGGGCTCTATAGCTTGCACCACAGAATCAAAGCAAAAGGGCATGTCAGATTGGTAGATGCTTTGGTAGTAATTTAGGACAATTTTTTCGATATCCTCATCACTCTCCAGCCAGTTTCCGTGATCATCTTGTAGTCCTAAGATGGCATTTTTCTGTCTCCGTTGGTTGGCTGTGGAATGGAAGAATTTGGTGTTGCGATCACCCTGTTGCATCCATAAAACTCTGGATCTTTGCCACCACATGTCATTCTCCTTGTCAAGAAGATCATTAATTTCCTTGCGGAGTAGTGAAATATTCTCTGCGAAGTCATGCAGAGTGTTCAGAGATTCAAGGTGCTGAAGTTGTTCCTGTTTCTGCTGAAGCTGCTTATTAACATGACCAAATACATTCGTG
Organism: Castanea sativa; assembly: GCF_040712315.1. Taxonomy (NCBI): domain Eukaryota; kingdom Viridiplantae; phylum Streptophyta; class Magnoliopsida; order Fagales; family Fagaceae; genus Castanea; species Castanea sativa. The sequence goes on along the minus strand of NC_134019.1, from coordinate 5,272,319 downwards.
TTCCACCAACGAAGTTGATTTTGACAGTTCTTGATTCGGTCCTGCATTGTTAGATCTCTATAAGGGTTGGTGGCATCCCAAGCGAGCTCAACAACCTCTCTACACCCCGGGTCCCTAAGCCACATGGACTCAAAGCGGAATTGAGGCTTCTTTTTACGTTGGAGCTGCTTAGTTTTCAGGTGTAGGATGAGGGCACAATGATCAGAGGCAGCCATGGACTTGTGATAAACCATTGCACCCTGAAACAGGTTCATCCACTTTGCGTTAGCCACCATTCTATCAAGACGTATAAGAGTTCATTGCGAGCCAAACCTGCCGTTACACCACGTGTAGTTTGAGCCGCTGAAGCCCAAGTCTTGGAGATCACATGCATCAAGAGCGTTCCGAAAGGCCATCATTTGATCTGCATTTCGCTCTGCCCACCCACATTTTTCTTCAACATGAGTTATTTCATTGAAGTCTCCGAATACTAACCAGGGTAGGCTTAGCTGTGAGTGGATGCATTCTAGTAGCTTCCAAGACGTGTGTCTCTTTTGAGTATCCAGATGGCCGTAGAAACCGGTAGCTCTCCAACGCATGTTTGACGTGGTATTTGTGACGACTACATCAATATGAGAGTTTGAGTATTTGTGCGTCCAAACATTAGTGCCTTCCTTCCAAAGTAGAGCGAGACCTCCGCTTTTTCCATCACCGGAACAATGATTCCCCGCGTGTAATCAAGTTTAGTTTGAAGTCTAGATATGTGAGAAACCTTGGCTTTTGTCTCCACGAGGAAGATCAAAAGAGGAGCTTCTGCCCCGACTCGCGGTGAGGGCTCGAACCGACCGAGGGATTCCAAGCCCTCGGCAAGCCCAAGATATAATACTCATTGAGCCGGGCGGGGTTGCATTGCAACCTCCGCCAACCGCCATCCATATTAGACTATTCTTCCTCATTCCGCGTCGCCACCTTCTTACTTTTCTTACGTTTTATTATTATGGAGTTCGGCTCTAACTCTTGGATTGGAGTTGGGCCGACTTTTTTTTATCCACGATGATGCTTGAGTTTTCGTCGAGCTTGTGTTTTCCATGGGCCTAGTAATACGCCTCCAATGTCTAGTTATTGGCCGAGCTGCCATCAATCCAGCCCATATTGGTGTCATAAATCATGGCCGTGGGCCCATCCTCCCGAGTCCAAGTGTTATGTTGACTTTTTCCAATCTCAAGGTCTTTAGGTAGCATCTCTTCACCTTTTATCACAACACTTTTTCCTTTTGCACTTATCTCTATCCGCCGCCGTGCTTCTTTCTCTGTTGTGGTCATCTGTCGCACCTAGGACGGAGGGAACGGGGCTTCCCAAGGTTGGCAATATCCATTTTAAGGTTAAAAGAGATGGTATAGCATTCGGCAAGTTAGGTTCGGCTCAAGGCCGGCTTTTCCGCTTGTCCCGATCCATCCCGAGCGGTCGAGGCATAGGACATGTCCCCTGCCACGCCGCTCGGCTTTCGCCAACCACGCGCCTCACGTGGGTGTCGCGAACTCCATCTCCTTTGTGTGGTTATTCCTTCCTTCCTTGCGGCTCGTGGGTGTGCCTGAGCTCCGATGAAGGGTGATCGGAGTCGTGGCTGTGAAGGTGTTCCGGGTTGTTTAGTGATCTCTTGCCCGGTTCGCCTCTGAGCCATGCCCCATATTGGTACGCACCCTCGCTTCCACTTCCTTTTGGTGAGATACCCTCTGTGCATTCCTTTTCTCCATGGCCGATCTTGCCGTAGATGTAGCAAAAATTTGGTAATCTCTCATATTTGAAGAAGACCCATCGGTGGTCGTTATCTCCAAAGTTGATCTTTTTTCCCCTGACAAGCTTTTTTGTTACATTTATCTTGATTCTTACTCGCAGGCACCGCCCCCATTGAACTCCTTTTTCTGGCACATCAACATTCATGACTTCGCCTAAGTGACATCTTATACTCCATTCGGTTTCTCTAGTTCTACTTTTGAGGGGGAGGTTGAAAATCTGGACCCAGAAAGGAGACCAGATGAGCTTGATATCTTTCGGCACTGACTCGCCATCAAAGTCTTGGAGCAGAACCAGGTTTTTTTCGTAGCTCCAAGGGGACATGTCAAGCACTTTTTGGGTCATATGAATTGCATTCATATAGTAATGGATTTAACTATATATGAATTGCATTCATGTAGCCTTATTTGTTATCATTTTCAAGTCATAGTACCTTCAAGTAAACAAAATAGTTTTACCAAAATATATTATGGGTCTACGCGTGAAGTCCAATTGAAGTGAAGGTCATGGAATTTTGATGGTCTAACTATGAATGTTTTAGGGTTAAAATAGTTTTTAATTCAAATTTTTATTTGAATAGTTATGGTCAATTTTATACTTAGGGGCAAATCTATAATTTCAACAGAAATGCTGTAGTTTCGCACTACTTTAAATTTTTTCCTTATCGGCCTTGTTTCGGTCGTACCAGGATAAATACCAGATTTTGGCCAGTTAAGGCTTATCAGACCGGTACCAAAACTTGCACAGAATGACCCTTCACACCGTCAACTCTCTTTCTTCTCCTTACACCAGACCAAAACTCTCTGAATCTTACCTCCTCATGCACTTGCTGGTGAAGGCGGTGTTGATTGGCAATGAAGGACGACACTGGAAGTTCATGGAGACTACGAACTGAGCTCCTGAAACTATGATAGAGAGAGCGAGGGAGAAAGTTGTGGACTGTGATAGATTTTTGAATATGTGTATTGGTGTAAAAGATAAAGGACTTGAAAAGTTAGAAAGATAACGTGTAAAAGGAGAAAAAAATGGAAAGAAAAGATTCAGAATTTATGAAAAAAGTAAAAATGCAGGCTTTGATTCTTTGATTTTATCACCTTTAACCATCAATTTTTATTATTCTTTAATACTTTGTTTTACTAACTACTACTTCCTTAAGGCCCCACGTCGCTACCTCATTACCTTTTTTTAAAAGGAAAATAATATAATATTATAAATATGTTATTGGTCTAAAATTGGGGTTGTGTAAACATTATAACAATATATACAAATATAATTATATATATATATATATATATATATATATATATATATATATAAACTCCTCGCTTTCCTTCATTCTTTTCAATCTAAGATTACCATTCATACAGCTCCTGAACAGTCCAAATTTTTCTGTAATTCATCTTCTTTCCTAACCCTAAAACCACCAGAAACACAAGTAAGCAAATTTCCTAAATTGTCTTACATCAATAAGATAATATGATGTGAACTTACTAAAAACTACATCATTTCATTTAATCCAGGTGATGAATCTTAGATCAACTAATGATACCTCAATCCAAAGTATTTGGAGTATCTTTTTGATAGGTGCTCTATCTGTATGGGAATTTGCCCCTGATAAATCCTGTCCAGTGTCCTCCCCCTTCCCCTGTCGTCTTACGACTCATGGGAGTATACAATGGAAACTTCCTAATATTCATGTGCCTTTTCAATATATAAATTGTGGCGGGAAAAAATTGATGACTAAGTAGAAACCACGTGGATGCTGACGTGTTATTTTTGCACACACACAATATATTTTTAAAGGTAGAAAGCAAGATCACCCTTTTTAGTACCCAACTCCAACACAGCAAGTAATAAACAGATCAGTTTATGGTATTTAGATTTTAGATTGAAGAAAGAAAGAAAGCCCTATATTGGTTAAGTGTTCATGCTCGGATTTAGTCCGAGGAGGGCTTTACAGTTGGTCAGTCTACCTCTTGTTTCTCTTTCTTTCTCTCATGTTTCTCTTTCTCTCTCCCTTTTTTCACCTTCCTTTGATCTAGACATTTCTTGGCTTTATATAGTTAGCTAGAAGGCATCTGGACTCTACATTTGGAGGGTTAGGATTTCACTCCCTTGATACTTGTCCCATCAAGGCCTTTCTAGTAGGCCTGAAGTTTTAGCTGTGTAGGCACTGTTCATGATCACTTCCCCATTAAAGTTGCAAAGCAAGTGGTTGCAATGCATTTAATGCAGAGGGGATGGCTTTTGTGTCCTTCTTTCTTCCTTTTTTGGTTCAGGGTCAAGTCACTCTACTCTCTTTTCAGGTTGCACTGTGCTCCCTTTATAGGTTCTCGTCCCCTCGAGGTGAGGTGGGAGTTCTCGGAGCCTTCGTTATATGCAATAGATTACCTCCTCTACAAGTCACGTAAGCCTTTTTTTAAGGAATCTTCACGAGGTTTACATCCTTGGGAAATTCCTCGTTCATTGGATTAACAGCTTTAGATCCTCGTCCCACCACATAAATAAATAAATAAATATATATATATATATATATATTTAATAAAGATGAAATAAAGATTGTTTTCTAAACAACCACATACTCACTCATCTCCCCAACCTCTTAGGAGACTTAGGAAATAATAACATTAAAATAAAGTTAAAATATTAGAGGGAATGCAGAAAATCCTTATATTAAAAGATGTTATATCATAAGATTGATTTCTTAATTCTTTTAGTGCCTAGAAATTATAGAAATTTTTTTGTCTTTCTATATTTTTTATATATAGTATTTATCAAATAAGATTATATTAAAAAAAATATAAATATTATTGTTGAAAATAATTTAAAAAAAAACATGGAAATAAAATAATGCCAAAATTACTAACTTTTTATGTATGAAAATATATAACTCTCTTTTATGTTTATATAAGCTATATGTTATAAACATAACATAAAAGAATCATATAAACATTTAAAATGTATAAACGTATTATAAACAAAATATATTCTAAAAAGATGTATATAAATAATATTCTAATTTTATGAGAAAAAATGTGTTATATTCTAATTAAAATGTTTAACTTTAGTAATTATATTATGTTAACATATGCCCTTGAGATAATAAATTTTCAAAACCATTTCTAGAAGCTCATTTGAGTGATAATTTGCTTTGACACATTTGCACAACTTTCTTAGACCAATGGGGAGCATGGTTAATGACATGATATTATTACCCTGGCTGAAGCAGGTAATAATATCAAAGATTCATAATATTTAATAAATGAATTTTTTAGGCCAATACCATTATTGTGTAAATGTGTAGTATCGGTTTATATGCTTCCAATGAACCAACATTAAATTTTGAAACATCAGCTAATCAATCCTATTTAGTAGCACTGGAAATAATCATGAAAAGAACCTTTCATTTTATTTATTTATTTATAAATATACAAATCCAAAATGGTCCAGATATTTATCCAATTCATCTAATTATTCTTTGTGGTAAATACTATGTATAATATCAATCAAATGAGAATCCTAGAACAAGTTAAACAAAAATTACATACATTACTTAAATATATATTTTTAAGGGGAATAAGTTAATGTAATATAAATTATACTGTTATGACATTTTAATTAGAATACAACACCTTTTAAATATAAATTAGAATGTATTTTATAAATTATTTGAGAATAAACTTTGATTAAAACATATATTTACAAGTTCTTTTATGTTTGTTTAGTTTGTTTATGTTATGTTTGTAACATATAACTTATATAAATATAGAAGGATACATAAACTGGTAAATGAGAAGATAAAGCAACTTGAATGCCATCTTGATATTTCTGTGCAAAACTTTAAAGTAAAAAATTCTCAAATATGCCAACTTTATAATATAAATGCTTACCAAATTTTATTATAGATATCCTAGGACTAATTTAAGTGTTCCACGGCAACATTTTCTTATCTTCTTTATGAATTTTCAGATTTGCATATTACTTGAGCTATTTAAGCCTAAAAATGGACTTTAATGGTTATAATTTCAATTCTATTATCTTTTCCTTTGCCTCAATCTTGTTTGTTGCTTTAATTTCTTCTTAAATCTTTCTTCAACATTAAAAACCCAGGTTTTCCTCAAAGCATCTATGACTTTATTACTGCTTGTCAAAAATTAAAAACACAACAAAACCATGGATTACCATGTGATGTGGCATGGCTAGATAGCATTTTGATTGATTCTATCACAATTTAATGTGAAAAAAAATTACAAAAAAGAAAAGAAAAAAAAGCTTTGGAGTTAGTGCATAAAATGACATGTGTTACTAACAAATCTGACTAAATTATTTTATTTTATTTTATTTAAGATAAAAATAAATGAAACTAAGTTACAATAATAGGTAGCATTATTACTAATAGAGATACCTAAAATAAAGAAAAAAAGTCATAATTATAGAATTTCTTGTTATCATTTTTTGGGTTGAACGAGTTACAATCCGAATGATTAGAGGTTTTTATTATTTGTTTATTGTAGGGGCATTGGGCCCAGTAATTTACCAAGGATGGCCCAACGAAGTCTTTTGGGCTAGAAACCCAAATCCGATGACGTCAAAATGATCTTGGAGTATCTGAATGTATCTTATAAAGAAATGCCAAGTAAAAATATGATAAACGAAAGACCAAATTACGTCCGAGGAGAAGATGTGTCCTCGGATTGTTAAGTCGAGGACATAGGAAGAGAGGTTTAGGGTCCCCGGGCTATGTTATAAAGAATCCTACAACTACGGAAGTACACAGTACACGTGGAGGACAATAGAAAGAGCGGTGGAATATCTAAGGTAAAGCTGCTACCACCGCCCACACATTAAAAGCTCTGTAATTGGTACGCTGACTGCATAGATAGAAGGATGGGACCTGAGCATGGAGTTTGGAACTTGGTCCCTAACCCCAGCGGGTTTTAGGGAAGAATTGATGGGACAAGTATCCGTAATCAGCATTGCAACCATGAGGTGGAAGATGATGAAGAGAAGAAGAAGAAGTATAAATAAAAGAGAAGACATACGAAGAACAGAGAGGCTTTTTCAGTAAGAAAAAGGGCCAATAGTATATGATAATCAATAATTGTATCCAAACTTTAGGAAATACTATTATAAACTATTCTCGGATTGTGTCCGAGGAGTAACTTTCAGTCTTACTATTGCAAACAACTCTTTATTTTGTGCCATTGGGCCCAAAGCCCGTTTTTTTCCTTGTCGTCTAAACCATCCTTGAAATCTAGATTACAAACCCATCCTCTACAAATTTTATTGTAAAAAAGGTCTTTCAAGCCCATTTCCTTCCAGTCATAGCTTGGGGAATTTGAATTGTGTCCTTACATTTATGATTAGACGTTTTGTCAAAAAATTTGTTCATTTGTTGGTAGTTCAGCTTTTTTTTTTTTAGTTTGTTTTTTGGGCTAATTTTATTATTGTTATGTGAGTTATTATTATTATTGGTTTAAGGGTTTAAGGATTATGTTTGGAGAGCTAAATTTATTTTGTTGAACCCAAAATTTGGGATTCTCAAGTCTGGGTGTTTAAATTTTTGTGATTCTTAGTTATCATTCACCTATCCATCGATCCCATGCACACGATCAAAGATACATCTAAACCAAAACATATAACGCCATGGCCGAACCTTCATGCAGGCCAACAACCATAACTCATCACAATAGTAAAATATCATATAACAAATCACCATTAATCATGAAACTACCTAATGCAAAACGCCCAAAACCCAAGCCTCTCTTAAATTATTGATTATTCCTTAAACTTTTAAATAGGAGATAGAAGTAAAGTAAAAAATTGAACTCAAGATATAGTTCAAGCCAACACCAAGTCTAAACCCAAGTCCAAGCCCATTGAAAAACCTAGACCAAAACCCAAATAGTTAAAGGCCATTTTTAATTTTCCCTTGGGTCCAGCCCAATAACCAAAGCCCAGAGCCTGAATAGGCCGAGAACCAATTACTTGAACCAAAATGGCTCCCAAAGTCCGAAATCAAACCCAAGATCGAATCCAAATAAACACCCAAACTACCCACTAACCAACCCAAGACCCAATAATGCATCAACCCGGCCCACAATAGAAATCCCCATTTTCCTCAAGTGCTCTTTCGAGTAGTTTTATTGCAATTTCGGGCTCAGGCCTGTACCATTTAGATTTTATCCTGCTAAGGTATAAATCTCCATTCACAATTTGAATTTTCATAATTTAATTTTATGCAAGTAGTTAATGTTTATATCTTTGGCAGTAATGTTGTATTTAAATTGCTTGGATATTTTTTCTCAAAAAAAAAAAAAAAAAGGTTTGGATATTGTTGTATTTAAACTGCCTCTATTTATTTTCATAATCTGGATAGAATATTGTCTATAAATATATACATTTTTTTATTCAAAATAAATAAATAAGTAAATTTCTTCTCAATAAAATAAAGTTTCCTATATGATATTGTGAGTAATGGACTGACAGTATCTAGACGATAGACTATTTAGACACCAATCTAGCATTTTGATTCCCACACTCTTTTATATATATATAAAGATTCCCGAGGTGGTATATTGTGTGTGTGCCCGGCATATGCCGGGCACACAATATCATTTTCGAAGGATTCCTACACTACCTCCTGGGTGTTTTAACTTTTATATAGTGAGAATAACTAACTCATGAAAAGAAAAATAAAGAAATAATAATAAGGTGAGGAAGCACGCACATTTATACTGTCTCATACTTTCTCCAGTGACTTGTTTTATTTAAATTAGTGTGTAGCCCCATACATATATGTATAAGTATAATTAAAAACAATCACAATTATAACGTCTAAATTATACTTTTAATTTTTTTTAAAGAAGAGGTCAAATTATACATGGTATTAGCTTACCTTTTCTTTAAAACTACACATTTCTAAAATATGTAATGGTTTCTCATTATATATATATATTTTAAAATTTAATTTGTTTTAGACTTTTCAGTTTTTCACCCAATAATTCACTTGTCAAAAAATTAAAAATTTAGATGAACACATAACAGAAAATTAGACTTCAAATTGAAATCTAATTTAGAATCTAATTGGATTTAAACTCTTTGATTTTTACACTTAACAATTCACTTGGCACAAAATTAGAAATTAAATAGAACAGTGCAAAATTGAAAATCCAATTAGAATCTAATTAAATTTTCATTAAACTTTGGCTATTAAAATATATATGGACTTGTCTCTTAAGTTCATTTGTGGAATTTCTTTCTATAAATCAAATCTGTAATTTCTTTCATCACATTCACAACACTCTACAGGTTTCAGAGACGGACCTAGCCTTGGGTTGGGGGGGAGGGGGGGCAATCCCAAATTTTGAAAAAAAAAATGTCTTAGTATGTGTGTACACAGAAAAATTTCAATTTGCCCCAAAATATGCAATCTTGGCCCCCTCCCTCCAAAAAAATTATAAATTGGCCCATGAAATTCAAAAGTATATGTTCTATTCTATCCCTTTTGCCCAGTTGCTTGAAGAATAATTACAATAACCTTTGGATAATAACAAAAAAAAGCACAAATTTGGTCCAAAGAAACCCAATTGTTCAAAAAAATAATAATATTTACCTGCAGACAAAGAAACCCAATTGCCCCAAAAATAATATGAATTACCTGCAGACAAAGAAACCCAATTGCCCCAAAAATAACATGAATTATCTAGAGACAAACTAATATTGACAACAAAAGTAAAGCACAAATTTGGCATTATCAAATGTATGATTTTCAGTTTACATGGTGTGAACTGTGAAGTGCTTAATGTAATATTTTTTAAGTCACTTTTTAAAAAGTTTTTAGTTGTGTTTGTTGTAATAATAATGTTTATTTTTTTATTAAAAAAATTATATAATGAGTTTACTATAATAAATTGTTTGGTAATGTTACTTTTTAAGAAATGAGAGAAATTTGTCAATCTTATGTCAAAAATTATTTAAATGGTCAAGTAGATGTAGGATAAATTCCTTATAATTAATTATTGTTGCCTTTTTTTTAAGATCATGGAAAAATAATGTTTAGTTTTGATTTTTTTTATTAAGAAAAATTCAAAATAATTTAGAAGCTCATATTGAAAATGCAGTATTGTCAACATCTAGTTTGATGTCCCAATTTCTAAAATCCATCAAATAAATTTTTGAAAAATCATCATATATAAAATTGGTAATAGTTCATTATAGAATAATCTAGAATTACCACAAATATATTATGATGTTAATTAACACAACGCAATTGAACAAGCTTATGTTAATTTTGGTCTATACCAATTTTTTTTTAAAAATACTTTTGGCCCCCCTCATTTTTGAATCCTGGTTCCGTCCTTGACAGGTTTAGAGGCATTTTCATTTGTAGCATACCAGATCTTCAGCGACCACTGCAAGCTCTCTCGATCTCAACCAATTTGAGGGGTTTGAATCACAACAAAACATGTGGGTCTAAGGTCGCGTTTTTTTAAGCCACATTTGCAAAAATGCAGCTATAGATAGGCTAAAGCTGCGTTTTTAAAAAAAATGTAGCTTAAAGAAAACAACAAAATTCGTGTTTTAAACATGCGGCCATAGAATGCGTCTAAAGCCGCGTTTTCTTGAGCTATAGCCGCATTTTTGGGAGTGGAGCTATTGTTGCGTTTAAAACATGCGGCCATTGGTCTCGGCCTATAGCTGCATTTGCAAAAATGTGGCCATAGACCCCTCAGATCTATAGCCACGTCTTTTAGGCCAGGGTTATAAAAGCGGCCCAAAAAAACGCGGCTATAGGCCAAATCGTCCTATAGCCACGTTTTTATGCGCTATAGCCCATTTTTTTTGTAGCTCATCCTATAGTCGCGTTTTTATGCGCTATAGCCACGTTTTTAAAACGCGGCTATAGGACATTTTTTTTTGTAGTGAATGAATGTTTCAGGAAGGCAATTAATGCACTGGACTAGCTCATGCGTGCATAAATTTTAACGGAAGCAGCAATGGTATTGGTGGTGGTCATTTCCAGTTGTTTTATTTTATTTTATTTTTATAAGAAGATCATAACTTTATTAAGAAGGATATAAAAACGTAACATCTTGAGGCAAAGCATTCTCAATGATATTAAGATTTTTCTCTATCCTATATTATATAAGAATCAACATACTTAACATGCTGAGCTAAGATCTGAATTGGACAATTGCCTTGTCTTCTAAAATGAGACACCAAAATGAGGTTATGCTGAATTCCTTCAATGATGCTAGCTATAATAACCGGAGGCTCACTTAATCCAATAAGTGCATGGCTACTATTATTCCAAAAAAAAAAAAAAACTGATTATTGGAAATTGGCACCGCCTAAGAATTCACTGCAAGGTCAGTGGATCCATCACTTCTCACTTCTGTATAAACTTAATGTTATTTTTGGTTACCCCAAAACAGTGTCTGGTTTAAATTTTTATCATTAATTCTCTACTATGAGATAGTAAAACTTGAAGCCTTCTTTGAGTCAATAAATAAAAGCAATTACATTTCTTCCTGGAGTTTCGATGGGGTAGCACAAATAGTTGCGGACCATGTCTCATACAGTGGAGGTCAATGGTTCAATTGAAATTTTCACCTCTCCATCCCTTTGGGCCAAACTCACTCGTCTAGAATTTTAATCTCTAGGGGGGTAGCTCAATCGGTTGGAAGTAGCCTCATGAAGCTAAGATTACCAAATTTTAATTATAGGTAATGATTTCGACCTCAAATCTAAATCCGACTTTAAGCTAATCTACCAATTTGTAGCCCAATTGTGTACATAATTGGCCAATTAACAATATAACTATAGCAAAAAGTAAAGAGAATAGGTAAGTGTTCGGCTCTCACAATGGGTATGTTTCTCACACTCTAAATGGGAATTCTTAAGGTTAACAAAAAAGTGTCAGTGAAACAAACATTTATAAGCATGATAAAATCCTATTCTAGGCATGTAAAAATAAATATGAAGAATTGAAATTGAAAAATATAGCAAATATGTGTGTGATGTGTGATAAAAACCCTAATCTAAGAGCATTTGAACGTGTTGTTTGAGTTCTTAGACCTAGAATTAAATTCAATTAAGAATAATTGATAGATCCAAATAGATTTTGAAAACCATTTTTAATTTGAAAAAGACCTTGAGATTTGCAAAGAGTTTCAATTTTGAAAACAATATTTGATTTTGAAACATATTTCGTTCTTGAAAACAAGTTTGAAGATTTTAGATCAAAATAATATTCCTGAAACAAAAACAAAAAATAGTTTCTATTATAGGTGCAGAAAGTTATTTTGATGCAAAAAAATATTTAATGCAGAAAGTTATTTAAAACAATGTATATTTTTATGGTGCCTGGCCCAAGGTACTTGATGAGTTTTTGGGTCAAGCTCTCAATTTATTTGTTTTCGATAGGTGTGGAATTTCCTACAATGGGAAAACCTCTAGAAGCCAATTCCACGGCCCAAGAGAAGATGCTTTTGGCCCAATTTGTATTTTGTTGCCCTGTGTGTGTGTGCTTCTTGAGAAGGCTTAAGCCAGGTGGTGCTGAGCTAACCCCTTTTTGGTTGTTCCTCTCTTTTCTCTCTTGTCTCTCCCCCAAAAATTGTCAACCCCCTCCCTCTAACGATTAGCCTCTATTTATAGACTTCCCTTAGTGGGGTCGTCATGGTGAGGGAGTGGTTTTCCATGTTGGTGGGTCTCTTTGGGATATATTCCTAGCCAGATGGGATCCACTTCTCGTGATTGACGCAACTCTCTTGAAACTTGCACCCGTTACCAAATGGTGCCCAGTAGACGATCTCCCCCAAGGCATTATCATTCTCCTATGTTTGGGCCTCGACTTGGTATTGGGCCCCCAACCTTGAAACCTTGTGAAGGCTGATGGGCTGAGCCCTGACTTTATACTAGGCCCTGATTAGGTAACCTTTACGGAAGCCAAAGGATTGGACCCTCGACCTGATGCTTGTACAATTTTTGATGCAGAAAATAGAGTAGATTTTTTAACGTAGAAAATTGTGTAGGTTTTTATGAAGACAACAGTGCAGAAAACTAGTTTAGTGAAAAGTAAAGAAAATAGCTTTCTTTAATTTTTTTTTTAACAACTTGGATCTATGAACCAAACTATAATCAACAAAATAATCCTATATCTAACATACTTTGCATGCAAGAACATGTAATTCTAGTATTTTAACTCATAAGAATGGAAACAAATTTATAACTATGAAAAACCATATTCTAAACATGTGAAAATAATATTTGAATTAAAAACCCTAGAAACATAAAAACTATGAAAAAAGAAGCAAAACCTAAATCTAGCATGCCAAACAAATAAGAACTAACTAAGAAAATGAAAATAAAGAATGTTTGAACCTAAATGCCAGACATAATTAAAAAGGAAGAGATTTAAAAACCTTATTTGTATGCACCGACACTCTTGAGCAATCCAAGTAAGAAAGCTTCTCTAGAGAGACTTTATGAATATGTTGTTGGTAGCCTAAGACTAAGGGGTCCATACTATTCATTCTAGTGAATTGAGATTAGGAGGTCCAAAAACACATTCCTACTACTAACTCTAAAGAATAGGGACAAGGTTCTCTAGAGGGGGATTCGTGAATAGGAAGTTGGTAGCTTGAGACCATGAGGTCCAAGCTATCCCTTCTACTGAATTGAGACCCGAAATTTGAGAGAGAGAGAGAGAGAGAGATCTTGGTTTACTAGGAAGTTATGAGGATTTTTACAGTGCTTTGAACTGTTGATGGAAGGGGGTATTTATATATATAGGATGTTGGGGAGCTAGGAATGACTCTTTGGGCAATGTAGGACTTAAAAAAAATAGGGTTTTGAAGAGGATAAAAATGGGAGACGGGTCTTTCCGTTGAACTTGAAGGGACGGATAATATGTAGACGGACCGACACCGTAGACGATGCGAATATGATGGTTAGATTTTGCTGAGTATCCGTCATATATGAATTAATTACGGATCCTAGGTTGCCAGTCATTTGATATGTTTAAATCGACTTTTTGCTTTATCTCCACGCAAGCGTGTATACTTGGACTTCTTGCGACACACGTTTGAGAAGACTCCTAAATGGAAAGGAACTTGAGAAAGAAGTTGTATCCTAAAAGAAAGGCAATTCTACCCAATATAAATACCCCAGAAACCCTAGATATCAAGGTACGCACAATATTCTTAACTCTGGCATTCTAGGGTTGAAGAAACAAGATTCTAACTTGACATTCGGAGGATTTTTGGCCGGCACCACACCGGTGCTCTCTTTTAGGTCCTTTATTTTCTTTTCGCAAGTATTGCTTTGGTTTGAGGAGTGCTCGCAACTCACTGGTGATTTTTTCGGCATCATCAGTTGGCGCCGTCTATGGGGAAGAAGAAAATCTTTCGATTACTTCAGCCTCGCTCTATTCCTGACAAAAAGAGTTGCATGGTACTCACTCGATCGATGGCAATAAACAACAATCAAGGCGACGAACCACACGCCACAACTCTAGAAAGGCAGGTCCAAACGCTTGCGGCGGCGGTTGAGCGCCTCACCAAGCAGAATCATGATTTGGAAGAACAATTGCGACAAAGGACCGCACACCCAAGTGCACCAGAGGAAGACTAGGAGGGCGTTAGTCCGGAAGGAAGGAACGCAGAAAGACCTGAGGGCAGCAACGCTACAACTAGACCCGAGCGACAAGAAACCAATCGACCGTCTGTCTCAGAAACTTTGCCGACTCACATAGCCGCCGAAATGCAGGAGATAAGGGAACGCATGGATGTAATGATGAACGCCCTTAGAGGACGGGTATCCAGCAACCTGGACGACCTAGTCCATAGAACAGATTCGCCTTTCACAGCGTTGGTGAATTCATGCCCCGTTCCTCCAAAGTTTCGCATGCCCCATGTGGAAAGCTACGACGGATCTAAAGACCCGTTGGATCACCTGGAGTCTTTCAGAATCCTAATGCATCTTCAGGGTGTACCGGATGAAATCATGTGCAGGGCTTTTCTCACCACCTTGAAAGGGCCTGCGAGGGATTGGTATAGTAGGCTGACGCCTAATTCCATCGGCACTTTTAAGGAACTAGGCGCACAGTTCGTATCACACTTTATTGGAAGTTATCGACACAAGAGGTCTATTGCATGTATACTGAGTATTAAGCAAACGAGAAGACAAGACATTAAGGTCTTATATAGCCCGCTTTAACAAGGAATCCCTCTCGATAGACGAGGCAGATGACAAGATACTTGTGGCAGCATTCACGAACGGGCTACGAGAGGGTAAGTTCTTGTTCTCTCTATGCAAGAATGACCCAAAGACTATGTCCGATGTATATTACAGGGCGACAAAGTATATGAACGCGGAGGATGCCTTGCTGGCCAGAGACGACTATAAGCCAAGAAAAAGGGAAAGACAGGATGATACGAAACCAGATAATGGACGAAAAATGGCAAGAACCAGAGATCGACGAGAAGACCGGAGATCCAAGCCACCTTCGGGGAGGTTTACAAGTTTCACCCCCCTCACAGCCCCAATTGACCAAGTGTTAATGCAAATCAAAGATGAAGGAAGCTTGACGTTCCCGGGCAAGTTGAAGGGAGATCCGAACAAGAGGCCAAGAGATAGATACTGCCGTTTTCATCGTGACCACGGCCATGATACGATGGACTGTTACGACCTGAAGCAACAGATCGAAGCCCTTATCAAGCAAGGAAGGTTGCAGAGGTTCGTGAGGAAGGAGAGAACGGATCAACCCCAGGAGCAGAATCCTATACGGGAAAACGAACGTCCCAGACCACCGGTAGCAGACATACGAATGATAATAGGGGGCAGTACTTCAACGGGGTCGTCTAAAAAGGCCAGAAAGGCCTATTTACGGACGGTACAAAGTGTCCAGTCGACGGGCTCTTCACTAGAAAGAACACGACGGGACGGCTTCAGTATTAAGTTTTCTGAAGAAGAGGCCTGACGCCTTCACCACCCCCATGACGATGCGCTTGTGGTTAGTATACAGGTTGGAGACTTCAACGTCCACCGAGTTCTAGTGGACAACGGGAGCTCAGCAGACATCCTTTACTACCCCGCGTTCCAGTAGATGGGGATTGCTAAAGAGCGCCTGATCCCGGCACGCACGCCCCTCGTTGGCTTTGGAGGAACCCGGGTCCATCCTTTAGGATCCGTCACATTGGCGGTGACAGTAGGTGACTACCCGCAGCAAATAACCAAGGATGTTTCCTTTCTAGTGGTTGATTGCTCCTCAGCGTATAATGCCATACTCGGACGACCCACTCTCAACGCATGGAAGGCCGTCACTTCTACCTACCATCTGATGATCAAGTTTCCCACTGAACACGGAGTTGGAGAACTGCGCGGAAATCAGGTGGCTGCATGGGAATGTTACGTGGCCATGATGGAGATGGATGACCATGTACAGGCCATGAACATAGAGGAACAGAAAACAGTAGCAGAACCCGTGGAGGAATTGGAGGAGGTACGACTGGATGATTCAAGGCTCGACCGGACCACTCGGATCGGAACCTCAGTCGACCAAACGGTCCGACATGCACTCCTGTTATTCCTCAAAGAGAACCAAGACGTGTTTGCATGGAGCCATGACGACATGCCGGGAATAGATCCAACCATCATAGTTCACAAGTTGAACGTATCACCTTCTTTCCCTCCAGTTCGACAAAAGAAGCGTGTGTTCGCCCCCGAACGGGATCGAGCCGTGGCAGAGGAAGTACAGAAACTACGAGAAGCAAATTTCATAAGGGAGGTGTATTACCCTAATTGGCTGGCCAATGTGGTAATGGTCAAGAAATCAAACGGGAAGTGGAGAATGTGTGTTGACTTCACGGATCTGAACAGAGCATGCCCTAAAGACAGTTACCCACTCCCGCGCATTGACACCTTAGTAGACTCCACCACGAGACATGAATTGTTGAGCTTCATGGACGCCTTCTCGGGGTATAATCAAATTAAATTGGATAAAGCTGATCAAGAGAAAACATCATTTGTGACAAGCCAGGGGCTTTTTTGCTACAAGGTGATGCCGTTCGGGCTCAAGAACGCGGGAGCCACGTATCAACGATTAATGAACAAAATGTTCGCGCACCAAATTGGAAGAAACGTCCAGGTCTACGTGGATGACATGTTGGTGAAAAGCGCAAAGGTGTCCGATCATCTGAGGGACCTCCAGGAGACATTCGACACTCTTCGGACGTATAAAATGAAGCTGAATCCAAGCAAATGCGCATTCGGAGTTACTGCTGGAAAATTCTTAGGATTCATGGTGTCCCAGCGGGGCATTGAAGTCAACCTAGAGAAAGTGAAAGCGATTATGGAGCTATCTCCCCCGAGGACGGTGAAGGAAGTGCAAAGCCTAACAGGGAAGATAGCAGCCTTAAATAGGTTCGTATCGAGAGCGACGGACAAGTGTCTCCCTTTCTTTAGAACGCTAAGGAGATCTTTCGAGTGGACGGACGAATGCCAAAGGGCATTTGAAGAGTTGAAGGCATATCTCTCTGCCCCGCCATTGCTTAGCCCGTCCATGCCAGGGGAGGAATTGTTCCTGTACCTTGCCGTCTCATCAGCAGCGGTAAGTGCAGCTCTCATCAGAGAGGAAGGGAAGATACAAAAGCCAGTGTACTTCATCAGCCGGGCGCTAAGAGGCGCAGAGGAGAGATACCCACGGATGGAGAAACTTGCTTTCGCACTTGTAACTACAGCTCGAAAACTCAAGCCCTATTTTCAAGCACATACGATAAAAGTCCTGACAGATCAGCCGTTGCGGAGAGCAATGAACAATCCTAAAACTGCTGGACGGATGGCTTTATGGGCTATCGAGCTGAGTGAGTATGATATCCAATACCAGCCACGAACGGCTATGAAAGGACAAGTACTGGCAGATTTCATTGCGGAATTCACTACACCTAAGGAGCAGGGGGCAGAAGAGACGCCCACATGGAGAATTCACACAGACGAATCTTCCAACAAGCATGCAGGAGGAATCGGGGTTGTACTCCACACCCCGGAAGGAGATAAGATCGAATGCATGATCCGTCTAGAATTCACCACTACAAATAACGAAGCAGAGTATGAGGCCCTGGTGGCAGGATTGGAGCTTGCGATAGTGGCTGGGGCTAGAAGGGCGGTAGTCTATTCTGATTCTCAAATCGTAGCCAGTCAAGTTGATGGGAGCTATGATTGTAGGAATGAACGAATGAGAAAGTACCTCGGGGAAGTGAAGGGTCGAATGAGCGACCTCCAATTCACGATAGTTCAGATCCTAAGAGAAGAGAACCAAGAGGCGGATCGACTCGCAAAGGCTGCTTCGGCCGAACCTATGATCGTCCCAGAACAGGTATTGTCCTTCGTCCAACATTCATCGGTAATAGATAATGTTCGAGTGCAGGAAGTAAGCTCTAAAGACGATTGGACGGTTCCAATTGTGGCGTACCTCAAGGACGGCAAGCTGCCCGATAGCAAAGAAGATGCAAGGAGATTGAAGGTCAAGGCTGCTCGATTCATCCTGATTAAAGATGTCCTCTACAAAAGAGGTTTCTCCCGACCATATCTAAGATGCCTTGGCCGTGAGGAAGCTGACTAGGTGATGAAGGAAGTTCATGAAGGAATTTGTGGAAACCACTCGGGATCAAGGTCTCTGGTGCACAAGCTACTCCGAACAGGATATTACTGGCCGATAATGCAAAAAGATGCCCATGTGTACGTTAGAACCTGCGATAAGTGTCAACGGTTTGGCAATCTCATTAGACGGCCAACGGAGAAACTCACACCTATGACGGCTCCGTGGCCGTTCGCACAATGGGGATTGGACATCATGGGTCCATTTCCAATAGCAGCAAGACAACTGAAGTTCTTAGTGGTTGGTATTGACTACTTCACCAAGTGGGTGGAAACAGAAGCTCTTGCTACTATCACGGAGAAAAACATTCGCAGCTTTGTATGGAGAAGTATAATTTGCCGATATGGGATTCCAAGAGTGCTCTTTTCAAACAACGGGAAGCAATTCGACAACGATGCATTCCGGGACTTCTATTCTCAGCTAGGAATCAAAAATCACTACTCATCACCCGCCCACCCACAGGCCAACGGACAAGTTGAGGTCACGAACCGGTCCTTGTTAAATATTATCAAGACCCGGCTTGAAGGGGCAAAGGGTATATGGCCGGACGTACTACCAAGTGTTTTGTGGGCGTACCGAGCAACAGCAAGAACGCCAACAGGAGAGACACCGTTTCGATTGGCGTATGGTACTGAGGCTCTCATACCGGCAGAAGTGGGACTAACGAGCTACCGCGTGGAAAGCTATGACGAGAGCAAGAATAATGAAGCGTTGCGTCTAGAGCTTGACCTTGTGGATGAGGTCAGGGCAGTAGCAGCACAGAGACTGGCGCGGTACCAGGACATGATGGCAAAACACTACAACTCCAAGGTCCGGCACCGGGACTTCAAGGTGGGAGATCTGGTATTACGAAAAGTGCTTGGCGCGACGAAGGATGCATCCCATGGAAAGCTGGGTCTTAACTAGGAAGGCCCATACAGAATTATCTCATGGCATAGGAAAGGAACGTACTACTTGGAGACGTTAGACGGAAGAAAGTTGGGCCATCCTTGGAACACGGAGCACCTAAAGAAGTACTACCAGTAGTGCGGCAGTCATAAGACAATGTCTACCACCTTATTTTCAGTTTAATTTTAAACATTCATAGTTTTTACTTACTAGAACCCAAGTTTTTTTTTCCATAAACAATTTCGTCTGTTGAACTGATATAGTGAGAGGAATTTTTATATGCATGGTGTTAAAAATTTTACTGATCTACAAAGTGGACGGACCATCCTAAGGGGATGAAAATGTACAAGTCCACAAAGTGGATGGATCATCCAAAGGATGAAAATTCTATTGATCCACAAAGTGGACGGACCATCCCAAAGGGATGAAAACCTACAAGTCCACAAAGTGGACGGATCATCCAAAGGATGAAAATTCTACTGATCCAAAAAGTGGACGGACCATCCCAAAGGGATGAAAACCTACATGTCCAAAGTGGACGGATCATCCAAAGGATGAAAATTCTCCAAGTCCACAAAGTGGACGGATAAAAATCCTACTAGTCCAAAAAGTGGACGGATCATCCAAGAGATGAAAATTCCACGAGTCCTAAAAGTGGACGGTTCGGGTGAAACCCTACAAGTCCACAAATTGGACAGATCACAAAAAGATGAAACCCTACCAGTCAACAAAAGTGGACGGATCATCCAAAGGATGAATCCCACTAGTCCACAATGTGGACGGACCGTCGAAAACAATGAAAATTTTAAAGTCCACAAAGTGGACGGGTCTCGAAAAATACACCTGAAAGTAAAGTCCAAAGAAAGGACGGACATATACAATTCTTCACAGCAAACGGGTTGTCTAACTAAGATAAATATGTATATAATGTGCGACGGATAATGAGCAAGTCAATAGGCAAATAAAGATTAAACAAGTTAAATTGTACGAGTACAAACGACGGTTCAACAAGTTTGCTTACAACTGTAAGAATTCTTAAAAAAAAAAAAAAAAAAACTAATTCTTTGGAGAAGGGTTCTCAATCATCTGGCCGTCGTTTGGTTGACCTGGAGGAAGAGCTTCACCCTCGTCGGCTAGAGCAGTGATGGCAAACACTTCATCTATGCTTTCTGAACGGACGGACTGTGCAAGTGTTGTCCCTTGAGCTTTAATCGAGACATGGGATACGTCCAGATCAGGATACGACGACTTAACCTGACGGATGGCGTTGTCGAATCCGTCAGCGAAGGAGCTCCCAAGCTCCGCCAGAAGGAGGTCGGAGTCGCGATACTCTTGGACGGCTATCTCTTTTGCATCCTAGAGTTTTGCTTTTGTGTCCGTCAGCTCCTTCTCTTTGTCCTTAAAAATCTGGCGCAATTGCTCATTCTCATTCTCAACCTCACCTCTGACCTGTTCCGAGCATTTGAGCTTTCTGTCCATATTGATCTTATGGGTCTTCAGGTTGTGAAGCTCATCCTCCATCGTCTTGTTCTTCTTCCTCAGACGGTCCATGGTCGTTTCATGATTGAGACAACGGCCAAATAACCCCTTCATCATCAGCATTGCCTAGGAATACAAACGCCATTTTAATGACGGATAAAAAGAACTTGACGGAACCAGAAGATGGATTTAAAATTACCTGTGCAATGGTGAAGAGGCCCGTCTCTCCCATAGCCTCTGTTGCATGATTGCCGAGGTCCTCGTAGTCGTCAGCCGTCAGGATAGACGATAGCTTCTCAAGGGCGTAACTTGAATCCTCCCGAAAGAGAACGGGTGGTTTCTCCGCGGTGGGTACTGGACCCTTCATCAAGCCTTTGCCCTTTCCGTGCTTGACGGGCGATTTCTTTGCCTCCAATGCCACGACGGGTTCAGGCGTGGTCTTTTGCTTCTTTGGAGGACGGTCCGTTTTTTCTTGAGTTCGCTTTGACGGTACAGGTGGGACCGTCCCCTTTGATTGACCCACCTCCTGTTTTTTCTTTGCGGCCTGGTGTTTAATGAAGGCTCTCCTCTTGGCGGCGTCCATCTCTGTAAATCAAAGACGGATGAAAAAGGCAAGGGTAAAAAATAATAATAATAAAATAAAAAATAATACACTTAAGGAAGACGGACAGAGTTTCGACGGACATACGTTTTCGGACTCTGTTATCGTATTGACGGGCAGCGGATGAAGGTTCGGGTTCGTCACAATACCAGTGTAGAGTATCAAGGGTGACGAGTTGAGCCCAAGTCCTCTCTTGCAGTTTCGTCTTGTTAAAAATTTTCTCCAAAAAACTCCACTGCTCTAAGTCAACTTGTGGACGGTCCCGAGCTGCAACAAGAGACGGTTAGATGTTAAAGAATAAACCAACTTTCAAAGATCAATTGGACGAAAACAAAAGGAATGCATACCCGATGGAGGCATTATGCCCCATGTAGTGTCAATGGGCATGTAAGTTCTATCCCCTGGACGGCACATCCATTCGTCCCATTCCAAAAAGAAGTAACGACTCTTCCAGTCTCTATTTGAGTCTAGAGTATCACTGACGAGCCTCAATAATGGGCTTCTAGCAGCAAAGCTATACATCCCCTTTGACTTGATGATCTCTGTTGGACGATAACAGTGGAAGAATTCTTCCACCGTCAACCTTCGGGCACCGTCAGACATTGGCCCATATAAAACTTCTACCCCAATGAACACCCTCCAGGCGTTTGGGGAGATTTGGGTGACGGACAGGCCAAGGTACTGAAGAAGACGACGGTGGAGAGAACTTAAGGGAAATTTGAGCCCCGCCTTTAAAGCTTGCTCGTAGATCCCAACACCGTCTACCCCTCTATAGTAACCTTTTTCAGATTTTTCGGGAAGACGTAGACGGATGTTATCTGGTATTTGATACTTGGTCCTAAGTGTGTTGAGATGAGATTCAGTCATAGACGACCTAAAATCATTTACCGTCCAAAGAGGCAGCATGACGAACTCTCTAAGGCCATCTGGGCCAATCACTGACTGGACGGGGGGATCCACGCCGTCTAAGCTATGACTGGACGACTCTGAACTCTCCGTCTCCAGACCACCATCAAGGGAAGAAAAGGTACTGGACAGATTCCTCTCTCCACTTGAAGTGTCAGGATCTCTTGGACCTGACGGGAACCTTTCATCGTAGCCGCCCCCTTGCGGACAAACGACTGGTTACTTGACGCACTAGACATTACCTACATTTATGACGGTATAACCTAAGACACCAACGGATCTAAAGAAGGCGCATATACGTAGAACAGTGAAATAAAAAGAAAGACGGAGAAAGGTTTGGAGTACATACCGGATCGAGATGGTTTCTAACGAGGAACGACGGATGGATCTACTGAACGACGAGAAGGCACGATAAGCTACGACGGTTGCGCTCTGCTCACAAATTTTTGATCGGAAGAGAAAATGAAGGGAGAAATGGTTGGCTTTTATAGAATGAAGGGCACAGAATACGAAGCGACGCCTTGTTTTGGGGGAATAACCAATCCATAAGGACCACGTGTCCTACGCCAGAAATGCAGTCCACGTGTCGATCCATCATGGTACATGAAGACCGTCCCATCTCAATACATTGCTTTGAATCAGTCCACGAATCCGACAGATCTCAAAGACGGATCCAAGGACTGAAGGGGGCAACTGAAGAGGATAAAAATGGGAGACGGGTCTTTCCGTTGAACTTGAAGGGACGGATAATATGTAGACGGACCGACACCGTAGACGATGCGATTATGACGGTTAGATTTTGCTGAGTATCTGTCATATATGAATTAATTACGGATCCTAGGTTGCCAGTCATTTGATATGTTTAAATCGACTTTTTGTTTTATCTCCACGCAAGCGTGTATACTTAGACTTCTTGTGACACACGTTTGAGAAGACTCCTAAATAGAAAGGAACTTGAGAAAGAAGTTGTATCCTAAAAGAAAGGCAATTCTACCCAATATAAATACCCCAGAAACCCTAGATATCAAGGTACGCACAATATTCTTAACTCTGGCATTCTAGGGTTGAAGAAACAAGATTCTAACTTGACATTCGGAGGGTTTTTGGCCGGCACCACACCGGTGCTCTCTTTTAGGTCCTTTATTTTCTTTTCGCAGGTATTGCTTTGGTTTGAGGAGTGCTCGCAAATCACTGGTGATTTTTTCAGCATCATCAGGTTTTATGAGTGAAGAATATAGGGGGGCAGAGTCAACTTGAGTGGGGAGCAAGCTAGGGTAAAAAAGGAAACAAATATAGGGATTCTTGTCTAAGTGCCAATTAGCACTTGGTTCCAGATTTCCCCTTATTTTTTCCTTTTTGGTTTGATTATTTCTCGATCCAATTGTGATTTGATTCCTTCCAAATTTTGACTATTTTTTTTCCCAGACTCTTTTGGTCCTCAAGCTCAGGAAATCAATTCCAAATATGTTCAATTAGTTAATTATTTATTTACTTAATCAATTTTTACCAATTTTGCAATGAATAAATAATGCATTGTCTCAGGATTAAATTGGGTACATGCAACCTTATCATAAGCTATATCCTCAATAGATACTGTTATGACACATCATTTATTATAAATTGGACTAAAAATTATTCCAATTAGAATTAAAATTTCATAATCACGTGTGGTCGGGACTTAATTCATGCAAGTGCACGTTATTGTTTACACTTGTTATATATATATATATATATATCTTATAGTCCAATTGTCCAATTGAACCCATGAACCTTCAATTTGATTGCTATGACCTCAAAGATTTATTTCATGAAAAATATTTGGAGATCACATGGTAGAAATTACAATTTTGCCCTTGTGACATGATATAGTGGTGATATGCAATACAATGCAAGTAAGATGCATATATATATATATATATATATATATATATATATATATATATATATATATATATATATATAGTTATATGGGAATTGCAAAATGGGGTGTCTATATATAGACATGGTTATTAGTAATGATTTGAGATGATGAATTATTATTTTACATATTATATATTTATATTTTATAATAGTAGGAGATTGAGATATAGACATTGCAATAGTAGAAGATTTTGCAAACTTAAGCAAAGAGATATTGCTTTCATAGAATGTAATTCTTAATTACAACCGCCAATATAGTAGTATATTGTTAATCAATGCGATAAAATTATGTGTTTATCTCAAAATTGGGCCATATTTTAATAGACTCAAAATTATCGATTAGAATTGTGTATATAGAAAAACAAATTATTAGAAATGTTCATTCAGAATCAATATAAGTAATTTTTGTACAAGGCACAATTTTATTGTGTTAAAGTTAATTTATTAAATAAATTATTTGTTTGAAGTCATGGTTTTTTTTTTTTTATTTTAAACTTTAAAGTTTTGTTATATATGGCTTGGCATCCGCGGAAAAATTTTCCGGCTCTACTATTGTGTGTATCTTTATTTCATGGAATATTATGTTGCTCCCTTTGATGTTATAATAAGAGCATTCACAACAAAGCTGTGAAATGCTAAAAAAGTTATTTTTTAACAACTTACACCATAAAATAAGACTAAATCAATGATGCTATTTCTATAACTTTTAGCATCCAAACTACAGTAGAGTGTCATCTTTGACACTCTAATGTAGCTTCAAAGTTATAAATAATAATAATATTTTATATCATTCTCTCTCTCCTTTCATTTAAAATAATTTTTCTCTTTCCTTCACCATATCTCGGTCACTCTTCTTTCTTTTTCTTTTTCTATTTAGTCTTCACCATTTTTATCACTCCCATTTTCTGTCACTATGTCTTTCTCCCTATCTTCTTCTTCTGTTTTTTTTTTTTTTTTGATTGTGGGTCTACTTCGTGGTTCATGTGTGACTCAACTCAGGGGTATCACAATTGGGTTTTGGTGAGTTTTTAATTAGAGTTGCGGTGGTTTCTTGTGAGCTTAGGGAGGGAGAGGACTAGGGTTTGTGATTTTAATGGGTTGTTTTTGTTTTTATTTTTCTTTTTTCGATTGTTGGTGGTAATGAGGTTGTGGGTTTGGGTTTGTGATTTTGTTGTGATTTTGGTGGGTTGTTTTACCTTTTTTGCTTGTTTGTGGTGATGAGGTTGTGGGTTTCGATTTATGATTTTGGTCGTTGGGGATTGTGGTTGTGAGAGGTGGTGGCAGTGGCAGTTGTTAAAGCTGTGGTGGTTGTTGGATGGTGGTTTTATTTATTTATTTATTTTTTATTGTGGTGGTGGCTGGCAATGACTAGCCGTAGGTGTGGCTGTGGCTGTGGGTTTGCTTGGATAGAGAAGAAAGTGGTGGGTTTCTTCAAGGAAAGGGAGAGACACAAATAAGAAGAGAGAGAAAGAAACATAGTGAGAGAATAAAATAATAATATTTAAATCAAGTTGTAAAAATAGAACCTTTGATGTTTGGAATATTGTAAAATAAAGTGTTAAACTAGATAAAATAGTGTTTTGAGATGTTAAATGCTAAAATTTTTGATTCTCGACACGAATGCTCTAAAGATGCATGCATTTTAACGGAGATATGTCATATATATAACTTGGTCTCTCTATAGTTCCATAAATACTGAGGCAGATTTTATAAAAAATAATTAAATCTTCATTATAAAAAATAAATAAATCTTCACTCAATTTTTTTATAAAAAATTTTGTAGTCACTTCCAACTCTAGACTTTATAAATGTTTTCCTGGAAGTGTATATAGCACTTTAGTTTCACTTACGATCTTGTTTTGGGTCCATTGTTCCAAATCTAGTAACAAACAAAAACGAAGTAATTATAGTTTATAAAAACATAAAAAGGGCACTTGATCTGTTGGTGTTTGGAAAAGTGCACTACGCATGGGTCCCTTTCCATTTCCACAGGCAATGGAACAAATATGAAGGTATATAATATAAGATGTTGGACGACAAACTTTTAGTGACTGAAATGAGACAGACACTTTAGGTCGGTTGACTGGGAAGCATTGAAGACACCAAAACTTTAGTTAAAAAAAAAAAAATGTAAAGATTGTGAGTCCATATCTGCCAATTTCATGACAAACCAAATAGAACTGAGCTTTAACGACAAAAACACACTTTTAAGATTCGTTTTATACTGATTGAAGACCATATATAATTTAAATAATTAAAATTACAAGCTACTCTAAGAAAAAATTATTAAGCACTTTCGGAGTATCATAAATGCGTACTTTTCTCACACACATAAATAATGGGTCTCACCATAAATTTAATTAGTAAAATTCACCATTCATGTGAGAGGAGGGAGTATACATTTATGGTATTCCAGGAGTACACCATAATTTCCTATCCATAAGAACTCTATTATTCTTTTACTGGATGTTTGACGTAGGACATAATTTGCAATTTTTTTTATACAAGATAGAATTCTATTTTAGCATAATCTAAGTGTATATGTGTGTGAAACTCCCTTCTAGAGACTTGAACCCCGGCCCTTGCCCCTCATACTTCATAAGCATTTATACTTGTGAAGTGACCATCGCACCAAGAGTGTGCGGTGGTACATAATCTGCAATTAAACTTATGTGTTATTTATTAATTCTTAATTATTTTTAATTTTTTTGTAATTTTTGTATTTTTAAGTTTATGGTTATTATATTTCCTTGATTATAGATGCGTTTGATGCTTTTTAATTCAAATTAGAGTCCTATTACAATAGGGTATCAATTAGAATCTGTTTTATTATAATATATTTTCTTGTCAATCAAGTTTTACAATGCCTTTAAATTGACCTATAATCTTGTAAACAAAAATTAAGTTCAATTTTTAGATTAATAAAATTTTCAATTTTTTATCCTTTTTTATTTTTTTTATTTTATATAATTATAATGGATTCCAGCTTATAATTCCTGGTGGATTCAAGGAACCATCATAGATTGGAAGTTTTTTGTTGTTGTTGTTGTTGTTGAAGTAGATGAGTTATGCTTCTTGTGGTATCAATGTTTGGTTGAAAGGGGAGAAGAAGGAAGTAGAGGGGAGGGGATGGGATTATTTAATTAACCTTATTTGGATTAAATGACCCTAAAAACAAATATAGATTCCCTCTAAAAAGTGTTTAGTTGGCCTCATGCAAGATCGAATAATTAGTGCCAAAATGTAGCACTTTCTAGTGCGCCCTTCACAAATATTCCAACTAGCACACTTTACTAATAACATAGAAATGCATTTACTGGCTTGTTTAGTAAAGTCAAGTTTTCCCCCTTACCTAATTGGTGACAACGACGTTGAGTTGGCAGTGGAGAAAGAATTAGCATTTAGGCGGGCTAAAGAGAGTGGGGAGGAGTTTGAGGGGATTCGCACTCCAAACCCTTATTTTTTATTCCCTAAAATCGGGGAATTTGGTGGGACAGAGATTTTACTATATTAAAAAAAATAAATTGTCAATTTTACCCTTATCATATCATCAATTTGTAATGTATTTCTTTAAATTAATAAAAGAGAAGAATAATTATATTTAAATTATGTCTAATCATTTTCTTATGTTTTAATTTCTAAAATATTCAAAAACAAAGGGATTGTAAGGTCTATCCTTATTCAATTGAAGCGACCCAACACTCATTTCCGCAAATTTGTTTTTAACTATATAATGATTGTGTGATTTGTGTGTAGTTAATCATAACAATTTTTGTTTATTTATTTTTTGTTTCTGCTAATAATAAAAGAACATATTAGGGTGCTATCTATGAATAACTCACTAAGTAAATTAAAAAAAATTAAAATTAAAAAAGCGCATGAAACATATGCAATATATTTTAAGCAAAAATTGCAATTGCTGAGTCAACTTTCATCTTTTTCTCAATTTACTCCATTAGGTCAAAAGTGAAATTAGGATGTACATGCGCCTATATTGCTTTTATCGCAATGGTCACTACACTTCCACTCTCAGCTGAGTGGCAAACCTACTTCAGGCATGTTTTGCATATTTTCCTTTCTAGGTAATTCTGATTTGGATGTTATCCAAGACTCCAAAGGCACCACTAACACTAAGGTGTTAAAGATAATAATTTTAATATTGATCAGGCATGCTAACATTTTATTCTCCTGGTATATAGTATTAATGTTGTGAACAATCATCATGACTCGTGAGGTTTTCAATTTTCTAACTTCTATATTTTTCCAAAGTAATACATTAAATAAAAGTAAGAAAAAGAGAGAAATGAGATTTAAAAAGAGCTTTTTTTTTTTTTGGAATTGTAATCGTATAATTACCAATTTAAACTTATTCAAGTTACAAATGTTAAGACCTTTATATTCTCCAGAATTTATTTTTGGTTAAACATTTTTTTTACTTCTTTTTAGATACGATAAAATTTATTAGTTGAGTTAATTAGAACTCCTATCAATTGATTTAATTGGAACTCACATATGTTTTAGGTATGACACTTTAATAATTAGACATGTTACTAGGAAAAGACAAAAGTGAAACATTTGGTCCTTTGAAATGGAAATGCTTTAATTTCTAACATGCTACTCCACTAACAATCTTGAATGAATAGACAACATCTCAACCTTTTTGGTAGAAAATTGTGGTGCTAGCTCAAAATTAATTCTCAATCCACTTTCTATGTGGTTGCTATTTAATTTGTAAGAGTAGTGTTATGAGTACAATAATTTCACAACAAAATTTAAATGACAACCTATCATTTTATTTATCATTAACTACTTATCTCTTAAATTTTATTATGAAATTATTTTTTTAAAAATTTTTTTATTATGAAATTTTATTATGAAATTATTGTATGATGGATCAATAGCTTTATTCATTTTGTAAATACACTTCTACTTCTACTTCTGCTTCTACTTCTACTTCTTCTTCTTTCTTTCTCTTTTTATTTTTTTGATTTTGTAAGAACTCTAGTAATAATCATTGTCTACCCCACCACCATTATATGTATCATGCATTATTGAGAATGATAGGATGGCTAGGCAAATGGCTGAAAGTTGAAACTTTGGACAATGAAATATCAACTGCAGAGGCAGAGAATCCTTACAACAGGTGGCAAGTGTCAATTGGGCAGGTCTAAATTCGATGTTCGCCCCTGTCACGTAATCATTTTCGGATGCATCCCCCGAGAAATGAGACACAAAAGATTTGTGGATTGCTGACCCATTTCCACCAACGATTTTTCATCATTCTTTAATCTATACACTTGCAGCAACCTTTTGTGACTTGACACGAGGCAAATATATCACCACTATAATATATACAAGATCGCTTGATTAGTGCGTTCATTGTGGCACCATTTTGAATTGTATAGCTCATGATTTGGACCACCTTTCGAACTGGCTAAATCTTTGTGCTCAACTGATGCTCAATAATAATTCAAACATGGGCTCAGTATCAACGTGCCATGACACAATTTTTCCAAAAGGCTAGTTTTTCTTAACCACAAAAACATATCTGGATCCCACCAATATTCTATCATGCTAGAACTAAAGACATGCATCTTTATGATCTCTGGTGAACCACAACTCCTTTGAAGATATAATTTCCTGTTTACTAGTGTGGGCTTAGGCAATATGCGTATAATTATGTCTTCTACCTATATATTTGCATTTCATCTTCTACATTCCCCTATTGATTATGATTAATATGTTTACTGTCATCTATCTTTCAGCACAGTTGTTGTTTGTCCTGAGCTTAGATAAAGCCTTTGATGAGTTTAGATAAAGCCTTGTGGGGGTGCCAATGCGTGATCCAAATCCAAACTTGTCCACTATAAATAAATAGTTTTAATCAAATGAGTCAATTCAGTACTAGATACTATATCGGTTTGGCTAAGGAAATAAAATATTTCGATATTGGCGTACTGTTCTAGGATTATTGCTAAAACCTCTAAAATGATCAAATACTTTTGAAACTTTTAAAATGACATAATACCCCTAAGACCTCCAAAATTAGATTTTGGTGGTATTTTAGAGGTTTTGGGGCTATTGTGGTAAGTTTGGAGGTTTCAAGAGTTTATAATTATGTATGTGAATGTAGAAATCAAATAATTTCGCAAGTTGGGTCCTGTCTAGAATAAATGTGTTGGATGAGTAATGAGTATCAACTATTTGTTTAAAAAAGTTATAAATGGACAAATAAGTAATTATATACTTAAGTCTTTGTTTACCCAATCCATAACCCACCCGTTTGCAACTTTGCGTTTGATGTATGAAGTGAGATAGATTACTGTTAGTCTGTTATTATTAGGGCTATCCATTGGTCAGGTTGGATTAGGTTTGGTATTGATCCATCACTTGACTTGATTGGATAAGGTGAATCTTGAATGGGCATGGACATGCCGTCGATCGAATATGTGTGTCAGACGGTGTCTTGGCTTATTGGCTGGGTGGGTTTGGGCTATAAATTTGGTAGCTTTCAAGTCTGCATGAAATTAATTAATTTTTTTTTAGTTATGGTTTCAATTTTTTTAATTAGGAAAATTGAAAAAATAGGAGCGAAATGAATCAATCAAATGAACAATAAAATATAAATCAAATAAAAAAATAAAATTTATTTTGCTTAATTTTTTTTAGTTAGGTTTTTGAGCTTGAAAAATCAAACTTATTACCCAAAAAATCAAATCAATTAATGTATAAATCTTTGGGTTTTATTTGATTTGAACGGTGATAAAACCACATCTCAAAACAGAGGAAACAATAGATGAAAAACAAAGAAATTTACCTAAGACTCAACCTGTGTTGACTATATAGCAAAGTGGCGATGAGGCGAAGGTGGAAGCTAGGGTTTGGACTTAGAGATGGGGCTGACTTTGTGAGTTGTGTTTGTGATCATGAGAAGTAGTACTAAGTGTGAGTTGTGAGTTTTTTTTTTTCTTGTCCGAGAGAGAGAGAGAGAGAGTTTTAAAGTTGTGGGCAACTTTGCCTAGAAATCCAAAAATAAAATGAATCATTCTTAACAACCATGTGCATCATACACTAATAGCATAACGCAGTAATTTCTCTTCTAGAAACTAAAGGATGAGAGAAAACCCTACATTCCTTCCTGCTACTGATCAAAGCTCTTATATCAGCAAAACAAGAAAATGTGAAATTAACAATCAGTATTATAATAAAATTGTAGGATGTTACACAATGAGTGCCCCCGGGTGAGCTCAAATATCAGTAAGCAAAACCACAAGCTAGTTGAGAAGTATCAGTGTAAAAGCATGGAATCAACTATTGAAAAGTACACGATAGGCTGAAAGGCAAAAAACCTAAGAAAAGAAATGACGAAATGAAAGAGAGAGGGCATCAATGAAAATCGATAACCAAGAAACTGAAGGACAGAGAAAACTTTCTTATTTATTACAGTTTTTAGTTTTTATAATGGAGATATTTAAGGTCTGTTTAGTACATGATTTTAAACACATGTTTTCAGTTTTTAAACAATATTACATGTATTTAAAAAAAAACTAAAAACTGTTGTTTAAATACAAACAAGTTCTTAGGGTTCAAAATCCTCATTATTATAGTTGTGGAATTTATTAAAAAAAAATCATTTAAAAAAAAGATTTGATGAATTAGAGGGGCTCAAGGAAGAAGAGTCGGAGTCTAAAAAGGATGAAAGTTTAACCAAGAAAAAAAATACAAGAGGACCAATATACTTATATACAAATTGGAACATAGCCATAAATGTTAGAACATTTATGGCTAAAATAAATGTTTGATTGCACTGGAACCCTAACTTTCCTTAGACATTTGTTAGAACATCAAAATCAAATTTATAATGATGCATCGCCTTATCTAAAATAAAGTACTACACCTCCTTTCTAAAATAATAATAAAATTTTATTTTTATTTTTGGTTAAATTTTATACTTGAACCGTGATATTTGATTCTCTATATGAAGTTAACTTTGATTTGATTAGTGTTAACTCATAAAATTATTTGTTTAATTCATCAAATTAACCTTGGTTTCTTTAGCATTAGAAAAACTTATTCAATTGATATTTAAATAAAAATGTCGCACTTAAACTTGTTTACTTAAGGCCCCAACTATATTGAGCCAAAGCTGATTTGGACCAAATGTTAACCATTAATCTGACCGTCTGATCCTCCCAAATTAAGATCCACATAAGATTGTTTCTAAGAAATAAGATTACAAATAGTATTTAATAAAAATGAGTAGGATCAGAAATCCTTGGAAAATTACCAAAATATGCTGAGAATCTTTTTATTTTGAGAAAGTGGTCGAACAATGTTAGATTGACGTAAACAAGGTGTCATTGGAAAAAATCTTGAGCAAGCTTCAATTTAGGGGGGCTCTGGAATTGAAACTCCAAACGAACAAAATAACTTACGAAAAATTGGAAATTTTTTATCAAAAGTGAAACAATTAATGCTCAATCTCAAACACTTTGTTCATTGTTAATTAAATTGTAGGGAAACAAAACACAATTGTGTTGACTGTTGACACCATATATGATAGCCGATTGGGTTTTCCGAGCTTCAATCGGGCTTCAATATTGAATCAGATTTCTGGACTAGGCAGCTACTGGATTATTTGATTTCTGAGGTCGAAATATGCCCTTAGACCATTTCTTGTGTCCAAGTAAATTAGTTAAACGAATTACCAAATCCAATTAGTGCAAGCCACCTCTGCATGGTCTTAGTCATGAAAAGAAATTGAAAATAAATAAGTTAAAGTTAGGCATTGGCCATTGACTAACTTTTTGCTTTTTAAAAATGAGGAGGTTGCATGAAGATCAAGATGAAAGTGAAAAGCAAAGAGATATCCTTTTGAAAAATGAGGCAAATCAAATGCCCACCCACCAAATAAATGTGGTTTTCTTAGTGATTTGTGTTAAAAAAAAAAAGGGAAAGTATTGCTTTTAGGTTTTCTTTCTTATGCTAGTTATTATATAAAGTTATCCTATATATGCCTAGGCAAACTTTTTTTTATTTTAAGATAGTCGCTTTATGACATTGTGTTTCGCTAAAAAGAACAACTCATAACCGTGTTCCTTTATTTCCTTTTCCCATGAAATTACATAAACAAACAAAAGATTAAGAGAAAGAGAGAGAGTATCTTTCATATTTAATTGCAAAGATGCAAAGGATGGAAATGAGATATTCGAGATTAAGCACGATTGATTAAAGATTTCTTTATCTTTAAAAAAAAGTATACAAAAGTTTTGTCTGTAAATAAAGTAACACAAATACTAATAAATAATATAAATGAAAAGATCTATGAATATGTGAGTCTAGAACACATATATACGCCCGTGCATTGTATGGCGTACTCAATACTTGGTCACATAAAATGCGCGTGTGCCACATGTGATTAAGATAGAAAAATGTTTTATTTTTACCATTGGAATATAATGAGATCCAAAACTTGTGAGTATTTTTTTGATACAAGATAGAATTTTTACTCTAACTTAATCTAAGTGTATATGTGTGTGAAGCTCTCTTTTAGAGACTTGGATCCCAGCCCTTGCTCCTACACTCCACCGCACTAAGGGGGAGCGGTGGTAAAAACTTGTGAGTATTATTTCATAGAAATAACTAATTTTTAAAAGCTAGTTAATTTTTTAAGGATTATGAATTATCTATTTTTAGAAATGTGTCATTTCAAATGAAATGTCATAATGTTTCAATTGAAACTATACATTGTCGAGTATCAAAAAAAGAAAAAAGAAAAAGAAAAAGAAACTGTACATTGTCTATAAATAAAGTACCCGAAAGACACTCAATTTGCATTTTGTTTTCCTTCATCAATTTAGTCAAATTCATAATTTCATAAGAAATTCTTTTAGTGAATAAATTTAGAATTTTTATTTGCGATTGGTAACTTTGTTGTATCGTGGTGGTAAATTTTTAATAACCTTGCAACAAAATCTTTCAAGTATTTTTATCTTCAAAATAGTGTTTTAGACATTGGTAAAGCCAAAAATTCTTGCTTGGGGTCAAATTATAGTTTTAATAAATTGGTCAAGATAAACTTGAAATCATATATATATATATATGTGTGTATATATATATATAGAGAGAGAGAGAGAGAGAGAGAGAGAGAGAGAGAGAGAGAGAGAACTTATCATCTGCCTATACTCTAATGAGATAAAAGTTATCTTGTTTGCTTTTTTTTTTTCTTTGATACACGATAGAATTCTACCATAGTCTAATCTAAGTGTATATGTGTGTGAAGCTCTCTCCTGGATACTTGAACCCCGACCCTTGCCCCCACTCTCCACAAGCACTTATACTTGTGGAGTGACTATCGCACCAAAGGTGTACGGTGGTAGTTATCTTGTTTGTTTTAAATATGTACAAGCGTATCCAAAAATGGAAAATAATTAATGCTTCTCCTTTTATTAAAAAGAAAAATATAATATAATACATGATAAATGTGCACATAAATAAAACAAAAAGTATGATAAACGGAATAGTTAATCGGGGGCGGGGTGGGTTGGGGATCTACTCAAACATTTAAATGCGAAAGCATAAAAACATTTAAAAAATTTATATGTGCTTAAAAAAATTTAAAATTTTGGGTGGCTAATTCGCCAGTGCGTGGTTCCAGAGTCCAGACATACAAATATCATTATTTTTGGATAACTGTTTCCCACTCATTTTATTCCACATACACAAGTGCATGTACACACATATATAAGACTTATTAAGCAAATCGTAATTTAAATGTTTCTAAATTGGTTCACATGCACATGTACTCAAATAAAGACTTGAGAATAGACCTGAAAGTTGGTTCATATAATTCAATAGTTTGGGACAGGTATAAGAATAAAGTAGTTTATTAATATAGTTGCATGTATGACTGTAAACTAAATTTGGATTTAATGTTTGAATAATAGTATGATTTGTTAATTAAGATGTAGAAATTTCATGTGTAGTCGGGGGAGAATCGAGATTTTCTAAGAAAACGATGTCGATTGTAATATATCGATTTTGGAATTAAAACATATTCTTGGTATGTTAGTCTGCTGAACACTAGGAGAAAGCAACATATGCACGAAATTTGTGAAGTATCAGTTTGCCGATATTCTGTAGCCAGTGGTGTTGTGTTGGCATCACTAGAAGTCTGGAATTTGAAGCACATTCGCATCAGTTCAGGCATTTTATTCCTGGGCATCAGATAAGAACCCTAAGCCATATACAAAAATGTTTTGACTTTGATACAGAGCACGTGGAGAACCGTGTAAAAGAGAAATTAAGATGTGGAAAATTAAAGGGAGGGCAGAGAGAGAAGGAAAATATAATGAAGATTATTAACATAATGGAAGTGTTATCACATTGTAGTGAAATTTGTTTTTGTGCTAGGCTGCTAGCCATTATTGTCATTAGATATGAGTATAAAATCAATTGTTTACTGCTTTACTTCCATGATAACCAACTTTTGCTCTTAGCTATTATTAAAGTATTCGCATCAATTCGTGCAAAAATTTATGTATATTTTAGCATAAGAACCTAATTTTTTCTATTTGACGTATTCACTTTTCAAAACACCCATATCAGATTATTTATTTTATACTACATTTTATTAAAATATTAATTTTTCTTGATTTTTTAAATTGTTTATATTTCTTCACACAAAACAATTATCATTCACTTTTTTTTTTTCTTTTCAGTCTCAAGACATAAACAAATAACAAAAAATTAAATACAAATAAATAATGTTAGTGTAAATTTATTCGGTTACTGTGAAAAAATTGTAAATTTACATAACTATATATGGACTGATGTAGGTTTTTTTTAGGCAAAACAATGTAAATTCTACATATTTTTCTATTATATATGGACTGATGTGAATGCTCTTACTGCGCTAAATTTCAGATATCAACGTCTTCATAGTTATTATTATTATTATTATTATTATTATTATTATTATTATTATTATTATTATTTTAAAGTATGATGTCAAGTTTCATAATGATTACTTATTATTATTATTATTCTAAGACACAAATTAATTTTTAGTATAAACAAAATTTGTATTCAAAATTCCTTATTCGACAATATTTTTTTTACCAAGTAGACTAAATGTAACCTACAAATCTTCTTGGTTAGAGTTCATAGGTCTATATGCGGCAATATATTCATTTTTCATCTTTCATTATTGCTTGCAATACTATCATCAATATTCTCCACCAGTGCGAGCACAATATTATGGTCCTAGTCCCAAACTTGGTCCTCATCGTGGAGTTGGCTTAACATGATGAATCGTTTGGCCCCACAATAAACGGACATGTCTATTTTCTCTACTGGTGGTCTCACTGAAAATTGACACTATGTCTAAATTGTAATAATAGCCTTAAAATTAGGGTAATTTTAATTTGTCTTTAAGTTCAAATTTTAGTTTCGTACATACCCTAACATTACATTACTGTTGGAAAAA
Organism: Castanea sativa; assembly: GCF_040712315.1. Classification (NCBI taxonomy): domain Eukaryota; kingdom Viridiplantae; phylum Streptophyta; class Magnoliopsida; order Fagales; family Fagaceae; genus Castanea; species Castanea sativa. The sequence goes on along the minus strand of NC_134019.1, from coordinate 5,235,605 downwards.
ATCCTAGAGATTCTAGTCTTTTGCCCCTATTGGGCAAAATATTTGGTAATATGCCCCTGTTTCCAAACTATATAAGGGCGTGCCCCTGTTTCAATACTCGATTACCTTAAAATCGAGTTACTTAAGGTACTCAATTATTACAAAGCCGAGTTCTATGCAGGTTCTTGCCACGGTGGATCACCACCTTGGCTTTTCCGCATTAAAATATTCCCGCGTTACTCTTTACAACTCGGCAATGTAGAAACCAAGTTACTAGATAAAACTCGATTAACTAGAAATTGAGTTGCTGATGGAATTCAAATTTCCTATTTGCACATGAAGTTTATTTGTGGTGTGCTGAACCCAATGAATGAAAGATCGAGTTTAGTAACCTATACTCGATTCTCTGATAATTGAGTTGTGCTGCTCTTTACTTTATCAGTACATAGATTAGCTTCTCATGTAGCATTACATTAGATTCTCATCAATACCAATCTCCTCATTTTGAGACCAGCTTCTCCTCATTTTCAGAATTTTCTCTCGAAAGTTGGTGTTATCTCTTTATCATCTCAGGTGGAAAACTCATTTTCTTCTTTGAAGTACATAGAGAATTTTATGTGTAGGTAAAAGTAGTTGTAGATATTACAAAAGTTTATCAACCATAATGTATGTTTTTATTAGATAAGAATTTTCATTTGATAGGTTGTATTACTTGTGCTTTGGTATTTTCTTGAATGAGTGTTATGTGAGTACATTAGGGTTATATTAGTTGGTGTAAATTTTATTGACAAAAAATGAAAATCTTTAGATTTGCTAAAACTAATGAATAGTTAATCTTTAGATTTGCAAAAGTTGAATGTACATAATCATTGGTCAAACATTAACAACAACATTTTGTATTGTACACAACGTGTAAACATTAACAACAACGTCTAATGTTGATGGTCAAATTTGAGTGTTAGTAATTCATTTTTAGCATGTAATAGTACACAAATTTATGAATGTCTTTGTCGTGTACCATCATATGTAGCATAACATTATTTACCAACAGTTGATGCACATAGTTAACTTGATCATTCGATGTTATTGTATTCAGTGTCAATGTCTGGTTCTGGCAACCCTTTCATCTATAGGCCTAGCGATGTGTTCATTGCTATAGGTCATTGCTGGGCATTGGAAGATGAGTTCAGCTATCCAATCAATTTGGATTTGCAAAATAGTGCAAGGGTTCACAATACCATGAGACAGGAGGGGGCTTGGTTACTTTGTGAATAGGAAATGTTTTATGATGAGTTGGTTGGTTATAAGTTGCCAGTTCCTCGGTGACTCACATTGCAGATGCTAAGAGACTTGATCGACAAACTTCGTAATTCATTAAACCACATAAGAGAATAAAATAATCGAATGAAAATACGTCTAAATCGATATCAGACCCAAGTCGAGATTCGAGAGTCAGTGGAGTGTAAGTTGTACGAGCACGCACATTACATGCAATCAATTCTTGCTGATCCCATTTATTAGTCAAATGTGGAGATGTTAGATGAAGAGTATTGTGGTGTTATTGGACTTTGTTGGAGTGCTATTTTCCTTAACTATGTTTTTTGGTCCAATTCACGTGGAACTCCCACTCTTGCTACAATCCGGAATAGTATTCCCTCTCATTAGAATCTCTTTCCCTCCTATAGTTATCTAGAAAACGAGGTAGCATCCAATTACGCGTTGACATTAGAAATTGTAACTTCAGATCGATATGTGTCAGATGAAGAGTAATCATATCGTGGTGTAATTGGACTTTGTTGGAGAACTATTTTCCTTAACCATGTTTTTGATGTATGTATGTCATTGTTGTTGTATGAGTACTATGTAAACCTTATTATTGATTGTGAGGAGCATGCACGTTATTTGTAATCTTGATTTTTCCCACAAAACGTATAAACGTTAAATATTCTCACACATGATGTTTTTCAATATGCACCTACGGCATAACACATAAAACTTAAATATTTTTACACGATGCCACCAATATGCATGCATTGCATATCAAACACTAACGCTACTAACATTATTAACTTAACCCTAGACATAACACACACACACACCACATAGGCATTCATAATGACAGGTAATCCGTAGTTGAGGACATTGTTACGTTCTGTCGGAGTGAGTTTCTAGTTGGTTGCGGTAGCTGCATTTACGGCATAACACAAAAAAACTTAAATATTCTTACACAATGCCACCAATATGCATGCATTGCATATCGAACACTAATGCTACTAACATTATTAACTTAACATGTAGACATAATACACACACCATATAGGCATTCATTCAGATAGGTAGTCCTCGTAGTTTAGGACCTTGTTACGTTCCTCCGGAATAAGTTACCTATTAGTTGCGGCGGCCAGCTCTTCCACAAGTTGTAGCATGTGATACCTGCACCTACGGAGTATCATAAGATTGTTCTTTTTTTTATAAAAAAAAATTTAGTCATTGCATGCTCATATTGGTGCATGTTTCGCCGTGGCAGTGTGAGCGAGATACGGTCGACAAGAGGTGCTTTGAGTCGCACGAGATCATCGTGCAGAGCGTTGGACTCGTTCACGCGGAACTCCCACTCCCGCTGCAGTCTGGCATAGTATTCCCTCTTGTCGGAATCTCTCTCCCTCCTATAGTTATCTGGGAAATGAGGTAGCATCCAATTGCGCGTTGACATTGGAAAGTGTGACTTCAGATTGGTATGTGTAGATGTTTTGCAAGGGTAGATGTAAATGAGACTTTATATAGGAGTTTTGCAAGGGCAAGTATTCACGTGGATGTGACTATATGTAAGGGTAAGTATTCATGTGAATAAAGATGATATGACTCGACAGTGTATTGTTCAGTGGCGAGCTATTGAGGAGCACATGCAGAACTGCGAACATGACTTGGTTGAATAGTGGCGTATGTTCGTGCATGTGGTTTGCTGAGGCAGCTGTTTGATATGGCTATAGCTTGTGTTACAGCAGCGGGCTGGTGATGTGTATTGCAAAAGAGGTTGCGTATTTATTCATGTGTAGACTATTTAGCATTCTTGTGCTTCATCTGACATGACTTGACGAGATAGTGCCGAGCTGCGTTAAATGTATTATAAACTTTTCAGGGATGCTCTGCATTTTTGAAAATGGTGCATTGCAAAAGGATGCATATCTGTGTATTGACGTGTGTGTAGGTGATATGACTGGACAGGGTTCAACAGTGTGAAGTTGTTGAGTAGCACATGCAGCACTGTGAACATCAGTGTAGCAATGGTGGACAGCTCACCCCCAAAATATACAATGCTGAAACTTTTGAGGGATCCTTTACATCCTTGAAAATAGTGCATTGCAAAAGGTTGCATATCTGTATATTCACATGAGCATGGATGATATGACTGGACAGAGTTCAACAGTGCCGAGCTGTTGAGCAGCACTACGAACATGACTTGGCTGAACAGTGCCGAGCTGCGTTAGCCTTCTCGAACCTCACTTGCCAAATGCTACTATTATGAGCAGTGAGTGTAGCAACACTGGAGAGTTTATCCCCATATTCCCTTACAAACTTTTCAGGGAGTCTTTGCGGGTTTAAAATTTAGTTACATTTTCTCAACATCAATGTAAAATTACATGAAGAAAACTATGCTTCCGAAGTTTACATCAATGGCTTCTGATCATCACAATTGCAAAATTAGGGAGCTTTGGAGCAATTCTACAAAAAACCAATAACTTTTGTTATGAATGAAACATTTTTTAGGCTAATCAGGCTTTTAGGCTTTTACCCTATTTCTAAGTAAACCAAATATCTTTGTGACAGTGTGTTGTGTGAGCCAGATGGATTTTCAGTGAATGAGTGGTTAGTTTGGTATGGATGACTCCGTGTGTAATGTATCTATATAAAGTAGTACACTAGCAGAACTAAGATACATGGATATAGGTATCTGATACAGTGACTTAAACAACTCATATAAATGAATTATTTGTATTATTGAATCATATGTGTGGTTGGTCTGTGTGGTTTGAATGAGTTTGTATGTCTTGAATCTATTAAATTTTCCTACAAGTAATGTGCAATAAATCTAATTTGGGTGATGAGTGTTATGTGTGTAAAATTTCAAATTACACAGACAGAATATTGGAAGCATTAACATATCTAACTGGAGGCATTTCACTTCCTAAGGTTATTTAGAAGCATTACAAAGCAAAGAACATTGTCCAACTAAAGCACAAGAATCATATGTAGTAACAAAGAACAGCAGGGAAAAAAAATGAGAAAATGATTTAATATAACTTAGTCAAAACTAATGAACAGTTAATCTTTAGATTTGCAAAAGTTGAATGTACATAATCATCATTTGTCAGACATTAACAACAACATTCTGTATTGCACAGAATGTGTAGAGATTAACAACAACGTCTAATGTTCGTAGGTAGAAATTTTTGAAAATCATCACTGCTTGAATCTAAGAAGTCTGAAATATCTCTTTCATCATTTAACATAGTAATTTCATTGGCTTGCTCTTGCACCTTCCCCTTTAGATGCTTCCTAGCTTTTTGGATTGTGTGAAAACAATCTAGTCTCCTTTGCATTTGATTGTTCTCTTGTTCAAGACGAGAAAATATGTTGGCAGGTTCATCTCTAGGTAACTAGGCTGGACGTGCCCTAGGAACTTATAACCCATGCCATTGAAAATACACCTCCAACTCACACTTCTTCTCGTATAGGGTTGACTATGGTGGTTCTACTACGGTGAACTGTATTGTGGTGGTATATGTACTTACTTTTGCAGGTTTTCCAACCATGATGTGCCCGACGCTTCCAAGACTCTCGTACATGTATATTGTCATATTAACAAAATCTCTCTTCTTTCCAACCCATTTCCTCCATAGTGGTCTATGTATGTTTGTAGTTGTTGATCTGCTGGAACTTGTGATGATCCATTTGTTGAAGTAGATCCAAACTTGTTTCGCATTGTACGCTTTGATATTGAGACGTTGCGACTCATAACTTAGTCAATCTATGAAGTTAGTGGGGGTAAAAAGAAGATCATTATTGTGGTGCATTTATAACCTCATTTCATGGTCCAATCATTACAATTTCAGTTATCAGGGTTTGTCATGTCAATACAGGCTGGAAAACACTATATGAACAGGATTTTAAGTGTTCCCAATGTGACATCAAATGTGGGCAGTAGTTGCAACATTAGATGTAAATAAGACATTTGTGCATCCAATTGCACAGCTGTGTACTTACGTGAGTGTGGATGTGTGAAACAGTGCCGAGCTGTTGAGTAGCACGTGCAGAATTGCGAATATGACTTGGTTGAACAGTGGCGTTTGTTGGCACATGTGGTTTGTTAAAGGGGTTTGATATGACTACAGTTGGTGTTACAGCAGCAGGCTGGTGACGTGTGTTCAAAGTTCGAACTTGGTCATCTTGAAACTTCGCTATATTAATTGTGTTTGGTCTCGCACGCTGAAATTTCACTATATTAATTTATTAATTGTGTTTGGTCTTTCACAAAACATTAAACATGATGGTGTATATTATCTTTGGTCTAGTCAAAACGCTCTTCCCATAATTCATGACTACTGGTTAGAAATAATAGCACATGGTCAAGCCATCTTGAACCCAGAAACTGAGCTATCAAACAATCACATCCCATAAATATGTGCATCAAAAGCATGACTTTGCTCTCAGAACCATCACTCTTACAAATTAAGTAGCCCCACAGCCTGATACACTGAAATATCTCTTCAGATCGTAGCCAATTATTTTTGCACTGCAGATTTTGAATATATATTTACTCGACGGTTTGATCAAACATCGTGGTCATATACGTTCGATTGTGGGAGCTAAATCAAAGACTCGCCAGTCTGAAGTGAAGCCCAACTGGAACTGACTTTTAAATCTATTATAACTTTGTTATTGGTGGCTTGAGCTCACTGTTATATCTATATTTAATTGTGTTTGGTCCTTCACAAAACATTAAACATCACGGTGTTTTTTTTATTTATTTATTTTTTATCTTTGGTCATTTTCAAGGATGCTAATCAAAGCGCTGAATTGACTTTTAAATCCTTTATAACTTTGTTATTGGTGGCTTGAGCTCACTGTTATCTATACTATTATTTAAGGGGTTTCCCCTGTTTTGACTCCTTATTTTTTAGTTCAAAAATGCCCCTATACCCCTATATTTAAATAGAGACAAAACTAAAGGACAATCCGGTAAAAATGCAACTCTGACTCTCACTAATACATTGCCCAAAATGCCCTCATCATACCCACCTACAAGTTTTCAACTAACGAGGATAAATATGTAAATTAAAAATTCTACACTTTAAGATCCACAAACTCACTTACACTGCTACTTTCTCACTTTTTATCCTCACTCTTCTTCAAATTGAAGGCATTTAATTTAGCTCTACATCCTCCTTTATTTTTCTTCAGATTGAAGACATTTACTGTTAGAGGCTCCAACAACTTTTTAAGTTATATCTTGTCATGGTGGCTTATTATCGTGGTTGACTTTGAGATTTAAAATAGGAGGGTTTGTGCTTGAACTGGCTGCTTTTTTGAGTTTTTGTTTGTTTGTTTTTTTTTTTTTTGGAATTTACGGTATTTTGTTAAGGGAATTAAGCTAGTTGTATGAGAATTAAGACTGATTGGTTTTGCATTTACGTGTATAGGTATTGGATAAGATTCGATTCAACAAGACTCTCTCTATTTATGCGTGCAGGTACTTATATATTCTTCTTCTCTATTTTGGTCCAATAACTTAATATTTAATGTAATTTTAGATTGCTAACACTTTTTCTGGTTTTTGAGTTATAGATTTATGAACAATTTAGGTGCAATTGCGAGGTTTGGGACCAAGGAATTTATGGAGGCATTGCAGGCTGGAGCAAATGTGTGCATGATTGGTCAATTTGGTGTTGGGTTTTAAGGGAATTAAGCTGCTTGAAGTAGTAATTTACACTACTTTTTTTCTAATGTAATTTACACTACTCTTTTTTAGAGGGTATTATGTAAACAAGTTTTTCCATGTAATTTACGCTATTTTTATAAATGTAATTTATGCCACTTTTTTTTTAGGGGGTATTATTATATATTTGATGTATCATGTTAATAGTTACCCAATTTAAACCTCACATGAAGTGGTTGTTATCTAAGAAATTGTTGTAAACAGATTTCTTTTGTAACATAAATTATATTTATCATTTGCTACAATATATGTGAAATTCAATTTACATTTTATTTTATAATAATTATTACTTTACTACTTCATAAACAATGTTACGTACATTTTCTCAGCTTTAAGGGTAATTGATATCTTTGAAATTTATTCTCTTTTTAACTTTTTTTGGTATAGCCATTGCAGAACTAATCGATAATGCATTTAATGAGGTAGGTTCCTTTTTGTTATCATTTCAATGACTGCAGTTTTTCTTCAAATATGCATATGTTATCAGTGAGGTTACCTTATCCACATTCTAGTTGAAGGAAAAAAAGAAAGAAAGAAAGAAAAGGATCATTCAATATAAAAGTCATCACACATTGTGAATATGGTCATATTATCATAAAATTAAAACCATGTTTGCGGAACTTGAAGTGTACATATAATAATATACAAATACTTGAAAATCACACTAAATAACTTTCATATAATCTACGGAAGCTACAAAAACTACTCTCCCCCCTACACTACAATCCCTACTTCCCCTGTCTGTTATGTATTGCCAAAGGCAATCATCATGAGTTAGAGAGTGAAGGAGGTAGAAAAGTACTCCGATACTCTAAAAAATCCGCTCTCAAAGCAGTAACCTCAGCAATAAGCCCATCTAAAAGCTGTCCATGAGCTGCTTGAGTTGTCATAAAGGTCTCCATCATAGCACTTAGAGAGAGAGAGGAGGAGGAACGGTGGGCTTTGCAACTACGCTGTCAACATGTACCTCATCGTCACCATTGTTAGCAACAGCAGCTGTAGGATCAACAGGACTCTCCTCAGCATGAACATCCCCAGCGGTAGATTGTACTCATGGTCTTTTTGATGAACCAACACTCGGTCCGACATTCTTCTTTTGTGCACTCCGCTATTTGAGAAAGGTGGCTTCTATAGGGGATGTGATGTGGATCAACTCTAGGGAAGGAAAGTTTTGTAACTATAAAAAGTTTAAAACCCTATAGATGAAAACTGGAAAGAATAGGCCATGCTTCTTACACTTGCTCCTATGCGCCTCAGTAAGCGTATGAATGAAAAGGGGAGGAAAACAAATGGAGGCATTAGTGACGAGGGCGTACAAAAAGAAACACCTCTCTATAGGAATAGTATGGACATGGGAGATGGGGAAGATGTTGTGACAAGCTATCCTGAAGAAGATATAATTAAACTCAGTTAACTCACTCGAGTTAATTCTTGGGTCAGATCCCCATGTCATTGCTCTTCCACAAAGAAGAGTCATAACATCAGATATAGGAGGATGCTCTGAGTATGGATAAGTAGGTCTACAAACACAAGGTACATTAAGAGCATTGGATACATCATTCTTAGTTATGACAAAACTTTGACCTCGAATCCAAGTACTCAGATTATCATCAGAACGAATATGGAGATTGGAATATAACTCTCTAATTAGGGCAGCTGAAGGGGGTTATAAATCTTTACACAGAGACAACCAGTTCCTACACTGCAGATTCCTATGGACAGAAAGTGGTAATTCATCTACATTGATTTGCCGTTTTGGCCAAATATTCCTATACTAAATCAAGTTCTCAAACCTTTGCTCGTTCGTAATCGTTTCAAACCTTATTTGATCCAATGCAATTGCAGGCTCAGATGAGGATGCAGACACTCTTTTCACTTTGGTTTTAATGGTTTTAGACTTCTTAGGAGCCATAACTAGGATTTATAGAGACGGAACGAAAGCACAACAGAAATCTAATATTCAGAACTGCGTTAGAGACACATAAACACAATGTACATATGCATGAGAAAAAGAATACATGATGCATGGATACAATTGGGGTATGAATGAATGCATTGAAATGATCAATTTTCTGGAAATATATGAACATTGACCCATGCAGGCAAGTTATTTGAAAAACATGCGAACCCACGTATGGTCATCCTGTAGCGGGTGTAAAACCAGTGACTAACAATCCATCAAACTTTAGACGGTGGTCAATTTTAAGCAATTATACCTAATTCAACAAAACCCCAAGTTCCATGAAGAACAAGATTGGCGAATGAACCAACATGCATACCCAGATGTGAAAAATTTGAATAAAACGATAGAGAACGTGTCACCAACATGCATACACAACAACCCATGAACCAGTTCAAATCAAAACTACTCCTATTCATCAAAATCCCTGAATTCCCAATATGAAGACATGAACCCTAATTTCACTTTTTTCACAACTCATGAGTTCTTTGCAATTAAAGGGTAGAAAACGTGTGGACAACATCCATACAAAAAAACCCATTACATATTTCACGTCAAAACACCCACACTCATGAAAATCCCCAAATTCCATATGAACACATGAACCCTAAATTCAATGGGCTTTTACAAATCAGCTATGTTTATGTAATTAAAGGGTACAGATCATATGAACAACATGCATACGTAAAAACCCATGAACCATTTTAGACCACACCACCCAAAATCATGAAAATCCCCAAACTTGCATGGTTCGAAATTTCATCATTTAGAGGGAGATTAATGCAGGATTTTCAGTTAATTTAAACGATAATCAAGGGTAAAAGAGTCTTACTATAGTTGAGGATCGATGTTTGGAGTCTGGAAAGTCGCTTTTGAGCCTCATGAATTGAGAGCAATCGAGGCTGCTTTAGTGGGGAGTCGAGAGCAGCAATCCAACACCAGAAATGATGGTGTACAGTGCCACAGTTCCAAATATGGAGAATACAAACTACTCGATACTATCAAAATCGAGTATGTTAATACTCGATACCAAAAAAGTCAATACCAATGGACATCTCACTCACAAGCACAGCTTTGGAGGCAACTAATAATAATCAAATTAATATTGAGCTTAATTAAATGGATTAAACAATTGTGAGACCCATACCAAGGAATGATGGTGTGTGCATAGTTATGTGTCAAATGAACATTGAATTGGTGACCATAACAGTCCAAGAGCTTTGCTTTCTTTTCTTTTGGTTTTTTTTTTGTTAAATTTGTTTTTATGAATACAGCCCAAGAGTTAACAATTTTGAGATTATGGATACAAATGAGACAGAAATGGAAAAAGAATTCTTAAATTTTTGCAAGAAGAAGAAAAAAAAGATTATCTAGCATTTTTCTATAAAAGCCACAAGCCTTACAAAAAGAAATCAAATTTAATTTTACCATAGACAGAATTCAAGAACTGCAAAGTCGATTATGTACAAAAAATTTATGAAACCTACAAATTAAATATTTTGTTAATATTAGAAGTCAATTATATTTTTATTGGTCAAGTCTTGGTCGTAAATTAGGTTATTAGCAATTCATTTATTTTCTTCAAATCAAGCACATTTTTGTAAATCAATAGTTGGCTTTCCTAAGTCAACTAGAAATAGGGTCAAGGTAGTTAAAGGTGAAAGGCAACCTTAAGGTGCCAAGGCCTCATATCGCCCGAGGCCTTGAGGTGTGAGGCGACAAGGCCTTTGGTGCAGCCAAGGTCAGCCCATTCCAGAAGACCTAGAATTTACCAAATTGTCTTTATTCTGGGAGAACTTAATTAAAAGCAATCCAATAGGGAAAAAAAAAATAATCAAATAAGAGTCAATTCAACTTTAGATTGACCAAGGAAGGTCCCAAGAAAACTCTTCATCATCTGAAACATCTCAAATTAAAAAGTCTTTAAAGGAAACTGCAATCAAATAAGAGTCAATTCAACTTTAGACTAAGGAAGGTCCCAATAGAACTCTTCATCATTTGAAACATCCCAAATTAAAAAAATCTTTAAAGGAAACTACCAGTTACGTTCCCATCACTAACTCCTAGGTTTTTAATTTTTTATCATTTTTTGTCTTTGTTTCTTTATTGCAATTTTCCATCTGCATCAAATTTTAGTATCCAAGCTCGTTCTACATCATTCACACAAAATAAGAACATCAATTCATATTCCATTCTTTTCCATTAATTAAATTATATATCAATTCCCATTCAAAAGCCTAAAGCTTTATACCCACAAAAATTAATTCTGACACAGAGAAATCAATATCTCCACCAATACCCTTGGGAAATAAGTATAGGAGGCCAAACCACCAGAAAAAAAAAAAAAACAAAGCCTTGGATCCGTCAGAAGAACCCTAGAAGCACCGACACCTGAAAACAGTTGGTTTTTTTAGAGGATTTACTATTTCCATTCCTAAAGCCACCACAAATCTTAATGCTCCCTAACCTAACCCAACCTATTAGGAAAGGATTGGGTGACCCTAAAAGGCCACTAAGTTCCATTTTCAACCCCAAATGTAATGGATGATAATAATAATAATAATAATAATAATAATAATAATAATAATAATAATAATAATAATAATAATAATAATAATTTGATGTACTTAATCAACAAACATAACCCACAAATGACTGCTAATTTGACACAAGACAAAAGCTTGAACGGGCTTTAATACCAAATTTGATGTAGGATTTTTAGGAATTTCAGCACTAAACTAGATTCTTGATGAGATATTGAATGTGTTGATGGCTGTTGGGTATTAAAACAATGAAAAGAACATCAAATAAAGAAAGAAAACACTAGGCAATCACACCTAGGCTTTCCTAAGCAGTCACACTTAGGTAGGAGATAGCAATCGCGCTTGAAAAAAGTTGGAATGTTATTAAAATCTATCAATATTATTGACTACAATAAAGTCATTATATCGGCTATTTCTAAATCCTTTCTTAGAAAGACTAGGAATTCTACTAACAAAGAAAAAAAGTACTTTAAGAATCTCTAAACCAAATAGAAAAAGGATTCAAAACACAAAATAAGATAGATGGGCTTCGGTACAACCAAGGATAGACCATTCAAGGAATTTGAAAATTACCAAATTGCCCTCATTTTAGTAAAACTTAATTAAAACTGATCCAACAGCAAATAAACAAAAACAAACAATAACATAAGACTCAATTCAACTTTAGACTAACTAAGCAAGGTCCCCCAGAGAGCTCTCCATCATCCAAAACATCCCAAATTAATGCTTGAGCATTACAACGAGCTTTTTGTCACAATTTATTAGTCTTTAAAGGGCGCTACCAATTACGTCTTGTCAAGTCCCACAGACCCTATAAGTCTTTTTGGTTTTTTTTTAAAAAAAAAAATTTATTTTTATAAATACAGTTCAAGAATTAACAATTTTGAGATTATGGATAATGAATTATTTCTGTTTCTCTTATTCTTCAAAATAGTTAGAAAACAAAAAATCACGACATAAGTTAATAGAACTAAAACAATACCAAAAGGTTGAAATGAGATACTCCTAAATTTGTATACAGCAGGCTACTCATCAGTGGGAAGCCTGAACAACATTAATCAAAGTACAGTTCAATATTAATATTAAACATTATGCAAACTGCAGTTCATATTAATATTTAAGGGAAATATTAATAATATAACATTATCCAAAGTACAGCTCAATACTAATATTTACAGTGCCTCACCTATGCCTCACCTAAACTATTACTTAACAGAAATCCTGCTTTAAAATAACAGCCTGTTAGAAGTTCTTTCCTGAGATAATTACCAATTCTAGTCTCTTAAGACAATCAATTATGCATCTGTACACAAAATGTAACAGACTTTCAATTGATGTGGTAAGTTTATATGTTCCCATATGATATTACAAGGATAATGTCATGAAACCCAAAAAAAAAAAAAAAACTAAGATGTTGAATAAAAACAATATGGCACAGTTAGAGCCCTAAGCAGAGTAAATGGCAGCAGAGTAAAGGACAACAAAGGTTTTAGGAACCCAAAACAGTAGATATATAGGGCATTTATGAGTACAATTTAGTTCAGTGATAGTGGATGTCCATGATGTGCATTTTATGGTCTATGTGTAGATATATGCGTGCATATCCAATACACACACATTATATCTATTATAATAATAACTTAACAGAGTGGAAGCTTGTAAAAGCTAGTAAGTTTGAAGTTCATTCTTATTATGAAGCTTTGATGGGAAGGGGCAAGTTCTCCATAGAAAAGCATCTAGCAACTCAAGGTTCCTACAGATGTTGCTTTCTTTGCATGGACAGCAGCACTAGACAAAATTTTAATAGTGAATAATTTGTGGAAGCGTGACATGATGATTGTCAATTGGTATTGCATGTGTAAGACTGACGGATATCATGGAACACCTTTTACTTCGTGGTAGCTAGAGATATTTGGTCATTTCTGTGGGGGTTATTTGGATTGTCCTAGGTCATGCAGAAGACAGTGGTGCAAATGCTAATTTGTTGGAGAGGGAGTTTTCAGAGTCGGAAATTCTAAAGCCTGGGATGTGATTCCATTGTGCATCTTGTGGATAGTTTATGGATAGCAAAACTTGCGAACTTTTGATAGATTTGAATAGCCAATCATTATGATCAAACAATCATTGTTACAGTGCTTGTATAATTAGATGATTGTGCTAGAAAATATTCCCTCACATTTGGTTTTAGATTTTGTAGATAGTCCGAATTTGAAATTGTAAGATCTACAATGTAGTATGTAATTTTCCTTATTGTCTGTCAAATAAAATCATTTTATTTATGTATTCTATTTATGAAAATAAGAATACATAAATATATAAAAGTATTAATTGTCTCTATTGAAATAAACCAATAGCTTCTCAATTCAATATCATTCAGCATTCAATTAAAAAGCAATTTTCCCTAATTCAGAATCCTAACATAACTTATGACATAATTTTTTGAAATTATAGAGTTTGATTTGATACACTTTCAAACTATGTGAATTAAAAAGCAATTGTCCCTAACAATGAACACTGCTGTCATGCCAATTATATTTTACATGAATTTGTGCCGTAGATGTGCATTAAAACCCAGTTCAAAACCAAACCCAACAAAGCTAAACAACAACAATAATAATGAATAGAGAAAAATCTAACAGAGAAAAACTTAAGAAGCCACACTCAAATCAGAGTATATGCACAAGCAACACTTAACTCAGATTAAATGCAAAGGGGAAACATAAAATTGAACTTAGCATTTAGAAATTACCTTAATGTGTTTCTAATCCTTTAACTTTGAAGATGGATTGGGTTGAGCTTCGGCTATGGTGAGAGTGAAAAGGTGTGGGGTTCGGTGTGGGTTTGGATTGAGCTTTGGAAATGGTCTATTGTACGGTTTGGTTTGGGTATGGGTAGAAATAAGAGAACTTGAAGATGCGTTGAACTTGGGAAGGGTCTACTGAACGGACTGAGGGTGGCTACTGATTAGACTAAGGAAGGGAGAGAAACTGTTGAGGAAGGGAGACAAACTGTTTTGGAGACGTTACATTCAAAATTCCTTTTTATTCTGCATATAACTCGGTTTCTACATTGTCGAGTTGTAAACAGTAACGCCGAAATTTTTTAATGCGAAAAAGCCAAGGTGGCAATTTAGCGTACCTGCATAGAACTCGGCTTTGTAATAATCGAGTACCTTAAGTAACTCGATTTTAAGGTAATCGAGTATCGAAACAGGGGCACGCCCTTATATAGTTTGGAAATAGGGGCATATTGCCAAATATTTTGCCCAATAGGGGCAAAAGGCTAGAATCTCCAAAAATCCCTTGTATCCATTCGTTAATGAGTTGCCCCTTATATGCCAACTAATCTGAAAATGACGTAATTTTATGACATTTTGTTCACATCAATTAAAAAAAATTCAACACTTTATTTGATTTTTTGTTCTTTTTTATTTGTGGATTTTTATTTGTATTTTTTTTTTCTTACCTTCAATTTTTCATCATCCCTTGTATCCATTCGTTAATGAGTTGCCCCTTATATGTCAACTAATCTCAAAATGACGTAATTTTATGACATTTTGTTCAAATCAATTACAAAAAATTCAACACTTTATTTGATTTATTTGTTCTTTTTTATTTGTGGATTTGTATTTGTATTTTTTTTCTTACCTTCAATTTTTCATCATATATATATACACACACACACACACACACACACACACACACACACTACAAAAACTGGACTATTGTGGCGCACGAAAACCGTTGCAAAAGCTCAAAAAACTGCTACTAAAGGTCCATTTGGCCTATTGCTGTGGGGGCTATTGCGGTGGTAACAAAAAATGCCGCAATAGATTGGCCATTTAGCAGCGCTTTTGGCCTATTGCGGCGGGCAGAAAAATGCTGCCATATAAGGTTGCTATTCAGGTCAAGTGACCTTTTAGCAGCGGGCATTAAGCGCCGCTATAGGGTTTATTAAACAACAAACTCTATGCACCTTTTAGCGGCGGTTACGCCCGCCGCTATATGTGTGAGGCTTTAGTGGCAAGCCAAAAACGCCGCTAGGTTACTTTTTTTTTCCCCTCCTGGGTTCTAAAACCACATATCTATTACAAATAACCTATAGCAATTTTAGCTCCACTAAGACAATACCACAAATGTAACTAGATAACACCATAAATGTCTCCAAACTAACATTATATTAACATAGAAATATATTATCAAATACATAACACTGTTTATAACCATCATCAAAGTTCCAAAGTATTTAAACAATTGATCAAGTCCCACCAATATGAAATTAAGATTAAGTAAACAAATGGCAAAATTTGCAAACGAAATGGATTTATGGTAGCAAGGTAGCAAGATCACATAAATTAAAAGCCCTACACCCTACACCTTGATAACATACTTCCTCATGGGGAAATACATCTCCTTCTTATTCTCTCGTTCAATCTTCAATGATGCCTATGCAAACAAAAAGAAAATAAATTAAAACAAATCAGGCAATAGCCAAGCCAAACACCCCCAAGCACAACTATAAACATGCTAATAGGATAAGACTATACAAGTGCACAACGTAAAATGTAAACCCTTCTTATTTTCTCAACAAGCTATGAACGACTAAAAGGTGAAAAAACCTATACAACATTAGTCCTACAATAATTCACCCAAAATGTTCCAAAACTTTATAGTAGTTCCAATTTAACATTTTTCAATTACCCCATATTTAATAACATAAACAAACACACAAAGAACTTAAAAAACTATCACAATAGATGAACCAAAATTGGAAATAGCATACCCAATAAAGTAAAAAGTAACAAGCATAAAAAAATGCATATATGAATCAAACTCGTAGATAGACATACCTGGCGCTTGGTAAGCCTTCTCCTAATGGCCCTAGTCTTCTTGGTAAGCCAATCATGTAATAGTTGACATGCACCAACAATACAAACAATTAGTCCAATCTTAACACAACCAATTCTCAAATAATTGTATTAGAACATAATGAATTCTTTAAGAAATTTCACACAAACATTGAGATATAATTTTAGGAGAAGAAACTAACCAGAGAGAGGTTTTGAAACTCTAAGTATTAAGGAAAAATATAATGAGTGATAACAAAAGTATTAACTACACTCATCATCACTAGACTCATCATATATATATGATCTAACTAATTTGGATAGAATTGTAGTGCTACTTAACTGAGGGCTCTTGCAAAAGTCATATCAGCTAATAGCTAGCATCAAATCTATTTTCAGCATTGCACAAAACTTTTGATTTCAAATGGCTAACTAAAGAAATTAAGTGCACTTGGTAAATAAATATCAAATGGCTAACTAAAGACATTAGCATAGCGAAAAAGAATTGCCCAAGATAATAACTTTTTTCTCCTTAACCTTAGATACACAACAGTAATACAACTCATTGTGAAAGCAAGGTGACCACACCTTGCTATAATGTTCTCCTGGATGATAGGTGCTATCCAAGTATTGGCTAGATGATGATCTTACACTGCCGGTGAGGGTACTATCAGAAACATCTAATTTTTTGTCTTTGTCATCGTAGTCAACAATCATGCATGAATTTGCTTCTTTCCATTGCACATCCCTTTGAAAATAAAATAAATAAATAAAGAAGTAAGAGCATTTCAAGACAGCACAAAGATTCTCATTGGAATACAAACCTTATCCTTGTTCTTGGTGTTAGGCACTGAATTTTAACATGCAGTTCAATGAGGAGATCAAAAGGCTTGCATTAGAAATTGAGATTAAAGACAAGAACTTAGTGTCTCAAAATCAAAGAATCAGCAGTTGACTGATGCAATTATAAATATGGTTGAGTGCACAAATTATATATATTTTTGCTATTTTACAAAAGAAAGAAAGAAAGAAAACTAAATGTGGTATTGTGGATACAATTTTTAATTGAAGCTATTTACTTGTAAGATTGCCCCATGGTTGCATTTTTTAAGTGGCAATGAAACTGGAATAGAGGATCCTAAATTCATGTAGCTGATCAAATTTATTGTAACCTCTCCAAGGGTACCAAACCTAGCTGATCCCTACAAATGATAATGTCATTGAAGTTTAGTTAGTTGCTTAATCTACACAAAATCAGTTTGATAACAAGAAACAAGCATTCTTACTAAGTGACAGACATCTTACCCATCCTTGTGGCTCCTACAATTGCATAGTTACAATAGAAATATTAAGAAAATTTGTACACAATTTGCTCAAAGCCCAATGATAGCACCACTAACTTTAACTTCGATGGACCATTAGAGTTCTAATAACAAATTGCACATCCCAATATATAATGACATGCATTTACAAAACCACAAAGAATTTTTAAGATGCAAAAAAAAAAAAAAAAAAAAACTAAGCATGTACATATAACCTAAGTGAAAAATCTTAGATTTTTTTTTACCACAACATTCTAATCAACGGATTAATTGTTGCCTATGCCTACAGTTAACAATTTATCAAATATCAATACCCCAATAATTATAACCATAATCCAAAACAACATAAGGTAATTAAAGAACACAAGGGTTTTGGTGCCAAGGTGAAAAACTTTTGAAAGAATCTTTAAAAGAAAAATTTACTATAGAAGAAACAGTTACAATCAATTTATCCTCACAAAACCTTTGTAGACTAGACTAGACTTGTAAAGTGATGAAACCTAAGCAAAAATACAAAGAAAGAAAGTGACGAAGACTAAGGTAGTAGACAAAGAACAACTAAATGACGAAAACTAAACTTAAAACATGAAGAAGGAAGCTACGAGAAAGTGAAATAAGAGAATAAGGACGAACTATAACTACAAGACGAACACACTGACTGGATAATGGGAGTGTAAGAAGATCATGTAAGCTTATTAATGACATATATTGCTAAAATACTATAGAAGATAACAGCAAAATATGGAATAGAGCATAGAACAAGATACAACAAACTGAGATATATTATTATATTGAACAAGTTTTTTACAGGACTGGAAGACATAAACTGAGAAATATTACACAAACTGGCTAACTCTCTAATTTTACAACTCTCAAATTTTTCTACTCTTTCTGATCTCTATCTGCTGAACTAAGGAAACAAAAGGCCTATTTATAGGCAAATATTTTACAACAAAACAAAATATTTTACAGTCAAGAAATGTGAATGCTGATTATCTTCTTTACAGTTGTCCAAAACTTGTGAGGGTTCAGTGCCAGTTGTTTTCTGAGTGTGCAGGAAATATTCTCTTCAGGATTTATTATTGACAATGGGCATAATGGAACTGAGGAAAGGACTAAGCTGCATAGTTGGTGTCTTGAGGAAGGTGTGACGGCAAAGGAGAAAGGAAAGCCAAGACAAAAGTGGGTCCCACAAATTTTTTTTTTTGTTTTTTTTTTGTATATATCTTTTGTACATATCTATCTTTAATCATCTCTTCCTTGAAACCATTCTTCATCAATATCTGCATTTGGATCATGATTATGGTAATAAGGATCATCGAAGTCAAAAGGATTAAGCATTTCCCAATGGTGTTCATATGGCCATTGCTGTTTGCAAACATCTGGTCGGCTGGTACAATGTCTAGGAGGATTCCCTGATTGAGGGATGCTGCCATTGTGAGTGAATAGTGACAAGATATCCAAGATACGTCCATGTGTCTGTGAAGAGTACCATCAGCATTTGTTACCCAATGTACATCTAGAGGGTGGAAAATTCCTTCTGCTTGAACATTATTTTTGGAGTTTAGCTTAGCTACTAGACATGCTGAAGTAATTTTGTGACCAAAACAGGGGTGATCTGTTTTGTGATACTTGAACCATTGACCATCATGAGCATAATATTTCAAAATTTCATGCTAGAATTTGTGA
The DNA here is from genome assembly GCF_040712315.1 of Castanea sativa. NCBI lineage: Eukaryota > Viridiplantae > Streptophyta > Magnoliopsida > Fagales > Fagaceae > Castanea > Castanea sativa. Next base: position 5,216,269 of record NC_134019.1, on the reverse strand, counting down.
AAATATTTATTATGAGGAAAAGTGTATGAGTAGAATTGTGGTTCAAAATGAATGCACAAGTAGTACTCATTGAGTAAGTACCACATGTAAAGGTAATGTGCAACATTCCAATTTGATATCCAAAATGCAAATGGAGTTTTCTATGGTTGCTCAATATCTTGGAAAAGGGCAAGGAAATAGCTCTGGTTTTGTTTGAGGTAATCATGGAGGACTCAAATGATTCTTTTGGATCTGGCTTGGAGGGTCAGGGTCTTTATTTGGTCTTTTATATCTGGGGGAAGGGTTTCTATCATGTTCATGATATTATTGGAGGATGAAGTAGAAGGGTCTGAGGATGAGGATGGATCTGTGATTGGGTATACACATAAGGGTGGAGGAATTATTGTGGTATGAAGGACTGGAGGCTTTCTAGAAAGGTAATCAGTGATAAGGATCTTTACCTTTGATGTGTTTAACTTGGAAGGACCATTGTGAAAACTAATTTGACCATCTGAGTAACTGGGGATGGGGGAGCATTTTTCTTTTGAACTGGAGCATTTTTGGAAAAGAAGGCATATCCATTTCTACAAGAAAATTGTGACTAGGGAGGTGAAACTGGAACTTTTCAATGCCATGTTTGACTGCTAGGATTTCTTTGAAAGTAGAATGATAATGATGTTCTGAAGGCTTGAATGCACCACTTTTGTATCCACAAATGTTTCTTTTACCATCAATTTCTTCAAAGAGAGCTGCTGCCCAATACTCATCACTTGCATCAAATCTATTTTGGCCTTATCAACCTCAATACCACTTTCTGATATGACATGGCCAAGAAAAATTCCCTTTCTCACCATAAAATGACATTTCTCCCAATGAAGAACAAGATTCTTCTCCTTACACCGTACTAACACTAAGGATAGGTGGTGCAAACATTCTTCAAAAGTGGACCCAAATACTGAAAAGTCATCCATAAATACCTCCAAAAATCGTCCCACCATATCAGAAAAAATACTAATCATGCACCTCTGAAATGTACCAGGAGCATTACATAAACCAAATGGCATGCGACGGTAGGCAAATGTCCCAAAAGGGCAGGTGAAGGTAGTCTTTTCTTGATCTTCTGGTGCAATGGGAATTTGATTATATCCATAATATCCATCAAGAAAACAATAATAAGCATGACCAGCTAACCTTTCCAACATTTGGTCTATAAAAGGAAGAGGAAAATGATCTTTTCTTGTCATGGCATTCAACTTACAATAATCAATGCATACTCTCCATCCCGCTTGCACACGAGTTGGGACTAACTGATCATCCTCATTCTTGACAACTGTTATGCCAGATTTCTTTGGTACAACTTGAACTGGACTCACCCAATTACTATCAGAAATTGGGTAAATAATACCCACATCCAAAAGCTTCAAAACTTCAGCTCTCACTACCTCTTGCATAATAGGGTTTAGACGTCTCTGTGGTTCATATGAAGTTTTGGCATTCTCTTCCAAGTGAATTCTATGCATAACCACAGATGGGCTAATACCTTTGATATCAGCAATTGACCAACCTATAGCTTCCTTATGCTCTTGAAGTACACTTATCAATTGGCGTTCCCTAAGGTCATCCAAATCTGAAGCTATAATGACAGGTAAGGTCTCAGAAGAACCTAAAAAGGCATACTTAAGTGTGTCAGGTAATGGTTTCAACTCCAACTTTGGTGGTTCCACAGCTAATGGGAGTAGGGATGAAGAAAGTGGAAGAGGGATCACTTTTAGTTGCCAGCTATCAGTACTTAAGAGAGGAACAGAATCTAACAATGCATTGACCTCTTCAATTGAGTGTTCAATATCAAAATTGCAACCAAAAAGATTTAAGCAAGCCTCTAGAGGATCCCCATAACTCGATTGTAGGAAGGTATCATGGACTAGACTCTCAATCATGTGAACCTCACAGATATCCTCATTGTCTAGCACTTGTTTATTTATGTGGAAGATATTAAGCTCAACGGTCATATTCCCAAAAGAAATCTTCATTACACCACTCCGAAAATTGATCAAAGCATTGGATGTGGCTAAGAAAGGGAAACCCAAAATGACATGGATTTGTGTACTGGCATTTAGAGCAGGCTCAGTGTCTAACACAACAAAATCAACAAGAAAATAGAATGCATCCACCTTAATCAGCACATCCTCAACAATACCTCTAGGGATTTTCACAGACCTATCAGCTAATTAAAGTGTCATGGTTGTTGGTTTTAACTCCCCCAAACCTAGCTGTAAATAAACTGAATATGGCATTAAGTTCACACTTGCCCCCAAATCTAGCAAAGCTCGCTCAATGAGGCGATCCCCAATCTTGCATGAAATTGTAGGAGATCCTGGGTCCTTACATTTCACTGGATATTTATTCTGAATAATTGAACTAACTTGCTCTGTCAAAAATGCCTTTTTCGGGACATTTGTCTTTCTCTTCATTGTCACAAGATCTTTTAGAAACTTGGCATAAGCAGGAACTTGCTAAATTGCATCAAGAAATGGAATGTTTATTTGCACTTGCTTAAAAACCTCTAAAATGTCTCCAAATTGTGCACTTTTCTGAGGACTGATTAACTTTTGAGGAAATGGAGCTTTAGGAACAAACCTCTTATCAAGGGGAGAACTAAGATCCTGAATTGGAATGGAGGGTGGGTTGTCCTTCTTTTCTCCATGATCATCATGTGAACTATGATTACCTTTTTCCTTTAACACAATATTTTCATCATCCTCCACTTCTGGCATTTTCACTTGATTATCAACTTGCTTACTAGACCTAAGGGTAGTAATAGACTGAACATGTTCTTGTCCATGAGTAGAACTAGAAGAACCATTGATGGCATACTGTCCTTCTGGGTTAGGTATAGGTTGACTAGGAAACTTTCCTTTTTCCCTCTCTCCAACTTGAGTTGCTAACTGGCCAACTTGATTTTCCAACTTTGAAATAGCTTGAGTATTCAAATGGGTGGAACTTTTCATTTCTTGAATGGCTTGACTAGTTGATTGCATGAAAGTTTTGATAGACTCCTCCAAAGATGATTGTTGTCTTGGTGGTGCTACAAACTGAGGTGTTGATTGAGGAATGGGAGGATATGCTTGTGTAGGTGGACGAAATTGACTTTGTTGATGCACTTGTTGTCCACCTACATTTGTGGGAGGCTGATTTTGCCTCCATGAGAAATTAGGACGGTTCCTCCAATTTGGATTGTATGTCTCTGAAAATGGACTAGCAAATGGTTTTCCATAATTATTCAGTGAATTTGCTTGCTCAGTATAAAAATCAGGGTACCCAACTGCAGAGGGACACATTTGTGTTGTATGCATAGGACTTGCACAAATAGAGCATGTTTCACTTTGAACTTGATTGACAGAATTCATCCCTCTACCTAAAGCTAAAGCCTCAACCTTACGAGTGAGATTGTCCAACCTAGCTTTTATGTCTAAATCTTCACTAACTTCATACAATCCTCCTTTCTTAATTCCAAGGGCAGATCTCTCTTTACGGTTGGAAAAATCCCATTGTTGTGAACTTTCAGAAAAATTCTCAAGAAATTTGTATGCCTCATCATCTACAAGACTAAAAAATCCACCACCATTCATGGACTCAATCATGTTACGATTTTCTTGAGTCAAACCATTATAAAAATATTGTACTAGTCTCCATGTTTCAAAACCATGATGGGGACACTTTAAGATCAAGTCCTTAAATCTCTCCCAACTCTCATAAAATTTCTCTTGTTCATCTTGATAAAAATCTGCAATTTCTCTCCTCAAAGCATTAGTCTTGGCCATTGGGAAAAATTTAGAAAGGAATTTTGTGACCAATAGTTCCCATGAAGTGATAGATCCAGGTGACAAAGAATTAAGCCATGCTTTTGCCTTATCCTTCAAGGAAAAAGGGAATAAACGCAAGCGAACAGAGTCATCAGTGAAATTCTGGAACTTACAAGTAGCACAAATCTCAAGAAAATCCTTCACATGCATATAAGGATCTTCTCTATCCAATCCATGAAAAGTAGGCAGAAGATGGATTATCTGTGGCTTTAACTCAAAATGTGTAGCAGTGGTTGCAGGCAATACTATGCAAGATGGAGGGTTGGTGGTTATGGGTGAGAACAACTCCCTAAGAGTTTTTGAATCATCTCCTGTTTCTCCCATTGTGGATGAATAATCAAAACTAACAAGACGATTATCTTTATCACGTATCCAAGTTCTCATACACCATGCACAAAGAAATAATTTTTTTTTTTTAAATAAAATAAAATTTAACTACAACTAGTAGAAGAAAAAATTCAATTAAGACTTAATTTATTTTCCTAACCAAGTCCCCGGCAACGGCGCCAAAAACTTGTTGTGAAATTTTAAAATACTCGCAAGTGTACGAACCGTACCGAAGTATAGTTTGACAAGAACGAGGTCGAACCCACAGGGACTTGAATGAACGTAGGAAAATTAATCAAATCTTAACAAAATTAATCCTAATCTAGTTTAATAAAAATTGGTTGTTTTGAAATTAAATAAACTAAGTAAATAGTTAAACTAAGCAAAAGATATAAAGCAATAAAAAGATGCAAGCAATCAAGGGAAAGGAATTAAGGTTTTGGAATCCGCCTTGTAAATCATATCAGCATATATTTATGATCATTAATTTTTCCCAACTCACTACATGATAATCTAGAAATCAATCTTGCTATCATGGAAAATATTCTCATTAAAATCCTTATTTTAAAAATCAAAAGCATGTTCTTCTTCGCTTCTTAAGTATAAAATCAAATCATCAATTGTATCTATAGCCAAACAAATCACAAGATATATCCAATTCTAAAAATCAGATCATAAATTGTATCCATTGACAGATAAATCACAAGCAATATCCAATTTTATAATCAAGAATTAATAAACCAAGCATTCAATTAATTAAGACAAATCCTAAATCATAAGAAAAGCATGATTGAACTCATATCTAGAATCTCATCTCAGTCAATTGATATGAAGCAAGAACAATTTAAATCATTAAAGAACAACTATTGTGGAAAAAATCAAATCACATAAATATTATTGATAATCCTTAACAAGGTTTCATCCTCAACCCTAATTATAAATTTAGCTACTCATAGTAATTAAAATAAAACACAAGAATAAAATACTAAACATTAAACTAGACAAATAAAATAAAACTAACTGTCATGGAAGAAAACCAAAGAAGTAGCCGCAGTCTCTATGTTCAGCCCTTAGTCCTAGCACTGGCCTCCTTTGAATTTTGCCCTAAAGAGCCTTAAAATAGGTCAAGGAAGCCTATTACAAGTTGAATTCCCGTTTGGAGAAAATTTCAGATTTTTTGGCTTCACTTAACCGACAATTTTGGCCCATTTAATGTCAGAATTAGGACTTCTGGTAAACTACAAAGTTGTAGCCCTTTAAGTTGACTTTCCAGCCCAACTTGAATCATCTCGATTGGACATCTGAGCTGAAAGTTATGCCAAAAATACTAACTGATGTGCAGTCTAGAATCCTAATACGAATTGAACTTGGATTTGATGCAAATTTCCTTTGATTCCCTACTCCAATTGGACTTAAATTTAATTGGGTTGGTCTTCTTTAACTTCATCATAGCCCTTGTAAAAGTAAAGTCCTTTAGCTTTCTTCTTTGCACAAATCCACTTATTTAATTCCATTCTCCTACAAAAGATAAATTCACACAATAAGATTTAATTAAGCACAAAAATGATTATTCACCATTATTCCAAAACCAACTATAAAATGCATGAATTACCTCAAAATAAGTATGATAATGCTTTCTAACAATGATATAAATATGTAAAATTAAGCTATTATCAATGCATATCAGTATTTTAGCAATATATGCCATTAATAAGCTTCCATGATCTTCTTACACTTCCATTATTCAGTCAGTGTGTTTGTCTTGTAGTTATAGTTCGTCCTTATTCTCTTTCACCAATTTCACTTTCCCGTAGCTTCCTTCTTCATGTTTTAAGTTTAGTTTTCGTCATTTAGTTGTTCTTTGTCTACTACCTTAGTCTTCGTCACTTTGTTTCTTTGTATTTTTGCTTAGGAAAATATTCTCTTCAGGATTTATTACTGACAATGGGCATAATGGAACTGAGGAAAGGACTAAGCTGCATAGTAGAAAGCAACCCGTTTGCCTCCTACCATTGTGACTCCACAACTTTAGAATCCAAACTTTCTACTCTTCTCTGGCATCAAATTAGCAAGAAAACAAATCATAAACTCAAAACCCGAATCTCATTAAAGTTAAACATCACAATGGACCAATGCATGAATTTCCCAAATTATTGATATAATGAAACCTTATAATTCAAACATAAAGGTTTACAAACAAACAGAAATCCTGAACTTAAGCTACACCCACCAAAAAGCAAGCTCTTTTTTAAGTTTTAACCATAACAACAATAAGTAGATACAGAAAAAAAAAAAAAAAAAAAAAAACAGAAATTGAAGAAAGAACGAAGCTTACACGTACATCAAGAGCCTTTTTTATGTTTGAATTATATGCTAAAGTTAAACAATGAAAACCTAGTAATAAGAACATAATTTTCTACTCTCAATTTACATTTTTCTCTGTAACCAAACAAAACCCAATACAAGCAAACATAAAATCGAAACAAAGAAGCTGCATATTATGTATATATATAAATATAGAAACTATACATCAATGAAGAAAAACGAGAAAACAAAAATTAAAACTTTTGGGTTTAAAATTTCAAAGGATATCAGAACTTACAATAATTACATGGCTAACAAAATCCTTGAAAATCAGCATCCTCTACCAAACACCCCAGAAATTTTTTTCCTCTTCCTCCAAGCTCACAACAAAAGAACCCGTCATTGCGGCATTTGATCGAACAAGTGCCAAGAGTTAACACACCTCATGTGGAACACGTGAGCACAAGCAGAGAGCTTTCTACACCACTGGGTGTCTTTGAAAGCGTCAAGGCAGACAATGCAATCATCGTCTCCTTCAATAGTGACGTCACTGTTGTTGTTGCGGTGGTGGGGTTGGGTGCGTTTTAATCTGAAGTGGGGAAGGGCGTTGAGAACTGTAGGGGAAAGGCCAGAGGAAGGCGCGGTAGTGGCAAGGGAGAGAGAAGAGCCGCTGTGGTGGTGGTGGCGGTGGCGGTGGTGGGAGAGAGAGAGGTGGAGGATGAGGTGGACGTTGTCCTTGCTGAATTCTCTGCGTGGATCGAACACTAAGCCTATGGCCTCCATCTCTCCCTTCTTTTTCTCTTTTGATATCACAAACAAATTTTATTAATTTTGACGAGATGAGGATTTGAAGGAAAGAGAGAAGAAGAAGAGCGACGACTTAGAGAGAGGGAAACAAATTTTGGGGGAAAAAAACCTAAGTAAAAAGTCAAATTTTGGCTTTTGGAGGAAAAAAAAGCTTAGTGAAACAGTTAGGAGGGAAAAGAAATTTGGAAAATTTGGGGTGGGAAAAATAAAAGAAGACAGATTTATTTCGATGGAAAAATATAATTAAAAGAAGACAATTTTAATTAATTACCATTTTTTACTAGTAATTATCATTTTGTCATGTATTTTGTAATTGTACATGAATCAAATACATCTATATATCTTAGTGAGTTAATGAGTGCAAAATATCAAGAATCTAATATTAATGATCTATGAAATAAAATTTAAAAAAAAAATCACATATACTCAATAAAAATCACCACACAACTTTCTCAAATGAAAAAAAAATACCACAAAAAAATTATCACACGTTCTATCTTTTTTAAAATTAAAAAAAAAAAATTGAATAGTCAGATTGAGAGAACAATTAAATGGTCAGATTGAGAGAACATAACCATACAAGTACACAACACATGTCCATCACACACCATACTTAGATTTGAAATCTAACCGTTGGATTTGAAGAGTATAATGAAAGGTTAATTCTAGTAAATTATGACCACAATCAAACGATTGGATTTAGAGAAATGCGTGGTTAAAGTTTAGTTAAAATTGGTCAAATCCGATCAAACTTAATAGATGGTTCTGATACCACTGGACTTGGTGAAATTCATATTCAAAGCTTGATCATTTGGATTGAGGAGTATGGTGACATATTGATGTTGGTGAAATTTGAGATCAATTAGATGGTCAGATTGAGAGAACATAGTCATATAGGTGCACAACACATGTTCATCACGTGCCATACTTAGATTTGAAATCTAACTGTTGGATTTGAAGAATGTAATGAAAGGTTAATTCTGGTAAATTATGGTCATCATCAACGGTTGGATTTAGAGAAAGGCGTGGTCAATATCTTATTATTAAATGTTACACCAACCAATAACTTATTATTGAATTCATATTTTGAAAATCCAACCGTTGGATTACATTTTCTATATGTTCTTAACATGCATTCCAATTTTCATGTCAGTCGGGTTTAATTTACCATTTGATCTTTAAACTCATCTTTTTATTTTAAACTACAAAAACTTGAATTTAAACAATTGACTGATGACATGACTATTAATCTTTGATCACCTTGAAATTTTGTAATCATAACAAATATATGAAGATAATGTAATCTAACGGTAGATTTGTTAAAATTCACATTGAATTAAGAAATATTGGATTGAGTTCAAATTACACCTAATATAACTCTAAAAAATGTTACACCAACCAATAACTTATTATTGAATTTACATTTTGAAAATCCAACCATTGGATTACATGTTCTATATGTTCTTAATATGCATGCCAATTTTAATGCCAATCAGGTGTAATTTACTATTTGATTTTTAAACTCATCTTTTATGCATTATTTTAAACTATATAAACTTGAATTTAGACAATTGATTGATGATATACCTATTAATCTTTGATCACCTTGAAACATTGTAACCATGAAACATATATGAAGATAATGTAATCTAACGGTAGATTTATCAAAATTCACATCGAATTAAGAAATATAGGGTTGGGTTCAAGTTACACCTAATGTAACTCTAAAAAATGTTACATCACCCAATAACTTATTATTGAATTCATATTTTGAAAATCCAACCATTGGATTACATTTTCTATATGTTCTTAACATGCATTCCAATTGGATATAATTTACAATTTGATCTTTAAACTCATCTTTTATGCGTTATTTTAAACTACAAAAACTTGAATATAAACAATTGATTGATGACATGGCTATTAATATTTGATTACCTTACAATTTTGTAATCATTACAAATATATTAAGATAATGTGATCTAATGGTAGATTTTTCAAAATTCACATTGAATTAATAAATATAGGGTTGGGTTCAAGTTACACCTGATGTAACTCTAAAAAATGTTACACCAACCAATAACTTATTATTGAATTCATATTTTGAAAATTCAACCGTTGGATTGCATATTCTATATTTTCTTAACATGCATGCCAATTTTCATGCCAATCGGGTGTAGTTTACATTTGATCTTTAAACTCATTTTTTATGCATTATTTTAAACTACATAAACTTGAATTTAGACAATTGATTGATGATATGCCTATTAATCTTTGGTCACCTTGAAATTTTGTAAGCATGAAAAATATATGAAAATAATGTAATCTAATGGTAGATTTATCAAAATTCACATCGAATTAAGAAATATAGGGCTGGGTTCAAGTTACACCTGATGTAACTCTAAAAAATGTTACACCAACCAATAACTTATTATTGAATTTATATTTTGAAAATCCAACCGTTGGATTACATGTTCTATATGTTCTTAACATGCATGTCAATTTTCATGTCAATCAGGTGTAATTTACCATTTGATCTTTAAGTGGGAAGGCAAAAAAAATAGAAGGAAATTTTAGGGCTGGGAAATTTAAAGGTCTATTGCGGTGGTCCAACCCACCGCTATAACTAAGAAAAAGTGCCACAAAAAGGAGTACATATTGCGGCAGTCATCTCAACGCTGCTATAACTTACATATTGCGGCGGTTTTCTATACCGCCGCTATTGCATCGGCACAAAATGATGTATTTATTGCAGTGGGTTTCAAGAGCGCCACTATATCTATGTTGCCACCGCTAAAACATATATATGGTGGCGGTGTTATATCCCACCGCTATAGGATGCCACAAAAGTCTATACCTATAGCGGCGGTCTCAAAATACGCCGCAATAAACCCTATGTACAGCAGCGTTCACAAAAAACGCCGCAATTGGCGACATATAGAGGTGGTTTTTACACTCGCCACAAAAAAAAAAAAAAAAAAAAAACAGCCGCAATAGTCTAGTTTTTTTTGTAGTGATATATATATATATATATATATATATATATATATATATATATATAAAGAAACACACACACAACTCATATAATAAAAATGTTCAAAGTCTATTTACCCCTCTCTCTCTCTCTCCCTCCCTCCCTCTCTCTCCTTGATCTACACAATTGGCCCATGTTTATCGATTTGCACGATGGACAAGTTTAGGAATGGTGGAGGCTGCAGTCGAGGCAAAGGGAAATGGTGATGCCCTTGAGTGTTCTAAATGAGCTCCTTCAACTTTGTTTTCCCCTCCAGATAGTTTAATAGAACCATACAGATTTGCCGAATTGGATTTACCTTTTGATGAAGCCACTTTTCACTTCTCCAAATCCTAGATTAGATTTGTGGAACAATTAAGGAGCTCGACATGAATGATACAGAAAGAGATTGATTCTTTAACCTTTTCTCTCTCTAGTTGATCTCTTCTCTCTCACTTCTCTTTTTTCTTCTATCTTCCTTCCCTAATGATTCTTCTCACATTTTTTTTTTTGGTGGGAACGATTCTTCTCACATTTTGGGTATGATATATCACAATAAATCAATCATAAGGAGACAAAAATAAGGTGATGAAGTGGAATGCCCAAGAAAACCTATTTAAGGGAAAAACCACTCGGGGGAAACCTTTACCAAAAAGACAATCCTTTGTATTAATAGAAGTTTCACAATCGAGTATAACACGCCTTCGTACCTAGACTCTACAACCTGTAGATAAATGTATAGATGAACTTATAGCAGAAACCTTTTACTACTCCCAAACCTTTAAACCCTTGAATATATAAATGCCTTCATGAATGAAACACTTGTGTTCATAATCAAAACCTTCGACTGACTTCAAGAATCACTTGAAGTTTTACTCCACATCACATTCAAATAATGCCGCACTTCATCCTCGATCATTAATTTCCAAGTGTACTTATCTTCAAAACTAGGGTTCTCCATGAGTCGGTCTGGGTCGGGTTTGTGCCCAACCCAGAACCGACCCGACCACGTCAGGTCTCCAACATCTAGACTTGCTGCTAACCATTAGATGAGGCAGTTTGGGCGACTTAGATGTCGGTTGGTGTTGGTTGGTGTCAGACTTGGGGGACAAGAAAAATGCCAAAATGTGCCAAAAATGGTCGAAATTAGGCCAGAACTAGCCGAAATCAGGCCGAAATTGGCCGAAATCTACTAGATCTGCCCGAAACATGGCCGGATCTAGCGAGATTTCTAAAGGTACTCACTAGATCTTGAAGAGGTCTTGATGAGATCTCGCCGGATCTCAACGGATTTGTCGAGAAATGATTGGAAATTCCTCATACATGTGAAAATCTGTGACTGTTTTCGACATATAGTCAGTTGGATCAGTTGGAATCGGATTTTGAAGAGTAGACCCATCAATTGACCCGCTGGTCTTGGTTTTTAGAGGTTGAGACCTGTTGCCGATCGTCACTAGTGTCAGGTCGGCCTGTTTCGGGTACGGATTGGACGGTTTACCTCGGGTTGGTTGGGTACGGGTTTTGGTGGATAGCCCTATTTAGAAGTACTTCTTAAACTCCAGTATTATGGTGAATTAGAGAGAATTAGGGTTTGGATCTATTTTTTTTAACGGAAAATAGCTCTCTCTCTCTCTCAAGACAAGAATTAGGGTTTAAATAGAAAACTTAATTAATGGGCCTGATTTTTCAAAATATATGATTCTTGGTCGATCAAGATTAATTTTTGATTGATCGGAAGTTGTCAAACCATTGCTAGAAAGCTATTGAGAATCCACATACTTCTCTTTCTTTAAGTTGAACTTGGGTATTTGTCTTAGACTTAAAAATACACTTTGTAACTTAGCAAAACTTACAATTTTTCAACACTAAACCTATTGAACCTAATAATTGTTATAACTTTACCTTTTCTAGTTGCCATAGTTGTTTTGGTAGCAATCAGATGTGTGATTTTTTCTTTTTATGAAGGTGGAAAATGTGAAGTTTCTAGATACTTCAGTGGCATGAGTTTACCCGGTTTGGGGGTGTATGTGCCACTGCTTGCAGAATTGTTCTTGCACCGTGTCAACCTTGAATAGGTTTGCTTTACTTAATGAGGTTGATAATGGTGTTAGACAGTGATTGTAAGTTTGGATTCTTGATTACGATCGAAGATTCTTGCTTGTTAAATTCGAAGAAAATTATGAAAAAAAATATTATATTTTATTTAAGTTTCTATTTTTTATTTTAATTTAGATAATTGTTAATTTTATGGGTTATTTAAATGAAATGAAAAATTTAAATTGATGTGGCATAATTTTATTGGTATTTATAAGCCACCTTATTAATAGATATGGACTGAAGGATGCGAATCAAAATCTTACAAAACATTAATTAAGAATAAGAATAAATTTTTTTTTGAAACATTAACGATTAAAATTGAAATTATCTCAAATTTTAAGGATATAAATTGTGATGTAGTCCATATAAATTATACCATTTAAGTTTGGCTATTCTTCTCCAAAAAATAAGTCCCCTTTAAAATTATTCACGAACTAAAAATCGTTTTAAGTTTATATACAGGGCATAGTACGAGTCTTAACCTACGTTTTAAATGTCAAATTTTAACTTCTCATACTCCTCACGAGGTTACTATAGGGGCTTATGGGGGATAGGATTTTCTTCTGTTGTTTACCATTTACATGAGTTGTTGGTTTTATTTCAGTTTGAACGATGGATGATGAGTTAGAGGATCTGTGGAAGTGTCTAAAGCTTGTGTTTTCACAACAATAAGCACAATTCAATCTTCTAGTTAAATTACAAATAAAGAAATATTTCAATGTGGAAGCCTTTTAAGTCCATGATGGTTCAAGAGGTGAGCCGTAATCTCTTCATGGTGGTTTTTGACATGCAAGAAGGATTTGAATGACATTCTCTTGTAAATTCCTTGGAACTCAAGTGTTCGATCCGTAAAATACTGAGGATATTCAACCCACAAAGGTTAGATTCCAGTTTTTCCTTTCTGGATTCAGGTGTTGAACATACACATCAAAAGCATGTCATATGATGTTAGAGATCAAATTGGAGGGTATTTGGGGAGCTGATGGATGTCGGCATACCCGAAAATAGCATACGATGAGAAAGGTTCTTATGAATACAAGTAAATGTGGATATCTCAAAGCCTTTGCTAAGGGGTAAGAAACTTATGGTTTGTTTGGATTGAGGAGGAGGGAGGGGGAGTAGAGTAGAGTAGATTTAGTCTAAAATTAGTCTATTTTTAGTCAATTTTACTTTACTTCCTCCACTCCGTCTCCTTCCCCCCTCCATCCTAATGGGCCTTTAGATTTGAGAAAGGGGAAACAATGTAGGAACATTTTCAGTATGAATGCGCGGCTGCCTATTATTTGCTATCAATGTGGAATTTTGGATCATAATAATCAGGAATACAATCAGATGATTTTTCAATATAGTGCTCGGATGCAATCACTCTTCTGTTAAGAAAGGAAATTCAGTGCTCGACATTGTATACGAAGTGGTTGCATCATCATGCATGGTGATATTGTGCATGAGAATTTGGATGAAATATTAGTGGAGGCTGCAATGCGACCCCGTCAGACACTGAGGTTCTTAAGTATGAACTAACGTGGGATTGGAAAGCCACAATCAGTTTGGGAGCTTCACTGTTGAGCGAAGCAAGAAGGTTCCCAAGTGGTGTTTCTTATGAAGATGAGACTTGCACGCCGTTTGATAACGTTGTTTGTATTTTTTGAAAATACGTGTGGTGAAAAAGTATATAGAAATGCGTGTGATGTTGTTTAAAAACTGAAAATATGTGTTTGGACTCCTATACCACATGACCACTTGATGTGCAAAGGATATAAAGGTTGAGAGTTAAGTTGGGAATATATGGAGCATTATTGGGTAAAAGGGATTCATCTTGAAGTTCAAAGTTATTCCGTAGCCATGTTGATGCAATAATACACAATTGGATTGGAAATGAATGGGAAAGAAAAAAAGAAAGCCTTTTAGTTGTAGGACTATAAAATTGTGCAAAGTTAGGTATACAATTTGGTGTAATGTATAAGGCTTTTCAAATTTGAATTGCTTTAATATATTAAATTGTAAACAACTTGATATTTTACTTGGTTAGGCCATGATTTTTATTATTATTTTATTATATAGTATGGTATATGATATTAGAGTCGATATTATGTTAGAGTAAAAACTTAGGTACAATTTTTTATGTATTGTATCTAATTAGGTTTCTCAATTAAATTAAATCATATAGTTGCATTAACTAATGAATCACGTTTTTGAGTTTAAGAACTTAAGGTACAGTAGCGAAGAGATTGTAACAAAGTTTTACCTATTATTTTATATAACTTATTCATCCATTTTTATGGTTTAAAATAAATGTTTGTGTTAAGTAATTGAATTCAAAAAGGAAGAAGTATAGATCAACTCTATCAAAGTATAATCCAAGTCTAGTCACACTTAAAAACCAACTTATTTGACTTATTTTATTTGTCTAATTAGGTATAACTTTTTTTTAATAAAAAGTTCACTTTTTATAAAAATATTTAAATATTCATTTTTATTAAAAATATTTTATCAATTATTGTGTGCTAGTTAATTTAAGTAATAAAATCTGTTACTATCTAATAAAAGATTTTGGTTCAAACTATTGTTGCATACCATTATGCAAAACGATGGGAAAAAATAGTATAAAAATATTAATATTTTAATCAATGATAAAGAATAATCAAACTGTTACTATCTGATAAGAGATTTTGGTTCAAATTATCACTGCGCACCATTATGTTTGGTTCAAATATTGTCGCGTACCATTATGCAAAATGATGGGAACGGATAATATAAAAATATTAATATTTTATTCGATGATAAAAGAATAATCACAAGGAATAAAACGAATATTTTTATAAAAAAAATTAGAGAGTGAACAAGGGCTACACTTTTGAACTTTTGTTAAAATAATAATAGAAAGTTAGAAAGAAAAAGCGCCAAGGCGGGCCTTGGGGTCACTTTCTTTGCAGGCGGTGGACTAAAGATGAACTTTTCCTATAAAAGATTTGGTGGATCATAAACTTTACAAGAAAGATTGACTTTGTTTGCATGCAATGTTGCAATTTTATTTTATTAGAGAATACAAAGATTTTGCGAATGTCAATGTGGCCAATTTCATGACCAAATACAATCGCAATGTAACTGACCTATGGTTTTGAAACCTGGACCTTTTATTGAACCGTAAAAGGGAGAGGTTCAAGGCTTTTAAAGTTGAACCAATGTTGAACTGAGGTCGAACCGTAATAATATCATAATTAAATTATTAATTATTTTAAATATAAATAAATGTATAAAATTATTACAAATAGAATATTTTATCAAAATAGTACAAATAAATATAAAGATGCAGCACTTTCAAGCTTAAAATATTACTTTAAAGTTTATCCTAATATATTAAATTAAAAAGTTTAACGTTTAAAAAGTTTAATATATAAAGATAAATGCATTAAAGAAAATGTCCACTCATGCATTTAATTTACCCTTTCCCTAAACAAACTCTCTTCCCCATGCGTTAGTATTTTGCATCCTCATAAAACCATCAGACCCCTGCCCACTAGTACACTACCACTAGGCTAGTCTTTTCTTTCTTTCCCTCACACGCTTCTTGTTTTCTTTCTCTCACCCCTCTCTCTTCCAGAACTATTCTGAGCAAACTCTTCTCCCTCTCTTCCAAAACAGATTCGAGCAAAATCTCCCCCAAAACATCAATTTAGTGAACAAAATCTGCTACTTTCGGCTTCTAGCGAACAAGATGACCCTCTCGACGATGAAAGATTGCTTCGCCCAAGAGAACGATCTTCTCCTCCAGCTTTAGCCGATAACGATCTGAAGTCTTATGGCAGTGGCAGAATTTAAAGCTTGCTTCACCCAAGAGAAGAGTTTTTGAAGAGAGGGAGTTGCGTGATGTACTCTGAAGGGAGCAGAGTTTAAAGCTTGTTTTTTGGTGTTATTTATTTATTTATTTTATTTTTTTAGGTTCAAATTCAAAGGGAAGTAGGGAACCGTGAGAAGCGGTCTGATCACGGTTCTCAGAACCGTGAGTTCCGAATGTGGTTCACATGGGTCCCTACTTTTTTTTCCCATAAAGCGGTTCTTGAGGCTAAAAGAACCACAAAAATGAGCGGTTCAAGGTTTTCCCAGTTGGACCATACGGTCCGGTCCGGTCCGGGTTTCAAAACCATGAATTGACCACGCTGACGAAATCTCTCACATCTTGGATGTCCCTCTCGATAAAATCTAAAAAAGTAAAATCGAAACAAAGACTCCATTATTAACAAAGTCCACAATTTTATCAAATATTTGGGTGGCCACATTTGTTTTTGTATGGCATTTTAGTTGCCACAGATTAAAAGTATGACCTAATTTTTTTTTTGAGAGTGAGTTTTAACTTATGAAGTCTATTCTAATGATAGTTCTTTATCATTAGATTAAGACACTAATCAGTTTTTGGTATAAGCAGAGATTAAACCCCAGATTTATTAAAAGTGATATTAATTATAATATTACAATTTACAAATTCTACTCTCATAAATTTTATAAAGAATAATGCTGGGAAAATAATATTTTCACAACAAATCTTATGTGACAATTGACAACCGTTAATGATAAGTAAAAATGTGAAAGCAATAGTAATGAGTCTAGATAAAATTCAATAATAGATTGTGTACGTTTTTAGACCCCTTATAACACAAGTTGTTTAACCTAATTAATTAACCTAGTGAATACTTAGGTTTATTATTTAGATCTAGGTTAAAACAAAACAATCATATCATGTAAAGCAATGGAATATAAAGAACACAAAGATCTAATAAGCTAGGAAAACCAAACCGGTAAAAAACCTGGGGAGGATTTAACTTAACTATCCTTAAGGTAAAATAGGTCCATTATGAAAGAATTGAAGTTTGTACAATAGAACTTAGAACACTAACATTCTATTGCTACCTCGAGTAGAAAGTTTACTACCACAACCCCATGATAGCTCTGAGTCCACGGACCACTTCTTTCTTTGATCTACAGCAGTCACAAGTTCTCCTACTTGTGAATATTAATCTTCTTGAATGTTCTTTATGCAGCAACTGAAGCAACTATCAAGTTCTTGATGTGAATCTTGATCTTGATAGCTTTATGTGTGTGTATGAAGGTAAACACCTCTCAGATCTCACAAAAGATTCATCACACAACTTGACAAAGACTCTAGAGAGCTTTTGGGTAAAAAATCCTAGATTTACAAAAGAAGCACAAGATGCACTCTAATCTCTCTCTAAAAAGCCTTATAAAAACGTGCTTAAGGTTTCCTTTATATACTAGAAGAAGTCGACCTAAAACCCTAATCCTTAATGGGCTTGAACTGCTATTTGGGCTTAATTAAAATTCTGCAAATATGACTCTTGATCGATCGAGCCTATCTTTCGATCGATCGAACCAGACAGATTCTAAATTCTTCTTTCTTTAGTTTGTATGTTCTTAAATCTTGACTTGAATCACCTTAAGTATTGTCTAATAATACCTATAGACTTTAGGATCTATATCTAGATAAGTTTGTGTTCACGATTTACCAATTATTCTAAACTTTTAGAACCTAACAGATTGTCATCTAAGATTTATTGTGAAAATATTGTAGATATAACGAATGAAGTTAATACTGTACCGCATCGACTGGTATAACCAGTATTATTTCTCATTCCGGTGGATAAAATGGTAAAGAAACACCCTTAAATTGTACCACTCAAAATACCGGTCTATACCATACTATGCCAGCAATTATCAGCCATTTTAGGCAGAAAGTAAAAACTGGCCGGTACAAAAAGCAGCTTAAAAAAATAAATAAAAACAAAACATAAAAGAACTAGATGGCTCACGTCGCTTTTAGGCCCTGCACCACTTTGTTAGTCGTTGTTAACATTTAACTGTTTATCCCCTCCTCTTCCTCCTTCAGTTTTGTTTGTTCACCTCTCCCCCTCCTCCTGCCCCCACCCCCTGCCCCCACCCCTCTTTTTTTCCTTATTTGTTGTTTAGACTACACCTACACCCCTTGGTCCTTTTGTTTTGTGTGGTTCTTGTAATCTTATTTTGTTTGTATTGACACCGCATGTGTAGACATATATTGATATTTGAAACAAGTTAGAAATTTCAATTACATCTTTTATTTTAAATTTTCAACTACTATGACTCAGTATTTTTATAATTTTTATTAATATGCTGATATGTGAGCCAGAGATAAACAATAAGTGAAATATTACATGCTTATAAATTTAAATTTAAGTGCTCTTAATAAATTATAATTATGTGGACTTTAACTACTATACATATAAATAAAAAATAAGTATATATATATATATATATATATATATATATATATATATAATCAGTGATAATCTCGAAACGGTATACTAGTATTAACAGGTATTGAAATATTTCATTTCTCTGGCCAAGAGAAAACGGTATCAGGTATGATATTGACTCCCTTAGATATAACACTTCTCTTTTATAAAATTATAAGTTATTAACCATCAAAAAAATCAAATATTTACTTATTACATAGTTAAAATCCACCAAGCGATCACATTTAATATTATATCAATTTGTAGTAATATTTGAAAAATTTATAGCAATTTCCTAAAGCTTTATATAGTTGTGGGGATTTTCTATTTTTATTTTAGCCAAGTGAAATAAGAAAAATGATAAAATAAGATCTTAGTTGTATATATATACATTCAACATGTTGTAATTTGTGGAGTATGAAGTGATACATAGGATTTGAATTTGTAATTAACTATATATGACTATTGTGATTGCTCATGCTAAATCCCATATTATATATATGTTACTATGTTTCAAGTTTGAAAAAAATTTACTTAAAGCTTCAAGGATTAATATATGTATGTTTTTTTTTTTTTGCTTCAAATATATATATATATAGGGCTGGCAGGAGTCTGGGTTGGCATTGGAGATTTGCGTATTGGATTTGGACTTTGGAAAGTTGCGAATATGCATTGTACTAGGAATTAATTATTTAAATCAATAATGCAAGAAATCCGAATGGTACAGGATGTTATATGTAGTGGCAATTTGTCTTTCTCAAATTCCACTATCCCATTGTCTCACGTACGTTGTCACGAATATTTTAACAAACGAAAGCAAAAGCTATAGAGGCTCACAATCACTGGAGGCTCCACGTTAGAGTAAGGGTTGTCACAAGACTATTATGACCTGGAAAATAAAATCGTTATATTATATATATATATATTTAAGTTTTTTGATTTTTTTATCCTTAAAAAAAATGTGTGACCACACTAAATTTTTAAGTCCAATATAATTAAATTTTGGATAAAGTTTAGCAACAAACTTAGTTGTAAATAAGATTACAACTTCACACTATTTTTTTATTGGATATGAATTTTGACAAATTTACAATTAGTTTACATTTTTTTAATATTCTTCATGCTTGCATAACTTCAAGAAGATCAAAAATCAATAGTTTATGTCATCAATCAAATGTTTAATTTTTAAGTTTTTGTAGTTTATAATTATAAGCAAAAAATAAGTTTATTAATCAAATAGTAAATAACATCCGATTGATTTGTTTAGTGGAAATTGTAGTCTTAGGCTATAACTAAGTTTGTAGTTAAATTTTGTCCTCAAACTTTGATCATTTTAACAATATATTGGGCTCTTACAAAAAAAAAAAATCCAAGGAAAATTTTATTTAACTAAAATTTTGAAAGAGATGTAGCTTGTAGAATTGATATTGAGATTAACATGCAACAATTCAAAATAAAAAAATAAAAAAAATTTGTGGAAGGAAATTGTAAGACACACGATGCTCTCTATGATGGATAGAAACTAAACTGTTGGTTCCTGAGTAGTAAACCTCGAATTCATGAGGGGTTTCTTGAATCCACAAAGTGATTAAACTGAAATCCACCAGAGAAGAAATTTGATAAAAGTTGTTGTTTATTGATAATAGTCTGATTTGCCTCTAACGGCTACAAAACATATAAATATTGAGAAAAACATTTAAAGCCCTAATTCGTACTAATTATGCGATTAGGTGAAAAAATACCGAAATTTACCAAAAATGGAAAAATTGAATTAAATGCAGAATCATAAACTTCTGACCTTAAGGGTCGTCCCAAAACAAGCAAGATCTTATTCTGACTTTTGAGTACAAATTTATTAAGGAAACAAAAATTAGTATAAATGGCAAAATCGCAGTTTTGGGGGCCTAAAGGAGGAATTCACCATTTTCAGGAGGTATTTCATGGCAAAGCAATGATTATTGCTTAGAAGGCTATTTCATTTCAGCCTGCCAAATTTTATGCGATTCTGACTCCATCGCCCAAATGATTTCTAATAGTGCCTTTTTGCCTTGCACTATTTTAAGCGTGCAGCTTGGGACTCAAAAAAGGCCATGGCAGTCTGTTCTACATCATAAAAATCTATCTTTTTATTAAATTTTGTCTAATTTGAGTTTCTTAATGACCACCATGAAAAATATTCTTAAAGCCGCCACTGCTCACAATATATTTCACAAGTAACTATATGACCTATTAATGGCAGATAATAAAATGTTATCATAACAACTATATTTGATAATTAATAATAATTTGTTAGTTTAATAGTTATAAATTTTGTTGTGAAAAATGTTGTGTTTGTATCTCCTCGTACTTTAATAAGATGTTTTTCTTTAAAAAGAAAAGAAAAGAAAAGAGAGATGCTTGTCATTTCTCACCACTAGTTTGGTGTACTTTAGGGGTGGCAATTCGTGTTTGCGTGTCGGGTTCATGCCAGGTTGAGCTGTAAGTATTATGTTATATGGGTTAACTCGAACCTGACCTGTTTAATAAACGAGTCAGGATTCCTCAACCCTAACATGACCTGTTTATTAAACAGGTAACTCGACACGACACGTTTAACTTGTTTAATTAGTAGGTCATATTAGGGTCGACACAAATGACCTGTTAATAACCTGTTTGATTAATAGATTCTAACTAAAACTTAAACAATAAAGTCTCCAGATACAATCCCAAATAGTTTCACGAATACTATATTCACTATCCTAATAAAACAATTCATCCATTAACATAGCTCCAAAAGAAGTCTTCAATTTATGACTGCAATGATCTACTACCAAAAGATATTCTACTGTATTAATCTAAAAGGGTGGAGAAAGGGGGGGGGGGGGGTGAGTTAGAAGCTCAATAAGAGACTACATAACATGAGAATGTCTTTCAAAACAAAATAATAGGATCATTTACAAAATATAATCTTTATAAAACATTTACAAATAGTTTTAATAGTAATATAATATATTTTCTAAAATTGTCAAAAAGAAAACATTTAACTATAACAGTGTTATATATAAAAAAAAAAAGCCGCTTTAATTGGCCAAAATACACTAAATAGGTAGAAACAATATATTATAGTAATAAACAATTTTTCCACTTATAAAGGTCAATAACAATAAAACAATAGTTCGATATGGAAAACATTAAACATTAGTCAAACAAAGACATAACTGCCAAGAGAAATGATATGTCCACAACATTTTTACAACAAATCTAAGTGGCAGGTTGTTACTGGTTATTATTGTTGGGGCAAAAGAGTAATCTTAGTGTTAGGTTCAAATTTAAACCAATAACAACTAACCACCTATGATTTGTTATGAAAATGTTGTAAAAATGTTGTGGACGTAACATCTCTCAACTGCTAAACACTCGGTGGGTGATTCCCAAGGGAAAATAGTAATACTAACCTCAAAGAGGCAGCAGTAGCTCCAAAGAGCAACAATAACACTGGCTTCGAATAGCAAACGATAACATTGCACCACAGCACAATAACACTACATTGGCTGAAGACCAACACTTAACTCTGTGTTGGAAAAGGTTGCAGACTGTCTAGCTGACCACTTGAAAATATTTTTTCTTTATTACAATACTGTCAATACAAATCATATATCATATAATGAATACTTTCTCAAAAATATAGTTTTTGAGTCATTCTTGATATATACAGTTTCAAAATAACACACAATAAATAATAAAATTCAGGTATGTATAAAACATTGACTATGGTATAATATTTTGAAATATATATATATATACATACATACACGTCTTAAGAGACATCATGTTTTGAAGTCTACTTACCTCTAGTTGCTAAACCAAGTGTCACTTCAATTGTCCAGAATGATATCAACTAGAACCTAATCAAGGATCAAATAACTCAATAAGGGCAGGTTTCGAACATCTCGTATCTCCTCACGAACTTACTATAGGGGTTTATGTGGGGTAGGGTTTTCTTCTTTTGTTTACCCTTTGCATGTGTTGTTGCTTTTATTTCAGTTTGAACGATGGATGATATGAGTTAAAGGCTATGTGGAAGTGTCTAAAGCTAGTGTTTTCACAACAATAAGCACAACTCAATCTTCTAGTTAAATTATAAACAAAGAAATATTTCAATTTGGAAGCGTTTAAGTCTATGATGGTTCGAGAGAGTTGAGTGATAATCTCATGGTAGTTTTTGACAAGAAGGATTTGAATAACATTCTCTTGTAAAGTCCTTGGAACTTTAATAAGTGTGTGATCCTTATGAATTAAGTAGTATACTGAGGAAGATTCTTACGAATTCGAGTAAATGTGGAGCTGATGGATGTCAGCGTACCGGAAAATAGCATAGGATGAGGAAGATTCTTATGAATTCGAGTAAATGTGGATGTCTCAAAGCCTTTGCTAAGGGGTAAGAAACTTAGGCTTGAGAAAGGGAAGACACCTTTCTCAAAAAAAAAAAAAAAAAAAAAAGAAGAAGAGAAAGGGAAGACGTGAAGGTACATTTTCAGTATGAGCGGCTGCCTATTATTTGATATCAATGTGGAATTTTGGATCATAATAATCAATAATGCCCTGATAGACAGTTAGAATAGCTTCCATAAAATCATAAGGATTTTCAATATAGTGCTAGGATAGAAGGGTTGAGAGTTAAGTTGGGAATAGATGGAACATTGGGTACCAATCAACTTGGCTAAGTGGCAGATTAGTGTTGATGTGGGAAAAATAGGGATTAATCTTGAAGTTCAAAGTTATTCCTTAGCCATGTTGATGTAATTATACACAATTGGATTGGAAATGAATGAGAAAAAGAAGGAAAGAATTTTGGTCTTTTAATTTAGTTGTAGGATTATACGTTTGTGCAAAGTTAGCTATGTAATTTGGCGTAAGGTGAGACACTCTAGGGTTTTCAAATTTGAATCCACTTTAATATTTTAAATTACAAGCTACTTGATATTTGGTTGATAGAGAGTCATCTAAAGTCAGTTATTTTAAAAATTAATAAAACCGACCACTTGTCCTAGGAAAGAAAATAACCACTTGGTCTAGCCACGACTTTTATGACCAAATTTTTATATAGTATTGTATAGTATATGATATTAGATTTGATATTGTGTTAGAGTAAAATTTCAATACAAATCTTATGTGTTGTACCTAATTGGATTCCCCAATTAAATTAAATCACGTTGTTGCATTAACCAATTAATGAATTCAATGATTGACTTTAAAACATCGTTAGTTTTATTAAAAAAAATACATTTTTAATTTTTTTGGTATTAATCAATTCAACTGTATGGCTGAATTCAATTGAGGAATTTAAGTACAGTGCCAAAAAGATTGTAGCTAAGTTTTAACTACTCCCTCTATCCCACTTAGTTTGTCCTTTATTCTATTTTGGGATGTCCCAAAATATTGTCCTGTTTCTAATAATAAAAGTCATTAATTTACTAATGTTCCTATTATACCCCTATTTAATTTTCAAAACTACTCCATTTGAAAAGAAAATCAACAAATTTATTTAAGGGTAGTTTTGGAAACTAATACATTTTTAAAAGTTAGACAAGACAATAAATGATGTTCCCTTAAAAAATTTGACTTTTCAGACATGACAAACTAAATGGGACGGAGGGAGTATCATTTTATAGGATAAAACTTAGGTACAATATCTTAGATGTTGTTCTTTAGGTTCTTCTATTAAGATTCAGCCATGTGGCTACTTAACTAAAAAATACACTTCCATCCTATGAGAAAAAAATTCGCATGACAGAATTTTAAAAGAGGAATCTAAGGAATGACATCTAAGTACTGTACCTAAATCTTGTTCTATTTTATGTAACTTATTCATCCATTATGATATGGTTTAAAATAAATGTTGTGTTAAGTAATTGATTTGAAAAGGAAGAAGTATAGATAAAGTCTATCAAAGAATATTCCTAGTCCTGTCACACTTAAAATCCAACTTATTTGACTGATTGACTCATTATATTTGTCTAATTAGGTATAGCTTTTTAAATTTTATTTTATTTTTTATAATTAAAAATTTACTTTTACTTAAAATTCATTATTTATCATTAAATAGATTTTAGTTAGCTTAACTGATAAAATATCTTATAATTTAATAAGAAATTTTGATTTAAATTATTATTGGGGACAATTTTGAAAAGAGATTCAAATAAATAAAAAAATATTAATATTTTAGATGATGATAAATAATAATCATAAGGAACAAAAAGAATATTTTAAAAAGAATTAAAAAGTAATGAAAACCGCCCCTTTTCAATTAAAATAATAATAGAAAAAAAAGAAAAAAGAAAAAAAAAGTAAGGCAGGCCATGAGTGATGGGTTACTTTCGTGCAGGCGGCACACCAAAGATGAACTTTTCCATTAAAAGATTTGGATCACAAACTTTACAAGAAAGGTCAACTTTCTTTGCATGCCATATTTTTCAATTTAGAATTTAAGGATTGTCCAACGTAGCCAAATTTCATGACGAATGTTTAATAGCAACGTAATTGACTGAGCACGCTGGCGTAATCTCTCACATTTTGGATATTCGATCCACTCGATAAAATCTAAAAAAAACATACAAAATTGAAACAAAGACTTCATTGACAAAGTCCAAAATGTTATCAACATTAGGTGGCAACATTTGTCTTCGTACGGCATTTTAGTTGCTACTAGTGGATGAAAAAAAAAAAAAAAAAAAAACACAACATTATTTTCACAACAAATATTAGGTGATAAGTTGTAAGTGGTTCTAATCAGAGCTCAGTATGGACATAACTTTTTGAACCATAATTAATAACTTCCGATTTAAGATTTATTGTAAAAATGTTATGAATATAATTTTATTTTCATTATTATTATTTTTTTAGAATCCAGACTTAAAGCCTGGGTATTTATTGAAAAACAAGAAACCAAAATACAAAGCGTTTAGTGGACATCAAAGACAACCAAGGGGGCAATGTTAGGAGGTAAGTCTTCCATCCATGCCTGAAAAACATCTCCAAATTTGGCTTTTTAAGCTAGTGCGTCTGCTACCCTATTACAAGACCTTCCAACATGCTTGAATTCAGCTTTGGAAAAACTAGAGGCAAACACTATAATGCCATCAATTAGATTGCCGTTTGGGGCCTCACTTGCTCTACCATTGTTTATGGCTTTGATCAATGACAACGAATCTCCTTCAATAGTAATTTCTTGAATACTGTTAGGACATATGTATTTCACTTGTTTAGAACATATGTCATTCATTATTTATGTAATTGGCTAATCCTTTGTCAAAATGCACTTTACTTGTAATTTGGTAGATTTAAGATGAGGTTAATGCTTCAAAAAACAAGGTTTCAAGATCAAGTGTTAAAGCCATGCAAGTCTGTCCAAGAAACAAGTTTAGAAGTGCTTTTCATTAAAGCTTGACAGCTGGCTCGACAGCTGCATCTATTGAGCTTTAAGAAGCTGGTCTAGCCCCAAGGCTCGACAGCTGCTCGATAGCACCTCGACACCTGTAGCTATCGAGATTTAAGAAAAACAGATTCCTAGTTCTGTTTTGACTTTAATCCGTGGATGTGTCTTTGAGCCTTTTTTTCTCGTAACCCTAGACATATAAAATGATTATTTTAAGGGCCGTCAAAGTGTGGTAAGTTGCACAAGCATTGAGAAATCCTTATTCATGCAAATTGTAACTTGAAACAAAGTTCTTGCCCTAGTTCATCTCTCTTATGAAGAAGTTGCTGTGTCTTTGCACCGTAGGGTTTTGTAACCAAGCATCTTCTTGATCTTATTCGTTTGGATGAATTGAAGAACTTTGCAGCTAACAAATCTTCTCTATTTGGTGATTGAAGTTGCTTACTGGGATCCGCGCAATTGGTTAGTCACGTACTTGGAACCTGTGCATTGAAAGGAGAAACTGTCACTACAGAACAAGTCCAATTGGGTATTGGGGTAAGGGTTCAACTGTAGGTTGGTAAGGTACTTGGGATTCCTTTACTTGTAACCGCTTGTTGTGATAATAGTGGAGTTTCGGGAGTGGTGACATTAAAATCACTCGGTGGGGTTTTTGTCGTGTAGGTTTTCCCCATTCATAAATAAATCATCGTGTCATTTATTTTTCACTGTATATTTATTTTAATTGGTGATTTGTTTGTACTACCACACGTTTGCATGTTAATTTGATTAATTAATAAACTTGGATAATTAATCAATTAATCCATTACAAGGGGTCAATATGTTTTTGGCCTATCAAGTGGTATCAGAGTAGGCATACTCTGATTAGGGTTTATCTTTGTGTGTGATCCATTGACCCTTGTTTGTCATGGATAGAGGTCAGTTTCTTATTATACCTCCATTGTTTGATGGTACTAATTATGCATACTGGAAAGTACGCATAAGAGCTTTCTTGCAGTCTCTAGATGCAAAGGTGTGGCAAGCTGTGGAGATAGGCTGGACCAAGTCTAAAGAAGCGCCGGTCGATTGGGATGAAGCCAAGATCAAGGCGGTAAACTTCAACAGCAGAGCATTGAATGCCTTATTTAGTGCGGTCACTAATGAGGAGTTCAAGAAGATATCCTCCATTGAAACTGCTAAGGAAGTATGGACCATCCTCTAGACAACCTATGAGGGAACAAAGGCTGTCAAAGATTCGAAACTACAAAGGCTCACTACAAGTTTCAAATAAATTAAGATGGAGGAGGATGAGTCATTTAGTGAGTTCTATGCCAAGCTTAAGGACATAGCGAACTTAGCCTTTAATCTTGGGGAAACCATTCCTGAACCCAAGATTGTGAATAAGGTGCTCAGATCTCTACCCGAGAGATTCCATGCCAAGATCACGGCGATAGAGGAATCAAAGGATATTGACAAGATTCCTCTGAATGAGCTGGTCGGTAATCTGCAAACCTATGAGCTAGGGTTGACAAGAATTGGCAAGACAGGTAAAGGCAAGAGCATGGCACTGAAAACCAAGAGCAGTGAGACAGATGAGTCATCAAACGATGAAGACTCTAAGATGAAGTCCTACATCACAAGGCAATTCAAGAAATTCATGAAAAATGCAAATGGAAAAGGCTTCGACAAGGACCGTAGGCAATCTAGTTCTTCTCAGTTCAAGAGCCAAGATAAAGGGAAGAAGGATGTTAGGGAAGGCGGTCAGTACATTTTTCCCGCAGGACCCAAGTGCTTCGAATGTCAAGGCTTCGGTCACATGAAACAGGATTGTCCCACATATCTCAAGAGCATAGGGAAGAGCAAGGCACTAGCTGCTACTTTGAGTGACACTGAGCCTGAGGATGATTCCGACAATGAAGATAACGAAATTTTGAATGCCTTTACTGCCATTGTCAATCCTCCTAAAGGGATTGTTGAAGATGTGGATGAAGAAGAGGAATTGGTGGAATCCAAGTTTGAAAAGATGGTTGATCAAGATGATATCCATATAGCTTATGAGAAACTGTACAAGCTTTCTGAGAAACATGAGAAACTCTATAGGCTAGCCACCAAGAAGCTAAGTGATGTGGAACTTAACTGTGAGGAACTTTCTACAAAGTTTGATGAAGCTAATCAAACTATTGGGGCACTGAGATTCAAGAACAATTTCTTGGCTGAAAAGATCAAAAAGCTTGAAGCGGAGCTGTTTCAAGTTAGAGCTCAATTGGAGAGGGCATCAAGTGCGAAGCTGGATGAGATGCTCAGCATTCAGAAATCTGCTTCTGATCGAACAGGATTGGGGTATGAATTCTCTTCTTCTAATATTGCTTCTACTAGTACTACTGTTTTTGTTCCGCTTACTAATAATATTAAAATTGATAATAATGATGTTAAAACTGATTTAGCAAGTGAGAACCTAGACAAGGGTAAATCTATCTTAGGAGCACCCCCAAAGCTTGAGAAGAAGGTCACTAAAAACCCTAGGACTAAGAAGGCTAACTCTCAAAAGCCTAAACAGAAGAAGCAGCATCTCTATCATCATTGTGGTATTGTCAGTCATACTCGACCAAATTGCTATAAGTGGTTAGCCACTCAACAGAGCAATGACATGATAGCATCTAGAAACCAGAATCAGCTTCAAACTTCTCTTGCTCCTCTTGGAGATCTTTTCAAAACCCTCATGTTCATTTCGAACTTGAATGGTTTGAATCCTTCCCCCTCATCACTGGTTCAAGGGTTTGTTAAGAGGAAAGGATCTTCCAAGGTGTGGAAGGAAAAGGGTTCCAAGTGATTTATTCACTTTTTCTCTCTCTCACCTTCTTGTTTTTGTTTTTGCATTACTTGTGTGTTTTGCTTTAATGTTTTTGAGTCAGTCTAGTTTTATATATTGCTTTGCTTTGTTTAACATGTTTTTGTTTGTGTGTTTTCAGTTTTGTTTTTTTTGTTGTTTGTTTTTCAAATAAAAAAAATTTGAAAAATACAAAAACAGTGTGTGTTTGTGTACATCGGTTCTTGTGAACCTTAAAATGGCCTTTGAAACAGAGTTTTCTAAACTTTGTATCTCTTGTAACTTAGATGAGCATTCTTATGTACAACTAAGCAAGTGAGCTTTGTGGCTCTTTGTTTGTGATGAGTAAGGTTAAATGATCTCTTGTACTTAACACTCGTATCACTCTTTTTGACAGGTAGGACTAGAAAATCCTAAGAGAAAGGTATAAATAACCATCTCACCACTGTTACTCGCCAATCATAATAAGACATATGTATGTTTCGGCATAGCAAAAGTCCAATGTCAATGACATCTGTATGCTTCGGCATAGCAAAAGTGCAATGTCAAAAGCTTAACATAATTGAGTATTTCTTTTCTCTCTTTTATATACCCATGCATGGTTTGCTTAATAAAAAGAAAATATGCAAAGAAAATAAAAGCAAAAAGAACAAAAATGCTTTAAATATGATTGCAAGCATGTTTTCTAGGAGATGTGGGAGTTATAGGATGTACCTCAAAGGTGATAGTCCCCATCAAACAGTTATGATTGTGTGTGAGTTAAAGTGATTTTCTCATATCTCAAATCTTCATAACATAGAGACACTTATGCATTCTTGTGATGTTTTCACACACAACACACAATATTCTTTGCTACTTTTGATACATGTGCAGGTATAATGTGATTTGACTATCACAAGGTTTACATGTGTTGATGTATACTCACTGAACTGTCTTGACTTGTTTTTTGAAATATTTAGACTTGTTTAGTGTGTGAGTGTGTATTTTGAGATCCCTATGCTTAAAATTGTTGTTGAGAGATGATTTTGAGAGTCTAACATGTTGATTGGATCATTAGTTGAGTTGTATGCGTGATTGCATTCATGTTTGTGTTTTTCCCTTCTCGAGAAACTGTTTTGAAAAGTTGGCTCGACACCTCTTCGATACCTTCTCGACACCTGGCTGTCTGTCGAGCTTCTTAGCTTTTTCTTATCGCAATCTCGATAGCTTCTCGACACCGTCTTAATCGATCGAGAAACCTTCTATCCTCTCGATAGCTTCTCGACACCTTCTGGATCGATCGAGAAACCTTTTGTCCTCTCGATAGCTTCTCGACACCTGGTGGATTGATCGAGCATCTATTCTCGTGTCCTGTCTTGTTCCTCGACACCCTCTCGATAGCTGGATCTGTCGACATTGTATTTCTCAACACCTACCTCGATAGATGTCTCGACACCTCTCGATACTTGTATCTGTCGAGATTTACTGAGGTTCTATATAACTGTTCTGTGCGATCCGTTTCTCACTTCTCTCGATCTCTCTCTCGATAACACTGTCTTTTCATCTTCCAAACCTCTCTCTCTCACTCCAAATCCTTTTCTCAAGGTTTTTTCAAGCTTCTTTAAGTTTTTCTTCACTTGGTAAGCTTCTTTTCCCTCATTCTCATGCATTTCATGTTTTGAAACCTAGGTTTTGGGGTTTTTGAAATATTTTGGGGTTTTTCGAAATTGATGAGTTCTTGTTGAAATTTTGGGATGGGTCTTGTAGATTTGATCTTAAAAACTCCATGCATTGCATCTCATTCGCATTCTAATGATATTCTCAAGCATTTAGATGTGTGCAATATGTTTGTGTGCTGTTAAGATTGGATTGGGCTGAGCCCATGATGTTTTTCATATTGCATGTCCCATGTTCATGCATTCCCCATGCGTATGTTCTTTCTTCAATATACTTGTTATATTTGAATTGTTTTTGGGACTTTTCTGAGTGTTTCTTTTTCCCCCCTCTCTGTCTGTTTACGTTAGTAGTGTCTATGGCACCAAAACGTAAGTCTATTCCGACCTAGAACCCTCTTCGTTCTAGGGCCTTCTCATCTTCTGATCCTACTCCTCTTTTGGTTCGGTTCCGTGATGAGAAAGCCCATCAGGACTTCTCGGAGAACTTCTCTAAACGAGGTGTTCATTCGGAGCGCTAAGTTGTTCTGGCGGACTTCGCCGACACCGACCTTCCCAATGTCTTTCATAAACAGGAATGGGAGTCACTGTGTGACGTCCTGGTCACTTGTCCTTCCGTGCTGATCTAGGAGTTTTACTCCAACATGCATGGATTTGATTATTCAGTACCTCTCTTTCTCACTCGCGTTCGAGGTACGCATAGTCGTCACACCGGAGTTGGTATTCGATGTGCTCCAGGTACCGAGGGTTGCGCATCTTGACTACCCCGGTTGTGAGCATCTACGGACTGTGTCCAAAGATGAGATGATTTCCGCTTTCTGTGAGCGCCCTTCTAATTGGGGTGAGCACCAGTTTACGTCATGTCGACCTTTTGCTAAAGGTCCTCGTTTCTTAAACATGGTGATGACTTTTGTCTTGCATCCTCTCTCTGACTACAACTCTATCACAGAGCCTCGTGCTCGTTTTCTGTTGTCTCTTATTAAGGATCTTACCATTTACTTTCCTTCACATTTCATCCTTTCTATTATAGATGTGTATAAGGATACGGCTACCCGTGATAAGCTTATTTTTCCTTCCACTATCACGAGGATTTTACGCCATTTTTCTATCCCTTTTCCTGTCTCCGACCATTTTTCTGTCATGGTTGCCATAGATGCTGCTACCGTAAAACGTAGTGAGGCACAGTTTAGGTCACATCAGACAGGTCCTGCAGCTCCTTCCTCCCGTTCCGCTCCATCTAGATCTGCTTGTGCTTCATCCGCTCCCTCCTCTTCTTCGAGCGATGTGTCACTAGGAGATATCATGGCGCAGCTTCAGCGCATGGATGCTCGCCTGGATACTCTCTCTACAAAGTTGTATTAGGTGAATGTTCGTGTTGGTTGCATTGCTAGGCGATAGGCGACCATAGGTGGTTTTGCTCCCGAGGTTTCTCCTCCACCACCTCCTATGGCTTCTCCGTCTGAGGATGATGATGGTGATGACGATGATGTTTCAGATGATGATGATGATGGCGATGCTAGCTCTATCGATGAGATGTATACTTGACACTCTACCCTTTGTCACTCGTGACAAAAAGGGGAAGTAATTTTGGATTATGAGAGTATTCATGCTTAGGGGGAGAGTCATACTTAGGGGGAGAGCTTGTATAGGGACATCTT
This sequence comes from Castanea sativa, assembly GCF_040712315.1. Lineage (NCBI taxonomy): Eukaryota > Viridiplantae > Streptophyta > Magnoliopsida > Fagales > Fagaceae > Castanea > Castanea sativa. The sequence goes on along the minus strand of NC_134019.1, from coordinate 5,184,065 downwards.
TTTGAAGAGCTTCCACTATCACGAGAATTTCAAGATTAAGTGTTAAAGCCATTCAAGTCTGTCCAAGAAACAAGTTTAGAAGTGCTCTTCATTAAAGCTCGACAGCTGTATCTATCGAGCTTTAAGAAGTTGGTCTAGCCCCGAGGCTCGACAGTTGCTCGACAACACCTCGACACCTGTAGCTGTCGAGATTTAAGAAAAACAGATTCCTAGTTCTATTTTGACTCTAATCCGTGGATGTGTCTTTGAGCCTTCTTTTCTCCTAACCCTAGACATATAAAAGGGTTATTTTAAGGGCCGTCAAAGTGTGGCAAGTTGCACAAGCATTGAGAAATCCTTGTTCATGCAAATTGTAACTTGAGACAAAGTTCTTGCCCTAGTTCATCTCTCTTGTGAAGAAGTTGCTGTGTCTTTGCATCGTAGGGTTTTGTAACCAAGCATCTTCTTGATCTTCTTCGTTTGGATGAATTGAAGAACTTTTCAACCAACAAATCTTCTCTAATTGGTGATTGAAGTCACGTACTGAGATCCACGCAATTGGTTAGTCACGTACTTGGGAGCCGTGCATTGAAAGGAGAAACTGTCACTACAGAACAAGTCCAATTGGGTATTGGGGTAAGGATTCAACTGTAGGTTGATAAAGTACTTGAGATTCCTTTACTTGTAACCGCTTATTGTGATAATAGTGGAGTTTCGAGAGTGGTGACCTTAAAATCACCTAGTGGGATTTTTGCCGTATAGGTTTTCTCCATTCGAAAACAAATCATCCTGTCATTTATTTTTCGCTGCATATTTAGTTTAATTGGTGATTTGTTTGTACTACCACGCATTTGCATGTTAATTTGATTAATTAATAAATTTGGCTAATTAATCAATTAATCCATCACAATGGGTTAAGACGTTTTTGGCCTATCAAATACCAACTTCAAGTGCAAATTTCACCGCTCTTCTGCATGCCATTGCTTCGACCTCTAAGACTGAGTTAGGGAGAGGGATGCGCTCGGACATGGTTGCTATCACTTCTCCAATTCTGTCACGAATAATCACACCTGCACTAGTTGAGTGGAGTTGTTGAAGATAGCGCCATCGAAGCTTTCTTTGAAAGGTTGGGTGCTCGGTGGGCACCAGGACTGAGTGGCAGTAGCCGTGGGGTTGGAATTGGGTTGATCTTCTTGTGCTCTAAGGAAGTTCTGCAGCAACTTGGCAGCTTGAGGGCCAACCAGGTTCAATGGTGGAGTTGAGAGACCAATCCTTAGCTTGTTCCACCGCTACCAAAGATTCCAAGCCATGCATATGAATAGTTTAGCTCTGTTATCCTCTGTTACGTACAAAAATTTAGATAGAAGGTAAAATCAGCTGGTGGGGAGGAGATGACTTGGCTGAACCAATCATGCTCCCTCCACACCTATTTCGCCTCAGGACAGTCCAGCACCACATGTAAAGGGTCTTCGGCCTCTAACTTGCAAATTGGGCATATATTCACATCAACAATGTGCCGCCTGGTAAGATTGTCCATTATGGGCAAAGCTCTGTTGCAAGCTCTCCAAGAAAATACCTTCACCTTGTTTGGGACTTGTAGCTTCCAAAGGCCTCTCCAAAATTTCTTCTAGGGGTTTGGATTAAAGCTACTAGCATTATTGGCCAACATTTTATAAGCACTTCGGGTTGTAAAGACACTCGTTGGCGTATGGGACCATATTAGATGATCCGGGGGGAGTCTAGGACTAAGGGGGATGTTGAGAATCAACTTTGCATCAAGTGGCGTGAACAATTGCTGGACATGATCCACCCTCCAAGTTGCTGACTTTGGATCAATAAGAGTGCAAACTTTAGCATCAGGTGGGAGAGAAGGAGGAGGAATCAACATTGTTTTGTAGACTTGATCAGGCAACCACTTGTCTTCCCTTATGCAAACAGATTGGCCATTCCCAACCCACCAAACCATGCCCTTTTTCACCACATATCTAGCACTAAGGATGCTCTTCCAAGTGTATGACCCCACCGTGCTTTCCTTGGCTTCTAGTATAGAGCAAATAGGGAAAAATCTCGCCTTAAACACCTTATAGCAAAGGGATTCCGGGTTGTGTGTCATACGCCATACTTGCTTTGCTAACAAAGCATCATTAAAATTTTCAATCTCTTTGAACCCCATACCACCATTTTCTTTGGCCTTACACAAACGTTCCCAATTTACCCAATAAATTTTCCTTCCCTCATTGCCATATCCCTACCAAAATTTTCAAATCATGGTCTCCAACTCATGGATTAGTCCCTTTGGGAGCTCAAAACAGCTCATTGCATAGGTTGGGATGGCTTGTATCATCGACTTAATCAACACCTCTTTACCGGCTTGAGATAGCAACTTTTCTTTCCGCCCTTGAAGCTTTTTCCACACCCGCTCCTTGATGTAAGAAAAACTTTGTTTTTTCCCTCTACCCATAAGGGCCGGAAGGCCTAAGTACTTTTCAAAATTTCTTATGGAAGGTACACCAAGGAGCTGTTGGATACTTTCTTGCACATCTAGGGGAGTGTTGGTGCTAAAGAAAAGGTTGGTTTTGTCCTTGTTTATTTTCTGCCCACCTCTTTCATAGCAAGCCAAAATGTTTAAAATGACTTGGCATTCAACTTGTTTTGCACGGCAGAAGAGAACACTATCATCTGCAAAGAAAAGGTGAGAAAAACGAGGCCCATTACGACAAATAGATACCCCCCTTATTGCACCATCAGATTCGACTTTATGGAGGAGCCCTTGAAGGCCAATTGCACACAACAGGAACATGTAAGGGGACAAAGGGTCACCTTGGCGAAGCTCCCTTGTGGGTTTAATGTGCCCCACGGGTTCCCCATTGAAAAGCACAGCATAGGAAACTGATTTAATGCACGACATGATAATAGACACAAAGCTATCCGAGAACCCCAAATGAAGCATCATTTTTTCTAAAAAACTCCATTCAACTCTATCATAGGCCTTACTCATATCTAGTTTAAGAGCCATGTAATTTGTTTTTCCTTGTGTTTTCCTTTTTAAATAATGTAGGGTTTCAAAAGAAACAAGCACATTATCAGTAATTAATCTGCTAGAAAGGAATGTACTTTGGGATTCAGGGACAACATGAGGAAGTACACATTTCAAACGGTTAACCAAAACCTTAGCAATAATTTTGTAAAAGACATTGCAACTGCTAATAAGCCTAAACTCAGATACTTTTTTGGGGTTTTTTACTTTAGGTATCAAAGAGATGAAAGTAGAGTTTATAGAGTCGGGAATAGTACCTTCATTCAGGATGGCAAGGGCTGCCTTGGTGTTATCATCTCCTACAATGTGCTAGAATGACTTGTAGAATACAGGTGACATGCCATTGGGGCCAGGGGCTGATAGTCGTGCCATTTGTTGTATGGCTGAATGAACTTCATCTGCTAAGAAGTTTCGGGTGAGGTTCAAATTCATTTCTCCCATGACCTTTGGTATAATCCCCTCCAAAATAGCATCAATACCTGTTGGGTTAGAAGTTGTAAACAGATTGGAGAAATAGTTCACAAATAAATTACCCATTCGGCCATCCTCTTCCACCCATACTCCATTGTCATCTTCCAAACCCAAGATGTAGTTGTGTTTATTCCGTTGGGTAGCCCTACTATGAAAGTACTTCGTGTTGCTATCTCCATCCTTAAGCCAATTATTACAAGACCTTTGCTTCCACATCACTTCTTCTTTAGACTTAAGTGCTTGAATTTCATGCCGAAGCTGTCCAATACAATTGGGATTGGTGCTATACAACCCCATTTCTTCAGCCCTATGCAGCTCCTTTAGCTTCTTTTCAAGATTTGTTCGAACATGCCCAAAAGTGTTCCGGTTCCACTCACGGAGATTTATTTGGCAAAGGTCAATTTTCTTTGATAAATGAACTACCAGAGAAGAACCCAAAAGAGTTTCCCAAGAAGTTTTAATCACCATTTCACAGGATTTATCCTTAAGCCACATTGCTTCAAATCTAAAGGGGTGACCCTTTTAGTAAAATCTCCTAGACTCAGAGTCAGAAGCCAATAGTAGTGGTCTATGGTCCGAGTGGAAAGCCTCCAAATGATGCACCTGGGTAGTGGGAAACTTAAGCAACCAATCCACTGTAGCTACTCCTCTGTCTAACCTCACCCAAACATTCTGATCTCCTAGCCTACGGTTGCACCATGTGAAAGGGAAACCATTATATCCAATATCTCGAAGGCCACAATAATCTAAAGCATCTCGGAACCTTTGCATTTGACGCTCTGGTCTATCAAGCCACCCTTGTTTTTCCCCCGCTCTCAGAATTTCATTAAAATGCCCAATACAAACCCATGGTAGAGAGAAACGATGGCTTAAGTCATGAAGTAGAGGCTAGGAATCTTCTTGGCTGGCGGAATCAGGGTTACCATAAAAACCCGTTATTCGCTAAGTGTCATCCATCCCTAGGTCAACTACCGCATCAATATGATTGTCTGATGAGGTTTGAACATCCATCTAAATTTCTTCTTTCCAAAGTAAGGCCAATCCACCACCTTGGTTAGGTTGTGGAACAACAAACTTGTGAGCAAACTATATTTTTCTACGACCTCTCTCAATAACTTCACTATCTGACTTGGTTTCCATGAGGAACACCACTTTGGAATCTTTTTTACCAACTAAGGTAACCAACTTCTCAATTGTCTGTGGGTTCCCAAGTCCACGACAGTTCCAACTTAAACAACTCATTGGCCCTGGTGGAGCTGGCATCCAGCATCCGCCTTGTAGTTTTCCTTCATGACCACCACCCTAGTCTACAAGCATCTCCTCTTCACTGGTTGTGGCTCATCCAATTCCATCAACGGTCTACGGTCAATGCTAGTGGGGTTGTTAACATTTTCCTGTTGAAAATTGACCTCATGGGCAAGTTTTTTCCAAGTCCTGAGTGTTGCCGGTTCAGGTGGGATGTTTTGAATATTGGAAGGATCTTGCAACGGGTTTCTATCACTACAGAGATCATTTATAGTCTTTTGTGCGTCACGTCCTAGTTTTGCTACTCCCTCTGACAATCCATCAATCACCCTTTCTTTTTCAGGCCTTGTATTCGGTATCTGACATGCAAGGGATGATGTAGGAACAGAATCAACATGCTCCATAGGTGGCTCGTCAGTCCTAATCAAATCTGAATGGTTAATTGGTGAATCAGGCCTTACTACAATGGAATTGGCAGCTTGATCAATTGGCATTGAAGGACCTTTCTTCCACTTTGAAGGACCACGGGCACTACCTGTACTCACTATAACAGATTTGTGAAAAGGCTTGAACTGATCGGCACGCATCCAGTCACCATACTGTTGGTCTTCTTTTCTAAGTTTCTCTACCCGAAAGCCATATCTCACAATCTTTCTCCACATGTTTACCCTCTCGCACCAGTAACAAAAATTTGGGAGGCGTTCAAACTTTAAAAGAGCCCAGCCAATATGCTTACCTTCGCTCCTGAGTTTGCAGCAACGAGGCGGGGGTTTGGTGATATTCATAAACACCCTAACCCGAAGAAATTCACTTCCCTCTCCATCATCCTCCAGGTCTGCAACTCTGATCGTGGAACCTATAATATTGCCAACTGCTTCCCCTGTTTCCTGCGTTAGGCTCTTCTTAGGTACATTATGCAATTGCACCCAGAATGATGTTACAGTAAAATCTAGGGATGGGGCTGATTCCACAGATTCAGTCCTTTGAAAAATCACTAAGCTTTTATCGTATGACCAAGGTTCAAACTCTAAAACCCTCTCAAGATATATGGCATCATCAAATTCAAACACCAGTATATTCCCTCCAACATCCCGAATTTTGAGTTCACCCACAGGTTTCCATAGAGGCTTGAATGTCCGTGCAACAACTTCAGCATTAATAATTCGTTTGAAGGAATTTACCTGCAAGGCGGTGGACGCTTGCTTCTTTGTTGCTTGGGACGTCACCCATGAACTTCTTCCTCTGTAAGGGTAAAACGTGACCACATATCATCCAAGGTTGACATTGTATTCTTTCTAAGACACTCCGTCCTACCTGTTTCAAGAAAACAAGAGGGAAACAAAGACTTAGACAATGCTAGGGACGATAATTCTACACGGGACCAGACTAAACCCTAGCAGCGTGAGAAACCCAACTAGGACCCAAGCCCAAAAGTTTAATTCTATTTTATTTTCATTTTCATTATTAGAGTGATATTAAAGGTGTTATAAATTTTATTAAGTAAACTTTATATATGATCAATGACAAAAAATGTTATTGAAATTCTTAAAAATGTTATAAATCTCTGCACCGATTGGTCATCTACACTGATTGCGTTCAATTTTTATTTATTGTACTTGACAAAAAAATGTTATTCAAATATTTGTTTGTTTATTATGTAATTATTATAGTAATATATTATTTTTAAATTCTTTATCAATTCCCAAACGCTTTTTAAATATGTAAACTCGGTTGTAAAATTTCAAGTACAAGTATTCAAGAATTTATAGTGGGGTGTACCGTGTAGGCGACCACTTTGGCTTTGGAGGGTCGCGAATTTTCATTAAATACTAAGAATTATTGAATTCAATAATGTAATACCTCCCGGATGGTATAGGATGTTGTAGGGAACAAAAAAACTAGCACCTAAGTCCACTTAGAATAGTGGCTGGACCAGTCTACCAATGGCCCAAAAAAACTAGCACCTGAGCCCACTTAAAATAGTGGCTTGACCAGTCTACCAGTGGCCCAAAACAATAAATTTATAAAAAAGGGAAACAAACAACAAAAAGGGGGTCCGCCCTAAGAGGAAAATAAGGAAGAAAAGAAAACTATTATTAAAGGGATGAACCAATTTCTCCATACAAGATGATCCGAGGAGGCCACATTTACATAAGAAATGTTACTATTCACTCCATTTTTCTCCAATGTTCTTCTTGTTTGTTCTCTATCTCTTGGTACTTGTGTCCCTCACTCTCTCTCTCTCTCTCTCTCTCTCTCTTTTTTTTAAACCCTCTGTTAGGTTCTAAGACCTTATGAACTAATGTATTAGAACTTTAAAATGTATTGTGTTGGCAAGCCATGATCAAAACATAGAGCCTAAGTTTAGGCTTGTAAGGTTAAATTTATTCAATTATGTGTTGGTTTTATTCCGTGCCAAATTTGCTTGTAATTTAGCAATTAGATACCTTGTATTTAGATGGGAATTATGTAAAGGTAGTGTGTGAGAGAGTGTGAAGAAAACTCAAGATTTGTGCAATTCAAAGGAGTCTCGTGACTGGCTCGCGACTGGCAAGTTGCCAGAATGGCACACGTGTGAAACATGTAAGGGGAGCTAAAGGGTCACAACAGCTGGAGCACTACAGGATAAAACTTCTAGTTTGGCTAGACAGTTAGCTTGCAACTCAACCTCGCGACTCGTTCCAGTAGCAAGGTTGAGTCTCCAAAATGCGTTGTTTGGTTGAAATTGATTTTTCACGTTCCTCATACACACAACTATAAATATCCTTATATCCAAGAAATTTAGAGAGCCTCCAGAGAGAATTTTGAGAAAGAAACCCTGGAGAAAAACAAGATTGACTCATCCACAATCTTTATCATTTGATTCTCCAAATTCCTCTGCTCTCATCCTTTCCATTGTCATATCCTTGAGAGGTATATTTAGCCAAATCGTATCTCACTATACCCATATCAGTGAGAAGGTATTTTGGTGCTTAGGAAATAGTTCAGAAGGGACCAATTCATTTGGTTGATGCAATGGGCAATTGGAGGATCTGGTAAGCTAGAGAAGACAAGGTTTGGCGTAACCTTGTTGGAGCAAGAAGCTTGGAGGGCTTAGGTGCACTAGGTAGATTAAGCTTGGAGGGTTTCTGCTATTCATGTCCCAACTTTATTCTCTAATGGATTATTGATAGCTTAGAGGGCGGTGGTGAGGTTTTTCACTGAGTACTTCGGTTTCCTCTTCGATAACACATCGCCATGTTATCTTTGTGTTTGCATCTCTCTTCCTTTACTTTTTACTTTTTAATTACTGCTATGGTTGTATTTAATTATGGTTTAGAGTGTGTTAAAAATTTGGATATAGCTTAAATTTCATATTCTGAACATATATTGTTTGATTATAAGCTTGTGTTGGTATTTTTGTATTTGGGGGTCTAAACTTTTATAGGTGTTTTACACACTATTTGAACTTTCAAGGCTTGCTCAAAGTATGTTTTATTGTAAAGTTGGAATTTGAGTGACCGTAGAATTTATTGGACTAAATCTGTAATGCTCGATCAATTGAAAATTAAACTTGATTGATCGAACCACATGTAGATTATTTTTCCTGCAAAATTTCCAACTCAGCCTAAGCCTGCTTGACATGTAGGGTTTTATGTTTTACTTCACATATAAAAAGAAAAACCCTAGCTACATTTTAGATGTCTTTGATGTGCTATGTGTTGAATCTCTTGTGAGATCTAGAGGTGTTTACCTTCATACACACTTAGGGTTATCAAGATCTAGATTTATGTTTCATCAAAAAAAAAAAAAAAGATCTAGATTCATATCGAGAACTTGATGATCGTTTTAGTTGCTGCATAAAGAACATTCAAGAAGATCAAGATTCACAAGTACGAAAACTTGTGGTTGTAGTGGATCAAAAGAAAGAAGTAGTCCGTAGACTCGGAGCTGTCACGTGGTCGTGGTAGTAAGTTTTTTACTCGAGGTAGCAATAGGATGTTAGTGGTCCATGTCTTATTGTAAAAACAAAAATTCTTTCATAGTGGATCTGTTTTACCTTGAGGATAGCTAGGTTAAATCCTCCCCAGATTTTTTACCGGTTTGGTTTTCTTGGGTCATCAGATCCTTGTGTTCTTTATATTTCCGCATTATATTTGTTTTACACATATTGGTTTAACTTAGTTCTAATTAACAAACTTGTTAATCAACTTGGCTTAATATTGGGTTGAACATATTGTGTTAAAGGGTCGAAAACTTTACAAGTGGTATCAGAGCAGGTTAGCTCTAGTGTTTAGATTTTTTGATCTAAGAGTTGATCTTTGACTCCTATTATCATGGATAATTTTAGGTATCTTACTATTTTTTATTGTGATGATTTGAATAAAAAGGACACTATTGTTTCAGTTGATCTTTTTGAGGCTTGTGAAAGGAATTTGTAGGATTTCAGTCTTTCTTAGAAGATTGGTGTAATCTCTCAAATACACTCTGCTTTTTATAGATTTTCACCTACAAGTTGAAGACTTGTGCTATATGGGTGAAAATATTCTCTAAGGTGAGAGTTGCTGACTTGTCCTTGATTTAATTCTTTCAATTATTTGTGGACATGTTTTCTTTTAATTTTTGGTTGTTTTATTTTCTTAGGTTATTTTGATTTTTCAAAAATCCAAAAACATTGAAAATTTTTCAAAAACCAAATATTTTATTTTGTGTCTATTTTTTTTTTTTTTGAGGATTACATGAATTATGATATCTCTCTTTTTTGATTTAGAACATGCTTGACATTGTGGAGAAACTTGAATAGTATGTATTATATAAGTGCTAAGCTATTTCTGATTTTATGTGAGTATGTACTAGTTTATACATGTACTCAATGGTTAATTAAGAAATTGATATTTCTTGTTTGTGTGCCATCAATAGCTTAGTTAAACATTTTCATGCATTGCATTTATATTTTAAATCATTTAGCATAATGTGTGTTTTTAGTTTTGGTCATAAAAGTTTTTTGAAACCAAAATGATTTTTATGTGTTTTGTATTACACATCATGAATTTGTAATTGAGATTGACCTATTATCTTTACATAACATGCTTGTGTACCTTGTTTAGCTTCGATGAGCTTATTTTTACTGCACTTTGCTAGTTTTAGCTATGTAGTGTATGTTGTGTAAGAGTTGTTTGTAGTTTTTGATCACATGATCTTAATTTTGAAGTCACATACTTTTGGTTGTAAGGACTAAAAAATCCTAAGAGAAAGGCATAAATAACTATCTCACTACTGTTTACTAGCCAATTATGAACACCTTAGTACATATCATAAAATTTTGTGCATTAGAAAGTGTAGCACATGCACAAAAAGAATGTAAGGTGTAGCCTCGGATATAATAAATTCAAATGAAATATATTTGGTGTGTACATTATTGGGTTATAATAAATTCAAATGAAATAAAATGGGTGTATACATTATGAGGCAATACAAGAAAATTTCATGATTGCTAGCTTGTTTTCTAGGAAATGTGGGAGTTATATGATGTAACTCTTTAGGTGATAGTCACTTTCAAACTTATGTGATGAATAATGTAGAAATTGTGATTAATTACGATCTACATATCACCTCACATGTATCTCATGTTGTTACTAGTTGCACACACTATACAAGTTATTCTTTGCTAAACTTAGTACATGAAATTGTGTGTGAAGTTGATTTGGCCATCCAAGACTATGTTTTCTATAGTGTTTGATGCAAAATATGTTTAAATTTTGGCAAAAATTGTGTCTTTGATGATTGAAAATCTTGTTTTTGAAGTTCTGGGTTGAAAACAAATGTTTTGCGTGTTTTTTGCATAAAACTTTTGCCATTTAAAAAAAAAATCTAGTTTTCCAGAATTTCGATCGATTGAGTGTAATTTTCGATTAATTGAAAATTTCTAGATTTTTCAAGTTTAGCTTTTGTCTGACTCGATTGGTATTTGATCGATGCTTGACCAATTGAAACTGAAATATTTTCAGTTTTTAAGTTTTTGACCAATTTTTTTCATACACCATTTATGTTTAGGATTCACACGCATTGCATTGATTATTTTTTATTTTTTATTTTTTTTTTGTATCCATCTTGTAGTTTTGCAGTCATATCTCTTATTGTTTTCACACATAACATGCATACACTTTGCTAGATTGGATACTCAATTTGATTTGAAAATTGATTGATTAATTTTTGAATTATGTACTTTTTAGTGTTTGCTATTTTTATGTGTGAACTGCAGAAAATATTTTTCTAAAGAGTTATGATGGATAATAATGGGTCAGATAGTGTCAAGTTTGAATTTATTGAAAGAGAGAATATTTGTGTTCATATGTAACCTCAATGCTTGTGCAACTCCTAAATTTTTCCCAAAACTATTTTTCCCAAAACATGTTTTGTTTTTCCTATTTTTATAGAGGGAGAAAGATGTCTTTAAAACTTATGTTGATCATAGGAGGAGTTGTTTCCTTGATTCTCTATTTTCTCTAATCATTTGTTGCGTATGTTTTCTGTTTACTCTTTGATTGGGTTGTCTTTGTCAATACGTGACAAAAAGGGGGAGAAATGGAATCAATTTTCATAAAGTTTTTTAATATGTTTTTCTTTAGGGGGAAATGAATTTTTTTTGAAAGGGGGAGACAATAAAAGTTTTTGATGTATCTAACTTAGAGGGAGTGTTACTTTACTTTTGTTTTTATATTGTGTTTCATATTGGTTTACTTGTATTTCCTACACATGCATTTATGGTTTGTTTAGTGTTTCAGGAATTTACAAGTTAAAGCTGCTGTCTATAGTAACAACCGATAGATAGTAGTTAGGTTGAATTGGGTTTAGGGCATTTTAATTTTAAATGGGTTGTTTTGTAACTTTGAGCATTTCATGTTTGTGATATGTTTTGTCACGGATTGCCAAATTGGGAGATTGTTAGGTTTTAAGACCTTAGGAACTAATGTATTAGAACTTCAAAATGTATTGTGTTGGCAGATAATGATCAAAACATAGAGTCTAGTTTTAGGCTTGCTCAAAGTATGTTCTATTGTAAAGTTGGAATCAAGTGACGACATAATTTATTGAAATAAATATACAAGGCTTGATCAATCGAAAATTAGACTTAATCAATCGAACCACGTACAGATTGCTTTTCTGCAGAATTTCCAACTTAGCCCAAGCCCGTTTGACGTGTAGGGTTTTATGTTTTACTTCACATATAAAAAGAAAAACCCTAACTACGTTTTAGATGTCTTTGATGTGCTGTGTGTTGAATCTCTTGTGAGATCTAGTGGTGTTTACCTTTATACACACTTAGGGTTATCAAGATCTAAATTCATGTCAAGAACTTGATGATCATTTCAGTTGCTGCATAAAGAACATTCAAGAAGATCAAGATTCACAAGTAGGAGAACTTGTGGTTGCAGTGGATCAAAAGAAAGAAGTAGTCTATGGATTCGGAGCTATCACGTGGTCGTGGTAGTAAGTTTTCTACTCTAGGTAGCAATAGGATGTTAGTGGTCTAAGTCTTATTGTACAAACTTCAATTCTTTTATAGTGGATCTGTTTTACCTTGAGGATAGTTAGGTTAAATCATTCCTAGGTTTTTTACCGGTTTGGTTTTCCTAGGTCATCAAATCTTTGTGTTCTTTATATTTCCGCATTATATTTGTTTTACACATATTGGTTTAACCTAGTTCTAATCAACAAGCTTGTTAATCAACTTGGCTTAATATTAGGTTATACATATTGTGTTAAGGGGTCTAAAATTTTACACCCTCTTTTTCTTATATACTTCTCCTTTCCACATATCTTAACCATCCATCCTTACCTAACAAGTCTCCTCTCATGACACTTGTCTCTTTCTACATTTGAAGAAGGTGGTGAAAAGAGTCTGCTTAGCTGTGATTTACACTGTTCAGGTCACTTTCTCATCAATACAGCTGACAAAGTTGTTGCCATTATTTAATGCGGAGGCAACAGGTTACGCCAAACTAGAAACATCCCCTATGATCATTGACTCCCTCCCTTCATATCCTTCTTTCCACCTAGAATGCCTCAGAGTCCTTTGACTCTTCCCTTCCTCTCCTCGGGTGACTTCCATCCCTGGGCCCATGGACCGCGGCATCCCCACACTTATACTACAACTCTACAACTTCATTCTCGGTCTTCGGACACCCACAGATGTTATGTAGTGGTAGGTAAGGACCGCTTTCTTTCCTTTCCTTGAATTCAAGAGGTAGTTTTAGATTCTCCAATTTGCATTTTAAAAAAAAGGAAAAAGAAAAAAAGAAAATGGAGAGGTAGCTTGTTCTAATTCCGCTATCTAGGCAAAAGTCTTGTAACTCAATTGATTGTCACTTTTTGCTATTTTGAAAAGAAACATTCATAGTTCAAATGTCAGTAGTTAGTTAGTTACAAGGGTGAGATTTGGATAGATCAAGTTAAGGCTCTTGGCACACATGTAACACATTAAACACATGAGTTATTTATTTATTTATTGGCATTAGTTGTCCAGGACTTTGTCCCGACTAATCCTGGGGGTGCACAGGCCCTCGGCAAGGAGTATTCCGCAAGTGCACCTTGGGTAATTCAAGGGGCAAATAAATTCCTCCAATCCAATGGCCCCAAGTGAGTGAATGCACGTATGGTTGCTCGAATCCAAAACGTCAAAGTTTTACTGCTCGTCCTAGAGTTTTCCTAATCAATACGCCACACCCTTGGGGTTCATTAATCAAATGAGTTAATTGAAGAAAGCACACGCTTAATTAATTAGTAAGCTAATATAATTAAGTCATGTGTGACCAATAGGATGAGAGTTTGAAATATCTTGATGAATTGTATAAGTAGTTTCATCTCAAAAAGAAAAAAAGAAAAAAGAAGAATTGTATAAATAGTTGCATGTAACATCATTTGGAATATCATGAAAAATAAACAAATTCCTTACTTAATTAGTGCATTTTTTTTTCTCTTAATATTTTTCTATAAATTGTGACTACCTCTAATTATGTGAATTCCCATTCATTTTCATACACTTCCCCCCTCCCTCCATCCCCTTAAGAGCTTCCTAACATATTTGTTTATTTTTTTACTGGGTTTGATCTAGTAATTTGTTCAATTTAATAAGTGAACTAATCTGGAATAACTTCTCTTTTAATCTATATTAAAAAAAAAAAACTTATGATTCTCATTAAAATAAAAAGTACTAACATTATATATTATATTACAGTGCTACTCGATTCTCCAAAAAAAAAAAAAAATTACAGTGTTAATCAATTTATTATTGAGATTTATAATATATATATAAAACTGAACGTGCTTTGTTTTTTGTTGACATCATAATATTTTGCTTTATAAGCTTTTGAGGTCTCACGATTTTATATGTTATTATTCTAATATATATATATATATATATATATATATATATATATATATATATTACGTGAATTCAAATTTCACTCTAAATTTAAACTAGTAGAATCTTGACACATTATATTTTTTTTATGGTAGAATATATAGTTCTATATATATACAAATACAATCATAATAAAAATGCCTAAAGGTAGAATATTTATTTCCATATAAAAACACAATGATAATAGATGCCCATTAGTAATTATTATAATCATCAAATTATATATTTAGACAAGAAAAGAGAGAGAAATTTATATTATATTATATTATATTAAAACTTCTCTTACATTGCACAGTTTACTGACTAATTAGATTATAATTGCATTCCAATTTTATGCTAAGTGTTATTCTAATTGCATTGCCATTTTTAGATATTAAATGCGCTTCAACTACTTGAGACAAGTATCATTCCATCTCTAATTTTGAATAAATGCTTTAATATGTAAATTCATATATCGATCTAGGCTTAAAAAACATTAAAAAAACACTCAATTATAAATTACAATGCTTCTATGCATCACTTTGAATGAAAACTTCTTACATATTTAAACCTATTTTAAGCCTTTCTAAAACTAATTTAGAATTTCTTACAACAAGATTATTATTATAATATAATTTCAATGAAAAACTTTACATACTAGTTGGTTATTAATTTCAAAATATTTTGTAATAACATAATTTTCACAACTTATTTGAAAACAAATGTAAACATGAAATGAAGTTATTGTATCATCATGTTAACATTTATGTTAAGAAGTAACAGCTATCCTTTTTTTTTACCTCCTATATACAACCAATAATAACAAAATTTGTATATTCGACCAAATAATATCTTTACAATGATTTTCAAGAGTTGATAAAAATAGAGAAATGACCAACGGTAGTATTGAACTTAGAAGGAATTTTAATAAGTATCTAATTATGTTTATTATTAAAATTTTCCGTGTGTATGCCTGGGTTACAAGTTTAAGTCCACTAATAAGAATACATACTAGTGAATAAAATATAAATAAAAAATAAAAAAAGACATAATAATTATGTCTCAATACATTTCAAAACAATTATTTACCAAAATGAAATCTAACATTCTTTGAAATTCCGCAAATAATTTAGGATTGATTATTTACTATATTTTGCAATAATTTTCCTTTTATTATACAAAATTAAAAAGTCCTTTAGAAAGTCATATTCCTTTTTGTTTGTTTATTTAGACCCCTTAAATCAGATTGTTTAACATAATATATTAATCAAGTGATTACTTAGATTAATTTTCAGATCTTGGTTAAACACATATGAATCATATTATGTAAAGAAGCGGAAAAGTAAATAACACCTAGGTATGATTATCTAGGAAAACCAATGAAACTAATCCGTTTGAAGGTAAAAACATAAAGATGATTTGACCTAACTATCCTCGAGGCAAACAAAATCCACTATAAAACAATTGATGTTTTTACAAAAAATTTAACCTTAAATCTAATGCTACCTCATGTAGTAACTTACTAGCACGATCATGTGGAAGCTCTGAATCCATGATTTTCTTCTCTTCTTGGATTTAAATCATCAGCAGTTGTTGATCTTGTTGTAGCAACTTCAGATCTACTAGATCTAATGATATGAGAATGATTTCCGGTAGTGACTTTGAAAGAGGAAGGCACAATACCTTTTAGATCTCATAAGAGCACCTCTAAAGTCTCTAAAAAGCTCTCAAAACGTAGTTAGAGTTTTCCTTTATATACTAGAAGTGTTTCACTTGAAACTCAAAACGTTTAAGCAAAGTTCGGGTTGAAATAAAATTCTTTAGAAATTTCATGTGTACGATTTTCGATCGGTCAGATTTAATTTTTGATCGGTTGAATTTCACTGAATTCGAATTCTTCTTTTTGCATCTTGTATGTTCTTGTGTTTTGACTTATAACACCTTGAACATTGTCTAATAAACTCTATAGATCTAGGAATCTACATCTAGACAAGTTTGTGCTCACGGTTTACCAATTGTTTTGAACTTTTAGAACCTAACACTTTTAGGTGCAAAATTTAGTTTTGATAATAATCATGGATGAAAATGCTCGTTTCACAATTGAAATAGAAACTAGAAGATTGAACATACGTACAATTGCTCTATAAACAAGTTGGTAAGTGGTTGATTTTCTAATTCTTTCTAATCATTTGATACATTACAAAAAAAGAAAAAAAAGAATGATGATACAAATACGCACACAAGTTGTTGATTTTCTAATCCTTTCTAGTCATTTGGCACAATTCAAAATACCATAGAATACAAAGAAAAGAGTGATTTTTCTTGAAGGCCCTTAAACTCTTATATCTTGATTTGCCCTTAATGTTTAACTGATCAGGGAAAAAACATTTTCTTCTCTAAAAGATATTAGTTGCTTTAAAACACTAAAGCGTAGGAAACAGTTTTCAAAAAATGTCTTATGTTGACAATTATTTTTAGAGGTAGGCGAGGTGGCCATGGTTCCTCTTGGTCCTAACTTAGGCTTATCTTTGTATTTAATTATACCTTATTATTAATAATTTCGAGCATAAAACATTCTTGATACTCAGTAACCTTTAAGTGATGTTTGGAATTATTCATGCTTGTTTATTTTTTAATGAGTTGAACTCATGGTGCTCGTCAGAACCTTGATTCGTTAATGATTCTAAATAACAAATGGAATAATTCATTTAAAATATCAAATTATATATATATATATATATATATATATATATATATATATATATAAATTTACAATTGGTGTAGTTTTAAGTAATATTATACAATTTAATATTTTTCTATTAGATGAAAATTTCAACAATTCTTTTGTTTTTTTTGAGAAGAAGAAGAGTTGGATTACATTTTCTTTTTAAATCCTATATGCTTGCAAAATTTAAAGATGATTAGAAATAAAAAACTAAGCCATCTATCAAGTGTTTAAATTTCATGTTCTGTTATTTTAAAAACCACCAAGAGGTACAAAACACAAAAGCAAATGTAATAATTCACGCAATAAGAAATATAGAAAAATAATTATTAGTTTGAGTTGGTTAAAATACTTAAATGTTTGTGAGTTCATTCATACCATTTTTTGATAAATTGAATTGTATTAATCCTAATAATTCAATTTTATTCTCTTCTTAATGGTATGTAAGATAAATAATTCTCAAATATACTACTACCTGTAAGCACTTTTTTTTTTTATGAATAAAAAATGGGTAGGGGCGACCAACATGACAATCCTACCTGGGCGTGATTATAGTAACATTCTTCCTAGTGGGTTCGGGGCCCTGCTGGGGAGCAGGGAGATTGCAGTGAGCCATAGCTTTCCAATCTCATGAGGGACACTAGCAATTTTGGGTTGCTAAGGGAAATACCCCCAAGCGCATCCATATTTGGACTCGAACCTAGGACCCCACACTCATTGCATTTTTGTGCCTCACTCAACACCACTAGACCACACCACCTCAATGATTACTACCTATAAGTACTACACATGAACAATATAGATAATATTATTACAAGATATTTTTATGTGACCCTAATGTATCGTATGAGATATATATCGACCAGCTACTTTAATATTTCCAATTAATAATGGTAAGACCTAAAATAGGTACGAGGGGAAATCTTAATTTTATAAAATTATTCCCACAAATGCATATATAACAGACTAGCACAAATGCATATATAGAAACAAGAAGCACAAGTGTGGATTCATATCTGGATTCCATTTAGGCCAAGATTCTCCACTGGTGTATGTGTTTGTGTATGATCTCATTCACATGAGAGTTGAGACTGTAGTGTCACACCCACGTGAGAAAGCTAAAGCTAAAACCCCACTTATTGTTCGCACATTTATACCTTGGGAATTCCTCATTTCCAATATTCTTTCGGAAAATGTCATTTCAATCACACTGCTCTACTCTATATATATATATATAGCTGGTCACAATTTACTTGCTCATCCACGCTAAAAACCTGAAAGCCTTCAGTTATTTAGACGGTGGTTTTTCTCTGAATCTCTTCTGGGTCTTGTTTTAGATTCTGTTTCCTAGAGATACACAAACAAGCATGTGTGATGTGTCTTTATTGTTCTTCATAGGCGTTACCATTTTTGTTTTTTGGTCTTAACTTTCTTTCTTTCTTTCTCGGACTTTGTGAATTCCTTGGCGGTGAGAACCTTTTTCTCAAACACGCGCAGGCACAAAAATACAAACACGAGGAGCTCTAACTCTTTTAAGTTATATACTGTGTCCATATTCTTCTGGTTTTCCTTCCCATTTTGGAACTTTTAAGACACAAACTATCAACCCCATTTTCAAGTTTAGATTTTTAACCCCAAAACATGTGATTATTGGACTTTAATTTGCAGAATTTTAGAGACAAGTATGGGTTCCCAGGAAAAAATAAAGACAGTGAAAAGTTTGCAGAAAAGCTACTTTGATGTGCTGGGTCTATGCTGTTCTTCAGAGGTGCCTTTGATTGAGAACATCCTCAAGCCTCTTGAAGGTGTCAAGGAGGTGTCGGTGATTATCGCCACAAGAACAGTTATTGTTGTTCATGATAACCTCCTCATTTCTCAGATTCAAATAGGTAACAAATCACTATCTTTTCCTCTTTAATACCAACTTTCTGTTCAATTTTTGAAATACCCCTTTTTCTATATTTATATATATTTTTAATTTTATAAATACAATATGATTTGATTCAAGAAACCAATTTATTTTAGTGTAAGCAATCTTCTCATTTCTCAGATTCAAATTGGTAACAAATCACAAACTTTTCCTCCTAATACCTACTTTTTGTTCAATATACGAAATACTATTTTTCTTTTTATAAAAATTTTATAAATACAATATGATTTGAATCAAGATACCAATATGATTTGAATCAAGATACCAATTGATTTTAGGGTAACGGTCTTCAACAATAAAAGTTCATAAATTGAGTAAATTGAAATCTATTAAAAAAGACTCACTTCATTTGATTTTATTTTCGTTACAAACAGCTAATTAGACTTGTTG
The DNA here is from genome assembly GCF_040712315.1 of Castanea sativa. Lineage (NCBI taxonomy): Eukaryota > Viridiplantae > Streptophyta > Magnoliopsida > Fagales > Fagaceae > Castanea > Castanea sativa. The sequence continues at coordinate 5,164,906 of NC_134019.1, read as the reverse complement.
GTGGGTTCTAACTTCTAAGGCCTGCCATGTCGTAAATGGCAGGCAGGGCCTGTAGAACTATTGATTCGGACCTTTGGTTATTTGCCATTACTGAGTCATGATTTCAAAAGTTGACACTCAACTACACCTATGCTACAATGATTCTTCATCTTCTTTGTGATTTGCTAGAAAGAAAAATAAAATAAAATTGCTTTTTAGTAGGATTGCACTAATACTTGGACACCATTAAAGGTCAAATTTACGGCCAAAGATGGACCAAACAAGTGGTGGGGGAGTCATTAGGTGGACCAGTCTGTTTGATGGTGATAAATACTGAAAGGGTAGTGCAATTCCTTTATAAAATTTATAAAAAAAAAAAAAAAAAAAGCTAAAAGGCTTGTCTTTTGTGCTCTTCATTTTCCTTCTCCTTTCCTTCCTTCCTTCTTATTTTTATTTTTATTTTTATTTTTTAATTTTTTTAAAAAAATTTTGGTACATATTAAGTAATTAGTAGAAAAATCTTAAACGTCTGAATTGAAAAATCATAAAATATGATTTGATTTACTAGTCATTTTTCTTTTGTGTGTTTTTATTTATTTATTTATTTATATATTTCAAAAGATACAACCATTCTTGATGATGGATGGACACACATGGTTAAAATTATCCTATTACAGTGAGTCTAAAATTATAAAAATATATAGAAAAATATATATATATATATATATATATATATATATATATATATATATATATATATATATATAAAAGATAGATAAAGTTGTAAAGAACAAATGACTTTCATGTTGCGAATACTACTCAACAAGTTGAATATTTGCTTCACTTCAACTTTCTTTATGTTCCTTTAATGATGGATACCTAGGCAATTCTCTCTACTTTTTATCCTGCTAAGCATGTAATGGGATTATCGGAATATATCTAATCATCCTTCCATATTCGACAGTATTTTCTTCAATGTGACTAATCTCGATTCTTATGTTTTGTGAACAGTATTTTTTATCTTGTGCCTTTTTGCTTTTATTCCTTTAATTTTTTTTATAACTTATATATTTCTTATTTTGTGTCATGAAATGACATTAGTTGTTCAAATTCCCTCATTTTGAAGTCAGCACTTTTTCTCTACTAATTCACAATCAACCACATAAAACGTGGCAAGAATTGTGATTTTTTTTGAAAATACAAAGAGAATTGTTATGTAAAAAATAGAGTCACAAGTATTTCAAAAACAGTTATTTTTTTAATTAAAAAAAGAGAAGGTAAAGATATCTGCAAAAGGAAATTTTTTTATTATTAAAAAAAAGTAAATTGGATTAACAAAGCGTTGATACTTGATAGTATTATCTTAATTAAAGAACTAACACTTCGGGGTGTGAACTAATATGATAGTGACCGGCACATTGTGCATGCTTTACAAAATTAGGTAGAGCAGCACCAAAATTTTATGTTATATTTTTTCTTTTAATATGTATTATGTTTAATTACCTGCAAAAGTAAATCAGATTAAGTTTTTGTAATTGTAATTAACTTTTTATGGGTGTTAAATTTCATGACAGTTAAGGCTTTAAATCAAGCAAGGCTAGAGGCAAACGTTAGAGTATATGGGGAAGAGAGTTACAAGAAAAAATGGCCAAGCCCATATGCAATTGCTTGTGGACTATTGCTTTCGCTATCATTTTTGAAATATGTGTATCATCCACTGCAATGGTTGGCAGTTGGAGCAGTTGCTATTGGTATTTTCCCAATTACTCTGAAAGTAATGGTGTCTATTCGGAATCTTAGGATTGATATCAACATTCTTATGATGATTGCAGGTATGTGATTTCTTTTTATTTATTTATTTATTTGCTGAATTTATGTGATTTATTTATTTTCCCTTATAAAATTATTCCAATTTAATATCTTATAGGGGACATGGGCACAACTTTAACATTGGGTCGAAAATAAACTTAAAATATTCATGTTTGTTTGAGCCTAACTAAATTAATTATTAAAAAATGTATATAAAAAAGCTTACTTGAAGTTGAAGATGACTTTCAGATTCTCCCAAAAGATAAAAAAGAAAAGAAGTCATGTTCAACTTAACTTCGTTTCTCAAAAAAGAAGAAGTTGAAGATGACTTCTTTTCTTTTTTATCTTTTGGGAGAAACTGAAAGTTGAAAATAGCTGATGTAAGACCTAACTGTGATGCGGGATTCATGCCCCTTCGTTCTTTGTTGGGGGGCCAAGTTTATTCTTCATGACCCGATGACATTAAACCTCTTTTTTTTTTTTTGTATCTAACAATAATGAAATCCATTGCCCATTGGCTTTGAGTGGTACACTTGCCTCTACCCAATAGAGAGAGTACGAGTTCAAATCTCATAATGATACCATTTCCTTAAAATGTTTTTTTTTTTTTGGGGTTGAGAAAGTTATATATATAAACAAAGTCTTTGAGTTTTTTTTTTTAAAAAAAAGAAAAAAAGATCTAAAACAAAATGAAATCAGATTGGATACATATTTTATTAAACAATTAAAGATATTTTAGTATTATTTTAATTCTTTTATATTTTCGTATTTATTATACACACCTCTTAACAGTATTTATTATGCTTAAGAGTATTTATCCTTTCTTCTCTCAAAAAAAAAAAAAAAGAGTATTTATCCTTTCATTTGATGTTTAATGTTAACGTTTGTTGTCCTTTTCATCCATTTTACTTCTCTCTAGCAAAAACATAATGGTTTTCCAGTCACTTTTTCCTGGACTTAAAAAAAAAAAAAAAAGAAAAGAAAAATTGACCCTTTTTTCTATTTGAAGATTTTTCAATGTAGAAAAATTGACCTATGTCTTTTTCATTTTTTTCTACCTAACACAAAGGAAATAAATTTTGGATACATAATTTATTAAACAGTTAGTTTTTTTTTTTTTTTTTGGTAATTTTGGATCAATTTTGGAAATCAATTTTTTGTTTTTTTTTTCTTTCTAGTTTTTGGTATAATTATTGTTGCTTGTTGTTCTTGGCAGCCATCTGACTGGTCTCTATTAATAAATTAAATGGTTTTCCCTAGGTGGATGTCCTTTATAAAAAGTATACCCTACGAACTATTTCACTTCCTTTCCGAGAAAAATTTCTTAAGTCTTGTAAAAGCCATTAACTTTTTGTTCACCAAACTTAATTATATTGTTGCTTGATCTTTTTGTACATGTTCCTAAATCAGCAAATTTCTTAGCATTTTTAGTACTTCTAACTATGCTTCTCCCTCTCTCCCCCCCCCCCCCCCCCAAAGGGTGGCTAAAACTTTGACGATTTTTTCATTTGTTAAGGAGGTCAAATCACTAATAAACATTCTAGTCTAAAACTCAACCATTTTCCTCAAGTGGTCTACAAATTCATTACGGTGACGATTTGATTTATTTATTATTTATATATATATATATATATATATATATATATATATATATATTTTTTACGGTCTTCTAATATGTATCCAAAATTAAGGAAATCATTATGGTTAATTTCAAATCGCTATTATCCAAAATCACTAAAGATTGTCTGGCTTTATAGTTGCATCTATTCTAAACACAAAGGGGGAAAAAAATTTAAACGAGTTACTTTCTAGAATATATATTCTGTCAAAATAAATTGCCCATTTATAAATAGTTAACATATTTGGTTAATATATATATTGACCAATGTCTGCTTTTTTTTTTTTTTTTGTGGGGGGGGGGGGGTTAATTTCTGTTAATTTTATTTATTTATTTGCTGCTACAAATAAAATTGGAAGAGTGCACGAATGAGTTAGTTTAAGAATTATTTATTTATTTATTTGAGAAAGGTGTTAGTTTAAGATAACCTAGGAGGCTAGGACGAGTCTTAAAAAAAAAATTCACTTTGGTGCTCCTCGTTACGGTGGTACTAACACTTGGTGTTTATTTTTGACAGTGATAGGGACACTTGCTATGAATGATTATTTGGAAGCTGGCACTATTGTCTTCTTGTTCATCATTTCAGAATGGCTTGAGTCAAGGGCAAGCCACAAGGTTCCCTTTTCTCTTTGTCTAACATGTCCCTATAAATTATATGATGAACAGAGACTGCCATAGGATAGGATTTAAAATCTATAATATTAATTCCATGATAATTGTTATTTACCACTGGACCAAAGACACTAATTTATTTCTTAATTAGAATCCACACATAAGCAAAACTTGTTCAAAACAAAATTGTTGCACAGTTGTAGTGATGAAAATATTTGTAATTATAATTATACAAAAATATCATTGGTTTAGAAAGTGACATAAACTTGAAGATCATATTGGGTTAGTGTTGGTGAGCCTGTTAAACTGTACAAATGTCAAATGGAGCTCCTACAAGCCTGGCCCATTACTCTCAGAGATTTATTTCTGCTTTTGCAATCTAGGACTGGTTCCTGCTAAGAAGTAAGAAGCTATAAAAACCACTATTGAATTATGAATTCTGAAATGCACATGCATGCAGGCACATGCAGTAATGTCCTCATTGGTGAATATAGCCCCTCAGAAAGCTGTCATGGCTGAAACTGGAGAAGTTGTGGACGCAGATGAGGTGAAATTGAATACTGTTCTAGCCATTAAGGCTGGTGAAGTTATACCCATTGATGGAGTTGTAGTGGAAGGCCAATGTGAAGTTGATGAAAAAGCTCTAACTGGAGAGTCATTCCCTGTTGCCAAAGAAAAGGACTCAACTGTTTGGGCTGGTACCATCAATTTAAATGGTAACAACTCTCAAACTTTTTACATTGTTTCAACTTTCAAAATCATCTTTAAATGGGGTTTAAGTGATAGTTCAGTGTAGTAATATCCTTTGTGGTGCTTGATGTATATTGTTGGAACCTAAGCTCCATTTCTCTATCTAAAAAATATACCTTAATTTTATACTTTCAAATTATTTATTTATTTTTTTAAAAGAGACATTTTTATTATCTAATAGAAAAATATGACACGGTAAATGATATTCATGTCACATCATTGACTCTACGACATCAAAGTGATTAATTTCATGAATTTCATTTATTACATTAACATTTTTCATACGTAAGATAACTACAAAGACCTTTATAAGAAAAAAAAATTTTAAAAATTATTTATGATTTTTATATAAAACTCAATGGATGATGACCAAAATACACAGTTTAACATTAATATTTATTATTTACTTAAAATATGTTGTGGTTTTTATTTGATAAATGGATTTGGCTCTTTTCAGGGTATGTTTGTGTAAAAACCACTGCTCTAGCTGAAGACTGTGTTGTGGCTAAAATGGCAAAGCTTGTAGAAGAGGCTCAAAACAGCAAAACCGCAACTCAGAGACTAATTGACAAATGTGCCAAGTTTTATACCCCAGGTTAGACAAGATGTCCATATGTCATTAGCTTACTTAGCTCTTTGTGCTTTTGGTTAAAAGTGGGTTAAAGTATGCTTGTATAGTTGTACCTAAAAAAAGTGAAGCTTTAAAAAGCTATACATATGAAAAATAAAGTAAAAGCTAAATGAAAATCTCATGTTAATGCACTCTAGAGTACGCAACTTCATGGAATATAAATCACATGAACTAGAGAGCATGTTTTGAGTGACTACTTAAGCTGTTGTTGATTATGCTTTGCAGCTGTTCTAATCATATCAGCTGGTTTTGCGGTGGTACCACTTGCGTTGAAAGTACATAATCTCAACCATTGGTTTCACTTAGCATTGGTTGTTCTTGTAAGTGCATGTCCTTGTGCACTTATCCTGTCTACACCTGTTGCAACTTTCTGTGCGCTTACAAAGGCAGCCACATCTGGTCTTCTAATCAAAGGGGGTGACTATCTTGAAACTCTTTCCAAAATAAAGGTAGCAGCATTTGACAAAACTGGGACAATAACAAAAGGTGAATTTGTAGTGACTGATTTTCGTTCCCTCCGTAATGATGTTAGCTTGAACACATTGATTTACTGGTAAGGATTACTTTATCTACTCCCCCACCTCTCTTTTCATAACCTTTTGGTCTATTTGAATGCAAGTAATATTAAATTAATTTTTTTTAAGCCTATTTGAAGTCATATGAAAATTGAACAAATATGTTTTTTTTTTTTTGGTCCTAAATGAAATGTAGCATAATGATACTTTTAGGAGTACTGACGGTAATTTATATTAAAGAAAATAGGAAATTAAATTGATGTCATCCCTAAACTATCATTTGCCTTAATCTTGTCCTCGTTGATTTGAGAATGGTTAAATGATATTGTTGTCCCCAACATTTTTTTCCTTAAATATACTGATATTCTTGAAAACTTTTACTGATAAAATGATTCAATGTAGTTGGCTTTGATCTTACTACTAACTACTAAGAGACCAAAATTATAGGTTTGAATAAGACATGATTTTTAATTTATGGTAATTAACTTTGAGGGCAAACAGGGAACAAATTAACAACAAACGGTATCTAAACTTTGTACTTAAAACGCAAACAATACTTTAAAAAAAAAAAAAAAAAAAAAAGAAAAAAAAAGAAGAGAATTTATCTTTGGAATGTAATTTACTCAAAATAATAAATTTGCAATTTTGGTATTACGGAAATCCTAAAGTACTCATATTTCAACAAGTTAACAAAAATGTAGTGAATGAATGTTTAAGCAGAAAGCTTTCAATTGAATCCTTTTTAGTGCAAGTTGCTACAGGGGACAATGTATTTATTCAATTCTGATAGGCCTCCAAATTCTTCATTAGAAAATCTGCCATTTTTTATGAAAAATTTCACTTCAATGGAAATTTATACTAGTTATTGTATCTTCCTTCAGGGTTTCTAGCATTGAGAGCAAGTCAAGTCATCCAATGGCTGCTGCACTCGTGGACCATGCTAGGTCACTTAAGATTGAGCCAAAGCCTGAAAATGTGGGGGAATTCCAAAATTTTCCTGGAGAAGGAATTCATGGCAACATTGATGGTCATGATATTTACATTGGAAACAGAAGAATTGCTTTGAGAGCTGGGTGCAGAACAGGTGAGAGCCTTCACTTTTAAAGAATTTTTGAAAGTTTTAGCTGTATGTTTCCAAATTTTAATTTCATTTTCCTTCAGCAATAAAATTGGCTTTGCACCATGGTTCTAATCCTATAATATCAACTTTTTTAGTTCCTTCCTTAGAGGGTGATAAGTTGGAAGGAAAGACCATTGGTTACATTTACTGTGGAGCAACCCCAGCTGGAATTTTCGGTCTCTCTGATGCTTGTCGAATTGGGGTTCTTGATGCAATCAGGGAGCTGAAGTTAATGGGTATTAAAACTGCTATGCTTACTGGAGACAGTCATGCAGCAGCAACTTATGCACAAGAACAGGTACACTTTCTAGCTCTAATCTGTAATATTCTCTCTGTTTGCATGCATTTACTATTGATTCAGGCATCCAGTCCTTGAATAAGATCATGGAAAATTTAATGACAAAGAGGTATTAATAATGGTGAAAATGCTTTTATGAACAGCTGGATCATGCACTAGAGATAGTTCATGCAGAACTTCTGCCTGAAGACAAGGCAAGAACCATCGGAGAATTTAAAAAGGAAGGACCAACAGCCATGATTGGAGATGGTGTAAATGACGCCCCTGCATTGGCCACGGCTGATATTGGTATCTCAATGGGCATTTCGGGCTCAGCTCTGGCAACCGAAACTGGACAAGTGATTCTTATGTCAAATGATCTTAGAAAGATACCAGAAGCCATCCAATTGGCCAAAAAGGCTCACAGGAAAGTCATTGTGAACATTTTTTTGTCAATCACTACTAAGTCCGCTATCCTTGCTTTGGCCTTTGCTGGTCATCCGCTCGTTTGGGCAGCAGTTCTTGCTGATGTTGGCACATGTTTGCTAGTCATCCTTAACAGCATGCTGCTTCTGCGAGGTACCCAAAAACATAGGGGAACGTGCAACAAATCTTCTGCTGCAAAGCATGCACATAAACATGGATGCAATGCCACTCATAGTAGCTCCTCTCATCACCATCATTCACAAGAGAAACATCACAATTGCTGCTCTGACAACAAAGCTCAAATGGTGTCTCAACCTCAGAAGTGTTCTTCTATGGAATGTGCCGCAAAGTGTAAGTCTATCCCTTTGAATTCAAACTCATGTGGGACCAACAAGTGCATGGATTCAGCTGCGAGCCATGATAAATGTGTAAGCAGTGAACATCACGAGGCAAATCATTGTCTAGAGTTGCATGAAGGGCATAACCAATGTTCTTCAGTCCCTCAAAACTTGGGCTCTTGTACAAAAGACGAATGTAAAAATTTGATAGAAAGTCAAGGTGACTGTGTAAAAGGAGATCGGCTCCATGTTGCCCAACACTGCAACCATTCTACTCCTTCAGAAGGAAGACAAAACATTACAAATGATGGTCACTGCCACTCAAACCATAGTGGAAAGAACCATACTGAAAATGAAGCATCAGGAAAAACGGTAGTGTCATGTTGCCACCATCCACAACAATTGCAGGAGATTCATCATGAATTGCATGAGTGTTGTAAAAATCACAATGCACCACTTCAAACCACCACTGATATTGACTATGTGGGATCAACATCTACGAATGCTATGGAAAAGAGAGAGAGCGATGACTGTTGCAAAGGCCATAGGAAGCATCAGGAAAGACAAAACATTCCAAATGGACACTGCCACTCAAACCATTGTGGAAAGAATCATACTGACAATGAAGCATCAGGAAAGATGGCAGTGTCAAGTTGCCACCATCAGCAACAAGTGCCAGAGATTCATCCTGAGTTGCACGAGTGTTGTAAAGATAACAATGCACCACTTCACACCGCTATTGATATTGACCATGTGGAATCAACCACTATGAATGCTATGGAAAAGAGAGAAATGGGTGGCTGTTGCAATGGCCACAGGAAGGAACACGAGGAGTCGGTTGCTATGCATGCTTGTATGAGTCTGGAGAAGAGAGAAATTGGTGGGTGTTGCAAGAGCTACATGGAGGAATGTTGTGGCAAGCATGGACATATTGCAGCCAACTTTGGAGGAGGCTTATCAGAAATTGTTACTGAATAAGGCGGCTTACTTAGAATAAGGCTAAATACTTAGATTGCTACATGCTTTTTTCTTCTGCAATATTATAGATTGATGAAAAGGGCATTGGCATTTGTAAGAACCTCAATTAACGAATGAAATGAAAAGGATTATATTATTACAAGGGTCGCATCGCATCTATTTTGTGAAAATGCAGTGGTAAATAGAAGAACAATGTGTATTACAACTATTATAAAAGGCAGACTTGTTGAAAAGGAAGAAGAAAGTTCAGAACATGAAACGGGGTCGTTTTGTGTCAGTAATGAATTGATGACTCTGATTGAAGCGGTGCCGTTTTGTAATTACTTCTTAATTAACAGCTTTGAAGAAACGATGCCGTCACTTAGAGAATCTGGAGCCAGTTTCTGTGGCTAGTTTGCTCCACGTGTTTGAATGTGATTAGAAGTTAGCTTTAACTGTTCTATTTTCTTCCTTTTCCTACTTTTGATTCTTGTATATAAGGGCGTAGATATTTTATCTATTCACTCAGTTGCTTGTATTTCCCCTCTTCAATAATAAAATCTGAGTTCTATTTAGACAGCGAGATTCTCAAAGATTTTACAAAATTAGGGCCGTTTAGTAATATTGTTTAAATAATGTTGTTTGTATTTTTTTTTAAATACGTGTGGATAAAAAAGTGTTAAAAATAAGTATAATATTGTTTAAACATTGAAAACTGTTATTTAAAATATATGGTCAAACGGCAAACGACCTTAGTTTATTACAAGATAGTCCTGTATATATAAAATACTACATTTGTTGATCACAGGTAGAACAATTGGAAAAGAAAAAACCCAAAGATTAAATTACACGGGCAAATTAATCTCTCTCCCTCAATTACTGGCTTTCTCTCACCAAAGGCCGAATAAAAAGAGGCAAGAAAAGGGTTATGTTCCCGAGTCTAAATCTTCTGTCCCACTTTTCTTGCTCCACTCTATACTCCACTAATAAAAACTTGCCACGTGTTCACTTAATTAATTAAATACTACCATTATTGACTTATTAATGCTACCATTATTAATTAATAGTAGTATTTAATTAATTAGGTAAACACGTGGTAAATTTTTATTAGTGGAGTATAGAGTGAAGCAGGAAAAATGGGACAGAAGATTTAGACTCTATGTTCCCATGTTCATTGCGCCAAATTACACTCTGAGCAAAATAGCAGGGATGAAACCAAAAAATTGTACTTTGGGGTCAAGAATTAATACACGAAAAATAATACCAATTTCATTTTTTAAAATAGAAACACTAGTATCGATTAAATATTTAACAAAATAAAAGATATAAATAACGTCTATTTTTTCGGTAAAAAAAAAAAATCAACTTAAACATATATGATATATCAAATGGAAAATACATTCCTTTAAGTCCTATAAATAACTTATAATTAATTTTCTTCTAAATTTTGTAACGATTTTTCTTTTGTTGTACAAAATCAAAGAATCTATTATAAAAACATTTTTCATTTTCTTGAAAAACCTAATTTGATAATATTTGTGACTGAAAATACTCGTTTCGTAATTGAGAAAATAGAAAAACAAATTGGGAGTAGCTGAACTTAATAGAACCTGCTTTTGAAATTGCTCATAGTCCTTTCTAGTCATTGGCATAATTCAAAAGATTTAACAAATTTTGAAGTCCAAATATCTTACTATATCATGCTAATAATGATGAAATTTCATTTTGAACATTAGTATTTCATGATTTGTGAATTTTTACAAATAAAATTTGTTTACTCAAAAAAATATCATCAATTATGAAAAGATTTATGTACCTATCCAGAATCTAAAGCTGAATTAAGTATAAGGATGAACTCCATTTTTTGTTCACTAAACAAGTTATTGAATCTTGTAATTGAAAATTTAGTGCAGCTTACCAATGGTAGGGGAAAAAAACCCTCCAAAAATCCTTTAGGTAGAGATAGACAACATAGTAGCTAGAGCCCAAATTATTCCCAAAATCCCAAACTTTTAATTTTAGATGCCAAATAAGCCAACCACCAAAATGTCATACGAACAAATAGTTATAATGTATAATTTATTTGCATTTTTTTTTCTTAAAGGGAAATAGTTTATTTATTTATTTTTTGTTTTGTGTTTTTAACAAGGGATTTGTTTTTGTTTTGTTAATAACATTTTACTGGCCATATATATAAGCTAGATGCATTTTTAATTTGTAGCTTTTTAGGGCTCATTTTCAAGTTTTGGAGCCGAGGCAAGAATGAATCTTTTGAACCAAAAAAATATTTAAATATTATTATTACACTAAGATGCCCCAAATTAATTGGATATTGAATAAATGTGAATTGTGGGGAAACGTATTGAGTTTGGCATCATACATTTAATGGTATGATAGGAGCTTTATTAAAAATAACATAGAGCCTTCTCAATTAATGGTATGTGGTGAATTTCAATAAGCTCAACTAATAAAGTTTTTGATGATAAATAATTATCACCAAAAGTGAACGCTATAAATTAAAGCCTTTTGAAAGAAGAAAAAAAAAATAGAGCCTCTTCAATTATGACTTGACTAGTGCTTTGGGGCTATAACCTGCATATGGTTGAATAAAGTTTTTTTTCCAAATTAGTTTGGAGAAAAACTCTTCAAACTTCTCATATATTTCTTTTTTTTTGTGTGAATTTTGAAAATCTAATCGTTGAATTTTATGTTCTTTATGTTCTTAACATGCATATCAAATTTCGTTCAAATCGGATATTATTTACTATTTGATCAATTAACTTATTTTTTATGTATAACTTTAGATTGCAAAAACTTGAAATTATAACATTTATTTGATAACATAGCAATTAATCTTTGATTTTCTTGAAATTTGTAAGCATTAAGGATGTAATAAAAACATGCAATCTAATAGTTAGATTTTCAAAATTCACACTCAATATAAATATATATGATGAGTTTGTAGGGTTTCTCTCCAAACTAGTTTGGAGAGAAACTTTGTTTCATATGGTTGACAGTTTTCCTTGCACTATTACAAATAATATAAGAACCAAACCTCTAACACGGTGTGGTCGCCTAGTCACAAAATTCCATCCATTTGACATGAGCACTTTTGCATTCACTGGGGGAGGACATGGATGAAAAAAAGAAAAAAAGAAAAAAAGAAAAAGCAGATTCTAATTCAACTGGGGTTACTGGTGGTATCCTTGCAGATTCTAGAACTTGAGATCATAACCTTATATCATGATTCTCACAATTAAAATTCCAAGAATAAATTCCCATCAACATAAATTTCGTTTCCCAAGAATTCTATCATATTGCACTATAATTTTAGATTCTATTCTCACAACCACCAATCCAGATGTTAAATGAAAAGTGTATACGTGAAAGGTTAGAAGCTTTTGTGAAATTCTTTTAAGTTTGGCTATAAATACCTCAACCACATTGCAGAATTCAAATATCAAATAGTCAATGCTGGTTATCTAAGCTTCATGCATGAAGAGACAGTGAGTGAATTTGAGCCAAGGAGGACTTGCTCATATATGGAGTAAGCAATATGCTTTCTTTTTGGCTTCTGAGCAAGTTCTCCTTGGCTCTACTTCACCCTCTTTTGTCTCAAGAGACACTATCGATTGTAGCCAATCCTAAGCGCACACACACAGTGGTTATTATTCTAATAGCCATTATGCAGAGTTTTCTAACCTTATGGAGCTTATAAGGTCTGGTTTAGATAGGTTTTACCTTGGCTGATATTAAGTTCATATGTTAGGTTCATATTTTTATTTAATTGGCGTATCCTATGACAAAACACAATTTACTTGTTTATTATCTGTCATTGTTTTCCATATGGTGCTCATAACATGTTTGTTAAGTGCTTTTAGGAAAGACAAGTATGAAGCCAATCAAAATAGTCAATCTTGAGCTATAGTTTTTCAAGATTGGTTGTTTTTAAATAGGCTAGTGTATGGGTTCATTCATTGTATTGGGGTTATTATTGTATTGGGCTTACTTTTGTACTTAAGGTTTTGTCATGAATTGACAAAGGGGAAGATTCTTAGGGTCATGTGTTTTGGTATTGTTAATCATGCCAAATTATATGTATTTTATTAAGTTTTGATGTGTCTTAAAGTTATAATTGAAGACTAAGTTGACAACACAAAGTTTGCTCAAGAAAAGCTCAAGAAAAACATATTATCAGCACTTTTTTCAACATGTACCTCGATAGAACTCTCAATACCTCTCGATACTTCTTGATGGAAGCTAAAACTTACTGTCTCGTTGATAGCAGCTCGATAGATTGAGATTTTGTTCTCGATAGATCGAGTTTTATAGATTAGCAAAAATCAGCAACGCGAAAAAGTCCATAACCTAAAATGATACTTACCTCAATTTAGGTTAAGTATTGAGTTTTGCGGATTAGCAAAACATTTCTTGAAAATTGTTTGGTGGTTTATCCCTAGGCTTATCAGAGTTGGAAACAACTAATGAGTTTAATATCTTACTCCACTATACATAAACATTTCACGTTTAAGTTCACACCCTCTCTAAATTGAGAGTTAATGTGTTTAGTAGTCGTGAGATAGTTTGTCGAAGTGACAGAAGTTTATAGAACAACAATTCGCAATGGCCTACTATCAACTAGAAGTCTACATTTTCATGATCAAGACTATTAGGTTCTAAAAGTTTAAAACAATAAACCGTGAACACAAGCTTATCTAGATATAAATTTTAGAGTCTATAGGATTTATTAGATATTACTTAATGTGTTACAAGTTAGATCACAAGAGCATACAAGTTGCAGAAAGAAGAATTCGAAATATGCCAGGTTCAACCAATTGAGACTATGGTTCAACTGATTGAGATGCGAATTCTACATATTTTAATTTCAGCCCAAGAGACCATAAGCCCAATAAGTGATTAAAGTTTCAGATCTATTTCACATAATATTTAAAGAAAATCCTAAGATACGTTTTGTTATGGCTTTGGAGGTGCTTTTGTGAGATCTAAAAGGTGTTATGCATTTTCCTTTCAAAGTCGCTACCAGAAATCATTCTTATACCATTAGAACCTGTAGATCTAAAGTTATTGCTACAAGATCAACAACTGCTGATGATCTAAACCTTTAAGTGTGATCTCAAAGTCACAAACAGGGAGTTTGTGTTTAGCAAATCCATGATAGAAGAGTTCGCAGAGTCAGAGTTGCACATGATGGTGTTAGTAAGTTCTAACTTAGATAACTTTAGATTTAGGGTTTAAATCTATTGTAATCTTCCATTTTATCATAGTGGATTTGTTTACCTTGAGGATAGCTAGGTTAAATCTTCTTCAAGTTTTTACATTGAAATGGTTTGTTTAATTGGTTTTCTTAGGTTATCATATTACTGTCTTCTTTACTTTTCTGCACCAAGTAATATGTTTTCATGTTTTTGACTTAGATCTCATAATTAACCTAAGTAAATACTTGGTTAATTCATTAAGTTAAACTAATTTGTTTTTTAATGGATCTAAACAAACAAACAAAGACAAATCACTATGATTGATAAGCTCAACCATTAAGTCTATATAAGTTAATGTCTGATTAGGTGAACAATTCGCAATTTCATCACCGACTACGAACTATCATTTATCAGTTAACAAAGAACTTGTTATGTAGATATTCTATATACGAATCTCATTCCCATATCTGAATCAAATAAGATGCATCTTCATGGACCATATATAATGTCCAAATATTCATATAATAAAACATTTTATAAATTAAAGAATGTAATAAAAACTGGATTTTAGGTCACAAATCCCAACATTAATAAACAAAACTTGACCATTGACCTGAAAATTTGCTACAATTGGCAGTGGGATGAAATTTCTTCACTCCAAAATTTACCCAAATTGACACAACTATAACGCAAAAACTAAGTTTAGCAAAAAAATAAATAAATTTGACACAAACGATATGGTTACGATGGAAACCCTGATGAGGAAAACAAGAACGTACAGGTGGTTTTAAGGTACCACCAACTTGAAGAATTCCATAATAGAATGGAAGTTTATGATACAATAATATAATCCTGATGATCCTAGTATTACTACCTACAATAGAACTTACTAATGTCACACAACAGCTCCAACCTAGTTGGTCTCTTCTACCTGTGAATCTTTTTGGTCCACAAATACACAATTTGTATAAAACACCACAACAATACTTTTGCTTGTAGTGGTTCTTGTCTTCTTGATCACACAATCTTCTTTGAAACATTCAATAGAGACCAAAGACGTTGCTTGTTACAAAACCCTCAGAGCACAGACGTCACAGTAGCTTCTCAAACTTGACAATGTTCTCTCTATTGTTATGATGACTTTATGAGACTTTAAATATGTCCTAAAACCCTAGTGCATGAATTACCAAGTGCAAGGCTAGCTCCATGCCTAAGATGAGAAAAAAAATTAAGGCCTTTTATATATCTAAATATCAATTAATTTTACTTGTTTGTTTAGATGCAAAACTACTAGTTAAATTTTTGCTTCCAAGTTATCGATAATATATTCAATTCACTCAATATTTTGTTAAGATGTTATATTTATTAACTAGTAATTAGATACATATTTATTTCAATTTGTTCACAACTAGTGTGTGTGTCTATATATATAAAGCAACACTTATATTAGTATCAATTAAAAAAAAATTGTAAATATGATCACCTATATTATAATTTTTTTCTCTTCTTCATAAAACCTATGCTACCCCACCAGAAATTATGAATGACAGAATGAGGTATATAAAAAACAATGAATGACAATAAAAATAATGAATATGGACTTCAAGCTAAGTTAAACAAGAGTGATTAAATAACTCCATTTTATTATAAAACACTAGTTTCTTTCTTTGTCTCCGTTTTACATTAAATGAAGACAATTTTTTTTCTATGTATTTTTATAATAGTGATATGTGTCACCAATTATAAAAGAAAAGCATTTATTAGGGGTACCAATCACACTCATTGCGTAGTGCTAGAATTTTTTAATCTTTTAACCAATGGAGGCTTAAATAATACTAGCATCCTCATTGATTTTTTTCAATTCTATTATATTTTACCATCTTAAAAGTCACTTTATCAATTATACAATACAATTCTACACTACTTCTAGCATTCATTCTTTCATTTTCCTATCATACTCATTAAAATAATATTTCTACGCAATAAAATAATATATAACACAATAACCCTCATTTACAATAAACACAATACCACCACCGCTGCACACACTTGACACCACCTCCACCACCGGCAACCCATAATCTACCGTCAACACAAAAAAAAAAAAAAAAAACCCCAGACCATAACACCACCCTTTCCGACCATCAACACCACCAAAAAAATAAAAAATAAAAATATAGCAACTTACGGTCAAACACAACAACCCATCGGAGCCATCACGAGCAAACACAACACTTAGAGGTAAAATTACATCTGTATTGATTAACAGTACTTAGGGGCCTTTTTACATTTGTGGACTTAAGATAGTTGCTTCACTTGCCTATAAAGTAGACTTGACCATATATACCCAGTTGATTTTGTTATCATGGGTCGTAAACTAAAAGGCCTGTAAAAATGAATCTTGACCGCTCCACTGGGATCAAGGTTCACTAAACCTCAATAAATAATTGAGCAAAAGTTGTGGTAGTAGAAAATTGACTTCATGAGCTGATTTCTTGTGTCTTCAATTATATATGGATTTCAACACATATATCACTTGCCTATATAGTAGAGCTGACCCTGCCCAGTTGATTTAGTTATCATGGGTCATAGACTAAAAGGCTTGTAAAAACAAATCTTGACCGCTCCACTGGATTCGAGGTTCACAAAACCTCGATAAACCGAGCAGCAGTTGAGGCAGTAGAAAACTAACTTCTTGAGTAGATCTTGAACAGATTCTTTGTGTTCCAAAAAATTTTGTCTAACTGTAAATAAATTTCAGCAAGCACAATAAAAGCACAGCACAAAGATTTACGTGGAAACTCATGAGACAAATCTAATAATTTCACTATGTTAAATAGAGATTACAACACTTAAAGATACAATTTGAGTAAAGAAAAACCCTTTTCTTCTTTTTACTGACTGCTCTCTTTCCCATGACGTATCTCTCACAATTTTCTCTTACTCTCTATTTTTCTCTTCTCTTTTGCTTGCTCTCACTCATGCACTAATCCTCACACTTCGGGACTTCACTTCTTTTCTTCCCTCTTCAAATGGCTGAATGGCCTCTCCTTATATTTCTTCACCTTTTCTTTCTTCTCTCTTTCACACTCTTCACATCTAGTCACAATAAATGCAAGCTACTTACCTTACTTCGCTTCAACCAAAAAGTCTCTTTCTTCAGCTCTCTTGGCCGAATGGCCTTTAATGCATCATCCCCTCTTTTCTTCTTTTTCTCCTCAACGTGTCCAACATGCCTAAGCCAACCAACTCCAATAACTCATGCTGACTTTTGTACATAATGAAGAAAGGATAAAAACATTAAAGACAAGCTCATTAAATGAGCATGTCTATTACAAGTGGGCTGGACTAAAGGTGCAGTGCACCCAACACCTTGTGTCTTCAATATGAATTAAAATACACACATCACTTGCCTAGTAGAGCTGAGTCAGGGCCGGCTCAAGGCCTAGGCAAGTTAGGCCTAGGCCTAAGGCCCCACCAAAAAAAAAAAAATTTCTTTAGGAAAAAAAGCCCCACTTTTCATAGTTAAAGGCCCAAATTTTTATAAAAGTATATATATTTTTTCTAAAAGTTGTACATTTTTTTTATAAGGGATGTTAAGGATACTACAAATTTTACTATTGGCTTACAAATTTTCATGTTATTAATCACAAAAAAGTAATCTTTATCCATCAATTTATCCATCAATTTTGAATAGAAAGTTTATCTTTATTTTATTTATTTTAATAAAAATAATTATCCACAAACTTTGAATAGTGAATTTATCTTTATCTTGTGGGCCAAGTGACACATGACAAACTTCAATATGCCAATGTCATATCAATTTAGATGACACATACCATCATTTGACTCAGGTAATTTAATGACATATTAATCTAAAATTTGTCACTAAATTTTTTACGTGGCATTTCATAATTGGCTTGACAAATTTTTGCCTCTTACATCATGATCTCTCTTTACTTTCCAAAAATCCTTCTTCCTTCTTCTATTTTAAGTAAAAATATAAAAATTTATGTATAATTTAAATAATGAACACCCTAGATTTGACTAATACATAATTTTTATTTTTAAAAATTGCTGTTAAAACCATACATAACTTTTTTTTAAAACAAAACTATACCACACATAACTTACTAATTCAGAGTGTATCTAATGTGTTTCATAAAAGCTACCTGTGGTTGGTCTATATATAGTTTCATCTGTAATTCATTCATTTCATCTCAATATCTCAATCAAAGTCCTTTACTCGTTTTGGTTTTCAATGGTATGTCAAATGAAGAAAATATTGTTGCTCCTGCTACTTGTGTTGCTGGTATCGAACTTGCAACATTGTGTTAACGGAAAGCAACAAGTGCCTTGTTTCTTCATTTTTGGGGACTCATTATCTGATAATGGGAACAATAACAACCTTGTGACTAAGGCAAAAGCCAATTATCAACCATATGGGATTGATTTTCCTGGGGGACCCACCGGAAGGTTTACTAATGGTCGCAATCTTGTCGATATCATTGGTCAGTATTTACCTTTTTATTTTTTATTTTTTATAAAATTTATACTCATTACAGTTTTCATAATTTTCCTTTTGAGCCGTTTTGAAGTATTTGAATTGGGAAAAATTTGATTTTGATTCGAGGAGAGTTTTTATATTTTGGAATAAAATTGATTTTGATTCCAAGAGCTAGCTAGTCTATAGGTTTGAAAATTTGAATACAAACTTCTTTATTTTTGCTATCAAGTTTAACAATAAACCTGCCTATATATCTACTCCCACTTTTTCTTTCTTTCTTGTTTTTTAGAAGATATTTAAACCCACTTAATTTACTAGAAATTAAAAAAAAAAGAGTAGTTACAACAAAATGGAAGTAAGAAATTTTATACATAAATATATCCATTAGAAATGCTAGAAAGTATTAAATAAATTATAACTTACAAGGCTCTAGGCATTAATTAATTAAATATTAGCTACATGTTTAAAAATGACACTATCTAAATTATTTGAAATTGAGAGAATCTATTTCATAGATTATTTATTTATTTAATATGATAGCGTACAAAATACTACGTTATTTAAAATTTTAAATGATATGACATTAGTGGCTAAGCAAAAATTTAACTTTAAGTGAGGAAATTTATAATTTACTTACATATATCTTTTTACATGCTCACATACATAGTTTTATACGCATTTTGGATGAGCACAACTTACAAACATAATATATGTAATACTTAAGACTAATATGTACAATAAAGTACCACACACGTGAATACTAAAGTGGTATTTTAATGTTGAAAAATCCTTAAAAAGATAACATATATAATATTGTATTTATTTTTAAGATTTTTTTTTAATAATCTAAATAAGTTGTGTTAGAATTTTCCATAGTCAAATTAACTTATAAATCTCGTATAATGGGTTTTAAAGATTAAATTAACCTTGAGTACAACTTATATTGATTTTGTTAAAGTGATAAAATAGTTAAACAATAACAATTTTAAACCGAGAGTAATCATATATTTTGCGCCTAAAATTTTAGATTAACTTGAAACAATATCAATTTATGTATTTTGCTATGTAACTATTTACAGATTTTTATGAAAAATAATAAGTTACTGCATAAAGAATTTACACTCATGTAACATTTTTGGAATGTAACAATACGGTTTTTTATATTTATTTAGTTTTTCTCTTGAATTAAAACTTTTACTTCTTTGTTCAACGCCCCCCCCCCTCCCTTTTTCTATCCTTCATTTTCTTTTATTACTTAAAAAAAGAGCAGTCCCCTCCTTAGGTTGCTCTAAAATACTGCTAAGATGTTTTGAATTTAAAATCTTATGGATATTATGAGACCTTAAAAACCATTTAACCAAATCCTTGAAGTTACCTTAACAAACATGGATATAATAAGAATTAATATATATATAAACTCTTTTTAATGAAAGTTATTAAAAAGAGATATTTGAAACAACACATAAAATAAACGACAAAAAAAAAAAAGGAGGCGCGGGGGGTGGGGGGGGGGGTTATGTAGGGAGAGTTTTGGTGGGGGCCTAGGGGGCAAATGCCCTTTCAACCACTTACTCCCATATACATCTAGATTTGTAATATTTAATCTCATGGATTTGTTTCCTAATACAAGTGACTCAACCGAGTGCATCTCTCTGTTACAACCTGGGAGTGCATCTCTTTGCTACAACCTGGTGAACTTGACTACTTAACATGTTTTTCAACACTTTCTCCTTGCAGCTGAACATCTGGGCTTTAACAATTCCATCCCACCTTTCGCTACAGCTAGTGGTCAAGAAATACTTAAATGGGTCAATTATGCATCTGGTGCAGCGGGTATTCGCGAGGAAACAGGACAACAACTGGTAATTAGTCAATAAGGAAAACGTTAAATTAGATTATCTCTTGTGCCTATTATGGACGCCAAATATGGAAGGTTAATTGGGTCAGTATTAGCCATTATAACTTGGCGTAGGATTTTTTTAATACAATAAACTAAATGCCATGAAAATTGAACTGTAGCCAAGAGAATTGTTGTTCAACTAACATATCTTAGTGTTTTTATTAGAAATGTCCAGGGTTTAAATATCCTCCTGCTTTCATTATTGTAATTCGAGAATGGAAAGGCACCATCAAGTTAATATAATTTGGTGCATCATATTGCAGGGTGATCGGATAAGCTTGGATAGGCAGTTGCAAAATCATCAAGTTACAGTCTCAAACATCAAGAACCTACTTGGAAATAATGAATCATTGGCCACAGCTTATCTAAACAAATGCATATACTCTGTTGCAATAGGTAATAATGACTACCTAAATAATTACTTCATGCCACAGTTCTATCCTACAAGCCGCATATATAACCAAGAGCAATATGCTACGGTTCTCGTTCAACAACTCTCTCAACAATTATTGGTTAGCACAATTTTTCCTTATTTGTATTTTTTTTTTTTTGGTTCAATAAGAACACGGTTGTTCTTTCTCTTAAAATTGATATTGAACATGGTTTTTCCTTTTTTATGTTGATGCTAGATTTTGCATAATCTTGGAGCATTGAAGGTAGCCCTTTTTGGGTTGGGTCTATTAGGGTATACTCCAGTTGAACTCACTATGTGCGGTACTAATTCTTCATGTGTGGACAACATCTTCAATGCAATCACACTTTTCAATGATAGGGTTGTCACATTGGTGAATGACTTCAATAATAATTTGACCAATACTAAATTTATCTACATAAACACTACTGAAATCACTCTTAGCAGTTCTACGTCTCAAGGCAAGATTTCCTAATCAACTTCTAGCATTCTTTCTAGCTCTTTCTCCATTTATATTACCAATTATTCCAATATTTTAAGCTGCTACAAAATAGTGAATTCAACCATTTAATTAACACGCACAGTTTTTTTATTTAAGAAAAGAAGGTAGAATGAAGATTGAGTTTAAACCCATAATTATTTGTTCTGATACTATAATAAATTACAAACTATTCAAAAATATTTTAAACTATTTGGAAATGTTGAATTTATAATTTAACCACCACTATAACAATTTCTGTAGCAGGTTCCACAGTTACAAATGTTCCTTGTTGTGAAGTGTTAAAAAATCCGCAGCCACAGATCCAATGCATTCCTTTGGGAACTGTGTGTAGTAACAGGAGCCTATATTCATTTTGGGATGCAGTTCATCCAACTGAAGTCGGATATTTGGTCTATGGGGCAAGAGCATATAGAGCTATGTCCCCAGCTGATGCTTATCCATATGACATCGAACGCCTAGCTCAGAGCTAATGAACAAGATGATGTGGGAAGAGAATTCTCAAATGAATGCTTACAATATTGTTACTTTAATTTCTTTTGTGATTATCCTGAAGTTGATACTAAGATTTATGTTCAATAATTGTAATAAAAATGACCTTACTCACAGACAAGGCATCATTATGCAAATGTTATACTACCATCAATAAAATAATCAAGCATACGATCGCGATATGTTCAAACAAAATTGTACCCAACGATAGGTTTTATTCTAGATGAATTTTTAATCCTATGATCCTCTTCCGGTTTATTTTAGATCTAAAAAAAGGTGAATGTGTTATGGAGTAATTACCTTTAAAAAATATTGTGGTAGGTTTTGTTTTAAATCTATACTTTATCCTTATTTCATATGTGCGTGTGTGTGGGGTTAAATTTTTCAACATGGATTAAAAAAACTTCATTCATTGACATAAATAAGATTTTGGATATGGGTTTGCCGACCTTCTAAATGAATTGACCCTAACAAAGTCAAGAGACAACTTGATGCAACCTTGAGGCCGGCAATCCTAAAAGAAATCCTAGTAACAGTATTCCATCCATTGACATGAGAATTGCATTCACTGGGGAGAGAATAGAAGAAAAAGAAAAATTAGATTCTACATTTTAAGGATTTTACTACCAATTAGGGTAATTGGTGCATCAATAACTACATGTACAACGCCTTATCATGCATTGGGATAGTAAAAAATCTTGGTGTTCTTGAAGATTCTTGAATTTGAGTCATAGCCTTATCATGATTCTCACAATTAAAATTCTAAGAATAAATTCCCATGAACATAAATTTCGTAACCCAAGAATGCTATCACGTTGACTATAATTTTAGATTCTATTCTCACAACCACCAATCAAATTTTGATTGAGAAGTCTAAGTGGAAGGCTAGAATCCTTTCGGTAATTATTTCAGTTTGCCTATAAATACCTCAACCGCATTGCATAATTCAAACATCAAATAGTCAATGCTGCTTATATAAGCGCCATGCATGAAGATTGAAGAGACAGCGAGTGAATTTGAGCCAAGGCTGACTTGCTCATATATGCAGCAAGCAATTTGCTTTCTATTGGCTTCCGAGCAAGTTCTCCTGGGCTCTACTTCACTCTCTTTTGTCTCAAGCGACAGTCTTGATTGTGAGCCAATCCTAAGCACACACATGGTGGTTTTTATTCTAATAACCATTATGTAGAGTCTTTTGGTCTTATGGAGCTTATAAAGTCTGGTTTTGATAGGATCTAACTTGACTAATAAATTCAATAAAATTCCCTTTGAAATGGTCGTCTACCAAGTAAAAATTCCAAAACATCAACAAAAATCAATTCAATCCTAGGGTCTAATATTTTAAACCATTAGATCACTCGTAAAATGGGATTCCTAATGTGCTTACGTCAAGAGTCTCAGCCTTATTTCCATAAAATCGTTACGCAGTTTTCTCTTTGGGCTATATGAGTCAGAACTCAGAATCAACTAATGAGTTTTGGGGATCTACAATAAGTATTAACAGCCACTTAAAAGCCCCCATTGCTTTCCTTTTTTCTTTCATCCGAGTATTATAAATTCACATATGAAACATTTGGGAATGGACCACAAAAACATTGGGATAGGAATTGATGAAGTAACTCACCCATTCTAAATGTAAAACTAAGCAATGAGTTCACTTCAACACCATTTGATTCTTGAGTTTTCTTCTCTTTGAGGAATTGGATATCAACAATATGTTCAGAAAAAAAAAAAAAAAAAAAAAAGACTAAAATGCAAATTGCATCCTTTAAGTTTTGCGAACTTCATTTCAGTCTTCTAATTTTACTTTCATTTAGTTGAGTTTTCTAAATTTGAAATTTATTCAATTAGGCATTTTATTCAATTTTATTAAAAAATTGCAATTAAAAAAAAATTTTCACATTAAAGAAATCCATAAAATTGGTAAAAAATATATTATAGATTTTTTTAATATGCGAAAGTTTTTATAGAAAAAAAGATAATTTTTCATTGCTTAATTGTGTACTTAACAGCAATTTTTTCAACAGAATTGGACAAAATGTCTAAATTGAATAAATTTGAAACTTAGAAGACTAATTGAATGAAAATAAAGTTAGAGGACCGAAATAAATTTCTTTCAAACTTAAAAGGTGTAATTTGCATTTTAACAAAAAAAGAAAAAAACACGAATCTATGTTTTTTTTTCTTGAAAGAAAAGGGAGAGAGGATTTGAACCTTGTTCATCACATGGAAAGAGTCGGTGCAAGAATGATTCTAGTTGAGAGAGAGAGAGAGAGAGAGAGAGAGAGAGAGAGAGAGAGAGAGAGAGAGAGAGAGAGAGAGAGAGAGAGAGAGAGAGAGAGAGAGAGAGAGAGAGAGAGAGAGAGAGAGAGAGAGAGAGAGAGAGCTCAACTTATTATCAATACATTAAAATACTTTTTTTTTCTTCATTTTATATGTTTTTGCCAATTTCAAGGCTATTACGAGATTTATTTATGTTGTGGAGAGGACCACTATGAAAGCTACTAATGCCGTATTTACGATCATAAGAAATTTTGCCACAAATTACTTTGAGTCTGTCATTTACACATTGTCTTTAACTTTCTCAACTAGCATTTGAAGAACTTTTGTTAAAGAAACATGCAATTGGCCTTAAGCTATGCTTACACAGTACTTGCAAAGACATTTATCGGAAGCATATATAAATAGATGAAAGAAAAAATCTTGATATGGAAGCTTTTGGGCACACCAAATAAATTTACAAATATATACCGAAATCCTTATCAATGTTTATTCCTTAAAGATACTAAAAATGTTGTCAATCCAATATTGGGTACATATACATACATACATACATTTTCCATTAAAAGAAAATGAGCGCACATGTCTGATTATTTTAAACAATTAGATCACAAGTAAAATGGGATTTCTAACGTGCTTACCTCAAGAATCTCCAAGCCCTAATTCCCGAAAGTAATTCGGCAGTTTTATTTATTTGAATTAAGATTTAGAAACAACTAACTAATGAGTTTAGGGGATCTCTCTCTCTCTCTCTGTATATAAATAATGTCCAGTCTTCGTATAAAAATAAACTATTTTATAAATTAAATAATAATGTCATAAAAATGGATTACAGGGCACAAATCTAAGCATTAGCTATCAAAACTCAACCATTAATTATCCTAAAAATTTGATACCGTCAACAGTGGGCGGTAGGAATTTTCTCCACTCAAAGTTTGTTGGGAAAATTTAGACACAAGTGAATTTTAATCAATTATAAATTGATTAATTGGTCAAATTATGCAATGGTCTAATTGAGTTTATAGTTGGCACAACCAAAAAAAAACTTGTAGTAGAAAATAAATTTGACAAAAATGATATGGTTACGATGGGATCCTAACAAGAAAAAAAAAGATAAAGAAAAAGAATTAGTGGGTTTGAAGGTTACCACCAACTTGAAGAATTCACTATAGTAGAATGAAATTTTACAATACAAGAATATAAACTTGATCACATAATCTTCACTACAACACCTTGAATCTTAAATAGAGATCGGAGATGCAGCTTGGTACAAAACTCTTGGAGCACAGATAGGGGCTGCTCCACATTGTTTCCAAGGTGGTCCTATGATCACCTTGACTTGGAAAAATAATAATTACTATATATAAGTTTCAAAAATTGTATTTTTTTTTTATCCTTAAGAAAAATTTATGACCACCCTAAAAGTTTTTTAGGCCTAACATAATTGAACTTTAGACAAAATTTGACAACAAAGTTAATTGTAGGTCTTGTAGACTAAAGTTACAACTTTACTCAATATTTTTTTATATTAGATGTGAATTTTGACAAAATCCACTAATAGATTACATTAAAAAAATATATAGATATATATATCTTCAATACTTGCAAAATTTCAGGAAGATCAAAGATCAATAGCTAATGTTTAAATTTTGAGTTTTTGTAGTCTAAAATTATATATATAAAAAACTTTTGTGGATCAAATAGTAAATAACATCTAATTAATATAAATTTGACATATATTTGAAGAACATAAAGAACATGCAATTTGATAGTTAGAATTTGAAAATAGGTAGTCCTAGGCTATGACTAAGACCTTTCCCCTCTCCGTATGTGTGTGTGTGTTAAAAATACTTAATATTCTCAAAAGAAAAAAAAAGGTTAATCTTACATTGGAAAATGAGTGTGAGTTAAAGAAGTTTAAAGCCTGTGTTGTGTATCCAAGAGTTAGCCCCTTTGAATATATACCATTGTTAGTTTTTTTTAAGACTTTTTCCCCTCTTTCTATGTGTGTGTTAAAAATATTTAGTATTCTTAAAAAAAAAAAAGTTTGTAGCCAAAGTTTGTCCTTAAACTTTGGCTCCCTTCACAATATATTAGGTCATTACAAAAAGATAAAAATAAATGAGGCCCTAGAAAAAAATTATTTAACTAGAACAAGACTATCATACAATGGTTTCAAAATAAAAAAATTTTTAGAAGGAAATTATAAACTTTATATATTTGCGTGTATAATTTAAATTTCTTAATAACTACCTTAGAAACAATTTTTGGAGTTGGCACTAAGCACAAATGTCGTAGTAGCTTCTACAACTTGACAGCGTATTCTCTATTACTTTGATGACTTTATGAGGCTTTAAATACGTACTGGAACCCTAGTGCATTGATCCCTAAGTGATTTAGTTAACACAAGCGGCATACTAAAAGGCTTGTAAAAGCGAATCTTGACCCTAGAGTTGAGGTTTCAATATACCAGGTAGATCGAGCAAATATTGAGGCAGCGGTCGAGTTAACTTGACTTCTTGACTTGATCTTGAGCTGATTTTTTTGTTTTCAATATAGATTTTCAACGCACATATTGACACTAAAATTTACATTTCAATTACACGAATAAAGTTTTGGATACGGGTTTGCCGACACTCTAAATGAATTGACCCTAACAAAGTCAAATGGCAAGTTGATGTAACCTTGAGGTCTGCCAGCCCATAAGCAATCCTAGTAACAGTATCCCATCCATTGACACGAGACTTGCATTTAATGGGGGAGAATAGAAGAAAAAGAAAAGTAGATTCTACTTTTTAAGGCTTTACAATGCCTTGGAACTAGGACAGGAAACCAACCTTGGTGTCCTTGTAGATTCTTGAGGTTGAGTCATAACCATATCATGATCCTCACAATTAAAATGCTAAGAATAAATTCCCATTAATTAAAGTAAATTTGGCATGCCAAGAATGCAATCACGTTGTACTATAATTTGAGAATCTATTCTCACAACCACCAATCAAAATTTTGAATGAGAAGTCTATATGGAATGCTTGAAGCTTTCTGAAATTATGAGTTTCCCTATAAATACCTCAACCGCATTGCATAATGCAAATATCAAATAGTCAATGCTGCTTATCTAAGCGTCATGCATGAAGATTGAAGAGACAGAGAGTGAATTTGAGCCAAGGATGACTTACTCATATATATATGCAGTAGGCAATTGGCCTTCTCTTGGCTTACGAGTAAGTTGTCCTTGTCTCTACTTCACTCTCTTTTGTCTCAAGCAACGCTCCCAATCGTGTGCCAATCCTAAGTACACCATACAACAGCGCCCTCACACACACACTGGTTGTTATTTTACTGAAAATTATGCAGAGTCTTCTAGTCTTGTGGAGCTTATAAAGTCTAGTTATGATAAATTCTACCTTGGCTGATGCTTACATAGACACATTATCGTTTGGCTGTTATGATCAATTTGTTGCAAAGAAAGGTTCTAAAACACTATCTGTAATGAATTAATGTGTCAATTAAGAAAAAAAAAAAAAAAGAAGGAGAAGAAGAAGAGATAAAACCCTTTTATTTCAAGTATAAATTATACGCAGAAACAATTAGAAACAAATGCAATTTTATCCAACAACGGGTTTTAAGCCAATAAACTTTCACTCGTATTAATTAAGTTCCCAAGAGTTCCTTTGCATATTTAATAGTAGATTTTTCAATTTAATGTTTGTCAAATAAATATATAACACAAAAGATATTTTTGAAGGAAAAAGGGTCGGAAAAGTTTTTCTTGATTTGTCGATGACATATATAGGATAAACCGGTAACCAAATTGATTTTAGTGTTTCCACTAAAGAAGCAAATCTGCCTATATTTATATTTGTGTATAAACTTCCTTTGAGGTTTTCTCGTAAGTTTTTAAATCCCACATTTTTTTAATATTTAAAATCAACATATTGCAGCAGCAGCAAAGGAACGACTGGAAGAGTTTGTCTCAGTTCAACCAGCACCGCGGACTCATCCTCCTCGGACTCGAGATCGTTGGCGACCTCCACCATCGGACTTGATTAAAATCAATTTCGATGGTGCTATTTTCACCAAGGAGCATAACTCTAGTATTGGCGTGGCAGTACCTGATGCTCAGGGCTCGGTGTTAGTTTCTATGTCTCGGCAGCTGTCACAAGTCTACGGTCATTTGGAGATCGAGACGAAGGCAGCAGCAGTAGCTCTTAAATTTGCTGCAGATTTGGGGTTTGCTCAGGTCATCCTAAAAGATGATTGGCAAGTTCTTATGTCTGCCTTGACAAGTGAAAGTACCTTTTTGCCAACTGAAGGTGCTTATTGAAGATGTTTGTTTTTGCGCTACATTTTTTTTTAATGAATTACCTTACTCTCATGTAATGAGATATTGGAATAAAGTTGCTCATTGTTTGGCAAGACATGCCTTGAGTATTTCGGATATTGTAGTGTGGATGAAGGATATTCCACCATTTTTCTTTTATGTTGTCCTAGCTGACAGTGCTGGTTTTTCTTAGTTTTTAATCTTAGTTTTTCTTCCTCCAAAAAAAATTCTAGTATATATGTTCTAATTTGGTTTTTATAGTTACAAATTACGTTTGTTAAAATAGAAGAAATAAACAACAACGTTTCAGCTATTCATAGACAAGAAGCTAAAATGTTGTTATTGATCTATTTGAGAATAACTTATTTAACTTTTTGCTGAAAGTGTGCTAAAATGTATTTGTATCATGAAAAAAATTTGAAAAAGTGAGGTTTTAAAAAGCTGTACATAAAAGATAAAAGTTAAAAGTTAAAGCTAAAAGTTGATGCCAAACTTACCCTTATATTTACAACTAAAAAACCTGCGTGTTTCTAGCTCTCTTGCCCCAATGGTGATGTTTAGTTTAAGTGCCAAAGTAAACCTACCAAATAGTGTCGTTCTCAAAGAGCTGTTGGTTTTAGAGTTTGTTACCGTCCAAAACTTTGATAGCAGAGATGCAAAAAAGTAAAGCAGGATGTAGAAGCGTTAAGAAGCAGAACACGTCTACTCACGAGGGTTCTTTGAATTCACAAGGAGAAAGGAGTCTGAAATTCACCAAAAAATAGGGAGACAAAATTTTTGAATTTTATTGGTTAAATAATTGGTCAAAAAAATATTTATAGACTTAGAGACCTATTTAAGGTCTTTGTAAAACTTGACAAACAAGAAAATATATTCTAAAATAACTTCTACTTAATACCTAATCATAACATGAAGAAAATTTAATCTAAAAAGCATTAAAAGCACCTAATAAAAAGGAAATAAATGCCCTAAACCTAAAATAACAAAAATTACACAAAATTACCAAATATAACAAATTACAGAAATTAATTTGAAGATTCTATCCTACATCAAAAAGTAGTTAGAGTTTAATCCAGATATTTTATTCTGGAAATAGTGAGATCAGAGGGTTGAAACAATCCAACAAACAAATGCTAATTAAAATAGGGTTGATAATTAAATTTGGTACTTTTTTTTTCTATAAATTCTCTTATTTGACTTTGTATTTACTAATAATTATTAATTAAATATATGTATCATATATAAATTTTGTGCGGGAAGTTTATGTGAATATATAGTACAGATTAGCAACCAAAAATTAATTAAAGGGGCTTAAGGTACGTACCAAGCTCATGAAATTAAAGTACGCTGGATTTAGAGGAAAGTTCTAACATCCAAATGGATTATAGGGCACAAATCTCAACATTAGCTACCGAAACTCACCCATTAATTAACCTGAAAATTTGATACTATCGGTAGTGGGCAGGAGTTTTTTTCACTCCAAGTATCTGCTGGGAAAAATTTAGAAACAAATTCATTTTAATCAATTAGTCAAATTATGCAATGGTCTAATTGAGTTCATAGTTGGCACAACCATATCACAAAAAAGAAAAAAAGAAAACAAACAAACAAAGTGCATGCAATAGAAAATAAATTTGACACAAACAATATTATTATGATGGGAAATCCTAACGAGAAAAACAAGGATGAGCGGTTTGAAAGGTCATCACCCACTTGAAAAATTCATTATAGTAGAATGAAAGTTTACAATACAAGAATATAAATATGTAGTACAACAAACTTGGCCTACGATGACAAAATCTAGTGAGGAAATTAAACAAATTTGGCCACCAAATAGCAACATTCAGTGAGGAAATAAAAAATCCATCACCAAATATTAAAAAAATACTTATAAATGATAAGGAAATCATGTTTTCATCAATAAAGATATTACAAATTGCGACGAAAAATCTTTAAAAAATAGAGCCAAAGAGATTTTTATGCCAGATGTCTATGGCAACAAAATATTTCGTCACACAAAGTGGGATCTTGTGGGATGAAAATATTCATTGCAAAATATTTACAATAGGTTATTAAACACTAATTTCGTCGCCCAAAATAAAAAAGTTACTATCATTGGCGACCGAATGCTTTTTCTTCTCCTATAAACCCCAAAAAGGTAAGGCTAGCACAGTCTGTTTAAGTATATACAGTAAGTACTCTATACTTAAATATCTGTAAAATTATATAATGAAATTCATGACGTTTGATATTGTGGTGGGCTGTTGAGTTGGAGCATGGTGCTATAAGGTAATTTAAGTTGATACTAAGAGTGTTATTATTTTGTGTATATTTGTTTGATTATTAAAGTATATATAAATTGGAGTGTGGAAAGTATTGATCAATTTTTTAACTTTCGATCCCTTCTAAATTGAATATAAAATATCATAAGTATAGTGATGGTGTGAAACAGTAACTTCTTAATATCTACTTGATGAAAATAGAGAAGGAATATGTTTCATTCATGTGTACAAGTTTAGTTTAGACTTTAGACCCGTCTTATGAAATCTCGCTGGATTAGTGTAATTTATTCCGACTAGGCTCATCTTAATTTCTTCTTTGGACAGTTCATAAATATTTAGAAATCTCGTTGCATTAATGCACATATCTTTTTCGTGACTCCTTATCGCTTAAATTGTCACCGCTCAGGGATTTCATGTAGCAAATCCTCTTGTTCTCCGGGTACATACTTGGGGGGGGGGGGGGGGGGGGAATTATAAATTTATAATATGCCTCATCTACGTCGTGTACTAGGGAAACTAAGGAGAGATGCTACTGGATTTCCATTTGAGATGGATGCAGTGGTATGAGTTGTTTTGTATCACATAGAATACGTATTGAAAAAAAAAAAAAAAGAATAGAAGAAAAAGAAAAGTAGATTCTACTTTCTAAGGCTTCACAATGCCTCGGAACTGGGACTGGAAACCAATCTTTGTGTCCTTGTGGATTCTTAAAGTTTGTAATAACCTTATCATGATTCTCATAATTAAAATTCTAAGAATAAATTCTCATTTAACGTAAATTTCGCATGCCAAGAATGCTGTCACGTTGCATTATAATTTGAGATTTTATTCTCACAACCACCAATCAAATTTTGATTGAGAAGTCTAAGTGGAAGGCTAGAATCCTTTCGGTAATTATTTAAGTTTGCCTATAAATACCTCAACCGCATTGCATAATTCAAACATCAAATAGTCAATGCTGCTTATATAAGCGCCATGCATGAAGATTGAAGAGACAGCTAGTGAATTTGAGCCAAGGATGACTTGCTCATATGTGCAGCAAGCAATTTGCCTCTCTAGGCATCTGAGCAAGTTCTCCTGGGCTCTACTCCTAATCGTGAGCCAATCCTAAGTTCACCAAAGAACCTTGACTTAAGTAAGGCTATAGCAACAGCCCGCTCACACACTGTGGTTGTTCTTGTCTTATGGAGCTTATAAAGTCTGATTTTGATAGGTTCTACCTTGGCTGAAGCTTACATAGACGCACACTTTCGTTTGGCTGTTATGATCTATGTGTTGCAAAGAAAGGTTCTAAAACACTAAATATAATGGATTTATGTGTCAATTTAAAAAATTAAAAAAAAAAAAACTAGGAAGAAAGCCAAAGAAAATTACATAATAAGAATAACAAGCTCAATTACAAACGAATTTTATTTCAAATATAAATTATACATAGAAAGAATTAGAAACAAATGAATTTTTCCCACGACTGGTTGTTAAGCCAATAAAATTTCGCACGTATTAAGTTCCCAACAGTTGGTGTACATATATTATTGTAGTTATATCTATTTAATATTTGTCAAATGAGTCCAAATTTGGTAAGGATGGGGTAAAACCTATGTTTTATACCATATAATAAGAAATTGTCAGATCAGTATTTTATTTAAAATTCAAAACATCCTATCACACTTAATTACATTTCAAGGCCAAAATGGGCTTTTGCCATTTTCACGAAAAAAAATTAGCATATTACCCCCTTTTCCAAACTAATTAGGGAAATGCCTATTTTTTTTAACTCGATTTTCTCAAAATCGAGTTAAGCCCTATAGCGACGTTTTAAGAAGCCTATAGTGACGTTTTTAAGGACCTATAGCGGTGTTTTGTAACTCGAGCTCTATGAAGTCGAGTTATAGGTAAAAAAAAAAAAAAAACTTGTATGTAACTCGATTTCATGGAGGCCGAGTTACAAAACGCCGCTATAGGTCCTTAAAATGCCGTTATTGGCTCCTTAAAACGTCGCTATTGGGCTCTAGAATTTTTTTTTGAAACTCGATTTTGAGAAAATCGAATTTCAAAAGATGAGCATTTCCCTAATTAGTTTGGGAAAGAGGCCATTTGCCCTTTTTTTTTTTTTGTGCGAAATGGGCATTTGCCCATTTTTGCCAACATTTCAATAAACTTCCAATCTGGTTGGATTTATAAATGGGTGTGGTTGTACTTATTCTTAAATATGTGATAAGATGATGTAGCATGTTAGGATTAGAGATGTAAAACATAAGTTCTACACCACATCCATACAAATTTTAATCTTATGTCATATATATATATATATATATATATAACATAAAATTTTGAAGAAAAAGGGTTACAAATTTTATAATTATAATCCCAAGAAACTTCCCCACAAATTTCCTTAAGCCTGCTATTTATACATAGTCTTGAACATCTTCAAGTAGTATGAAAGCTCGAATTTATGTGAAAACACAAGAACTTGTTTAGACTCCCAATTAAAATTTACTGCTAGATTGCTTTTATTATAACTTATCTAAGTGCGGAATAAGAGTAAATGAAATGCAATAAACTAATAATTACTCTAGTGCATAAACAAGAATAACAAATAATAAAAGTAAAGCACAAGAGTAAGGGAAAAGAGATTCAACCGCAACATAACACCAAGACGTGTTATCAAAGAGGAAATTGAAGAACTTGGTGAAAAACCTCTCGGCCGCCCTCCATGCGATAAATCGATATACTAGAGAATAAAGTTAGAGTACACGAATAACAAAAGACCTTTCAAATATAGTCTACCTAATGTACTTGAGCCCTCCAAGCTCCTGCTACCAACAGACTTCTCGAAGTCATGTCTTCTCTAACTTTCCGAATTCCGTAATATGCCCGATTGCATCTGCCAAGCCTCACTGTCTTCTTTTGGCAAATCTCAAAAACTTCCCAAGCTCCAAAACACTTTCTTCATTCTGAAAATGTGTGGGTTGTGTTTGGGTACAAATCTCCTCTCAATGTATGACAATGGGAGAGAAAAGCTGAAGAGGTTACAATGAATTCTCACTAAGGATGAGTAGCTCTCTCTCTAAAAGAATGGGTGTGTGTGTTGTTGAAAACCTATCTAGGGTTTTTCTCTTTGAATGGCCTCCTTGCAATTTTTGTGGATAATGAGGGTATATATGGTATGGGTGAAGGGTAAAAAAATCACACTTAAAAATCCTCCAAGCAGAAAGTTTCGCACGTACTTCGCGGAAAGGTCTTACCTACGAGACACTAGCAAAATTGATGGCCTAACATGACTCTTCAGTTTCCAACATGTGCTTCTCATGTGCCCTTTTCGTGGGATACTCTTTTTGCGAGTTAGTCGCGAAATTGCACTGATTCTTCATTTCATTCTCGATTCTTCACCAACTTAATACTAAACTCAATACAATAAAACTCCACAAAATACAAGGAATAAAATTAAAGTAAATACAACACTTTTTGTCATGGAATAAAGCCAACATAAGATAGAGTTGTAAATCACATTACATAGTATTTGCAGAGCTTTTCTTAGACCAATGTGGAATTGGCCCTAAGCTAGACTCTTGCATTCTTGCAAAGAGATGTATTGGGAACACATCAAAGAAATTTACAAGTATATGTGCTGAAATCTTTATCGACATTTATTTCTTATAAGGATACTTAAAATGTTGTCAATTCTGTACTTGTTACATAAAAACATATTATAAAAAGTCAGTACATTATCTTTAAGAGTAAACAGCTTAATTCATTAGTACATATCTAATTTCTTCCTGAAGATGTTAAAGCATTGTTTTTGTTTCTTGTTTTTTTGTTTGTTTTGTTTTGTTTTTTTTTCAAAAATATCTTTTTGGAGGTTAAGCGGCTAATTAGTGCATTGTTGTTATTTCCTTGTAATTGTAAAATATTTAGCGAATGCATTATTTTAATGAATTTAAAAATGATTCGTTGGTAAGATCTCATTCTTGGAAGTGAAGCATATTGGTTAATTGAAAATCAAGAAAAAAAAATCGAAAATGGCCCAGACTCGAGAGTCTTGGCTAATAAAGAGTGGTTAGATCAAATATAGATGTTTATATTGATATTTTGGCCCTCAATTTTAGATAAACAATTTTTTTTGGTTACAAGATTGAAATTTTTCTCTAACCTAATCTATGTATATATGTATGAAGCTTTTTCTTAGAGATTTTAAATCCTGACCCTTGCCCTCTACATCCCACAAGCGCATATATTTATAGAGTAATCATCGCAACAAGGGTGCGATGTGGTTTTTATATGAGCAATTTAGTTCTTCAGCCAACTCTAATTACAGTGTTGTCATTAAATACAAAAGATAAATTTTCACTCTGATATTTAATTTGAGAATTTGTCAACACCCAAGACTACCAAACTCATTAATCCAAACTCAAATTAACCTATTATTTTGGGATTTAATTCCATTGAATTTCAGGACGAAATTTTGAAAAATCAATTCCTATTAAATCTATCTCAAAGGGATAATTCTTGTCTCTTATCGAGATTACGGATTTTGACTTGAGTAGTATTCACAACACATTACATGCAGTTACCCAGCATACTGAAGTATTAACCGTACAAGATCTTAGTCTAATATATATCAAAGTAAACTACACTTCAAATTTGAACTCACATTCCCCTCGGGTTTGAGAGCTAATGTGTTTAGTAGTCATGTGGTTGTTTGTTCAAGTGACAATTATTAGTTTATAATCTAATTATATGATTTGCCCAATTCCATCCCTAACTATGAATTAGCATTTAAGAGTTTACAAAATATTTGTGAACTGGATCTTCGTTATGCAAATCCCATTTCCACACCTAAATTAAATACAGTGCATTTCATAAACTATGCATAATATTGAATGTTTATATACGATAAACAATTTCATAAACTAAAGAATGTCATGCAAATTGGATCTTAAGGCACAAATTACAACATTAGTGACCAAAAATCGACCATGACCTGAAAATTTGCGACCGTCTGTGGTGGGTAGGAATATTCTTCACTCCAAGCTTGTTGGGAAAAATTTAGATACAAATTAATTATCCAAATTAGTTAATTAGTCAGATTATGTAATGGTATAATTCAGTTTATAATTGGCACAAAGATATCACAAAAACTAAATATAGCGAAAAATAAATTTGACCCAAACGATATGGATACAATAGGAAATCCTTATGAGAAAACCAAGAATTGATGGTTTGAAGGTCACCACCAACTTGAAAAATTCTCAATAGTAGCAAGGGCGTTTACAATACAAGATTATATACCTAATACTAGTTTTGCTGACTATAGTAGAAATTACTAATGTTACTCAACGCAACTCTAACCTAGTTGAACTTTTCTACCTTGTGAAGCTTCTCGATCCACGGATACCCAATCCGTGTCTAGCACCATAGTTGTCAAAATCGTTTGATATGTGATACAAATGGTATGATACAATACACAAGTGCATATTGTAAGTGGTCAAGAATCATTGATACACAAGTGCATATCGTATAAATCATATCTTAACGTTGATCGTGCATATTGTACAATACATAGACCTGTTGGTTTAAAATGAGTTTTTTTTTTTTTGGATTAAAATTTGTGTTTTCATTTTATTTAATCAAGTTGTTAGAAATTTTTTAAGACAAAATTATTGGAATACTTAATTGAGTCTTAAAAAATAATATGTCCATGAGATTTTTTTCTCTCCTCTTTCTTCTACAAAATTTGGACTATACACTAGACACTTCACTTTCATATTTGCAAATTGTTTTTCTATACTATGAATAATTTATTATACGAAAATATTATTTTTTTTTTATTTTGTTATTATTATTATAAGTCTAAGAAGCTAGAATGTCAAGAAGAAATATAAATAAAGAATTATTAGAATAAAAGAACATGAAAAGAGATGGTAAATATATGTTGATAATGATGAAGAAAATATTAATGAAAAAAAAAATTGCAAGTTGATAAATATGATGATAACATTGACTTAGATAGAGTTGATTAGGCAAGATGATGAAAATTAATTATTATTTTGGCTAATATATCATGTATTATCATTGTGTATGTTATAAACGTATGTTAATTTGATTTATTTACTTAGCTTTGTTAAATATTATTACATAAGTAATGATTAAATTGGTCATTAGTTCAATATATTCTGAATTTATAATGAATATACATTTTATATATGTATATCTACAATTTTTTATTATTTTATTAGGTATTTGTATATCATATGATACTTGATACAATATGATGTATGATATAGAAAAAAAGTAAAACCGATCCACAATTCGATTCACATTTTGAAAACTTTGTCTAGCACCAATGCACTACAAAAAAACCTTCATTTGTAGCCACACAATCTTCATTAGAACACCTTAGATCTAAATTAGAGACTGGAGATGCAGCTTGGTACAAAATGCTTGGAGCACGGGCATCGTAGAAACTTCTCTAACTTGACAAAGTTCTCTCTGTTGTTATGATGACTTTATGAGGCTTTAAATACGTCCCGAAACCCTAGTGCCTAGATCCTTAGATGATTTACCTGTCACGGGCTACAAACTAAAAGGCCTATAAAAATGAATCTCGAGCACTAGACAAGAGTCGAGTTACAGTTGACTCAAATTTGGCTTCTTAGGGTCTGTTTGGATACCGCTTATTTTATTGAAACTAAAAATTTATTGCTGAAATTATTGTAGATAAAGGTAAAGTTAGTTGAAATAGTACAGTAAGACCCATAAATAGTACCAAAAAGTGTAGTGGGACTCATAAATAGTAGAAAAAATAAGTTGAATATTAAAATAATTTTAATTTTTCAATTCAATCCAAATGCATGCTTAAGCTGATCTTGAGCTGATTCTACCGTCTTCAGTATAGATTTTCAATACACACATTTAGACACTAAAAAATACTACTCAATCCATAAATGAATTGACCCTAACAAAGACAAGTGACAAGTTGATGTAACCTTGAGGCTGGCAATCCCGAAAGAAGTCCTAGTAACAATATTCCATCCATTGACACTAGAATTGCATTTATTGGGGGAATATAGAAGAAAAAGAAGATTAGATTCTACTTTTCATGGATTTTACTATCAACTAGGGTTACTGGTGCATCAATAACTACATGTACAATGCCTTATCATGAACTGGGACAGGAAAACAATCATGTTGTCCTTGAAGATTCTTGAACTTGAGTCATAGCCTTATCATGATTCTCACAATTAAAATTCCAAGAATAAATTCCCATGAACGTAAATTTCATATCCCAAGAACGCTATCACGTTGACTATAATTTTAGATTCTATTCTCACAACCACCAATCCAATTTTGAATGAGAAGTCTATGTGGAAGGCTAGAAGCTTTTCTGAAATTCTTTAAGTTTGCCTATAAATACCTCAACCGCATTGTACAATTCAAATAATAAATAGTCAGTGCTGCTCATCTACGCGTCAGGCATGAAGAGACAGCGAGTGAATTTGAGCCAAGGATGACTTGCTCATATATGCTGTATGCAGCAAGCAATTTGCTTTCTATTGGCTTCCGAGCAAGTTCTCCTTGGCTTTACTTCACTCTCTTTTGTCTCAAGCGATACTCTTGATTGTGAGCCAATCCTAAGCACACAAATGTTCTGGACTTATGGAACTTATAAAGTCTGGTTTTGTTAGGTTCTAACTTGGCTAATGCATTCAGTAAAATTCCCTTTGAAATGGTCGTCTACCAATTAAACATTCCAAAACATCAACAAAAATAAATTCAATCCTAGGGTCTAATATTTTAATCCACTAGAGCACTCGTAGAATGGGATTTCTAATGTCCTTACCTCAAGAGTCTCAGCCTTATTTCCATAAAATCGTTACGCTATTCTCTTTGGACCATTTGAAACACAGGAAAATATGAAAACATGTATCTTCACATAAGGTTGTCCATTAAAACATAATTAGTGCACATGTCTGATGATTTTAAACAACTAGATCAAAATAAAAATTAATGGGATTATTAAAGTGCTTCCCTCAAGAATCTCCAAGCCTTAATTCCTGAAAATCTTTCTGCAGTTTTCTTTCTGTGCTATATGAGTTATAAATGACTAACTAATGAGTTTAGGGGATTCCTCTCTTTCTCTCTCTCTCTCTCTCTACACACACACACACACACACACACACTCACACACACACACACACACACACACACACATATATATATATATAAAATCAGAAATTAGTAACATTAACTGCCCCCTTATTTCAAAAGATCCCAATTTGCTTTTCTTTTTCCTTTCACCCGAGTAGAACATGTTCATAATTGAAACATCTGGAAATGGATCAAGAAAAGATTTGAATAGGAGAGTGTATTCGAGATCAAAAATTTGGACAATGTGAAATAGATGAAGTAACTCTTCCAATCTACTAATCAATGATTTTAACACCATTTGTTTCTTGAGTTTTCTTCTCATTGAGGAGTAGAATTTCGACAATATACCAACTAAAAAAAAAAATACACATGACCCAAGGATGGTTTTTTTTTTTTTTCCCAACAAAAGGGAGAGTGAGGAAATTCAAATCCAGGCTCATCCCATGAAAAGAGCTAGATAGTGTCATCGATCCGAGTAGACAAATAGAAGAGAGAGAGAGAGAGAGAGAGAGAGAGAGAATATAAAGAAAAATGTAGCAAACCAACCAAAATACTAATCACAATACATTAAAATACTTAACCTTATACATTTAATATGTTTTACCAATGTCAAAGCTAGGACGGACCTAATATAATTTGAGGCTTAAGGCAAAAACATTAAATGAACCTTTATTTTATATTTAAATCACTTAAGTATTTTATAGTTTATTAACAATCAATTTAGTCAATTTGACCAATTCACTTAAGTGATGCTAGAGATACTATAAATTTTACTACATGTGTCTTACAAACTTATTGTCAACAATAAAAAAAAAATTGATTCAAACATTCATACATGGTTTAAATAGAACAAATTATATTCTTGTTATATCAGTTTGTAAACTTATTTTTAGTCAAATTTGTTGTAATTTCAGCATTATTCATCCGCTCAATGGTGATTTGGTTGTGTTACTACTAATTAATAAATTTCGTTTTGGAAAATGCTAAAACTACTATAGATTGTACTATGAAATTCATACAAGCTAATATGAAAAAGAATGTGATTAGTGGCACTTCAACAACTATAAGTTAATAAATGAGTATTTAAATTTTTTTTTTTTATACAAGATAGAATTTCTGCACTATATGTGTGCGAAGCTCCCTCTTGGAGACTTGAATCCCGACTTTTGCCCCCCACACCTCATAAGTATTTATACTTGTAGAGTGACTACCACACTAAGGGTGCGCGGTGGTGAGTATTTAAATTACTTGGTGAGATTGGTTACACAACAATTTGTGAGACATATGTAATAAATTTTGTAATGTTCTACTCAATTTTTTGTTCCTTCTTAAAGGAGGGAAAAAAAAATTATGACTCACATTTTCTTTTTATTCAAAAAAAAAAACCTCCTTTATGGGGCCCTTTCTCTTTTAAGGGGCCCTAAGCCTTGAGGCTCTAATGAAACTTATTCATGTTGTGGAAGGCCATGAATTTTGACTTAAGATTCTGGTGCTATATACTACAAGATAAGGGTTGCAACAATAAGAATAACGGTAGCAACATATTATTGGTTGCCCTTTTGTGCTTCCAATAGAAGCTACAAATACCATAATTACTATCATAAGAAACTTTCCCACAAATTTCTTTGAGCCTGCCATTTGCATTTAGTCTTGAACTTCTTCCACTTGTATTTGAAGAGCTTTTGTTTTGTTTGGTTTTGTTTGGTTTTGTTTTTTTGTTTTTTGTTTTTTGTTTTTTTTTTGTGAGAAATAACTCAAAGAGACCTTTATTTATGTTTAGAAGAGTGAGGTCTGTTAGATTCTAAAAGTTTAGAACAATTGGCAAATCGTGAACACAAACTTGTCTAGGTATAGATCTTAGAGTCTATATGTATTATTAGACACTGCTCAAGGTGATACAAGTTAAAATTCAAGAACAAGCAAGCTGTAGAAAGAAGAGTTCAAAAGCTGCCTGGTTCGATCAATCAAAAGACAGGCTCGACCGATCGAGAGTCGTATCTACAAAATTTTAATTAAGGTCAAACAACAGTTCAAGCCTATTAAGGATTAGTGTTTCAAATCTACTTCTTCTAGTATATAAAGGAAATCCTAAGCACGTTTTTAAAAAGACTTTTTAGAGAGAGAAAAGTGTGCCTCCTTTGTAGATCTAGGGTTTTGTACCCAAAAAGCTCTCTACAATCTTGTTGTTTATGCTCTGTGTGTGAATCTCTTATAAGATCTATAGGTGTTTGCCTTCATACATACTTAAGGTTATCAAGATCGAGATTGATGTTGAGAGCTTGGTGATTATTCCAGTTTTTGCATAAAGAACTTCAAGAAATACAAGTGGTATACTTGTGGATGCTATAGATCTTAGAAAGAAGTAGCCTGTAAACTCGGAGTTGTCACGTGATTGTGGTAGTAAGTTTTCTACTCGAGGTAGTAATAGGATGTTAGTGGTCTAAGTCGCTATTGTAAAACTTTAATTTTTTCATAATGGATCTTGTTTTACCTTGAGGATAGCTAGATTAAATCCTCCCCAGATTTTTTACCGGTTTAGTTTTCCTAGGTTATCATATCCTGTGTTCTTTATTTTTTCGTATTACTTTACATGATATGATTGTTATTGTTTTAACTTATATTGGAAAACTTCAATTCTTTCATATTGGATCTTGTTTTACCATGAGAATAGCTAGGTTAAATCCTCCCCAGGTTTTTTACCGGTTTCGTTTTCCTAGGTTATCATATTATGTGTTCTTTATTTTTTCGCATTACTTTACATGATATGATTGTTATTGTTTTAATCTAGATTTGAATAATTTATCTAATTTAATCACTTGGCTAAATAATTAGGTTGAACAACTGGTGTTTTAAGGGGTCTAAAAACCTACAAGTGGTATTAGAGCTGGTTAGCTCTAGTGTTTAGATCTTTTGATCTAAGAGTTGATCCTTGATCCCTGTTATCATGGATAATTCTAAGTATCTTACTGTTTTTGATTGTGATGATTTGAATAAAAATAACACTATTGTTTCTGTTGATCTTTTTGAAGCTTGTGAAACTCTTCGTAAGGAATTATCTAAATCTTTGAAAATTGCTGAGAAATTCAAAGAAGAGTTAAAATTGGCTAATCTTGAAAAAGAGGAATTGATTGTAAGATTAGATGAATCTAATAAAAAGAATGGATTTTTGAGAAATTAAATTTCCTCTCAAGATGAGAACATGAAAAGCTTGGAACAAGAGTTAGTTGAGTCTAAAGCCAAACTTGAAAAGTTGACTAGTGCCAAGCCTACTGTTGATAACAGAAGTGTTTCTGTTTCTCTTAAGTCTAAAACTAAGAAAGTTTACATCCCTTATTTCAAGAAGAATAATAAAGAAAAGACTTATTTTGCTAGGTTAGACAAAAGTAAAAGTTCTGATGTAGACACTGAAGTTTCTAAACCTATGTCTAAACCAATTGCTAGTGTGCAAAAGAAATTTGTTTTTGTGCCTACTTGTCACCTTTGTGGTGTTGTTGGTCATATTAGACCAAATTGTTTTTTGTTGAGGCAAAAACCAAAATCTGAGACTAGATTTGCTATTAGAAATAC
The DNA here is from genome assembly GCF_040712315.1 of Castanea sativa. Lineage (NCBI taxonomy): Eukaryota > Viridiplantae > Streptophyta > Magnoliopsida > Fagales > Fagaceae > Castanea > Castanea sativa. The sequence goes on along the minus strand of NC_134019.1, from coordinate 5,122,247 downwards.
TGATGTTCCTAAATTTGTTCCTGTTTGTCACTTTTGTGGTGTCTTCGGTCACATTCGTCCTAATTGTTATAAATTAAATTTAAACATTTTGTATTTCAATCTAGGATAAGTAATGATATTTCTCCTTTCATAAGTCCATATAAATTGTTTCATATTCTTTTGAAAAATTTGAGCTTGTTGGCTTGTGAAAGGAAATTGCAGGATTTCAGTCTTTCTCAGAAGATTGGTGTAATCCCTCAAATACACTCTGCTTCTCATGAATTTTCACCTACAAAACTGAAGACTCGTGCTATATGAGTGAGAAAAGATTCTCTAAAGTGAGTGTTGTTTACTTGACCTTGATTTAATTCTTTCAATTATTAGTGGACATGTTTTGTTTTCGTTTTTGGTTGTTTAGTTTTTTAGGTTATTAAAAAAAATCCAAAATCATTGAAAATTTTCTAAAAGACAAAAATATTTTATTTTGTGTCTAGTTTTTTTTTTTTTTTTTTTTTTTTTCCCTTTCTTGAGGATTACATGAGTTATAATATCTTTCTCTTGATTTAGAACATACTTGACATTGTTGAGAAACTTGCTGAATAGTATGTGTTATATAAGTGCTAAGCTATTTATGATTTTGTATGAGTATGTACTAGTTTGTACATGTACTTATGGGTTAATTAAGAAATTGATATTTCTTGTTTGTGTACCCTCTATAACTTAGTTTTCCACCGTTATGCATTGGATTTGCATTTTTAAACATTTAGTATAATGTGTGCTTTTTAGTTTTGGTCATAAATTTTTTTTAAACCAAAATGATTTTAATTTCTTTTGTATTACACATCATGGATATGTAATTGAAGTTGGCCATATTATCTTTACATAACCTGTTTATGTACTTTGTTTAGCTTGGATGAGCTTTTTTTATTGCACTTTACTAGTTTGAGCTTTGTAGTGCATGTTGTTTGGGAGATGTTTATAGTTTTTGATCACTTGATCTTAATCTTGAAGTCACAATGAAATAAAATTGGTGTGTACATTATCTTGACTATTCTAATAATTTTCAAATAAAATAAAATTGATGTGTACATTATGAGGCAAAATAAGAAACTTACATGATTGCAAGCTTGTTTCTAGGAGATGTAGGAGTTATATGTTGTAACTCTTTAAATGATAGTCTCTTTCAACTTTATGTGATGAATTTTGTAGAAATTGTGATTGATTACTATCTACATATCACCTCATATGTATCTTAAGTTTTTACTAGTTGCACACACTACACAAGTTACTCTTTGTTAAACTTAGTACATGATATTGTTTGGGATCTTGTTATGGCCATCCAAGATTAAAAACTCTTTGATTTTAATGTAAAATGTGTTTTAAAGTTTGAGATTTGAGGACAAATTGATTGAAAATCTTGTTTTTGAAAGATTTGGGTTAAATTCAAGGGTTTTTTAAAAACTTTTCATCTCATACTCATGCATTTCATTCATAAAACAATGTGTTTTGAGGTGTTTCTACATTAAAATACTCTGTTTTTTAGAAAATTAAAATTTTAAGATTTTCGATCGATCGAACCAGTTGCTCGACCGATCGAAATTGTGTTTAAATTTTTGGTTTGAATTTGCCTGGGTTGATTGGTATTAGATCGATGCTCGACCGATCGAAACTGGAAAATTTTTAGTTTTTAGATTTTTGACCAAAATGTTTTTTCATGCATCATTGGTGTTTAGGATTCACATACATTGCATTTTATTTTTATTTTTTTTTGTATCCATCTTGCAGTTTTACAGTCATATCTTTTATTGTTTTCGCACATAACATACATATACTTTGCTAAATTGGGTACTCAACTTGATTTAAAAATTGATTGATTAATTTTTGAGTTATGTACTTTTAGTAAATACTATTTTTTATATTTGAAAATGCAGAAAAATATTTTTCTTAAAAGATATGATAGATAATTAATGTGCAAATATTTTCTCTACTCATGCAAATGTTTATAGGTCACATAGTGTCAACTTTGCATTTATTGAAAGAGAGAATATTTTTCTTCATGTGTATCCTCAACTTAGTTTTTAAGTTTGGTTTGTATGTCTTTATTTTCCCCACATCCTAAATTTTTCCCAAAACATGTTTTGTTTTTCCTAATTTTATAGGGGGAAAAAAGTTTTTTTTTTTTTTTTTAACCTTTGTTATTCATAGGGGGAGTTTTTGCTCTTCATAGGGGGAGTTGTCTCTATTTTCTATATAGTTGAATTGTTTCATGTTCCCTTTATTCTTTATTTTCTCTTATTCTCTATTGCGTATGTTTTCTATCTACCTTCTGATTGAGTTGTCTTTATCAATACGTTACAAAAAGGAGGAGAAATAGATGAAATTTCAAAAAGGTTTTAAAATATTTTGTTTAGGGGAAGATGAAATTGTTTATGAAAGGGGGAGACAATAAAAGTTTTTTATGTATCTAACTTAGGGGGAGAGTTAGTTTACTTTTGTTTTTATTTTGTGTTTCATATTCTTGGTTTACTTGTATTTTCCACACATGCATTTATTGTTTGTTTAGCGTTTTAGGAATTTACAGGTTAATTCATCTGAAGTTGCTGTCTACTTTTGCAATTGATAGATAGGAGTTTGGTTGAATTGTATTTTGGAATTTTTATTGTATGTATTTGAGCATTTTATTTTGTATGAAAGTTTTGTCACAAATTGCCAAAGGGGGAGATTGTTAGGGTCTAAAAGTTTAGAACAATTGACAAATCGTGAACACAAACTTGTCTAGGTATAGATCTTAGAGTCTATATGTATTATTAGACACTGCTCAAGGTGATACAAGCCAAGATTCAAGAACAAGCAAGCTGCAAAAAGAAGAGTTCAAAAACTGCCTAGTTCAGTTGATCGAAAGATAGGCTCGACTGATCAAGAGTAGTATCTGTAGAATTTTAATTAAGGCTCAAACAGTAGTTCAAGCCCATTAAAGATTAGGGTTTTAAATCTACTTCTTCTAGTATATAAAGGAAACCCTAAGCATGTTTTTAAAAGACTTTTTAGAGAGAGAAGAGTGTGCCTCCTTTGTAGATCTAGGGTTTTGTACCCAAAAGCTCTCTACAGTCTTGTTATTTATGCTGTGTGTGTGAATCTCTTGTGAGATTTAGACGTGTTTGCCTTCATACATACTTAGGGTTATCAAGATCGAGATTGATGTTGAAAGCTTGGTGATCGTTCCAGTTTCTGCATAAAGAATTTCAAGAAATACAAGTGGTATAGTTGTGGATGCTGTGGATATAAGAAAGAAGTAGTCCGTAGACTCGGAGCTGTCACGTGGTCGTGGTAATAAGTCTTCTACTCGAGGTAGCAATATGATGTTAGTGGTCTAAGTCGCTATAGTAAAATTTCAATTTTTTTATAGTGGATCTTGTTTTACCTTGAGGATAGTTAGGTTAAATCATCTCCAGGTTTTTTACCGGTTTAGTTTTCCTAGGTTATCATATCCTGTGTTCTTTATTTTTTCGCACTACTTTACATGATATGATTGTTATTTTTTTAACCTAGATTTGAATACTTTACCAAAGTTAATCACTTGGGTAAATAACTAGGTTAAATAACTGGTGTTTTAAGGGGTCTAAAAACGTAAAAGGTCTTTTGTTCAAGTGGTAGTAGCTTATAGAACAATAACTCACAGTGGTCTAGTTCAATATATCACTTAGAAGTCTCAATTTTCATGATCAAGACAAATCATCATAATAGATATGTTATAGTCTAATTATATGAATTGTCCAGTTCCATGACTAACTATGTGTAGGATAAATACATGTTTGTATCGCATACAAAATATACGCAACAGCAAATTAACAGATCTACTTTATTCACAATTGATAACATGCACTATGTAAATTTCAGAATTCAAGAACAAGAGAACGTACCTTAGTGCAGTGAAATTCAAAAACAAAAGACTAGAAGCACTTGAGATCACTTTTAATCTTTACTCCAATTCTACTAACGCCCAAGAAGTGTGGTCTCTCGATAAGTTTTCAATGGAGAATTAGGGAGAGTGGCATGCACTCACACATACACCACTTCACAATAGTGTCTCACCCACAACAAAATTCTGTATGTTTCTCCCTTTATATCTAACTGATTATCTAATTGGGCTAGTCTTTTGAGCCTTTCCAATTAGGCTTAAGTGTGTGGCTTGGAGTGGGACCAAAAGGGACCAATAAGACACTAGCTTCAATGGGCCTTGGGCTTTTCAGTCAACTCCTAACAAGCTCAAAGTTATCATTAACTATATTTAATACCACTATATAAATATAGTTGCTCTCTAAGCCTTATTCATAAATTATATCCTAAGACTTTATTGTACCTGCAACCCCTTCATAAAATATTCATAGTAATACAAAGTCATGAATATAGACTGCCACTTTGAAGATTACTACATCTTAATTCCTTGAGCATCCGATTTAATCCTTTAATTTTTTTATCATATATTTATGAAATCCAGTTCCATAAATATATACTTTAGTAACTCCTTACTAAAGTGGTTAGGCCTAATACTCTGAATAACCGAACCCATTAAACTTATTTCAAGGAAATATTTTATATCTCCGTTAGGAGACCATGAATTTCATCTTGAGAATATATGTTCTATCAACACTAAATGTGGTTGCCCAACATATTGAGGTTTCGATCGTGACTTTAGACCTCACTTTTGATATATCAAAGTAACCTACACTTCATGATTAAGTCCATTATTCTCGCAGGATTAAGATTTCATGTAAATAGTAGTCGTGGGTTTATTATTCATTTGATAGTCGTTAGGAGAATAATAAATCTCACAGCGGTCTACTTCAATATGTTTTAACTCTTAAAACATATCAACATATCAACTAGAAATCTTTATTTTCATGATCTAGACAAATTATCTTAGTTGATATGTCATAGTTTTTGCAGATGAAATGCTCAATTTCATCACTGACTACGAACTAAAATTCTGAGTTTACAAAGAACTTGTAATTTATATCTTCTGTGACTAAATCACATAAACCACATACTATGCATCTCATGGACTATGTGATAATGTCCAAATATTCATGTTACCATTATTTTAGATAATAATAAAGCAACTTTATTAATCACAACATAATGTCATACATAATGTCACACATAGCATCATACAATAGGATTTAAGGGCACACATCGTAACACTACGAACTTGAATTTATAACTTTATAGGGAAATTGGGTTTATAGTTGGCACATGGCACAACTATATCGCAAAAAAACAAAATGCTTGCAGTGGAACATAAATTTCACACAAATGACATGGTTACGATGGGAAATCCGAAATCCTAATGAGAAAAAAAGAACTAGTGGGTTTGAAGGTTACCACCAACTTGAAGAGTTCACTATAGTAGAATGGAAATTAATTTACAATACAAGAATATAAACTTGATCACACAATCTTCACTGCATCACCTTGGATTGTAAATAGAGATTAGAGGTGCAGCTTGGTACAAAACTCTTGGAGCATAGACATAGGTGGCTACACATTGTGTCCAGGGTATAAGACCACTCTGACTTGGAAAAAAATAAATATTATATATAAATTTTAAAAAAAATTGATTTTTTATTCTTAAAAAAAATTTGTGACCACCCTAAAATTTTTTAGGCCTAACATTATTAAACTTTGGACAAAATTTGACAAAAAACTTGATTGTATCCTTGTAGACTAAGGTTACAACTCCATTCAATATTTTTTTATTAAATGTGAATTGTGAAACAATCTACTATTGGATTATATTTATTTTATTATATCCTTCATATTTGTAAAATTTCAAGAAGATCAAAGATCAATAGCTATGTCCTCAATCAAATGTTTAAATTTTGAGTTTTTGTAGTCTAAAATTGTACATAAAAATCATTTGATTGACATGAAATTTGACATATGTTTTTAGAATATAAAGAACATGCAATTTAATGGTTAGATTTTCAAAATATGTAGCCTTAGACTACAACTAAATTTGTAGGCAAACATTGTCCTTAAACTTTGGTCCCCTTAGCAATATACTAGGTCTTTGCAAACAAAAAGAGAAGGCCCGAGAAAAATTTTATTTAAATAAAATTTTGGTAGAGATGTTACTTGCAATATTGATAGTGAGACTATTATGCAATGGTTTCAAAATAAGAAAATTCGTAAAAGGAAATTGTAAAAGACTTTATATATTTTTGTTTTTTTTAATTAATATATGAAGTTATCTTTTTATTAGATTTTGTATAATTTAAATTTTTTAATGACTACTTTGAAAAAAAATTCTAGAGCTGTCACTGAGCATAGACATCATAGTAGCTTCTATAACTTGGCAACGTTCTCTCTATTACTATAACACTTTTTGAGGCTTTAAATATGTACTGAAACTCTAGTGCATGGATCCTAAGTGATTTAGTTATCACGAGCCGCGCCTACTAAAAGGCTTGTAAAAGCAAATCTTGACCTCTTGTCTAGCCTGGAGTTGAGGTTCAATAAACTTGGTAGATCGAGCTAAAATCGAGGCAGCAGTCAAGTTAAACTTAACTTCTTGAGATGAACTTGAGCTGAATTTTTGTGTCTTCAATATAGATTTTCAACACACACATCTAGACACTAAAATTTACAATTCAATTATATGAATTAGGTTTTGGATACGGGTTTGCCAACACTCTAAGGGGGTGTTTGGTTCGTTGTGATGTGTCCTTGATGTGATGCACATTACGATGATGTTGACATTAAGGTTTTAAAAGTGCAGCTGAAAATCAGGATAGTGCAGCAGAAAATGCAGCTGAAAATCAGGAGGACAGTGCAGCTAAAAATCAAGAGGAAAATATACCAAGATCACCTAAATTGTAGAAGATAGACAGCTAGCAAAATACCACAGCTAGCTGTCCTTATTTCTTTCAGCTGTTACACATGATTTGCTCCCTATTCTTTCTCCTCTGTACATATCCATCTAAATGGGCAATATACAAAATGTAATAGTTTCTATATAAATGAAATACCAGCTCTCTCTCTATCTCAAGGTGAGATAGAATTTCTCAAAAATTCTTTATGGTATCAGAGCCAACCGTGAGATAGAGAGAGAAACAAAATTTTTTTTTTTCAACCCACTATGTCAACTACATCAAGCTCTTCCCCTGCCCTCACTCAATTTGATGACTATCCATATCCTGTGACATAGAATATTGCAAATTTTGTGTCACTTCGTCTCTCCTCTACCAACTTCCTTCTCTGGAAAACACAAATGCTCAATATCCTTGCGAGCTATGACCTCCAAGGCTTTATCAATGGTGAAGTTCAACCACCACCCCAGTTCATCAATAATGCTGACACTGGCACACAAACTAATCCTGCATTTGTGAAGTGGCGCAAAACTGATCGTCTTGTCAAAGGTTGGTTGACAGCCACTCTTTCCGAGGAAGCTCTTGGCATTGTTGTAGGCCTCAATACTACCTTTGAGGTCTGGAATGCATTGGTTCATGCATTTGCTCGTGTCTCATCAGACCGAAGCCTTGCGCTTAAGCAGCGGCTTACCTCTATAACTCGAGGTACCGATACCTTAGCTGTTTATCTCCGTCGGTTCAAAGCTGTGTGCGATGATCTTGCAGCCATTAGGAAGCCAGTTCTAGATCATAAGAAATCATGGTGGCTACTCAATGGGCTTGGCAAAGAATATGAGGTGTTCACTACTACCATGTTGAGACCACCAGTCCTTCCATACTCTGAAATTGTCACTTCACTGGAGAGTTATGCTGAAAGGCATAAGTTTGATGCTCAACCCGCTCCTCAAATGGCTTTCTATGGCCAACGCAACAATAAAAATAAAAGAAGCAATGGTGGTCAAGGGTCCTTCAATTCTAAGGGACGTGGGTTTGTTCAAGGTGCTCAATTTGCACTAAAGAATTCCAGCCATCCTACATGAAATCTGCCAGAAAATTCACCAATCATCGCAGCCAAAAACACAAAAGATGAAGCAATTATCTGTCAGATTTGCAACAAAAGGAACCATACTGCCCTCAAATGCTTTAATCGATTCAATCACTCATTCACAGCAGACAACATTCCACAAGCATTAGCAGCTATAACCATTGGCGACGAGTCAAGATTACGAGTGGTTCCCGGACACGGGGAGCTAGTGACCATATTACTAGTAACCCGAGGTAATCTTCATTACTTACCTCCTTATCATGGATCCGATGGTTTTATGATTGTCAATGGTCATCCTTTACCTATCACACACATTGGTGAAACTACTCTTGGTACTAGTTCTTCTCCTATTCACTTAAAAAGATGTGCTACTAGTTCTGATATTAAGAAAGATACGCTCTCTGTTAGTAAACTTACTACGATTATCCACTCATCTTTGAGTTTGATGGACATGGTTTTGTGATAAAGGGCAGGGACAACCAATAAAACGGTAGTGAAAGGGAGTAAACGAGGTGGTCTTTATGCCTTTGATAGAGGTCAGCTGACCCACATTCTCCCATCGATTCAAGCGGGTTGCTAGAGATTGTTGGCACTATCGTCTCGGTCATGCACACCAAAGGATCATTGATCACTTGCACTCAAAAAATTTCATTTCTTTTTCTTCAGCATCTATGTATTCTTCAATTAGTAATAGTTGTCAAATGGGGAAATCGTGTAGGCTTCCATTCTTGACTAGAGAAAATGAAATAAAACTCACATATTATAAAATTCAATTTGATCTACGCAGGCCACTTTGTGTGTTCTAGAGAAAAGTTTCGCTACTACACAATATTTGTTGATGAGTTTACCAATTTTACTTGGTTTTTTCCTATGAAGAAGAAGTCAGAATTCTTTAGTTGCTTTCATCTATTCTATAAATATGTGGAATGTCAGTTTAATGCAAAAATTTGTGTCTTTCAAAGTGATGAAGGTGGAGAATTTGCAGATCGTGAGTTCTTGCAGTTTCTAGCTACGAAAGGTATTCACCATCAATCTGCTTGTCCAAAAACACCTGAGCAAAATGGCAAGGCTGAGAGAAAACATCGAAATATCTTCGGGTGGGACTCACCATGATGTTCCATGCACATCTACCACCAAGATTTTGGACAGATTGCTTTTCCACAGCAGTGTTCCTAATCAACCGTCTACCATCCCCACACCTCAACATGGAATCTCCTTTTTTCAGACTCTATGGAAGAAATCCGGACTATTCTTCATTACGAGTATTGGGCTCAAAGTGCTTTCCTTACCTTGGTGAGTATAGATCACATAAGCTTGATCCAAAATCCCTTCCTTGTGTTTTTATTGGCTATAGCATGAAGCATAAGGGGTACAAATGTTTGTATCCACCGACTGGGTGAGTTTATATCTCACGCCATGTGGTCTTTGATGAATCCATCTTTCCTTATTCCACGCCTACAAGCTTGTACAAGAGTGATCCTCTTAAGGGGGAGCTTTGCATCTTCTCAGAATGGGAGATTGATCCACCAAATGATTCTCCTCCACCTTACTCTACACCTCTTTCAGCCTTTACACCGCCTGAATCTCAAGACATCACTAGCCAACTGCACCATCAAATGCATCACAATTCCTCCTCGAGTTGAGCCTCTTACAAGTGACCATATCGGGCTCTTCTTTGCACGAGCCATGTCAAGCATCTTCCTCGAATCCACCGGTAGAGACCACTCCTATTCCTCCTGAAACAAACCCAGACTCGGCACCCATGCTCACTCGTTCCAAGGTTGGTGTACATAAGCCCAACCCCAAGTATGCTAATCTCCATGTAGCTCGCATAAAGCATGATATCCCAACTGAACCCCGATCCATTCAAAATGCTAAAAGTCACCCAGGTTGGGTAGCTGCCATGGATGAGGAGATGGATGCCCTTGCTACAAACAAAACGTGGATCCTTGTTCCGTCCAAACCTGAGATGAATGTGGTGGGATGTAAATGGGTTTATAAAGCTAAACTTAAACCCGACGGCTCCTTAGAGCGACTCAAAGCACGATTAGTTGCCAAAGGGTTTCATCAAGTTGATGGCATAGATTTCTCAGAAACCTTCTCTCCTGTTATCAAACCTGCTAGTATTCGACTGACCCTCACAATAGCAGTTGTCAAAGGATGGGAGATTCGCCAACTTGACGTCAAAAATGCGTTCCTTCATGGCTTTCTATCTACTCGTGTTTACATGCATCAACCACCGGGCTATGTTGATCCAATACACCCTACTCGTGTTTGCCAACTAAGTTGTGCCCTATATGGCCTCAAACAAGCCCCTCGCGCTTGGTTTGATAGGCTTAGTGACTTTCTTCTTCAACTTGGCTTTTATTGCAGCATATCTGACCCAAGTTTGTTCATTTGTCAATCTTCTCATGGAGTTCTTATTTTACTACTCTACGTTGATGATATGATAGTGCGGTGATGACCGACTAGGATTCAATGGCTTATCTCTCAATTGGCTCGTGAATTCTCCATTAAAGATTTGGGTTTTCTCCATCATTTCCTTGGCATTGAAGTCCATCAAAGTACCCAAGGTCTTTTCCTTTCACAAACACGCTATGCTTTGGAACTTCTAGATCGTGCTGCCATGACATCATGCAAACCAATTTCGACACCCATGCCATCAAAAGGTCAGCAACTTCCCATCAATAATGCTCTTTATCACGACCCCACACATTATCGTAGCCTAGTTGGAGGACTACAATATCTTACCTTCACTAGACAGACCTTTCCTATAGTGTCAATTTTGTGTGTCAATTTATGCATCTTGCTACAATGGCTCATTACCGGCTTGTCAAACGCATTTTGCGCTATGTCCATGGGACCTCACTTTGGGTTACAAATTTTGGCCTCGAAGTACTCTTGATTTGTATGGGTTTTCTTATGCGATTGGGCGAGTTGCTCTATTAGCCGACGGTCTACCACGGGGTTCTGCACTTTTAGGCGGTAATTGCATCTCTTGGAGTGCCAAAAGCAATCAGCGTGTCTCGATCTAGTGCTGAGGCTGAGTATCGCTCCATGGCATCCACTGCAGCTGAACTCACATGGCTGTCCTTCTTACTTCGTGATCTTGGTATTGCCCTTCCTCGCCCTCCAATACTACATTGTGATAACTTGAGTGCTTTGTATATGACAGTGAATCTTGTCTTTCATGGGAGGACAAAACACATTGAACTAGATTATCACTATGTTCGTGAAAAGGTGGCTCTTGGTTCTCTTGAAACCCGCTTTGTTCCATCCAACTATCAACTAGTGATATTCTCACCAGGCCCCTCTCCAAGGTTGCCTTTCGGGAATTACGAAACAAACTTGGCCTCTGTCCTGATCCATGGCCAAATTTGAGGGGGAGTAAAAGTGCAGCTGAAAATCAGGATAGTGCAGCAGAAAATGCAGCTGAAAATCAGGAGGATAGTGCAGCTAAAAATCAGGAGGAAAATATACCAAGATCACCTAAATTGTAGAAGATAGACAGCTAGCAAAATACCACAGCTAGCTGTCCTTATTTCTTTCAGTTGTTACACATGATTTGCTCCCTATTCTTTCTCCTCTGTACATATCCATCTAAATGGGCAATATACAAAATGTAATAGTTTCTATATAAATGAAATACCAGCTCTCTCTCTATCTCAAGGTGAGATAGAATTTCTCAAAAATTCTTTAGGTTTTTGGTTGATTTTATTTGTCTCTAACATTACCATAATTTAAAATTACATAATATATCACATTATCTTAATCTCATCACATTCCTAAATAATTTGAGAGTTTATATTTAGTCCCCTTAATCGGATTGTTTAACCTAATATATTAACCAAGTGATTACTTAGATTAATTTTCAGATCTAGGTTAAAACAAATAAATCATATCATGAAAAGTTGTGGAAAAGTAAATAATACCATAATATGATTACCTAAAAAAACCAATGAAACTAACCCCTTTCGAGGTAAAAACCTGAGAAGGATTTGATCTAACTATCCTCAAGGTAAACCAAATCCACTATAAAATAATTGAATTTTTTAAGAAAAACTTTAACCCTAAATCTAATGCTACCTCATGTAGTAATTTACTGGCACGACCACGTGCAAGCTCCGAATCTACGAACTCCTACTTTTCTTGGATTAATAGCAACACAAGCACTCTTGTTTGTGACTTTGAGACTCCACTCAAAGGTTTCAGATCACCTTCACTTGTTGATCTTGATGCAGCAACTAGTTCTACTAATCCTTTATTGTAGTTTAAGTTCCAGTAGAATCTTGTATATTTAGAAGGTAGAGAACCTCTCAAATCTCACAAAGAGTAACATACAAGTCTTCTCAAAAGTCTTCAAAACGTAGTTAGGGTTTTCTTTTTATATGTGGAGAAATTTAAGTGAAACCCTAAACGTTTTTGTTGTGATTGAACTGAAATAACTTTCTGCAGAAAACCTTACTTGCGATTTTCGATTGGTCGGATCTATTTTTCGATCGATCGAGAAAGGTAGAACTTGAATTTTCTTTTCTGCAATCAGCTGGATTTTGAAATCTTGAAACACACTTAGTTAAGAACACTCTAAACACTAATACTATACTTGTTTGGCTCTTAGTTTGCCAACACAATATAACCATGATTCTAAACATTTAATCTAAATCTTTAGAACCTAACACAATTTAATATTATATTCTTGTATTGAGATTATATTAATGTAAGATTATAATAATGTGATATTACAGTGTAATGTAATATCATGGCAAACCAAATGCCCCCTAAGAGCATCAGCATTGAATGTGGGAAATCTCAAATGCATGCCAAATTCCAAACTTTTTTACAATTGAGCCCAAAAAACGTCTACAATGAAAGTTGTATAATACAATAATGGTAAAAAAAAAAATACCATTGAGCTACAGTGCGATTCTACATTTTGGTCCGTGTCTTCTCTCCACAGAACCTGCTCTTTTTTCTTTCTTTATTTATATCTTTCTCTCTTTCTCTCTTTCTTTCTACTCTCTCTTCTTCATGCTCTCTCTTCTTCGTGGAAAATATTGTTTCGATGGGTTTTGGTTTGCTCGGTATGTGATCGGCGTAGTGATCGGCATTACTGGTTCTGATGGGTTTTGGATTAACGATGGGTTTTTTATTTTTATTTTTTTCTGGGTTTGCTGGTATGTGATCGGCGTTGCTGGTTCCGATGGGTTTTGGTTTGATGATGGATTTTGGTTTTCTGGTATGTGATCGGCGTTACTGGTTCCGATGGGTTTTGGATTGACGATGGGTTTTTTTTTTTTTTTTTTTTTTTCTGGGTTTGCTGGTATGTGATCGGCGTTGCTGGTTCCGATGGGTTTTGGTTTGATAATGGATTTTGGTTTGCTGGTATGTGATCGGCGTTACTAGTTCCGATGGGTTTTGGTTTGATGATGGATTTTGGTTTGCTGGTATGTGATCGGCGTTACTAGTTCCGATGAATGATGGTTTGACGATGGTTTGATGATGGGTTCTGATGAGTGATGATGGAGGAGTTGCGTTGATGATGGAGGAAGAGTCTGAAGAGGTGAAAAATAAAGTAACGAATGATTCTGGAAGAGGATAAAGTTGAGAAAAAACAAAACAGTAAAAAATATATTTTATTACGAAAATATATTATTTTAATGAGTAGGATAGAAAAATAAAAGTTTTGATGTTGAGTGTTTTGAAAAATGGTATTGTATAATTGATAAAATAGATTTTTGATGGTAAAATAGAATAGAATTAAGAAAAATGAATGTGGATGCTCTAAATGAATTGATCCTAACAAAGTCAATTGACAAGTTGATGTAACCTTGAGGTCTGCAAGCCCATAAGCAATCCTAGTAACAATATTCCATCCGTTGACACGAGACTTGCATTTAATAAGGGAGAACAGAAGAAAAAAAATAAGTTGATTCTACTTTTTAAGGCTTTACATGCCTTGGAACTAGGACAGGAAACCAATGTTGGTGTCCTTGTAGATTCTTGAAGTTGAGTCATAGCCATATTATGATGCTCACAATTAAAATTCTAAGAATAAATTCCATTTAAAGTAACTTTGGCATGCGAAGAATGCTGTCACGTTGCACTACAATTTGGCATGCCAAGAATGCTGTCACGTTGCACTATAATTTGAGATTCTATTCTCACGACCACCAATCAAAATTTTGAATGAGAAGTCTACGTGGAAGGCTTGAAGCTTTTTCTGAAATTATTTAAGTTTCCCTATAAATACCTCAACTGCATTGCATAATGCAAATATCAAATAGTCAATGCTGCTAATCTAAGCGTCATGCATGAAGATTGAAGAGACAGTGAGTGAATTTGAGCCAAGGATGACTTGCCCATATATGCAGCAAGCAATTTGCCTTCTCTTGGCTTACGGGCAAGTTGTCCTGGGCTCTACTTCACTCTCTTTTGTCTCAAGCAACACTCCCAATCGTGTGCCAATCCTAAGTACACCACAGAATATCGTGCTCACACACGCAGAGAGGTTGTTATATTAATGAAAATTATGCAGAGTTTTCTCGTCTTATGGCGCTTATAAAGTCTGGTTATGATAGATTCTACCTTGGCTAATGCTTACATACGCATACTATCGTTTGGCTGTTATGATCGATGTGTTGCAAAGAAAGGTTCTATAACACTATCTATAATGAATTTATGTGTCAATGAAGAAAAGAAAAAAAGAAAAAGAGATGAAGCCAATGAAAATTACATAATAGGAATAACAAGCTCAATTACAAATAAATTTTTATTTCAAATATAAATTATACGTAGAAACAAATAAAACAAATACTATTTTATCCAGCAAAGGGTTCTTAAGCCGATAAGATTTACTCGTATTAATTAAGTTCCCAAGAGTTTCTGTACATATTTAATAGTAGTTTTTTTCAATTTAATGTTTGTCAAATAAATACATAACACAATTTAATGTCCGTGTATAAATATACTTCCTGTGAGGTTTCCTCGTAAGTTTTTAAATCCCAAATTTTTCATAAGTCAACGTTCTAGTATATATGTTCTAATTTGGTTTTTATAGTTACAAATAATATTTGTTAAAATAGAAGAAATAAACGACATTGCGTGTGTTTGGATTGGGAGGCTGCGTCCAGCATCCTGCGTCCAGCGTCCAGCCTTCAGTTTTTTTTTTTTTTCCTTCCCAGCCTCAGTTGTTGACCAAGTCTTCCGTGAACAGTGCATTCGTGCACTGTTCACGGACCCACAAATTTTACTTTTCAGCCACTTTTTCATTAAAAATGAGTCCCGCGGTACTATTCACACATTTTAAAATTATTTTGCTACAGTGTTTTCAGTTTTCAGTTTTCAATTTTTAGCAATAAATTCTATCCAAACGGACCCATCATTTCAGCTAGTCCATTGACAAGAAACTTAAAATGCTGCCATTTATATTGCAAACTAAAAGACACGCGTGTTTCCAGCTTTCTCGCCCAAACGATGACGTTTAGTTTAATTGCCAAAGCAAATGTAGCAAACGATGTCGTTCCCAAAGAGCTGTGGGTTTCAGAGTTTGATACCGTCCAAAAGTTATTAGTGAGATTAGAGGGTATATATTGAGAGTTCATTGTATCCATTATTCAAGCAAGAAATACAGTTTTGATATAATTCTCTTTCTTTGATTTTTCTCTCAAACTCTTTGTTTTCATAATTGTTCTTCAAGGACGGAACTAGGACTCAAAGTCAAGGGAGGCAAATATAATTTTCTTGAGGGGGGCAAATATAATTTTTCTTGGGCTTATTTTCTAAAATCTTAATATATACCTACTATTTAATATTTTAAAAAAATTTAGGGGAGGGGGCACAGCCCCCCCAGCCTGTACGTGGTTCCATCTTTGTTGTTCTTACTGTTCTTGCATCATCCTGTTTGTTGTTTACACATTCAATCTTAGTTCCATTACTGTTGGATTGTATAGCTTCTAGAATTCTACAATGTTAACTATTAAGTAATTAGAAGTTGCCAAGAGCTCATAGCTCAATTAATTAGCATCTCTTGATATATTTTCTAACATCAAATTATCTAAATTCAAATCTTTTATTCCCCATTGTAACTATCTAATTATCAAAAAATAATTAGAAGACACCATCTTTTTGGATGAAACAATCCAACAACAAACAAATGCTAATTAAATTAGGATTGATAATTAAATTTGGTACTTTTTTTCTATAAATTCACTCATTTGATTGTATATATTAATACTTATTAATTAAATATATGTATCATATTCATATATACATTTTGTGCGGAAAGTTTATTTGAATTGTTCAGATTGGCAACTAAAGAAAGAAAATTAATTAAAGCCTAAGGTATACCAAGCTCATGAAATTATAGGGCACAAATCTCAACATTAGCTACCGAAACACACTCATTTACCTGAAATACTGTCAGTAGTGGGCAGGAGTTTTCCCCACTCCAAGTCTGCTGGGAAAAATTTAGATACAAATTCATTTTAATCAATTATCCAAATTGATTAATTAGTTGAATTATGCAATGGTCTAATTGAGTTTATAGTTGGCACAAACATATTGCAAAAAAAAAAAAAAGTGCATGGAAAATCCTAATGAGAAAAAGAAGAATGAGTGGTTTAAAAGATCACCACCAGCTTGAAGAATTCATTATAGTAGAATGGAAGTTTACAACACAAGAATATAAACCTGTAGTACAACAAAATTCGCCGATGGTGACAACATAGTGAGCAAAAAAAAAATTTGACAGCCAAATAGCAACATTAAGTGAGGAAATAAAAAATTCGTTAACAAATATTAAAAAATACCAAAAAATGATATTACAAATGGGAATGAAAATTCTTTAAAAACTAGCACCAAAGAGATTTTTAGGCTAAATGTCTACGGCAACGAAATATTTTGTCACACAAAGTGGAATCTAGTGAAACGAAAATATTTATTGCCAAATATTAACAATAGGGGATGAAACACTAATTAATTTTGTCGCCCAATATAGAAAAAATTATTATCATTGGGGACCAAAAGCTTTCTCTTCTCCTATAAATCCCAAAAGTGTAAGGCTAGTGCAATCTGTTTGAGTATATATAATAAGTACTCTATACTTAAATATTTATAAAATTATATAATGAAATTGATGATGCTTGATGTTGTGGTGGATTGTTAAGTTGGAGCATGATGTTTTAAGGTAGTTTAAGTTGATATTAGGGGTGTTGATTATTTTGGGGATATTTGTTTGATTATTAAAGTATATATAAATTAATTGGAGTATGGAAAGTTTTAACCAAAATTTTAACTTTCGATCCCTTCATGAATTGAATATAAAATATCATAAATATAGTGATAGTGTCAAACAGTAACTTCTTAATATCTCCTTGATGAAAATAGAGAAGGAATATGTTTCATTCATATGTGTGTACAAGTTAAGACCCGTCTTATGAAATCTTGTTGGATTTGTGTAATTTATTCCAACAAAGCTCTTCCTAATTTTCAAGTTTGGACAGTTCATAATTATTTAGAAATCTCGTTACATTAATCCACATATCTGTGTCGTGGTTAACTGCTTATCGCTTAAATTGTCACCTCCCATGGATTTCGTGTAACTAATCCTCTTGTTCTCTGGGTACATACTAGGAAGGGTGTTATAATCTGCTTCATCTACATCGCGTACTTGGCAAACAAAGAAGAGATGCTACTGGATTTTCATTGGAGATGGATGAAGTGGTATGAGTTGTTTTGTATGACATATAATACGTACGTGTTGAAGAAAAAGAATAGTAGATTCTATACTTTTTAAGGCTTTACAATGCCTCGAAACTGGGACAGGAAACCAATCTTGGTGTTCTTGTAGATTCTTGAAGTTGAGTAATAACCTTATCAGGATCCTCATAATTAAAATTCTAAGAATAAATTCCCATTTGACATAAATTTCGCATGCCAAGAATGCTATCACGTTGCACTATAATTTGAGATTCTATTCTCACAACCACCAATAAAATTTTGAATGAGAGGTGTAAATGGAAGGCTAGAATCTTTTCTGTAATTATTTGTCTATAAATACCTCAACTGCATTGCATTATTCAAATATCAAATAGTCAATGCTGCTTATCTAAGCTTCATGCTTGAAGAATGAAGAGACGGCGAGTGAATTTGAGCCAAAGGATGACTTGCTCATATATGCAGCAAGTAATTTGCCTCTCTTGGCATCTGAGCAAGTTCTCCTGGGCTCTACTTCCCTCCCTTTTGTCTCAAACAACCCTCCTAATCGTGAGCCAATCCTAAGTTCACCAAAGAACCGTGACTTAAATAAGGCTATAGCAACAGCTCGCTACCCATAGAGACATGTTAACTTGTATCAAAATCTTATCATCACACAGTCATCTTCAAGATTATATTCCCACAACAACTAATCCAAAATACAATGTGCAATCCCAAGGGTCATCTTTGCCTATATATACGTCAATTACGCTGCAAAATATAAAGTAACAAAGATATGAAAGTGGTATATAGAAGATTAATGCAATTTGTCTGTGTCTTGCATGAAACACAGAGATGATCCTTTTCTTTGTAGAAGACTAGTAATTATGTGCAAACGTACTTCGTAACATCATATATTGTTTTACATTTGTTGATCATGCCTCCATTTTTCAAGCAATTGTTGCTCATAGTAGTTTTTTTTGTGTGTGAAAATAATACATTGGAGAGCCTCCGATTGAGTCGTTAATATAAAATATATATAAGAGCACCACTTGATCCAAAACAAGTAAGTCTTATGAGTTTATTAACCACTTTCTCTTGTCATTCTTATTCCATGTAGAATTTCACTCACATGATTATTCTTAACACGTTTATTACATAGATCAAGACACAGTTTTTCATCATTAAGAACAACGGAGAGAGAGAGAGAGAGAGAGAGAGAGAGAGAGAGAGAGAGAGAGAGAGAGAGAGAGTGAGAGAGAGAGAGAGAGAGAGAGAGAGAGAGAGAGAGAGAGAGTTTTTTCATTTTCCAAAAAGGGAGGTTGCACCCCTATTTGTAACTTGACCCCTTGTAATGTGTGTAAATGTTGCATGAGGAGTAAATTTAAACAAATTTGTTGAGTAAATGAAAATCTAGGAATATTAATGGACTGAGTTAAATCTTAGGAGTTGGTTTAGTGATTCTTAAGGCCTCATGATATCTATGAGATTTTGAATTCGAAACCTTTTATCAGCATCTTGGGGGCCACCCCTATGAGATTCCTTCCGGTAATAATTTAGAGTGTGTGGGATGAGAGGATTGTACATGCAGAAGGGAATAGTTAGATACTCGAATAGGTCTAGATACCCTTGTTTATCAAAAAAGGAATGGACGGAGTTTAACACCATTTATCTCTTTTTTTTTTTTTTTAATACAAGATAGAATTTCTACTCTAGCTTAATCTAAGTGTATATGTGTGTGAAGCTCCTTCTTGGAGACTTAAACCCCGGCTCTTGCCTCTCACACTCCACAAGCACTTATACCTGTGGAGTGACCATCGCACCAAGGGTGTGCAATGGTAACACCATTTATCTCTTGAGTAACCCAATCTAATGTAAAATTAAACCATGATTTTAACACCATTTATTTCTTGATATTCGTTCATTGATGAATTGAATATAGACAATATGACAAATATAAAACATGACTCTAGGGTTTTTTATTTTTTAAAATTAATTATTTATTTATTTTACCTTACAAGAAAGAGGAGAGTTGGACAATGTCAACTATCCAAGAGGCTCCTCGCAAAACATGATTCTAATTACAAGGAGAGAGAGAGAGAGAGAGAGAGAGAGAGAGAGAGAGAGAATGTAACAAACCAACCAAAACATTGAAAATCGAATGACCTTCACTTATTATATGGTTTTGCCAATGTCAAGGCTGTAATGAAACCTATTTGTGTTGTCGAAGACTACAATGAATTTCAACTTAAGACTAGTGCTTCTACAACATAAGGATCACAGTAGAAATATATTGGTTGCCCTTGTGCGCTTCTAATAAAAGTTACGAATGCCATAATTAAGATCATGAGAAATATTGCTTTGAGACTTCCATTTACACTTAGTCTTGAACTTCTTTACTAGTATTTGGGGAGCTTTTGTTAGACAATAGTAGAATTGGCCCTAAACTATACTTACACAGTACTTTCAAACACGTATTAGAGCATTAGTATTGGTGGTACTAAAAAGCTAAATTGCTATTTTTAGTACCACCATATACAAAAAGTGTGCAACATTAGTGGTGGTATAAGTAAAAATTTTACCTACTCAGCTACAGTGCACAAACCATTTATGACTATACACTGTAGCTCAAAGCTAAAAGCAAATAAAATTTTTTATTCTCACATCTCATTAAAATAATATTCTTTTTCTTTCTTTGTTCTACATATCTTTTTTCTCCGCCCGTTTCACTCATTCTCTCTTTCTCAAAAGCAAACTCTCACCTCTCTCTCAATCTCTCATCCATGTAAATAGGTGAAAATAAATCTTGATATGGAAAACTCTAGAGCACACCAAAGAATTTTAGAAATATATGTTGAAAACCTTATTAACGTTCATTCCTTAAAAAGATACTAAAGACGTTGTCAATCCAGTATTGGATACATAAAAACACATATCAAGATTGGACTCAATAACTTAATTCATTGGTACATATATAAGTTCTTCTAAAAATGTTAGTACATTGTTGCTTTTTATTTTTTAGAATCTCGCCCATTGTTTTTATTTCCTTATAATTGTACAACATTTAGCATATACTTTTATAGCTGTATAACACTTCATTACTAATTAGTCTAGAAGTTTACTAGTTGGTCAAAGTGAATTGCTTCACAGCAGACAGCAATGTTTAGCAGTTATTACAAAAATTGACTGCAGTGTACCAGTGGTGGTGCCGCCGAGGAATGGCGTTACGAACTCCCATCATCAAGAACACTGGCAGTGCAATTAATTGGGACAGTACACAGTAACCTAATTTTTTGGTTTTCCTTTTTTTTTTTTTTTTTTTGGTATCTGTTGCTAATTCAGAATTTATTTAAGGTGAATGGGGGAGTTTTGGAGAAACGTGGGCTAATTAGTGGGCCAGATGGTGGATTTTTGTTGTTGTTGTTGTTTTTTTTTTTTTTTTTTTTAAACCAAAATTTATTTTTTGAGTTTCTTTTTCTTTTTGCCAAGTCAGAATTTATTTAAGGTGAATGGGGAGTTTTGGAGAAACGTGGGCTAATTAGTGGGCCAGATGGTGGATTTTTGTTGTTGTTGTTGTTGTTTTTATTATTATTTTTTTTTAAACCAAAATTTATTTTTTGAGTTTCTTTTTCTTTTTGCCAAGTTAAAGTTTTAGGTTAAACTTCTACTAGATTAGATTAAAAATTCTCGGGGGGCACTGTGAATATATTTTGTATAATTTTTAGAATTATTACCAATTGTAAAGGAAGATTAATGGAAATTTTCAAAAACTGAGGGGTGCCTCATTGTTTAAAAATCAAGAAAGAAAATTGACAAATGGACAAAAGTCTTGGGTAATAAAGTGTGTGTGGGTACCCGACGACCAAGGATGAGTTTAAGAGTCGCAGCATGGGGTGACAAGACAATGCCATGGGCCACGGGCCCGAAGAGGAGAGTTGCTTGGGAAGGTAAAGAAATAAGTCAAAACTACTCTAAGGCATCCCAAGTGGGAACTAAAGGTCAAGGGAGAAGTTTCTAGTTTGGGGTAGCTTGTAGCCTCCACATTGAATGCCCTGCATCTAGCCTCCTAACCGCATTAAATAGTGGGCAACAGGTTTATCAACTGCATTAATGAGAAAGTGACCTAAACAGTGCAAGTCACAGCTAAGCAGACTCCTTCCACCACCTTCTTAAAATGGAAAAAGAGACAAGTGTCATGAGGGGAGACTGGTTAGGAAGTACTGGACGACCAAGATGTGAAGTAGGAAAGAGTATATAAGGAAAAGAAGGCTTATATAGAAGGGATTTAGACACAAAAAGAAAAAAGAAAAAGAAAAAAAGATCATTATAAAAAGATCATAGAGAGAAGAACATGAACAATACCTTTATTTGTGTAACTTTGGCCTCTTTGGGCAAGCTTGTATTAATGTATTGACCTATATATTTATAAAACAGGGCTTCCTCCCTGATTCTCATCATCGGGCTAAGCCCTCTCTTGTTGTTTGATTTCTTCTCTAATAAATTTATTGATTTGGACTTAAGTTGAACCCTGCAAGCTCACTATTCTCAGTGGGCTTGAGCTGACATAATTTTTGGTTCTTACTGTGTGGTTAAAAGATATATAGATTACTGAATATTCTATAATTAATCTGTCAGGTTTCCCTTGTGTTTTTGGGTTTTCTCATGGATTGTCAAAAGGGAAAATCGTTAGCATTATGTGTCCATGAATGTTGGAAAACTATTCCCAAAATATGTCCAAATGTAACTTAAATTGTAAGTATATAGGTGGCGTTTGTATGGGAGAATCCACATTAACCCCCAACATCCAAATTCTTTGGAATCTGAAGTTTTGCAATTTTGATGCCTGGAAATGTAATTATTCATATGCTTGATTTAACTATTAGATTCCCGTGAACATGATATTCTTATTCTTGGTTTATTCATAGGAATCTTAAAGGAACATGTTTTATTTCCTCCAAATAAATAATAACAAAATAATATAAATTATAAATTATGACAAATTCATTAAAACTGTAGTCTAACATTTCACAATGACATGTATGATACAAAAATAACTATTTAAATTCTTGTTCTTTATGGAAATCACAACATCATGTTTTGTAATAAATATTTTATTTTATTTTATAGCATCTAACCAATCCCAAATAGGATATATAAATATTTTATTATATTTTAGAATTTATGTTGTTGTGGCGGGAAGAGATAAAGACGAGGAAAGAAATATTGATGATTTGTTTTATGTTTTATCTTCATTGGTTAAATGATATGGGAAAATGGTAAAATTGTCAATTTATAACAAACATAATTTTTTTTAAACTTGGGAATCTGGATACCCATCTGTTTCAAAGGGAATCTATATTTTTATAAGAAAGGGGTTGAATAGGAATTCAAATATCCCTTGCATCTGATTTCCTTGTATGATTTGCAATCAAACGTGAGAATCTTTCAACATTTTTCTAAGAATTATAAAATATTACCCAATACCAAACGCCACCTTAGTGTCTTGTAAACTAATTCAATATCACATTCCAAGATACAAGAAGAATCTCAAGAATTACTCAAGAAGCTATCAAGTCTACTAGCTTCCTCAACTGTAGCTCAATTGATCGAGGTTCATAATAGCTTGATTCATGCCTCGACACCAGTCAATCAATTGAACCTTGAGAAAATTGAGTTCTCAGATTTAGGCCCCAGATCACCTTGGCTATGGGATTGATGTCACAAGGTTCCAGAAAGTACAAAAGGTCATTTTTAGGTCATCATAATTATCGGACCGTGAGCTGTGCCATTCCACCTCAAAACCAATTGGTGATGAGGAAGGCACACTCAAATCTTTTATGGCATTCGACATCACGTCACGTGAGCCTGTTTTTAAAGTAGTTGTTGGGAGTCAAATTGTGGTCCCCCCAACAATCCCTCCCTCACAATGACACTCCCATGACTTGAACCCATGATCTTGGCTCTGATACCATTTGTCGGACCGTGAACTATGTCATTCTACCTCAAAACTAATTGGTGATGACTCAAATCTTTTGTGGCATTGACATCACACCATGTGGGCCTGATTTTAGAGTGGTTGTAGGGAGTCAAATTATGATCCCCCAACAATAATGATAGAGAAAACATAGAGAGAAGAGGAGATATGTTGCAATTGTTTCTACAAAGGGTTTTGTTCCAAGCATCATCTCCGACATAGTATTGAAGATCTCGAGGTGTTTATAATGAAGCTGTAGGAGAAACCTTCATCGATCAAGTTGTTATTGTAGCATTAGACATAGATTGGGTCTTTGTGCATTGTAAAGATTCAAAAAGTAGAAGAGTTAAACTAGTTTGGAGCTGTGTGTGGTCATGTGAATAAATCCTACAATAGGTAGCATTTCTAGGATTGGGTTATATCTTTATTGTTGTACTTCCATTCTACTATTCTGAATTCTTCCATTTAGTGGTGATTGATAAACCCACGAAGAGTTTTTCATATCATTATCTCCTTATGTAACCACCATATCAAATTTATTTTCTGCTACATTATATAATTATGATATGATTGTGCCCACTATTCACTAAATTAGAATCCATTGCATAATTGACTTTATTAACCAAGTTGGATGATTTGGATTAGAAGAAATCAATCAAAGTCTAAATTTTCTAAATTCAAATTATAATTTATGAGAAATTGTTATAAATATTATCTCCTCTTTAGGGAATTACATCACCTCACCAAATCAATTAAATTTGTTGACCTCCTACCATGATTCGTATTCACAAGAATTTATTTTTAGATTAAAAAAACCATATTTACAAGTTAATTCTCACAACCTCAATTCCGATGTCAATCCACTAAAATTATTTATGTAGTTTATTTATTTAATGTTCCTATTTATCAATCATACATATGGCATTAATTTTATTGCATTTCATATACCAATGGCTTTAGTAAGACTTAGCATTTATATTATTAATCTCGATAGAACCAAAATTTGTCACAAGTTTGATATCTAGGACCAAAGAAGAAAGAATGCGATGATGAAGAAAATCATTAGTTGTGCTCTCGTCTGTACGAATGGACGATGACAAGCTGTTTCGCTATTCAGTCTGCAAAGAAACCCCACAAAGGGATAAAAAGAAAGAACACTGATGTGGTGTTGGCCAAGGTTCTTCTGATGATCAAGTTAGCTAGATTGGAGTAAAAAGATTTACTAGCTAAAATCAATCAAAGAGTTAAATGGCTAATAGTTGTGAGTATACAATTGGGTACCTTTTCTCTTCCTGTTGTGTGGATTTCATAGAACTTGTTTTTATTCTCGTAATGTATATTCACATTTATGGGTCGGGAGACGTTGGTCGTAACTCGTAAGTATCAAGCTTTTATTGCCTCCAACAGTCATTCAACAACCACAAATGCCATAATTAAGATCATGAGAAATATCGCCACAAATTTTTTTAAGCCTTCCATTTACACATAGTCTTGAACTTCTTCAACTAGTATTTGGAGAGCTTTTGTTAGATAATCGTGGAATTGGCCCTAAGCTATATTCAGACAGTACTTGCAAACACTTATATTGGGAGCAAATCTAAATAAGTGAAAATAAATCTTGATAAGGTAATATTTTTTATCACACCCAATAAATTTAGAAATATATATGTTGAAAACCTTTATTACATCTATTCCTTACAAAGGTTCTAAAAATGTTGTCAATCCAGTCTATTGGTTATATAACAGCATATATATTATAGAAATTTAGTACAAACTGTACAAAAACTTTAGACGCAATAATTAATTCATTAGTACATATTTAAGTTCTTTCTAAAAATTTTAGTACATTGTTTTTTTTTTTTTTTTTTTTAAGAATCTAGTACAATTAGGGATGACAATTAGGGCAATAGTCAATAATCAATTCAAAGAAACTTTTTATAGGAAAAGAAAAGAAATTTTTTTTGACAGCTTGTTCCATTTTCCATAAAACTGGTGTCAAACTTTTCCTAAAATAGATTGTTAACCATTGCCCTAAGAGAACCCGTTAACATGACCTTTTCTTAAAATCCCTATTTGCTTTTCTTTTTCCTTTCATCGAAGTAGAACATGTTCATAACTGAAACATCTGGAAATGCATTAAGAAAAGATTTGGATAGGAAAGTGTATTCAATATCAAGAAAATGCATCTGGAAATGAATAGTTTTTATATTTAATTCACTTAAGTATTGTATAGTTTATTAACAATCAATTCAGTTAATTTTATATATTATTTTCATTTAAAAAATTTATTAATATCACAATTTGATATGACCAATTCATTTGAGTCATGCTAGAGATAATAAAAATTTTACTATATGTGCCTTACAATTTTACTGTCACTAATCAGGAAAAATTGATTCAAACATTCATATATGGTTTAAATGGAACCAATTTTATTCTTGGTACATTAGTTTGTAAGTTTATTTGTAGTAAATATTTATGGAATTTTAGCATTATTCATTCTCTTAATGGTTGTTTGGTTGTCTTACTACTAATCCATAAATTTAGTTTGGAAAAATGCTAAAACTACTATAAATTTTACTACAAAAATCATACAAACTGATTTGAAAAAGAATGTGATTAATGGCACTTCAACAACTATAAGATATTAAATGAGTATTTAAATTACTTGGTGCGATTGGTTACACAACAATTTATGAGACATATATATATATATATATATATATATATATATATTACAACTCACATTGTACGTTTTAGACCCCTTAAAACACAAGTTGTTTAACCTACTTATTTAACCAAGTGATTACTTAGGTAAATTATTCAAATCTAGGTTAACACAAGTAAATCATATCAAGTAAACAATGCAGAAAATAAAGAACACAATGATATGATAACTCAGGAAAACCAAACTGGTAAAAAACTTGGGGAGGATTTAACTTAACTATCCTCAAGGTAAAACAAGATCTACTATGAAAGAATTGAAATTTTACAATAGCAACTTAGACCACTAACATCCTATTGCTACCTCGAGTAGAAAACTTACTACCACAACTATATGACAGCTTCAAGTCCACGAACTACTTCTTTCTTAGATCCATAGCATTCACAAGTACACCCACTTGTGTTTTTCTTTAAGCTCTTGAAACAGCAACTAAAGAGATCACCAAGTTCTCGACATCAATCTTGATCTTGATAACCCTAAGTATGTATGAAAGTAAATACCTTTAGATCTCACAAGAGATTCACACACACAACATATCAACAACCACTATGATAGGCCAAAAACGTATTGACCCCTTGTGTTGGATTAAGTTGATTAAATAGCCAAGTTTATTAATTAATCAAATTAACATACAAACGCGTTATAGTACAAACAAATCACCAATAAACTAAAGTGCAGTGGAAAATAAATTGACACAATAATTTGTTTACGAATGGGGAAAACCTCCAAGGCAAAAACCCCACCGGGTGATTTTAAGGTCACCAATCCCGAGAATCCACTATTATCATAACAAGCGGTTACAAATAAAGAAATCCTAGTACCTTATACTGAAATTTCAAAATAGCGTGTACAGCACTATGAACGTTTAGACCCAAATTAACAAATTACCAATTCAAGCTTAACATCAAACAATTAATGTGCGGAATATGAAATTAAGCTTAACACAGAATTGATAAACAATCTAGACCAAATAAAAACACATCAACAACAGAAATTAAATGACAAAGATTAAGGGAAGAGAGATGCAAACACAAGGACAACACAGCGATGTATTATCGAAGAGGAAACCGAAGCCCTCGACGTAAAACCTCTCCGCCGCCCTCCAAGCGGTCAATAATCCACTAAAGAATGTAGTTGGGATACATGGACAGTAGAAGACCCTCCAAGCCTAATCTACCCAGTGTACCTAAGCCTTCCAAGCTCCTACTCCAACGAGGTTGCGTCGAACCTATTTCTTCTTTAGCTTATTGGATTCATAGCCTATAGCATCAACCAATATGAAATTGGTCCCTTCTTAACTACTTCCCAAAGCACCAAACACCCTTCTCACAGACTTGGGTATGGTGAGAAAAGGTTTTGGTAATGTACCTCTCAAGGATGTAACAATGGAAAGGAAGAGAGTAGAGGAATTTGAAGAGTCTCTATGTAAAGATTGTGGATGAATCAATCTTGGTTTTCTCTAGGGTTTTTCTCTAAAAAATTCTCTCTAGAAGCTCTCTAAATTTCGTGAGTATAAGGGATATTTATACTGGAGTGAGAATGAAATGTGAAGAGTCAGGATTTTCTAAACAGAGCTGGCTGGCGACTTGGCCTCGCAACTTGACTAAGTCACGAGTTCAAGCTGTGAGTGCACAGAATGGCCAGACTGGACCTTTTGTCCTGTAGTGCTCCAGCTGGCATGACTGTTGGTCTTCTCTGCATGCTTTACTCGTGTGCATCATCTGGCGGCTTGCAAGCCGTGAGCCACCCGCGAGTCCCTGCTTCACTACACAGTCTTGAGCATTTCTTCACACTTTCTCACACACTACCCTTACATGAATCCCACCTAAATACAGGGTTTCTAAGTGCTAAATTACAAGAAAATTGGCATGCAATAAAGCCAACAAAATGGTTGATAAAGCACAATGCGATCAAGCACAATGGAGTAAAGTAATAAACCAAAGCTTAACCATACAGGCAATCACTATAAAATAGTGACCACAATGCTCATTCACACTTGGAATGAACATCCGGACACAAGCTAAAAAGCTTAAATGCAAAGTATCATTTGCATGTCCAACACTCAACCAATGCACAATACATGAATTATATGCATCTAGGAACAAGATCCTACTAGGACAAAAGAGTGGTGTACTTAAAGCAGTGCATTGCATAACATCAAGTACATAAGCTACAAAGCATAGGAACAAAAACATAAAGGCTACATAAGCATGGTACAAACCATAAAAGCCTACAAAATATAGAAAACAAACCCTAAAAGCTTACAACAGCAACATGGGTACAAACAAAGCATAAATACTAAATACCAACTCAAATATATATAGCCAAAAGAAAAAAAAACATCCATGAGTTTAAACCAGCAAAAGAAAACCAAAATATTTAACAAAGTATTTAGGAAACCCATAATAAAAGATTATCCAAAACACAACACCAAAAACTATAGAACATAAACATAAAGTAAACTGCTCAAGATAAGTTTTTGGCATGCTCCCCCTCAAACAGACACTCCCCCTCAAGAGCTGCCCTTCAAAAATTCTCCCCCTTTTTGACCAAAATGGCCAAAGGGTCACTGCTGGGTGGAAAAGCTATCAAACTTTGCTGAGAGGATGTTCATCCGATCTTGAAGTGCAACCAGCCTGTCAGATTGCTCATTCTGGACATCTTTGAGCCTATCAATCCTCTCTAGGATGATTTGGAATGGATCTGAAGGTAGAGCTGATGAAGATGAAGCTCTGCTCTTCTTGCCATGACCTCTTGAGCTTGAAGCTTGTCTTGCAGCCTTTGTCGCAGTGTCCATAGGTTCACCTTCAGCTTGTTCACCTTCCCCTTCATCACCTAGGACATGAACTGGTATTTTTGTGATGGTTAGTTTGTTGAGGGCCGAGGGTATGGACATGGGACTGATATCTTGAGGGATGGCAACATCTTTTAGTCTGAAAAGCCTCATAAGAAGGCTGGGAAAAATCAGCTTAGCCCTAGAGGTTATCTAGTCTCATCCACAATGGTGTCAAAGATGTGAGAGCTAATGTCTATGAAGGTGTTTTCCTTGAGGTCCATGAGAAATATAGCTCTGGCATTATTGATTGTAGTCAGCTTCCTAACTGGGTACAAATTGAATATCATGATGGTGGTTAGACACCTCATGTCAGCAGGGAAGGCAATAATGTTGAGGCATCTCCCCTTTCTTGCTCCACCAATGCGAGATTGGACGGTCTCTATGGATAGCATCATGTCCTTGAAGTTGGTGAAGTCATGGTCATCTAAACCTTCAAGACCTAGCACCTCATCTATATCACTTGCATCTATAGTAAATTCATTTCCTCTTATCCATCAGTTTAACTCATCTTCTCTCAGTACAACAATTGCATAAAATTCTCTGATAAGAGGCTCACACACTACATGTAAGTCACTCAACAACTTATCCCAACCTCTGCCCTCAAAACAATTTGGAATGAAGGTGTCCTTCAAATCCACCAAATCTACAAATCTTTCTTGAATGATGGGTGCCTTTACGAAGAAATCTCTATATCTCTCAAAGTGTTGAGTTGATCTAAACTTGGTGCTGTCCATTTTCAGCCTTTTATTACCCTTCTTGGTAATAGTTTTCTTCTTGGTAGGAGTCATCTACAAACATAGCAGAAAAGGCCACAAAAATAGAGCACAATAGATGGAGATTCAACCATTAGTAACATGGTTAGTATAACTGAAAAAAGCATAAAACTATACCATCATTTAGTCCATATTCAGTTGAGATTCAGACATTGAAAACGATGGCTCAGATCAGAAAGTATAGAACAACCTATCAACACCAATGCATAACACATTGTGATAGTGACCACAACTACTCAAACAAGAACAGTTTAAGGCACATTCCTAAGAACAAACCTCAACATGCAAGAAACAGCTGTATTGAAACAGTGTGTACCACATTTATCTAGAAGAAAGCATATGTCTATGAGACATATCTTAATGAGTATGAGATAATCAAACAAACACAGAGCAGACAATATCCTCAAGGCAGAAGCAACACACATAATAACTGAAAGTTCAAAATATTATAACCCAACCATCAAAACTCAACCACATTGAACCATACTTACTCACACACAGAGTAAATCACAATAATCCCAAAAAAAAAAAAAAATGTCAATAAGACATATCATAATGGGTATGGGATGTACAAACCAACACAGATCAAAATACAAACTCAAACAATGAGACTTAATCATGATAACACCCATAACTAGCATCCTAAAAACAAGGTCAACCAAACCCAAACACCAAAACTCGACAATCATGAACCCAACCAATATCCGAAACAACAGATATCACAAATCTCAGCATCAACTTATAGATCCAAGAAAACAAGGCTATTAACATGAAATACTTAGAGAAAATAAGAAAACCCATACCTTTTTCTTGAAGATTGAAGTTGAAAGGATGAAAGCAATGGTGGTTTTTGTGAGAAACACAGTGAGTTTGAGAGAGGTATAAACGGGAAAGGCAATGTACAGTCACAAAAGTTCGAAGGAAAAACTAAAAACGTTTAAAAAATTGACCATAAAATGCAAAACACACGTTTTTCGTGACTAAATCAAGTTGCGTGCAAGTCGCCAATCCTAGTCGCCCAATCACTTAAAAAACATTTTGAAAAATTTGTTTAAGTGTTTTTCGCGATTGAAAGTTCTACCCACAAGGAAATCGCGAAGTAAGCTGCGAAAATCTCTGTGTACCCCTCGCGACTAGACCTTCCACCCGCGAACAAGTTGCCACTCTGAGCCGCGAAAAACATAAAGACCCAAATTTTGAAAAATATTCTAAGTATTTTTCGCGACTGGGACATTTACCCGCCAGTGAGTCGCGAGGAATCTCTGTATGGGCTCGCGACTGGGGCATGCGACTAGACTAACCCGTGACTGAGTTGCCAAAACAAGGGCAACACTGTTTTTGAAATTTTGAAATTTTTGAAAGAACAAAATACTTTCCAAACACAACTTAAAATACTCAAAAATCTTTTTGTGTTTGATCAACATAGATTGAGCATGTGAAAACACATTTAATCAAGTACAATTACACAAATGAATATGACATTCATTGATCATAGGCTTGTGTGATGTGTGAAGGTATCAAAGATGAGATAGTCCTTAGTCTAATGTGAAGCTTCATTGATCAATTCAACCAAGGCATACACGATTAGCACTAGATAATGTGACCCATCTCAATTATAGAAGTATGCATATATGACCTTCCACAAGACCTAATAGCATAAGATTGAAGCTTTTCATTTGGCTCCATATACATCATATCATATGATCTTTTTGAATCAATACATCTCATTGTGAGATCGATGCCAGAAATTTTGATATTTCAATTGATGAGACAGCATTTGGCTTTTTGGGCATCATACAATTTTTATAAAGGTTGCTTTTCCTTTTTTCTAGTCAAATACTAGTATGTGTGACAGCCTTTTGCAGCTCACTATCTCTTTTCATTTAGAGATTTACATTTGGTGAGCTCTTTTAAGCAAAAACAAAATAAATACAAGAGTGGGAAGATATATAGGCACAAGTCTATGCATGTCTCAAGATCGACAAAACCATTCACTAATCATTTATGACAAGTTTGAAGATCTATTTACAACAGTCACATAGATGTCAAGATTTCTCCCACAATGATATGAGTGCATAGAGAACAAGCTAAGCTCGTAGATGCACAAGGCCATTAGTACAAAGGTACACGGAAAAACATGTTTTGAGACAAAACTCAACAAAGACGATCAAACTTTTAGGATTTCTACTTTTTATGTGTTTTTGGATTTTTTGACACAAAAACAAGAAAAGATTGATAAAAAATAGCAACGAAATAAAAAAAACATTTAGAGTGAAAACAAACAAACAACCAATTTTTTTAAACTAACACAAACAATAAGCATACAATCAAGCATATTCACACAACATACAAAGTATTAATGCATGGACATGATGTAATGCTTATGCATGAGTACCCTTTTTCACCCACATGCCACGTGCGTTTGGGGCGATATCCCTATAGGATTGGGTACGAGAGTTAGGACTTTCAAACCTTCTTGTGAAGCTTTCCAAGCAGTTGGTGAATGCACCAACCATCTTCATCACGTCTATCATTCCAAGATCACCATTTCGACCTCTTGATGGTTCAATAACCCAAGTTATCTTGTCATTTCTTGGTCCTCTTGACCTTTGATCACTAGCATTCCTTAATGCTCTCAGCTTATGAAAATTTAGTCGGGCATGCCCTTGAAGTCTGTAGTGATGACACACATGGTCGTTGTAGGACCTCTTTGCGATCGTGGAAGAGATTTTGCCTTGGCTTCAGACCTGACCACAGATTGATTACGGGACTTGTTCAACACCTACTGGTCAGCCACATTCTTCTTCTTCTCAACCTTTGCCTTCTTCACAGTAGGGGCAACTACAGCTGGCTCTTTGACCTTCACAAACTTCACTTCTTTGGAGGTATTCATAGTTGAACTACTTTCTCTGATGTATCCTAATTTGGTTCTGTCAGAAAAAGTTTTTTGAGAGGAAAGGACATCATCGAGCCTTTTTGTGGATACGCACTCTATTTTGGCATTTTCTTGAACCACCTCAAGCTCAAGGAATTTCACCTTGGTGTAAGCTTTGGTTAGTTCGCCATTTAGCGTCTCAATCTCACACTGGGCATCCTTGTATCTCACTAGGAGACTTCGATAGTCCTCCTCTACTTTCTTCATCTTCTTTACAGCCACCTTGGCCACCCTTGCATACTCTTCTGACTTCTAAAGGAGTGAATTGTAGTTTTCTTGAAGACTAGCTGTATCTTCATCTTCTTTAGCATCCGATTCTTCTACGATACCCATGAATTCCTTATCACTATGCTCCCCAAGCTCTTGCACAAGCAAATTCAAGTCCTCCGAAGACTCAGCATGAGCAATAGTCATGAACGCCGAGAAATTCCCTTCTTCATCACAGCTATCCTTCGGATTAGAGGTGGAAGAATCTGAGTCACTGAGAGTGGTGGCATAAGCCTTCCCTTTCGATCTCAAATAATTAGGACATTCCTTTTTGAAATGACCATGCCCATTACATTCAAAACAAGTGACTCAGGTAGATTAGGACTCCTTCCCGTCTTTCTTTTTGAAGTCCTTTTTCCCTTTCCCGGAACTTGTGAATTTCCCTGTATCACCAAACTTCCCACTGCTCTTGATCTTCAGGAATTTGCGAAAATTCTTTGCAAGGTAAGCAACATCCTTTTCAACTACATCCTCATCCGATGAGTCATGTGCTTCTACCCTTTCATTTATCGTCTTAAGAGCAAGTGATTTGCTCTTTCTTTGATTTGGCAATGAAAGCTCATATGTTTGGAAAGAGCCAATCAGCTCTAGGACTTTGATTTCATCAAGGTCTTTGCTCTCCTCAATTGTAGTCACCTTTGAACTGAAGCTCTCTGGCAATGAACGAAGAATTTTTCATACAACTTTCGAGTCCTCTGTTTTCTCTCCCAAGTTAAACTTGCTGATGACCACTTCATTAAGCTTACTATAGAAAGAGTCAAAGGACTCACCCTCACTCATTTTCAACTCCTCAAACCGAGTGGTCAACATCTGTAACTTGGTGTCTTTAACTTTCTTCGTTCCCTCGTACGTGGTCTCCAATATCTGCCATGCCTCCTTGGCAATGGTTATGTGAGATATCCCAGGGAACTCATCTGGAGATACACCACAAAAAGTAGTGTTAAGTGCTTTGCTGTTTGCATTAGACGCTACGAGGGCTGCCTTATCCCATGTGGATTTGGCTGCCTCCGGCCTAGTCTAGCTGACATCAACAGCATCCCTAACAGATTCATCTATTGAACATAAGAATGCTCTCATTCGTACCTTCCTAAAGGCATAATTGCTACCATCAAAATATGGTAGAGCATTCAAGGATTGAGACCGGTCCATCTCAATGCAGGGTCAAGGATCGCACTAAGGTGTTTAAACCACAAAGAGTGCTCCCGCTCTGATACCAATTGAAAGTTCAAAATAGCGTGTACAACACTATGAATATTTAGATCCAAATTAACAAATTACCAATTCAAGCTTAATATCAAACAATTAATGTGCGAAATATGAACTTAAGCTGAACACAGAATTGATAAACAATCTAGACCAACTAAAAACACATCCACAATAAAAATTAAATGGCAAAGATAAAGGGAAGATAGATGCAAACACAAGGACAACACAACGATGTGTTATCGAAGAGGAAACCGAAACTCTCGGCGTAAAACCTCTCCACCGCCCTCCAAGCGGTCAATAATCCACTAAAGAATGTAGTTGGGATACATGGACAGCAGAAGACCCTCCAAGCCTAATCTACCCAGTATACCTAAGCCCTCCAAGCTCCTACTCCAACAAAGTTGGGCCGAACCTATTTCTTCTTTAGCTTACCGAATTCTGCTATAGCCCATAGCATCAACCAATATGAAATTGGTCCCTTCTTAACTGCTTTCCAAAGCACCAAATAGCCTTCTCATAGATATGGGTATGGTGAGAAAAGGTTTTGGTAATGTACCTCTTAAGGATGTAACAATGGAGAGGAAGAGAGTAGAGGAATTTGAAGAGTCTCTATGTAAAGATTATGGATGAATCAATCTTGGTTTTCTCTAGGGTTTTTCTCTCAAAAATTCTCTCTAGAAGCTCTATACATTTCGTGGGTATAAGGGGTATTTATACTAGAGTGAGAATGGAATGCGAAGAGTCAGGATTTTCTAAACAGAGCTAGCTGGCGACTTGGCCTCATGACTTGACTGAGTTGCGAGTTCAAGCCGCGAGCAAACAGAATGGCCAGACTGGACTTTTTGTCTTGTAGTGCTCTAGCTGGCATGACTGTTCGTCTTCTTTGCATGCTTCACTCGTGTGCATCATCTGGTGGCTTGCAAGCCGCGAGCCACCTACAAGATCCAGCCGCGAGTTCCTACTTCACTGCACAGTCTTGAGCATTTCTTCACACTTTCTCACACACTACCCTTACATGAATTCCACCTAAATACAAGGTTTTTAAGTGCTGAATTACAAGTAAATTGGCACGGAATAATGCTAACAAAATGGTTGATAAATTTCAACCTTACATGTACCAACCTATAGTTGAACCCTTACCCCAATATCCAATTGGACTTATTTTGTAGTGACAATCTCTCATTTTCAATGCACGGCTCCCCGCACGTGACTAGCCAATTGCGCGGATCCTAGTACATGACTTCAATAACCAACTTAAGAAAGATATTGGCTGCAAAGTTCTTCAGTTCATGCTCACAATGAAGAACAAGAGGATGCTTTGTTACAAAACCCTACGGTGCAAAGACACAACAGCTTCTTCACAAAGAGATGAATTAGGGAAAATTTTGTCTTCGGTCACAAGTTGCTTGAACAAACTTTGCTCAATGCTTGTGCAACTTGTGTCTTCTTTGACGACCCTTAAAATAATCCTTTTATATGACTAGAATTGTGAGAAAAGAAGGCACAAAGACATACCCACAGATTGGAATCAAAACAAATCTGAAAAACTATTTTCCTTAAACCTCGATCGCTAGAGGTGTCGAGATGCTGTCAAGCAGCTATCGAGCCTCAGGGCTAGAATAGCTTATTAAAGCTCGATAGATGAAGCTGTCTAGCCAGCTGTCGAGCTTTAATGACAGGCATTTCTTCAACTTGTTTCTTGAACAGACTTGCATGGTTTTAACACTTGATCTTGAAACCTTGTTTCTTGAAGTATTAAAATATCCTAAATCTACCCAAATATAAGTAAAGTGCATTTTGCCAAATGATTAGCCAATTTCATAAAAGAATGACATATGTTTCTAACATGTGAACCACATATGTCCTAACACACTAAAACGTGGCTAGGGTTTTTCTATTTATATGAGACATAAAACATAAAACTCTACACGTCAAATGGACTTGGGCTGAGTTGGAAAATTCTGCAGAAAAAGAATCTGCACAAACTTCAACCAATCGAGCCTTACAGAAATTGAATAGTAATTTCTTGCAATTACTCGATTCCAACATTACACAAACACATACTGTGAGCAGCCTAAATCTAGACTAAACGTTTTGATCATGGTTTGCCAACATATACATATTCAAGTTCTAATACATTAGTTCCTAATTTCTAAGAACCTAACAAACTCCCCCTTTGGCAATCCGTGAAAAAACACATACCAAAACAAAAATGCTCAAAGTTACAAAACAGCCCATTACAACAAAATACTCAAAAACAATTCAATCTAACTATTATCTATTAGTTGCCAGTGTAGACAGCAACACAACTGAATCAACCTTTTATTCCTGAAACACTCAACAAACACATAAACACATGTGTGGAAAAATATAAGTAGCAACAAAATAAATTCTTGATTTCACAAAATAGAAAATAAAAGACATATATCATGAATAGCCTCATAATATAAATCAATAATCAATGTAGCACATGTGAAACAAGAAACAATAAAAGAGATAAAAATAAAAAAAATGTCTCCCCCTAACATATACATCCCATAAAAACAAATACATCATGAGCCAATAAATAAAAAAATACATCATGAATCTCCTAAATACAATCTAAAGCCCCCCTATCAACAAAAACACAAAATCTCCCGATTAACATATATAAATCTCCCACTTTTTGTGACGAATTGCCAAAGGGCAATCAAGACTCATCATCAAAAGGTGGAGGCAACGAAGAATGTTGAATACTCGCCAAATCCACACGTAAAGCCTAAAGCTCAGCCAATAGATCGACCAAAATCTGTCCATGCGCCGCCTGAACGATCATGATAGCTCCAACATACCCCGAAGGCTGGAATCATCCGAAGCAGAAGGTGGAGGATCGACTGCAGCGGTGGGATCGACAAACTCCTCAAGAAATGGATCATCAGATGGAGGAGGCCGAGATGCATCACCTTTAGAAGACTCTACATGAGGGCATTTAGAGCTAGCTTTCATCTGAGCCGCTCTTTGCTTAAGAAAGGTGGCACCTATGGGGACGATGATATGAACAGGCTCGGATGCAGGAAAATCCTCTAAACCCAAATCTAACAAAATCTTATGAATGAAAACCGGAAAGAAAAGACCATGCCCTTTCGAGCTACTCCTATAAACCTCAACTAAAGTGCTAAATAAAAAGAGGGGGAAAACAAATAGAAGCATTGGTGACAAGAGCATACAAAAAAGCACATCTCTCAATGGGAATAGTGTGTAAATGAGAGATAGGCCAAATGGAATGACATGAAATCCGGAAGAGAATTGAGCTCAGTAAGCTCATGAGAGGTGATACCATGATCAATACCCCACTGAATGGTAGTACCAGTGATGAGGGTTATGATGTCATCTAGGGGAGGGGTTTCAACATAAGGATAAATAGTCTGTTGTACCAAAGGTACACCAAGAGTAGAGGCCACTACTTGAGGAGTCAAGACATACTCTTCTTCCCTTATCCAACTCTTCACAAACCGAATGTTAGATGAAGTGGAGTGAACAGAGAGGTTCGAATAGAACTCTCTAATCAGAACAGTTTGAGGAGGATTATCTACATCTAAAAGAGGCAACCAACCCCTACAATCAAAACTCCTATGAATCTCAGGATCAACCTCATCTAAAATCACTTTTCTCTCAACCCACACCTTCCTGTATACACTCAACTTCTCAAAGGTTTCTTGATTTTTCGGGCTAAGAAATCTATCACACTAGAAAACAGGGGTAGAGGAGGTAGAGGTTTTCTTATGGTCTCTAGACTTCCTAACCATGATGCTAAAGGTTGGAAAGGAAAGACCAAAATAGAAACCAAAGAAAACCAAGGGCAGACTACATCAGACAGGGTTAGAGAGAAAACAACAAAAGAAAATATCATTCTATATGATTCATGAACTGACTAAACAAATGATGCATGCTCTAATGCATTTAAAACACTTCAATTATACTTTAGAAACCAACAATTGACTTGAACATAGAGTTTTAGTAAAAAAAACCCCAAATTTTGAAGAACCTAATTTCAAAAAGTAACCCAAATTGAGCAATTAACCATCATACTAGTTAGGAAACATCATATAATGAATTAATTAATCAATTACACAAGTCAATTTTACCAATTATAGCCCAATTGAACAAAATCCCCAATTTCATGTAGTTTCAAGCCCTAGAATTTCAAATTGTTCTCAAACCACCAAATTAATCAAATTAATGCATGGGAAACATGTTTATAGCATCTAAGAAAAAAAACCCAGTGATTAATTTTGAAAGAAACCAACTCAAATATCAAAAACCCCCAAATTCCTATAAGTTCGAAAATTACACCTAAAATGCATGATAAATACATGAAAAATGTAAATAAAATGAAAAAGAAGGGTTAAAAAGGTCTTACTGTCACTTGAAGACAAAAACCTTGAGAAAAGATTAGGAAGAAAACAATAAAAATTTGACTTGAAGTGGATCTGTCGAAGAAGAAGAGAGAGAAATCTTTTTGAAAAAGTATGAACAATGTGATGAACACATGAGAAAAGCCTTTTAAAAAACTCTCTGACCAATTTCCGATCGGTCAAAAAATAGGTTCGATCGATCGAAGAGCATCTTCGATCAATCTAGCACCAATCGATCTAGGCAGATTGTAACCAAAATTTTTTATCGCATTTTCGATTGGTTGAGCAACAGGTTTGATGATCAAAAATCTGGAAAAAAAATAGTTTTTTGAAAAACAAAGCATTTTAATGCAAAAACTCCTTGAAGCATATTGTTTTATGAATGAAATGCATGAGTATGAGATGAAAAGTTTTTCAAAAACCCTTGAATTCAACCCAGATCTTCTAAAAACAAGATTTTCAATCAAGTTGTCCTTAAAACACAACCATTAAAACATATTTTACATTAGAATCCGGACACATTTAATCTAGGATAGCCCAACAAGATCACACACAATATTATGTACTAAGTTTATCAAAGAGTAACTTATGTAGTGTGTGCAACTAGCAAAAGCATGAGATACATATGAGGTGGTAAGTAAATCGTGATCAATCACAATTTCTACAAAATTCATCATATAAGTTTGGAAGTGACTATCATCTAAAGAGTTACATCATATAACTCTCACATCTCCTAGAAAATAAGCTTGCAATTATGTAAGTTTCTTTATTTGGCTCATAATGTACAAACCAATTTTTATTTCAATTTGAATTTATTACAGCCCAATAATAGACACACCAATTTTATTATTTAAACTGAGGCTACACCTTATGTTCTTTTTGTGCATGTGGTACACTATCTTGAGCACAAAATCTTACGATATGCACTAAGGTGTTCATGATTGGCTAGTTAACAGTGGTGAGATGGTTATTTATGCCTTTATCTTAGGATTTTTTAGTCCTTACAATCAAAAGCATGTGACTTCAAGATTAAGATCATATGATCAAAAACTATAAACAACTCCCACATGTTATGTAAAAATAATATGGTCAACCTTGATTTCAAGTCCAAAAACAATAATGCAAAACACATTTTCCTACCTTTTCCCTTCTTCTTTTTTAACATTTTGAAAAAAAAACAAACACAAAACAAAAACAACCTAACAGGAAATGCATGAATGTTATGCAATGCAAATCCTAAAAACAAAAAGAAACCATAACAACAAAAGAAGAATGATCACAAAGAATAGAGAGATGAAGCATAAGGACCATGTCAGAAGGTCTCAATTAGATTGAGTCTTTTGCATCCAAAACCTCTTAGATGCAACTATAGCATTGAAGTTATTATTCTGATTAGAATGATGAGCAACTGCAAGATTGGAATAAAGCTTTAATGTCTTTACCAACTCACCAATAAGTACCATAGGATCTTATGCTTGAGGCACAGATACTTTTGGCTTATTTGCTCGCTTAGCAGCTTGCAACATGACACAGTTTGGACAAATGTTCCCAGACTTTCCACAAAAATGACAAACCCATACAGGTCTATCATGCAACTTATCCTTAGGAGGGTTAGGGGTCTTAGACTTAGACACTTTGAGATCAATCCTAATCTTCCTAGGGGGTGTAACTTCTACTGGTTTGACAATTTTGCTCACAGGAGGCTCAGAAGAAGGAGCAAAATTTGTAGAATGAGTTTCAGAAAAAGAGATGCTTTCTACAAAACCTAGACCAGTTTTGTCTAAAGGAGACTTCTAAACACTTAACATGTGATAAAGTTTAGAACTAGCAGACCTATTAGTTTGTTCTCTAACAACAAATAAATCTAGTTCCAATTTCATAATCTTGTCAATCAACATCATGTTCTCAGTCTTCACTTTATCAATTAAAGTGCTAGCATCAAGCAATTTCAACAACAAATCTTTCTTATCAAGTTCAAGAGAAGTAATTTTCTTTAATCCTTTTTCAACATTCATTGCATCTTTTGCAGCAACTTTGCACAGCTTATTGTAAGCTTCTTGCAAATCAGCACATTCAGAGAGTTCCCCATCAGAAGGGCTCTCTTCAACAACAACACTTTCATCAACTACAATAGTAGTTGTGAAAGCAATGAAGTTTCCATCCTCATCACTACCAGACACGTGATCAGAAACTTTATCATCACCAAGTGTTACAGCCATAGCATTACCCTTTGATTTTAAGAATATAGGACATTCTGATTTCACATGACCATACCCTTGACAACCAAAACATTGTTGACCCAAAGAATTGTTAGAGGTTTGACTTACTTTCTCTTTAGATTTATTAGTATTGTTCACTTTAGTGGGTCCATTCCTCTTAAAATTCCTAGGTTCAGCATTGTTTTTACCTCTTGCCCTTCCGTTATTGTTCCTAAGAAAGTTTCTAAAGTTCTTGGCAAGATATGCAAGCTCTAATACCACTTGTACGTTTCTAGACCCCGTAAAACACAATTTGTTTAACCTAGTTATTTAGCTAAGTGATTACTTAGGTAAATTATTCAAATTTAGGTTAACACAAGTAAGTCATATCAAGTAAACAATAAGGAAAATAAAGAACACAATGATATGATAATCTAGGAAAACCAAATCGGTAAAAAATCTGGGGAGGATTTAACCTGGCTATCACTACAAGAAATCTGGGTTTAGGCGTCGTTTTTAAAACGTCACTAAAAACCCAAAAAAGTCGCTATAGACACAAATGGTCTACATCGACGTTTTCTTTTGCGACGTTCAAAAACGTCGCTACAGAGCAGTCACTATAGCTCTATTGCGATGTTTCGAAAAATGTCACTATATGCGACTCTTTAGTGGCGTTCAAAAATTTTTAGTGACGTTTTCTAAAACATCACTAAATAATATAACATTTTTGTATATAATGTTGATAATACATTTAGCGACGTTTTTAAAATGCCACAAATAAAAAAAAATACGATCACAGCCTTTTACTGCATTCAATTAAAAAAATCAAAACTAAACAATCACACACACACATATATGTTAAATAATGATAACATATTGAAGATATAATTTTTAAGCAAAAATCCTCATCTAATGGAAGAATCTCCTTGTAGACATTAGTGGGTAGTGGTGTCTTTTTAAAAATTAATTTCAAGCTAGCCGAACCACAAAACCAATAACAAAAAAAAAAATTAAAAATTAAAATCTACAAACTATAGAAAAATTAATAGTAGAAATAAAATAAAAAAAATACAAGATTTACAAACTTGTACATATAAACTTACAATTATTTGGCCCTTGATCCTTAGGTCCTTTTGCTCAAAAAGCCAAATCTGAATAAGAGCTTTCTTTACCAATTTCCAACCAAAACAAAGAAAGAGCACAAATTAGCACAAAAACTCCATGACCCATTAAAGAAAAACCAAATCAAAGCAAACCCATAAGCCAAAAAAAAGACTTACACTCTAAAGAAACTTGAACAACAAAAACTTTCCAACCAAAACAGAAAAAAAGAGCAAAAATTAGCACAAAAGCTCCATGACCCATTAAAGAAAAACCAAATCAAAGCAAACTCATAAGCCAAAAAAAAAAAGACTTACACTTTAAAGAAACAGTGGGTCAGTGGTGCCTTGGGGTTGCTACAGCAGTGGCTAGGGGTAGCAAGGGAGGAGAGAAGATGTGTGGCGGCTTGAGGGAGAAGAGGTGTGGCTGCTTTGGAGTGGGAGAGGAGAGACTATAGAACTAAAAGAACTGAGAGTGTGGGAAACGAAGTGAACAAAAGAAAAACAAAGTGGAGGAAAAAAAAAAACAAAAGAAGAGAAGTGGGAGTCTGGGATACGGTGAACAAAAGAAAAGAAAGAAAAACAAAGTGAAAAAAGGGGGGGGGGGGAAGTGTGGGAAATGAAATGTTGGTAAGTGTGGAAAAGTCAAAAAAGGGAGGCAAAAGTTTTTTTCTTTTGCTGGCAAAAGTTTGTGTGGAAAAGTCAAAAATGGGGGGAAGAGTTTTTTTCTTTTCTTTTGCTAGCAAAAGTTTGTGCGGAACTGGCAATCTTCTTTAATACCTACAGCGACGTTTTCTTAAAACGACGCTATAAACCAAACAGACGCTGCTAAAACTATCTTTATTGTGGCGTTTTCAAAAACGTTGCTATTGTTTTGAGTTATAGAGACGTTTTTTAGAAAACGTCGCTAAGCACTCACTCTTTAGCGGCATTTTTAAAAAACGTCATGGTATATCACTTATAGCGACAAATTTAAAAATGTCGCTAAAAAAAACGCCGCCTAAACCCAAATTTCTTGTAGTGTATCCTCATGGTAAAATAAGATCCACTGTGAAAGAATTGAAATTTTACAATAGCGACTTAGACCACTAACATCCTATTGCTACCTCTAGTAGAAAACTTACTATCACGACCACATGACAGCTCCGAGTGCATGGACTACTTCTTTCTCGGCATCCACAGCATCCACAAGTATACCCATTTGTGTTTTTCTTTAAGCTCTTGAAATAACAATTGAAAAGATCACCAAGTTCTCAACATCAATCTTGATCTTGATAATCTTAAGTATATATGAAGATAAACACCTCTAAATCTCACAAGAGATTCACAGACACAACATATCAACAACCACTAAAATGTGACTAGGGTTTTACTATTTATATGAGATATAAAACATAAAACCCTACACTTCAAACGAGCTTGGGCTGAGTTGAGAAATTCTGCAGAAAAACAATCTGCATGAGCTTCGATAGATCGGGTCTAATTTTTGATCGATTGAACCTTGCAGAAATTGAATAGTAATTTTCTGCAATTACTCAATTCCAACTTTACACAAACACACACTTTGAGCAGCCTAAATCTAGACTAAACGTTTTGATCATGGTTTGCCAACATATACATATTAAAGTTCTAATACATTAGTTCCTAATTTATTTGAACCTAACACACATTTTTTTTTAATAAAAAATAAAATAAAATTAATCCCCTTTAATGGGGCCTTTCCCTTTTAGGGAGCCCTAGGCCTTGAGGCTATAATGAAACCTATTCATGTTGTGGAGGACCACCACGATTTTGGTGCTATTGCAAGATAAGGGTTGTAACAGTGAGGATCACAGTAGAAACATATCATCAATTACCCTTTTGTGCTTCCAATAGAATCTAAAAGTACCATAAATATGATCATAAGAAATTTTCCCACAAATTTCTTTGCGCTTGCCATTTGCTCTTAGTCTTGAACTTCTTTCACTAGTATTTGGAGAGCCTTTTTTTTTTTTTTTTTTGAGAATCAACTTAGAGACACATTTATTTACGTTTGGAATTTGTGAAGTCTTTTGTTCAAGTGACAGTAATTTATA
The DNA here is from genome assembly GCF_040712315.1 of Castanea sativa. NCBI lineage: Eukaryota > Viridiplantae > Streptophyta > Magnoliopsida > Fagales > Fagaceae > Castanea > Castanea sativa. The sequence goes on along the minus strand of NC_134019.1, from coordinate 5,078,139 downwards.
GAACAATTACTCAAAGTGGTCTAATTCAATATATCAATTAGAATTCTAAATTTTCATAAACAAGACAAATCATCATAATTGATACATTATAGTCTAACTAGTATATAACTCGTGTTTATGCATGAAAATGATGAATTGTATAGTGCTATGAATGTTAGCTTGGGTTATAAAACATATAAAATATTAGTTTGACCAGAACATTTGGAGGTGCTAAAATAGTTTTTCTTACATTTTTCATGATATTGGTTATGCCAAGTTTCTCATTACACTGCTATTATGTATACAATTTTAAAAATTAATATTTGATAGTACATATACAATATCAATTTACAATCGTTTTGCATGCAATTCTACTAAATACAACACAAAATAAAAAAATAAATTGGTCCAATAGTATCCCCTAAATTGAATGAGAATATATACATGGAATTGTTCAGCTCAATTACAATTTGTTACATTCAATATCCTATCATACAAAATATCTGAATAGAAAAAATATAAAAAATATGGTCATTAGTTTAGAGGAAAAATAACCACAAAATGACTTATAAATTTGAATTATTTTTAGTTACACAAAAAATGGATCATAAATATAAAATCATTCAAATTTTTTCTTCCTCTAATTTCATATATAGAGTTAGATATATGATTAGGTTTTTTATGGTTTATTTATATTGAACTCCTCGTTTTTTACACTAAATTAACTCACTTGACACAAAAATTTAAAAACTTATATTAGATGAGACATGTGGCACAAAATTAAATTCTAATTGAATTCTAATTTTTTACATTGAATAACTAACTTGGTACAAAATATTTAAAAACTTAGATTAGTGAGACATGTGATGCAAAATTAGATTCTAATTGAATTCCAATTTGAAATTTAATTGAATTTTCTCTCAGTTTTGGCTATTAATATATATATATATATATATATATATATATATGTATAGATCATATGAACTACCCAGTTTCATGACTAACTACAAACTACCATTTATGAGTTTATAAGAAACATGTGATTTAGATTTTAAGTATGCAAATCTTATTTTCATACCTAAGTCACATACAATGTATCTTGTGGATTTTACACAATGTCCAATATTCAAATAAAATAAACTATTTTATAAATTAAATAATGTCATAAAAATGGATTCTAGGGCACAAATATAAACATTAGATATTGAAACTCAACCATTAATCAACTTGAAAATTAGATACCATTGACAAAGGGCAAGAATTTTCTCCACTCCAAGTCTTTTGGGAAAAATTTAGACATAAATTTATTTTAATTAATTACCAAATTGATTAATTAGTCAAATTATGCAATGTTTTAATTGAGTTTATAGTTGGCACAACCATATCACAAAAAACCAAAGTGCTTGTAGTGGAAAATAAATTTGACACAAATAATATGATTATGATGGGAAATCCTAATGAGAAAAACAAGAACTAGTGGGTTTGAAGGTCACCACCAACTTGAGGAATTGACCATAGTAGGCAAGAATATAAACGTGATCACACAATCTTCACTGCAACACCTTGGATCTTAAATAGAGACCGGAGATGCAGCTTGGTACATAACTCTTGGAGCACAGTCTGCACAGACATCATAGTAACTTCTACAACTTGACAGAATTCTCTCTATTACTATGATGATTTTATGAGGCTTTTAATGCGTACTGGAACCCTAGTGCACTGATCCCTAAGTGATTTAGTTATTGCGAGCCGCATACTAAAATGCTTGTAAAAACGAATCTTGACCTCTTGCCTGGAGCTGAGGTATAATAAACCTGGTAGATTGGGCTAAACTTAAGGCAGCTATTCGAGTTAAACATGACTTCTTGAGTTGATCTTGAGCTGAATTTTGTGTTTTCAATATAGATTTTCAACACACACATATTGACACTTTAATTTACATTTCAATTACACGAATAAAGTTTTGGATACGGGTTTGCCGATACTCTAAATGAATAGACCCTAACAAAGTCAAATGACAAGTTGATGTAACCTTGAGATCTGCCAGCCCGTAAGCAATCCTAGTAACAATTTTCCATCCATTGATATGAGACTTGCATTTAATGGGGGGAGAATAGAAGAAAAAGAAAAGTAGATTCTATTTTTTTAAGGCTTTACAATGCCTGGGAACTAAGACAGGAAACCAATCTTAGTGTCCTTGTAGATTCTTGAAGTTGAGTCATAACATATCATGATTCTCACAATTAAATTCTAAGAATAAATTCCCATTTAAAGTAAATTTGGCATGCCAAGAATGCGATCACGTTGCACTATAATTTTTAGATTCTATTCTCACAACCACCAATCAAAATTTTGAATGAAAAGTCTATGTGGAAGGCTTGAAGATTTTTAGAAATTATTTAAGTTTCCCTATAAATACCTCAACTGCATTGCATAATGCAAATATCAAATAGTCAATGCAGCTTATCTAAGCATCAAGCATGAAGATTGAAGAGACAGTGAGTGAATTTGAGCCAAGGATGACTTGCCCATATATGCAGCAAGCAATTTGCCTTCTCTTGGCTTATGGGCAAGTTGTCCTTGGCTCTACTTCACTCTCTTTTGTCTCAAGCAACACTCCCAATCGTTTGCCATCCTACATACACCATAGAACAGCACGCTCTCTCACACAAAGTGGTTGTTATTTCAATGAAAATTATGCAGAGTCTTCTAGTCTTATTGCGCGTATAAAATGTGGTTATGATAGATTCTACCTTGGCTGATGCTTAAATACACATACTATCGTTTGGCTGATCGATGTGTTGCAAAGAAAAGTTCTAAAACACAATCTATAATGAATTTATGTGTCAATTTTTTTTTTTTTGGAGAAAAAAGTTTATGTTTCAATTTAGAAAAGAAAAAAAGAAGAGAGAAAGCCAATGAAAGTTACATAATAAGAATAACAAGCTCAATTACAACCGAATTTTTATTTCAAATATAAATTATACGTAGAAACAATTAAAACAAATGCAATTTTATCCAGCAACGGGTTCTTAAGCCAATAAAATTTACTCGTATTAATTAAGTTCCCAAGAGTTGCTGTACATATTTAATAGTAGTTTCTTAAATTTAATGTTTGTCAAATAAATATATAACACAATTTAATGTCTGTGTATAAATAAAATTCCTGTGAGGTTTCCTTGTAAGTTTTTAAATCCCACATTTTTCTTAAGTCAACGTTCTAGTATATATGTTCTAATTTGGTTTTTATAGTTCACTGCAAGAAAGTTTGCTATTTTCAATGGTTGAAAATGTTGAAAAAAGTATTAGAAACCGTTGAAAAAAATATATTCAATGGTTTAAGTGACCATTGAGAACCACCATTAAAAACTATGTCGAAACTTTTTTTCTACACTCTATGTGACCGTCAAAAAATGTGATTCACCTTTATCAGTAATTATTAAACGTCAAAATATTAATAAAACTGTTGAAATATATGTTGTTTTGAGATAAATTTCAACAGTTTGAAACCGTTGAAATAAGTATTAAAAAAAAAAACCTAATTTGGATGCAATCCTTCACTTGATCCAAATTTAATAACTTGATTCAAAATATAAACATAAGCACAATTGTGCAATTCTAAATTAAACTCCACTCTCATATAAAAACTAAAGCACCAACCTAATTTTTAAGTATTTAAATAGTTCCAAGTTTTCAAAATGGCTAATTAAAAGAAAAAAAAAATTAAAAACCACTGTGCTCCATCAATTATCCTCAAGTAACATATTTATGGAGAAGTGCCACTTCACAACAAGAAGACCAGGCCCATGACAAAACATAGTATCATTGAAAAAAATATGATGCACATACATCCACTTTAACAAGTGCATATCCACCCAAGGACAACCTGTAAACCATATAAAATTAGGTATGACTTAAGCGATGAGCTACCGAAATTTAATTAACTGTGTGGATCAAAAAGTCAAGGGCCAAAGGTAAAAAATTGAAATTAAGAGAATAGACAGACAAAACACCAATAATATCATAACTTGGCCAGAAGATAAAAACATAGAAAAGGAAGAATTGAAACATCTATCTTTAACATAACTGTCAAGTCCAAGTTAAAAATTCGAGTCTAAGAAAAACAAACTGATCATAAATAAGTTTTTAGAACAGCAAAGTCAAGAGAAATAGAATCAATACCTAATCGAAGAGAGAATAATAGAAAAATTGAGTCAAGAATCAGTTTGGTTGCCTAGAAAATAATAGGAAAATCAACCGCCCAGACCTATGAGGAGCAAAAGCGAGAGCAAGAGTGAGATATAGAGCAAGAGAGAGGAAGCGATTCAATTCTGTTTGGTTGTCTAGAAAATAACAAGAAAATTGACCTATGAGAGAGAGAGAGAGAGAGAGAGAGAGAGAGAGTGCGATAGAGAGAGTGAGAACGAGATATAGAGCGAGAGAGAGGGAGTGATTGTAGGATAGATATATAAAAGCTCCATGTTTTTATTTTCGACATTTCTATAACCTGTTGATAAAAAATAATTAATTTCTTTTTTTCAGCATTCATCCAACTGTTGATATAAATTACCACTATTTGATCACTTGGCAAATGAATTTCTCACCACTTATTTCAACAGTTATGCCAACTAATGAAATATATATATGATTTATCACCACTTATTTCAATAGTTATGTCAACTGTAGAAATACATATGTGATTTTTTCAATAGTTGAGTGCAAATGTAGAAACTAAAGGCTTTTATCAACATTTTTTAGTGACCATGGTTAAAAATATGTTGAAAAAGCTCATGTTTGTTGTAGTGGTTGTTAGATTCTAAGGATTTAGGATCTAAATGTATTAGAACTTCAATGTGTAATGTCGGCAAACCATGATCAAAACTTAGAGTCTAAATTTAGGCTGCTCAAAGTATGTTTAATGTAAATTTGGAATCGAATAATTACAGAAAATTACTGTTCACTTTCTGTAAGGCTCAATCGATCGAAAATTAGACTCGATCGATCGAAGCTCGTGTAGATTGTTTTTCTGTAGATTTTTTCCAACTCAGTCCAAGCCAGTTTGATGTGTAGGGTTTTATGTTTTGCCTTAAGTATAAAAGGAAAAGCCCTAGCCATGTTTTTATGTTGTTGTTTATGCTGTGTGTATGCATCTCTTGTGAGTTCTAGAGGTGTTTGCCTGCATACATACTTAGGGTTATCAAAATCGAAATTGATGTTGAGAGCTTGGTGATCGTTTTAGTTACTACAAAAAGAACTTCAAGAAATACAAGTGGTATACTTGTGAATGTTGTGGATCTGAGAAAGAAGTAGTCCGTGGACTCGGAGTTGTCACGTGGTTGTGGTAGTAAGTTTTCTAAGTTGCTATAGTAATAGGATGTTAGTGGTCTAAGTCGCTATAATAAAATTTCAATTCTTTCATAGTGGATCTTGTTTTACCTTGAGGATAGCTAGGTTAAATCCTCCCCACGTTTTTTACTGGTTTGGTTTTCTTAGGTTATCATATCATGTGTTATTTACTTTTCCGCACTGCTTTACATGATATGATTTATTTGTGTTAACTTAGACTTGAATAATTTACCTAAGTTAATTACTTGGCTAAATAACTAGGTTAAACAACTTGTGTTTTAAGAGGTCTGAAAACATACAGTGGTTACAAATAATATTTGTTAAAATAGAAGAAATAAACGACATCGTTTCAGCTAGTCCATAGACAAGAAGTTAAAATGCTGCCATTTATATTTGCAAACTAAAGACCCACGCGTGTTTCCAGCTTTCTCACCCAAACGATGGCGTTTAGTTTAAGTGTTAAAGCAAATGTAGCAAACGATGCCATTCTCAAAGAGCTGTTGGTTTCAGAGTTTGATAAAGTCCAAAGTTTTTTTTTTTTTTTTTAAAGAATTTCAACCTATGGTGGCCGCTCCTGATAATAGCTCTTTATTATCAGACTAAGACACCAATCAATTTTTGGTGTAGGCGGGGATTGAACCTCAGATCTCTTATACAATCATTAGAGACTTTACAAGGTGAGCTAACTAGAACCCACGATAGAGTCCAAAAGTTTGTTAGTAGAGAAGCAAGAAAAGTGGTTAGAATTTAATCTTGATATTTTATTTTGTAAATATTAAGATCAGAGGATATATATTGAGAGTTCATTGTATTCATTATTCAAGCAAGAAATACAGTGATATAATTCTATTTCTTTGATTTCTCTCTCAGACTCTCTTTGTTTTCACAATTGTTCTTACTGTTCTTGCTTGATCCTATTTGTTGTTTACACATTTTATCTCAATTCCATTACTGTTGGATTGTATAGCTTCTAGAATTTTACAATGTTAACTATGTTAGTTTAAAGAAATTAGAAGTCTTCAATAATTCATAGCTAATCAACTAGTTGGAATATCTTGAGATATTCGATGATATCTAACTATCTAAATTCAAATCTTTCCTCTCCATTGTAACTATATAATTATAAAAAAAAAAGAAAAAGAAATCAGAAGACACCATCTTTTTGGATGAAACAATCCAACAACAAACAAATGATAATTAAAATAGGGTTGATAGTTAAATTTGGTACTTTGTTTTTTTTTTTTCCCCTATAAATTCTCTTATTTGACTTTCAATTGACAAATACTTATTAATTAAATATATGTATCATATATAAATTTTGTGCAGAAAGTTTGTGCAAATTGTACAAATTAGCAACAAAAGAAACAAAATTAATTGAAGGGCTGTTAGGACATATGTGATTCATGTTAGGAACATATGTCACTATTTTATGTAATTGGCTAATCCTTTGACAAAATGCATTTTACTTGTAATTGGGTAGATCTTGGATGTGTTTAATACTTCAAAAAACCTTTTTCAAGTTCAAGTATTGAAGCCATGCAAGTTTGTCCAAGATTCAAGTGTGAAAAGTGCAGTTCATTAAAGCTCGACAGCTAGTATCTATCGAGGTTTAAAAAGAGTTGTTTAAGCTCGAGGTTCGACAGCTGCTTAACAGCTAGGGTATTTGTCGAGGTTTATGAAACTCAGAATTTCTGGTCTGTTTTTCATCTAATCCGTGATTATATGTTTGGGTTTTCTTTACTCACAACCCGAGACATATAAAAGAATTATTTTAAGGGCTGTCAAAGGTGACACAAGTTACACAAGTGTTGAGCAAATTTTGTTCATGCAAATTGTGACCGAAGATAGAATTTGCCTAAGTTCATCTTTCTTGCGAAGAAGCTACTGTGTTTGTGCACCGTAGGGTTTTGTGACCAAGGAGCTTCTCGATCTTTATTGTGTGATGAACTGAAGAACTTTGAAGCCAACAATCTTCTCTAGTTGCTGATTGAAGTCGCGTATTGAGATCTGCACAATTGGTTAGTCACGTATTGGGAGCCATGCATTGAATGGAGAGATTGTCACTATAGAACAAGTCCAATTAGGTATTGGGATAAGGGTTCAACTGTAGGTTAGTATAAGGTACTAGGATTCCTTTACTTGTAACCACTTGTTGTGATAATAGTAAATTCTTGGGAGTGGTGATCTTAAAATCACTTGGTAGGGTTTTTACCTCGGAGGTTTTCCTCATTCGTAAACAAATCACCGTGTCAATTTATTTTCCACTGCATACTTTAGTTAATTGGTGATTTGTTTGTGCTGCCCCGCGTTTGCATGTTAATTTGATTAATTAATAAACTTGGCTGATTAATCAATTAATTCATCATAAGGGGTCAATACATTCTTGGCCTATCAAGTGGTATCAGAGCAGGCACACTCTGATTAGGGTTAATATTTGTGTGTGATCCATTGACCCCTGTTTGTCATGGATAGAGGACAATCTCTTATTATACCCCTATTGTTTGATGGTACTAACTATGCATACTGGAAAGTACACATGAGAGCTTTCTTGTAGTCTCTAGATGAGAAGGCATGGCAAGCTGTAGAGATTGGCTGGACCAAGCCAAAGGAAGCGTCGGCCGATTAGGATGATGCTAAGATCAAGGCGACAAACTTCAACAGCAGGGCATTGAATGTTTTATTCAACGCAGTCACTAATAAGGAGTTCAAGAAGATATTTTCCACTAAAATTGCTAAGGAAGCATGGACCATCCTTCAAACAACCTATGAGGGAATCAAGTTTATCAAGGATTCGAAGCTTCAGAGTCTCACTACAGGCTTCGAAGAGATTAAGATGGAGGAGGATGAGTCGTTCAATGAGTTCTATGCCAAGCTCAAGGACATAGTGAATTCAGCTTTTAATCTTGGGGAAACTCTTCCTGAACCCAAGATTGTGAGAAAGGTGCTCAAATCTCTACTCGAGAGATTCCATGCCAAAATCACTGCCATTGAGGAATCAAAGGGCATTGATAAAATTCCTTTGACAAAGTTGGTTGGCAATCTGCAAACGTATAAGTTGGGTTTGACAAGGATCGGGAAATCAAGCAAGAGCAAGAGTATGGCACTGAAGGCCAAGAGCAGTGATACTAATGAATCTTCCGATGATTAAGATTAAAAAATGGAGTTCTACATCACCTAGCAATTCAAGAAGTTCATGAAGAATGCCAATGCAAAGGGCTTCAACAAGGACCTTAGGCAATCCAGTTCTTCTCAGTTCAAGAGCCAAGATAAAGGGAAGAAGGATGCAAGGGATGACGGTCAGTACACTGTTCCCTCAAGACCCCAGTGGTTTGGGTGTCAAGGCTTCAGACACACGAAACAGGAGTGCCCTACATATCTTAAGGCCATTGGGAAGAGCAAGGAGCTTGCTGGTACATTAAGCGACACTGAACCTGAGGATGATACTGAAAATGAGGACGAAATCCTGAATGCCTTCACCACCACTATCAATCCTACTAAAAGGGATTGTAGAAGATGTGGAAGAAGAAGAAAGCTTAGTGGAGTCAAAATTTGAGAAGATGGATGAGCAAGATGACATCTACACTGCCTATGCAAAGTTATACAAGGTCTCGGAGAAACATGAAAAGTTGTATAGGTTGACCACCAAGAAGCTCAATGATGTAGAACTTGAACATGAATAACTCTCCATAAAATTTGATGAGGCCAATCAGACTATAGGAGCACTAAGGTTTGAGAACAACTTCCTGGTTGAGAAGACCAAGAAGCTTGAGGCAAAACTGTTCCAAGTCAGAGCTCAACTGGAAAGGACTTCAAGCGCTAAGCTCGATGAGATGCTCAGTCTTCAGAAATCTGCTTCTAATCAAACCGATTTAGGGTATGATTTCTCTTCCTCTAATATTTCTTCTACTAGCAATACTGTTTTTGTTCCTCCTAGTAATAATGTTGATATTGAGAACACTAATGTCAAAACTGATGTAGCTAGTGAGAACATAGACAAGGATAAATCTATCTTATGAGCACCCCCTAAGCAAGATAAGAAAGATGCTAAAAACCCTAGGGCTAAGAAGGCTAAATCTCAAAAGCATAAATAGAAGAAGCAGCATCTTTATCATCACTGTGGAGCAGTCGGTCATACTCAACCTAATTGCTATAAGTGGTTAGCCACTCAACAGAGGAACGATATGATCACATCGGGAAACCAGAATCAGTTTCCATCCTCTTTTGCTCCTCCTGAAGATCTTCTCAAAGCCCTTATGTTCCTTTTGAACTTGAACGGTTTTAATTCTTCCCCTTCACTGCCGGTTCAAGGCTTTGCCAAACGAAAAGGTTCTTCCAAGGTGTGGAAGAAAAAGAGCTCCAAGTGATTCTATCACTTTTTTTCTCTTTCCCTTTCTTGTTTTTGGTTATGTATTACTTGTGTGCTTTGCTTTACTATTTTGAGTCAGTCTAGTTTTATGCGTTGCTTTTTTTTTGCTTGACATGTTTTTGTTTTCTTATTTTCAGTTTTGGTTTATAAAAAAAAATTTGAAAAATACAAAAACAGTGTGTGTTTATGTACATTGGTACTTGTGTACCTTGGATGGCCAATGAAACAAAGTTTTCTAAACTTTGTATCTCTTATAGCTTAGATGAGCATCTCTCACAACTAAGCAAGTGAGTTTTGTGGCTCTTTGTTTATGATGAGTAAGGTTAAGTGATCTCTTGCACTTAACACTTGTCTCACTCTTTTTTATGGGAAGGATTAAAAAATTCTAAGAGAAAGGCATAAATAACCATCTCACCAATGTTGCCCGTCAATCATGAAATGACATCTGTATGCATTGGCACAGCAAAAGTACAATGTCAAAAAGCTTAACATAATTGGGTATTTCTTTTCTCTATCTTGTATGTCCATGCATGATATGCTTAATAAAAAAAAAATATGCAAAGAAAAAATAAAAGAAAAAATATCAAAATGCTTTATATATGATTGCAAGCGCGTATTCTAGGAGATGTGGGAGTTATAGGATATATCTCAAAGTTGATAGTCCCCATCAAATAGTTATGATCATGTGTGAGTTAAATTTATTTGCTCATATCTCAAATCTTCATAATATAGAGACATTTATACAATCTTGTGATGTTTCTCACACATAACACGCAATATTCTTTGCTACTTTTAATACATGTGCAGGTTCAATGTGATTTGGCCATCACAAGATTTACATGCGCTAATGTATGCTCACTAAACTGTCTTAACTTATTTTTAAAATATAAAATTGGTTAGACTTGTTTAGTGTGTGTGTGTTTTGGGATCTATGTGCTTAACAATTTTTGTTGAGAGATGTTTTTGAGAGATCAAAATATTGTTTGGATCCTTGGTTAAGTTGCATGTTTGATTGCATTCATATCTGTGCTTTTCTCTTCTTGAAAAACTATTTTTAAGCAATCTCGACAGCTCCTCCATACCTCTCGACACCTGGCCTATCTATTGAGCTCCTCAGCTTTTTCTTATCACAATCTCGATAGCTTCTCGATAACTCCTCGGTCCATCAAGAAAGTTCCTATCTACTCGATAGCTGCATCTGTCAACCCTTTTAAAGCTTAACACCTCTCAACACCTCTCAATCTGTTGAGAATTACTGAGCTTCTATATATAGGGTCAACGCAATTCCAGTCTCACTTCTCTCGATCTCTTTATATTCCTTTTCCCTCTTCACCTCCCAAAACCTCTCTTTCTCACCCCAAACCTCTTTCTCAAGGATTCTTCGACCTTAATCAAGTTTTTCTTCACTTGGTAAGTGTCTAAATTCCTCATATTCATGCATCTAATGATTTTTAACCTAAGTTTTTGGGATTATGGAAAATTTTGGGGTTTTTCAAAATCAAAGAGGTTTTTGCAAAAGTTTTGGGATGGGTTTTGAAGAATTGATCTTAAAAACTTTATGCATTGCATCTCATGTGCATTATAACTATATTCTCATGCATTTAGATGTGTGTTATATATGTAATTTGATTGTGTGCTGGTAGGATTGGGTTGGGCTAAGCCCATGATGCTTTCTTTATTGCATGTCACATGTTCATGCATTCCCATGCATACGTTCTTTTTTTTTTTTCTTTTTTTTTCAATATATTTGGATATATTTGATCTGCTTGGGACTTTTCTAATTGTCTCTCTCTCTCTCTCTTCTATTTGCGTTAGTTTGCTTCTAGGGCACCTAAACATAAATCTATTTCATCCTGGAACCCTTTACATTCTAAGGCATTAATTCATTCAGAACACCAAGTTATTTTGTCAGACTTCTCTAACACTAACCTACCCACTATCATTCACAGTAGGGGTTGGGAGTTACTATGTGATGTTCCGGTCACATGTTCATTCGTGCTAATCTAGGAGTTCTCCTCCAACATGCATGAATTCAATTATTCAGTACCTCAGTTCGAGGTACACGCATCGTGGTCACTCCGGATATTGTATCCGATGTGCTCCATGTCCCTAGGATAGCGCATCTTGACTACCCTAATTATGAGCGTCTAAAAATTGTGTCCAAATATGAGCTTATATCAGCTTTTTGTGAGCGTCCTTCAGACTAGGGTGAGCATCAGTTCACTTACTGTTCAGGCTTTGCTAAAGGCCCTTGGTATTTGAACATGGTTATGACCTTTGTTCTTCATCCCCTATATCACCACAACTCTATCATAGAGCCCCATACTTGGTTTTTGCTTTCCCTTCTTGAGCATCTTACTATAGACTTCCCCTCTCACTAATTCTTTCTATCATAGACGTGTATAGAGATACGACGTTGTGATAAGCTCATCTTTTCTTCTTCTATCATGAGGCTTCTACGCTACTTTTCTGTTCCCTTTCCCGTGTCCGACCACTTCCATGTCATATGTGCCATAGACACCACTACTGTTAAACGGAGTGGGGCGCAGCTACGTTCGGAGCTATCCAGATCAATAGTTCCTCCAGCTCCTTCAGCCCCATCCACACCCGCTCCCTCTTTTTTTATGAGTGGTATGACTCTCAAGGACATCATGGAGCAGCTTCAGCACATGGATGCTCACCTCGACATTCTCAGTGATGAGTTGTGTCAAGTGAACACCCGTGTTGGTCATATTGCACGACGGTAAGCGGTCATGGGTGGCTTCATTGCATCTCCTCCACCTACTCTAGAGGCTTTTGAGGATGAGGACGATGTTGATGATGCTACTATTTCTGATGATGAAAATGATGACGATACTAGCTCTTCCAGTGCTGACGAGATGTCTACTTGATACTCTTACCCTTTGTCACTCGTGACAAGAAGGGCGAGTAGTTTTGGATATGAGAGTAGTCATACTCATAGGGGGAGGGTTAGTATAGGAGATTTTTGTTAGGGGGAGTGTTGATTTTGAGGGATGTAGTAAGGATTTCATGTATCTTTTTTCTTTCTCTCTATTTTTTAGATACATTGTTCATGTACCTTAGATCATGTGATCATATTGTGATAGCAAACCTTGTACTTGTGATATATATACATTTGAGGTTGTTATTACAGTTTTTTAACCTATCTCTCTATGTGTTGTTTCTTTTCTATCTTTATGTACATGCTTCTTATATTTTGTATACAATCTTTTATTTCTGTTTCACACAAAGATGCCTTGATGAGTTTTGTTTAAGGTGTTTCAGAAATATAGGTTGTCAAAGTCTTCCTTGCCATGAACTCTCTTTTTGCAAAGTTTTTCAAGCGTTTGTGTTAGGATAGATTTTATTGTATTCATCAACAAGTGAGTATGAGTTGAGTGATTTATGACTTCTTTCATATGTTCATTTGTTTGTTGTGGTTTTGTCATGGATTGCCAAAGGAGGAGATTGTTAGGACATATGTGATTCATGTTAGGAACATATGTCACTATTTTATGTAATTGACTAATTTTTTGACAAAACACATTTTACTTGTAATTTGGTAGACCTAGGATGTGTTTAATATTTCAAGAAATCTTGTTTCAAGTTCAAGTATTGAAGCCATGCAAGTCTGTCCAAGATTCAAGTGTGAAAAGTGTTGTTTATCAAAGCTCGACAGCTAGTATCTATCGAGATTTAAAAAGAGTTGTTTAAGCCCGAGGCTTGACAGCTGCTCGATAGCTAGGGTATCTGTCGAGATTTATAAAACTCAGAATTTCTAGTCTGTTTTTCATCAAATCCATGATTATATGTTTGAGCTTTCTTTTCTCACAATCCTAGACATATAAAAGGATTATTTTAAGGGCCGTCAAAGGTGACACAAGTTGCACAAGTATTGAGTAAAGTTTGTTCATGCAAATTGTGACTGGAGACAAAATTTGCCCAAATTCATCTTTCTTGTGAAGAAACTGCTGTGTTTATGTACCGTAGGGTTTTGTGACCAATGAGCTTCTTGATCTTCATCGTGTGATGAACTGAAGAACTTTGCAGCCAACAATCTTCTCTAGTTGGTGATTGAAGTCGCGTACTGAGATCTGAGCAATTGGTTAGTCACGTATTAGGAGCCATGAATTGAAAGGAGAGATTGTCACTATAGAATAAGTTTAATTGGGAATTGGGGTAAGGGTTCAACTGTAGGTTGGTATAAGGTACTGGGATTCCTTTACTTGTAACCGCTTGTTGTGATAATAGTGAATTCTCGGGAGTGGTGACCTTAAAATCACCCGGTGAGGTTTTTGCCTCAGAGGTTTTTCCCATTCGTAGACAAATCACCGTGTCAATTTATTTTCTGCTGCATACTTTCGTTAATTGGTGATTTGTTTGTGCTACTACACGTTTGCATGTTAATTTGATAAATTAATAAATTTGGCTAATTTATAAATTAATTCATCACAAGGGTCATTACATTCTTGGCCTATTAAGGGGCTTAAGGTATGTACCAAGCTCATGAAAAAACTAGATTTAGAGGAAAGTTCTAAAATCAAGATGGATTATAGGGCACAAATCTCAACATTAGCTACCAAAACTCACCAATTGACCTAAAAATTTGATACTCTAAGCAGTGGACACGAGTTTTCTCCATTCCGATTCTGTTGGGAAAAATTTAGATACAAATTCATTTTAATCAATTATTCAAATTGATTAATTAGTCAAATTATGCAATGTTCTAATTGAGTTCATAGTTGGCACAAACATATCGTAAAAAAACAAAGTGCATGCAATGGAAAATAAATTTGACACAAATGATATGGTTACGATGAGAAATGTAATGAGAAAAAGAAGAATGAGTGGTTTCAAGGGTCACCACCAACTTGAAGAATTTACTATAGTAGAATGGAAGTGATGTAGAACAAACCGCCATGACCTTCTTGGACCATCAAGGGCACTTGAAATCGCATAGGATAAAAAAGCACTCGTAGAAATCATTTGGGCGACGAAGTTGGAATTGTATCAAATTTGGCATGCTAAAAAAATGGTCTTCTAATCAATTGTTGTGGCTTTGCCACATTGTGCACCTTGATTTTGGCGAATTCCTTTGGTTAGGCCCCAAAAACAGCGATTTTTCCATTTTTATTCATTTTTGTTTCCTTAATAAATTTTAGCTCAAAAGTCAGAATAAGGTTCCGCTTGTTTTGAGATGACTCTTAATGTTAGTAGTTTATGATTTTGTATTTAACTCAATTTTAGCTTTTTTTGATAAAGTTCGGTATTTTGTCACCTAATCTTGTGATTAGTGCGAATTAGGGTTTCAGACGGTTTCCTAATTATCCTAGGGTTTTATTTGTTTCATATTTATATGTTTTGTAGCCTCCAAAGGCTCAGATTACTATAAATAAAATTCAGAGTTTTTCTTAAACTTTTCTTTAGTAGATTCCAGACCTATCACCTTGTGGATTCAAGGATCTCTCGTAGACTTGAGGTTTATTAACAGAAAACTTACAGTTTAGTTTCAGTTTCATCAAAGAGAGTATCGTGTATGCTTTCTTCAGGCTTTCGCGACGTCAAGAAGTTTACAATACAAAAATATAAACCTGTAGTACAACAAACTTGGCCTATGGTGACGAAATCTAGTGAGGAAAAAACATTTGACCACCAAATAGCAATATTCAAATATTAAAAAGTCATCACCAAATATTAAAAAATGCATAACAATGACGAGGAAATCATGTTTTGGTCGCTTAAGATATTACAAATGACAACGAAAATTCTTTAAAAACTAACACCAAAGAGATTTTTAGGCTGGATGTCTACGACAATGGAATATTTCGTTGCACAAAATGGGATCTAGTAAGACGAAAATATTCATTGCCAAATATGAACAATAGGTGATTAAACACTAATTTCATCACCCATTATAAAAAAACAATTATTATCATTGGTGACCAAATTCTTTCTTTTTCTCCTATAAATCCCAAAAAATTAAGGCTTGTGCAATCTGTTTGAGTATATATAGTTAGTACTCTGTACTTAAATATTTATAAAATTATATAATGAAATTGATGATGCTTGATGTTGTGGTAGGTTGTTGAGTTGGAGCATGGAGCTATAAGGTAGTCTAAGTTGTTATTAGGAGTGTTGATTATTTTGTGTATATTTGTTTGATTATTAAAAAATATATTTGTTTGATGTTGTGGTGGGTCATTGAGTTGGAGCATGGTGCTATAAAGTAGTTTAAGTTGATATTAGGATTTAGGAATGTTGATTATTTTGTAAAAACTCGTTGGATTAGTGTAATTTATTCCGACAAGGCTCTTCTTAATTTTCTTGTTTGGACAATTCATAAATATTTAGAAATCTCGTTGCATTAATGCATATGTCTATGTTGTGGTTAACTGCCTATAGCTATCGCTTAAATTGTCACCTGTCACGGATTTCAAGTAACAAATCCTCTTGTTCTCCGGGTACATACTAGGAGGGGTATTACAAGATGTCTCATCTACGTCGTGTACTTGGGAAACTAAGCAGAGATGCTACTGGATTTCCGTTGGAGATGGATGAAGTGGTACAAGTTGTTTTGTATGACATAGACTACGGATTGAAGAAAAAGAAAAATAGATTTTACTTTTAAAGGCCTTACAATGCCTCGGAAGTCGTAACTGGGATAAGAAATCAATCTTGGTGTCCTTGTAGATTCTTAAAGTTGGCAATAACCTTATCATGATTCTCATAATTAAAATTCTAGGAATAAATTCCCATTTAACGTGAATTTCGCTTGCCAAGAATGCTATCACGTTGCACTATAATTTTGAGATTCTATTCTCACAACCACCAATAAAAATTTGAGTGAGAAGTCTAAGTGGAAGGCTAGAATCTTTTCTATAATTATTTAAGTTTGCCTATAAATACCTCAACCGCATTGCATAATTCAAATATCAAATAGTCATTGCAGCTTATCTAAGCGTCATGCATGAAGATTGAAGAGACAGCGAGTGAATTTGAGCCAAGGATGACTTGCCCAGTTGCCCATATATGCATCAAGCAATTTGCCTCTCTTGGCCACTGAGCAGGTTGTCCTTGGCTCTAATTCACTCTCTCTGTCTCTAACAACACTCCTAATCGTGAGCCAATCCTAAGTTCACCGAAGAACCGTGACTTAGATAAGGCTATAACAACAGCCCGCTCACACACACACTGGTTGTTATTCTAATAACAATTATGCAGTCTTCTAATCTTTGGAGCTCATAAAGTCTGGTTTTGATTGGTTCTACCTTGGCTGATGCTTGCATAGACACACACTGTCGTTTGGCTGTTATGATCGATGTGTTGCAAAGAAAGGTTCTAAAACACTATCTATAATGAATTTATGTGTCAAATTAAAAAAAATTAAAAAAAAAAAAAAAGCCAACGAAAATTACATAATAAGAATAACAAGCTCAATTACAAACGAATTGTGTTTCAAATATAAATTATACGTAGAAAGAATTAGAAACAAATGAAATTTTCCAAGTGTTTCTGTACATATATATTTGTAGTTAATTCTATTAGTGTTTGTTAAATATATTTGTAGTTATTTCTATTAATGTTTTCCCCTCCTACTACCTTGATTAGAGAATTCTATACTCAAATCTCTTTGTTTATTCTGAGGATACAAGTGGTCATTATTTGACTACTTGGATTAGAGATAAAGAGTTTAGGATAACAAAATGTGTCATTTCTGAAGCTCTAGGTGTACCTTTAATTCGTAGACCCATATATCCACACACTGAGTCTCCTCTTATAGATGATGTGATGTCTTTACTCTGTGGAAGATCAGTAACTTGGGGATTTGAACCAAGGATAAACTCAAGTGAGTTTACTGAGCTTAACTATCTTTACTTGTAGATAGTCATCATAACATCTTCCGTATCTCTCACATTCATACCATTCATTTAGACATATGTGCTTTCCTTTATGCTTTTACCACAGATGTGTCATTGTGTTTTTCTTCCCTACTCATTCAAATCATTGTTGAGATTGATAGGAGTAAATCTAAAGCACAAAAGCTATTCTTTCCTGTTTTTATATATAGGGTGTTGAATTTTCTAAGGCTAGAAGACTTTCATGCTCTAGAATTAGTGCATATCATTGCCCCTATAAGAGCCACTTTTCTCAGACAGCGACAAGCTCAGATGAAGAGTGCTAAATCAACCATTGGAACTTCAAAGAGACAAAGAGGTGAAGCTTCTACTGCAGCTCTTGCCTCTGGTGATCAGCTTGCTACTGAGGAGGTTCATGTGAATTCTACTGCAATTGTGGATCCTACTGGTGATTGTAAAGTTGAAATTATTCAACCATTTGTTGGCTTTATTCCGTACCAAAATTGCTTGTATTTCAACAATTAGATACCTTGTATTTAGGTGGGAATCATGTAAGGGTTGTGTGTGAGAGAATGTGAAGAATTCAAGTGCGTGTGCAATCAAGAGGTTTCTCGCGAGTGGCTCATGAGTGGTGACTCGTCAGAAATGCCACACATGTGAAGCATGTAGGAAGCTGAAAGGTCATGACAGTTGGAGCACTACAGGACAAAAATTACAATCTGAAGAGCCAGTCAGTTATTTTCCTACTGAAACTCGTGACTAGTCCTAGTCGTAAATCAAGTTGCTAGAACACCCTGTTATGCAGAAAAATTACTTTTCACATTCCTTCTCATACCCTACTATAAATTCCCTCATGCCCACGAAATGTAGAGAGCTTCCAAGAAGAATTTTGAGAGAGAAATCATAGAGAAAAACAAGATTGACTCATTTACAATCTTATACCTTTGATTCTCAAATTCCTCTACTCTCACCCTCTCCATTGAGGTACCCTTGAGAGGACTTTTAGCCAAATTCTTATCTCACCATACTCATATCAATAAAAAAAGTTATTTGGTGCTTGGGAAGCAATTTAGAGAAGATTAATTAATTTGGTTGATGCAATGGGCTTATTGCAAATCTGGTAAGTTAGAGAAGACAAGGTTAGGCTTAACCCTGTTTGTTAGGGACATATTTTTATATAATTGGCATATCCTTTGACAAAACGCACTTTACTTGTATTTCAGTAAATCTAAGTAGGTTCAAGATGATCATTACAAGTGGTTAAATTGAAGACATAAAGATTATTCAAGAACTGCTCAAGAAAAGTGCAATCTGCAGCTCTCGATACCTCCTCGGCAGAAGCTCAGTCTATCGAGATTCATTAAAGCTCGATGGATGTCTCGATCTATTGAGCTTATGGGATTCAGACTATAGCCAACAACGCTTTTATTCTAAAAGGCTATTTATTTATGGGTTTGTATAATCCTTATTGGATTAGGAAAGCCCAAGGTTTGTATAAACTTATTTGGAATAGGAGAGCCCATTAAGCTCCTATTTAAAAGGAGGTGGAAAAAGAAAAACCTAACCCTAGAGAGTTTCATAAGGTTTTCTTTTTGAAACCCTAGCCTCCTCTTACAGAAGAAAGAGTTCTTGCTGTGTTTCTTGTACACCTTTGGGTTCTGTAATCAAGCAAAGTCTCTTGCACCAACATTGAAAATCTTATTAGTGTTTCTATGTGAAGCTGCTGTAAATCTACTACAACAATCAAAGGGTTGCTGTTGTCATAGAAACTCTCAATTGTTTTGATTTGAATGATCTTGTGTTGAATGATGATGATGATATTCAAGATGCCTATTGCAAGCTTTATAATTTATGTATGAAATCTCTTGAATGTTCTACAAAATTAAAAGCTAAATTTAAAAAGGTCAAGTTTGAAAAAGATGATTTGATTGCAAAATTGGATGAAGCTAATAATCTAAATGAGAATTTTAAAAATCAAATTTCATCTTGGGTGGACAAAATTAAGAGTTTGGAAGAGCAACTAGTTGAATTTAAAACTGAAGTTGAAAAATCAACTAGTGTCAAACTTGTTGTTGAGCCTAACTCAAAGGAAAGAGATTTTTATATTCCTCCATTTAAAAGGAATAATGAAGAGTTGAAGGCTAATATTACTAAAATGGACAAAGGTAAAAATTTTGATGTTAACGCTGAAGTTTCTAAACCTATGTCTAAAACTCCTCCTAGGATGAAAGAAAAATCTGAATTTGTCCCCATTTGTCATCATTGTCATATTGTTGGTCATATTAGCCAAATTGTCCCAAGTTGAGGTCTTTGTCAGCCACTAAGCTTAGACCTTTGAAAGTTCAAAATGTGTATAAAACACCTATGAACGTTTAGACCTCCAAATGATAAAATTACCAATTCAAGCTAAATATCAAACAAAGTATGTGCGGAAAATGAACATAAGCATATAACAGAATTGATAAACAATCTAAACCAAATAAAATCACATCCACAGCAGAAATTAAATGACAAAGATTAAGGGAAGAGAGAAGCAAACACAAAGACAACACAATGATGTGTTATCAAAGAGGAAACCGAAGTACTCAGAGTAAAACCTCTCCGTCGCTCTCCAAGCAGTCAATAATCCACTAAAGAATGTAGTTGGGATACATGGACAACAGAAGACCCTCCAAGCCTAATCTACCTAGTGTACCTAAGCCCTCCAAGCTCCTACTCCAACGAGGTTGCGCTGAACCTATTTTTTCTTTAGCTTACCGGATTCCACTATAGCCCATAGCATCAGCCAATGTGAAATTGGTCTTTCTTAACTGCTTCCCAAAACACCAAACAGCCTTCTCACAAATATGGGTATGGTGAGAAAAGGTTGTGGTAAAGTACCTCTCAAGGATGTAACAATGGAAAGGAAGAGAGTAGAGGAATTTGAAGAGTCTCTATGTGAAGATTGTGGATGAGGTAATTTGGTTTTCTCTAGGGTTTCTCTCTCAAAAAACTCTCTTTGAAAGCTCTCCACAATTTGTGGGTATAAGGGGTATTTATACTGGAGTGAGAATGGAATGTGAAGAGTCAGGATTTTCTAAACAGAGCTGGCTGGCGACTTGGCCTCGCGACTTGACTGAGTTGCGAGTTCAAGCCGCGAGCAACCAGAATGGCCAGACTGTACTTTTTGTCCTATAGTGCTCTAGCTGGCATAACTGTTCGTCTTCTCTGCATCCTTCACTCGTGTGCATCATCTGGTGGCTTGCAAGCCACAAGCCACCAGCGAGATCCAGCTGCGAGTCCCTGCTTTACTGCACAGTCTTGAGCATTTCTTCACACTTTCTCACACACTACCCTTACATGAATCCCACCTAAATATAGGGTTTCTAAGTGCGGAATTACAAGTGGCATGGAATAAAGCCAACAAAATGGTTGATAAATTTCAACCTTACAATCTCCCTCTTTGGCTATTCCGTGACAAAACCCTAAAACAAACTCTAGACTTAACATGTGAGTTGGGAACAGTTGAACAAAACTCACTCATACCTAACTCTAGAATCTGTGTAGCTCTTGAATTATAAGAACAAGTGTCTCTTGAACCATAACAACATAATATGATCATTGTATGCAGAAAAACTTGTAAAGCATATGAGGCAAGCATAATGCGATCAAGCAAAATTGAATAAAGTAATTAACCAAGGCTTGACCATACAGGCAATCACTATAAAATAGTGACCACAATGGTCATTCACACTTGTAATGAACATTCAGACATGCAAGTTAATAAGCTTAAATGCAAAGTATCATTTGCATGTCCAACACTCAACCAATGTACAATACATGAAGTATATGCATCTAGGAACAAGATCCTACTAGGGCACAGGAGTGATGTACTTAAAGCAGTGCATAGCATAACATCAAGTACATAAGCTACAAAGCATAGGTACAAAAAACATAAAGGCTGCATAAGCATGGTACTAACCATAAAAGCCTACAAATTATAGAAAACAAACCCTAAAAACTTACCAAAGCAACATGGGTACAGACACAGCATAAATACTGAATACCAACTCAAATATATATAGCCCAAAAAAAAAAAAAGAGTTTAAACCAGCAAAAGAAAACCAAAATATTTAACAAAGTATTTGGCAAACCCCAAAAAAAATTATCCAAAACACAACACCAGAAACTATAGAACATAAACAAAAAGTAAACTGCTCAAGATAAGTTTTTGGCATGCTCCCCTTAAATGGACACTCTCCCTCAAGAGCTGCCCTTCAAAAATTATCTCCCCTTTTTTGACCGGAATGGCCACAAGGTCACTGCTGGGTGGAAAAGCTATCAAACTTTGTTGAAAGGATGTTCATCTGATCTTGAAGTTCAGCCAGCCTGTCAGATTGTTCATTCTGGACATCTTTGAGCCCATCAATCCTCTCTAGGATGATTTGGAATGTATCTGAAGGTACAATTGATGTAGATGAAGCTCTGCTCCTCTTGCCACGACCTTTTGAGCTTGAAGCTTGTATTGCAGCCTCTATCTCAGTGTCCATGGGTTCACCTTCAGCTTGTTCACTTTCCTCTTCATCACCTGAGAGACAAACTTGTATCCTTGTGATGGTTAGTTTGTTGATGGCTGAGGGTTTAGACATGGGACTGATATCTTGAGGGATGGCAACATCTTTCAGTCTGAAAAGCCTCATTAAGAAGGCAAGGAAAAATCAGCTTAGCCCTCGAGGTTGTTTTAGTCTAATCCACAATGGTGTCAAAGATGTGAGAGCTAATGTCTATGAAGGTGTTTTCCTTGAGCCCCATGAGAAATATAGCTCTGGTATTATTGATTGTAGTCAGCTTCCTAACTGGGTACAAATTGAACATTATGATAGTGGTTAAACACCTCATGTCAGCAAGGAAGGCAGTAGTGTTAAGGCATCTTCCCTCTCTTGTTCCACCAATGTGAGATTGGACAGTCTCTATGGATAGCATCCTGTCCTTGAAGTAGGTGAAGTCATGGTCATCTAAACCTTCAAGTCCTAGCACCTCATCTATATCACCTGCATCTATAGTAAACTGCTCAACAATTTAACTCATCTTCTCTCAGTACAGCATTTGCATAAAATTCTCTGATAAGAGGCTCACACACTACAGGTAAGTCACTCAGCAACTTATTCCAACCTCTGCCCTCAAAACAATTTGGAATGAAGGTGTCCTTCAAGTCCACCAAACCTACAAAACTCTCCTGAATGATGGGTGCCTTTACGAAGAAATCTCTATATCTCTCAAAGTGTTGAGTTGATCTAAACTTGGTGTTGTCCATTTTCAACCTTTTGTCACCCTTCTTGGCAGTACTTTTCTTCTTGGTAGGAGACATCTATAAACATAGCAGAAAGGGCCACAAAAACAAAGCACAATAGATGGAGATTCAACCATTAGTAACATGGTTAGTATAATAGAGAAGAACATAAAACTATACCATCATTCAGTCCATATTCAGTTGAAATTCAGACATTGAAAGAGATGGCTTAGATTAGAAAGGATAGAACAACCTATCAATAGTACCAATACATAACACATTATGATAGTGACCACAACTACTCAAACAAGAACACTCTAAGGTACATTCCCAAGCACATAGCTCAACATGCAAGAAACAACTGTATTGAAACAGTGTGTACCACATTCATCCAGAAAAAAGCATATGCCTATGAGACATAACTTAAGGCAGAAGTAGACAATATCCTCAAGGCAGAAGCAACGCACATGATAACTAAAAGTTCAAAATATTATAACACAACCGTCAAAACTCAACCATATTGAACCAAACATACTCACACACAGAGTAAATCACAATAATTGAAAAAAATGTTAATAAGACATATCATAATGGGTATGAGATGTACAAACCAACACATATCAAAATACAAACTCAAACAATGAGACTTAATCATGATAACACCTATAACTAGCATCCTACAAACAAGGTCAACCAAACCCAAAGACCAAAACTCGACAAACATGAACCCAACCCATATCCAAAACAACAAATATCACAAATCTCAGCATCAACTCATAGATCCAAGAAAAAACAAGGTTATAAACATGAAATACTTAGAGAAAATAAGAAAACCCATACCTTTTCTTGAGGATTGAAGTTGAGATGATGAAGAACAATGGTGGTTTTTGTGAGAAACACAGTGAGTTTGAGAGAGGTATCAATGGGGAAGGCAATGAACAGTCACAAAAGTTCTAGGGAAAACTGAAAAGGTTTAAAAAGTGACCATAAAACGCAAAACACGGGTTTTTTGTAACTGTGTCAAGTCGTGTGCAAGTCGCTAGTCTGAGTCGCCAGATCACTTAAAACAAAAATTTTTGAAAAATTTGTTTAAGTGTTTTTCAAGACTGGAAGTTCTACCCGCGAGGAAGTCGCGAAGTAAGCCGCGAAAATCTCTGTGTACCCCTTGCGACTAGACCTTTCACCCGCGAACAAGTCGCCACTCTGAGCCGCGAAAAACATAAAGACCCAAATTTTGAAAAATATTCTGAGTATTTTCCGCCATTGGGACATTTACCCGCCAGTGAATCTCGAGAAATCTCTGTATAGGCTCGCGACTGGGGCATGCGACTGGACCAACCCGCGACTGAGTCGCCAAAATAGGGCAACATTGTTTTTAAAAATTTTGACATTTTTTGAAAGAACAAAATACTTTCCAAAAACAACTTAAAACACTCAAAAATCTTTTTGTGTTTGATCAACATAGATTGAGCATGTGAAAAAACATTTAATCAAGTACAATCACACAAATAAATATGGCATTCATTGATTATAGGCTTGTGTGATGTGTGTGGGTATCAAAGATGAGACAGTCCTTAGTCTAATGTGAAGCTTCAATGATCAATTCAACCAAGGCATACACAATTAGCACTAGATAATGTGACCCATCTCAATTATAGAAGTATGCATATATGACCTCCCACAAAACTTGATAGCATAAGATTGAAGCTTTTCATTTGGCTCCATATACATCATATCATTTGATCTTTTTGAAACAATACATCTCATTGTGAGATTGATGCCAGAAAATTTGATATTTCATTTAATGAGATAGCTATTGGCCTTTTGGGCATCAAACAATTTTTATAAAGGTTGCTTTCCCTTTTTCCTAGTCAAATACTAGTATGTGCGACAGACTTTTGCAGCTCAAAATCTCTTTTCATTTGGAGATTTACATTTGGTGAGCTCTATTAAGCAAAAACAATAAATAAAAGAGTGGGAAGATATATAAACACAAGTCTATGCATGTTTCAAGATCGACAAAACCATTCACTAATCATTCATGACAAGTTTAAAGATCTATTTACAATAGTCACATAGATGTCAAGATTTCTCCCACAATGATATGAGTGCATAGGGAACAAGCTATGCTCGTAGATGCACAAGGCCATTAGTACAAAGGTACAAGGCAAAACATGTTTTGAGACATAACCCAACAAAGACAATCAAACTTTTAGGATTTTCTACTTTTTGTGTGTTTTTGGTTTTTTGACACAAAAACAAGAAAAGATTGATAAAAAACAGCAATGTGAAAACATTTAAAGCGAAAACAAACAAACAATCAATAAGCATACAATCAACCATATTCACACAACATAGGAAGAATTAATACATGGACATGTTGTAATGCTTATGCATGAGTACCCTTTTTCACCCACAAGTCACGTGCGTTTGGGGTGATATTCCTATAGGGTTGGGTACGAGAGTTAGGACATTCAAACCTTCTTGTGAAGCTTTCCAAGAAGTTGGTGAAAGCACCAATCATCTTCATCACGTCTATCATTCTGAGATCACCATTTCGACCTCTTGATGGTTCAATAGCCCAAGTTGTCTTGTCATTTCTTGGTCCTCTTGACCTTTGATCACTAGCATTCCTTAATACTCTCAGCTTATGACAATTTGGTCGAGTGTGCCCTTGAAGTCCGCAGTGATGAGACACATGGTTTGCTCTACAACCTCTTTGCGATCGTGGAAGAGATTTTGCTCTGGCTTCAGACTTGACCACAAATTGATTACGCGACTTGTTCAACACCCGCTAGTCAACCACATTCTTCTTCTTCTCAACCTTTGCCTTCTCCACATTATGCGACTACATCTGGCTCTTTGGCCTTCGAAAACTTCACTTATTTGGAGGTATTCACAGTTGAGCTACTTTCTTCGGTGTATCCTAATCCGATTCTGTCAGAAAAAGATTTTTGAGAGGAAAGGACATCATCGAGCTTCTTTGTCGATATGCGCTCTGTTTTGTCATTTGCTTGAATCACCTCAAGCTCAAGGAATTTTACCTTGGTGTAAGCTTCGGTTAGTTTGCCATTTAGCGTCTCAATCTCACACTTGGCCTCCTTGTATCTCACTAGGAGACTTCGATAGTCCTCCTCTGCTTTCTTCATCTTCTTTACAGCTGCCTTGGCCACCCTTGCATACTTTCCCGACTTCTCAAGGAGTGAATTGTAGTTCTCTTGAAGACTAGTTGAATCTTCATCTTCTTCAGCATCCGATTCTTCTACAATTCCCATGGATTCCTCATCACTATGCTCCCCAAACTCTTGCACAAGCAAATTCAAGTCCTCCGAAGACTCAGCATGAGCAATAGTCATGAATGCCGAGAAATTCCCTTCTTCATCATTGCTATCCTCCGAATCAGAGGTGGAAGAATCTGAGTCACTGAGAGTGGTGGCATAAGCCTTCCCTTTCGATCTCAAATAATTAGGACATTCTTTTTTGAAATGACCATGCCCATTACATTCAAAACAAGTGACTAATTAGGTAGATTGGGACTCCTTCCCGTCTTTCTTTTTGAAGTCCTTTTTCCCTTTCTTGGAACTTGTGAATTTCCTTGTATCACCAAACTTCCCATTGTTCTTGAACTTCAGGAATTTTTGGAAATTCTTTGCAAGGTAAGCAACATCCTTTTCGACTAAATCCTTATCCGATGAGTCGTGTGCTTCCACCCTTTCATTTATTGTCTTAAGAGTAAGTGATTTGCTCTTTCTTTGATTTGGCAATGAAAGCTCATATGTTTGGAGAGAGCCAATCAGCTCTTGAACTTTGATTTCATCAAGTTCCTTGCTCTCCTCAATTGCAATCACCTTTCCACGGAAGCTCTCTGGCAATGAATGAAGAACTTTTCGTACAACTTTCGAGTTCTTCGTTTTCTCTCCCAAGTTAAACTTGCTGATGACCACTTCATTTAGCTTACTATAGAAAGAGTCAAAGGACTCATCCTCACTCATTTTCAGCTCCTCAAACCGAGTGGTTAGCATCGGCAACTTGGTGTCTTTAAATTTCTTCGTTCCCTCATACGTGGTCTCCAGTATCTACCATGCCTCCTTGGCAATGGTTATGCGAGATATCATGTGGAACTCATCTGGAGATACACCACAAAAAATAGTATTAAGTGCTTCGCTATTTGCTTTAGACACTGCGAGGGCTGCCTTATCCCATGTGGATTTGGCTACCTCCAGTCTAGTTCAGCCGACATCAACAGCATCCCAAACAGATTCATCTATTGAACATAACAATGCTCTCATTCGTACCTTCCAAAAGGCATAATTGCTACCATCAAAATATGGTGGAGCATTCAAAGATTGAGACCGATCCATCTCAATGCGGGGTCAAAGATCGCACTAAGGTGTTTAAACCACAAAGAGTGCACCCGCTCTGATACCAATTGAAAGTTCAAAATGTGTATAAAACACCTATGAACGTTTAGACCCACAAATGATAAATTACCAATTCAAGCTTAATATCAAACAAAGTATGTGCGGAAAATGAACAAAAGCTTATAACAGAATTGATAAACAATCTAAACCAAATAAAATCACATCCACAACATAAATTAAATGGCAAAGATTAAGGGAAGAGAGAAGCAAACACAAGGACAACATAATGATGTGTTATCGAAGAGGAAACTGAAGTCCTCGACATAAAACCTCTCTGCCGCCCTCCAAGCGGTCAATAATCCACTAAAGAATGTAGTTGGGATACATGGACAACAGAAGACCCTCCAAGACCCAATGTACCTAAGCCCTCTGAGCTCCTAATCTAACGAGGTTGCGCCGAACCTATTTCTTCTTTAGCTTGTCGGATTCCGCTATAGCCCAAAGCATCAACCAATATGAAATCGGTCCCTTCTTAACTACTTCCCAAAGCACCAAACAGCCTTCTCACAGATATGGGTATGGTGAGAAAAGGTTGTGGTAAAGTACCTCTCAAGGATGTAACAATGGAGAGGAAGAGAGTAGAGGAATTTGAAGAGTCTCTATGTGAAGATTGTGGATGAGGTAATCTTGGGTTTCTCTAGGATTTCTCTCTCTAGAAGCTTTCCACATTTCGTGGGTATAAGAAGTATTTATACTAGAGTGAGAATCGTATGCAAAGAGTCAAGATTTTCAAAATAGAGCTGGCTAGCGACTTGGCCTCATGACTTGACTGAGTCGCGTTCAGCCACAAGCAAACAGAATGGCCAAACTCGACTTTTTGTCCAATAATGCTCCATTTAGCATGACTGTTCGTCTTCTCTGCATGCTTCACTCGTGTGCATCATCTGGCGACTTGCAAGTTGTGAGCCACCAACGCGATCCAGCCGCGAGTCCCTGCTTTACTGCACAATCTTGAGCATTTCTTCACACTTTCTCACACACTACCCTTACATGAATCCCACCTAAATATAGGGTTTCTAAGTGCTGAATTACAAACAAATTGACACGGAATAAAGCCAACAAAATGGTTGATAAATTTCAACCTTACAATCTCCCCCTTTGGCTATTCCGTGACAAAACCCTAAAACAAACTCTAAACTTAACATATGAGTTGGGAACAGTTGAACAAAACTCACTCACACCTAACTCTAGAATCTGTGTAGCTCTTGAATCATAAGAACAAGTGTCTCTTGAACCACAACAACATAATATGATCATTGTATGCAAAAAAACTTGTAAAGCATATAAGGCAAGCGCAATGCAATCAAGCAAAATGGAGTAAAGTAATAAACCAAGACTTGACCATACAGGCAATCACTATAAAATAGTGACCACAATGCTTATTCACACTTGGAATGAACATCTAGACATGCAAGCTAATACATGAAGTATATGCATCTAGGAACAAGATCCTACTAGGGTACAGGAGTGATGTACTTAAAGCAGTGCATAACATAACATCAAGTACATAAGCTACAAAGCATAGGTACAAAAAACATAAAGGCTGCATGAGCATGGTACCAACCATAAAAGCCTACAAATTATAGAAAACAAACCCTAAAAGCTTACAAAATCAACATGGGTACAGACACAACATAAATACTGAATACCAACTCAAATATATATAGCCCAAAAAAAAAAACATGAGTTTAAACCAACAAAAGAAAACCAAAATATTTAACAAAGAATTTGGCAAACCCCAAAAAAACTTATCCATAACACAACACCTGAAACTATAGAACGTAAACAAAAAGTAAACTGTTCAAGATAAGTTTTTGGCATGCTCCCCCTCAAATGGACACTCCTTTTAGGATGCCGAGTAGTCCTAAAACTGCTCATGTTTGTCACCATTGTGGTGTTTTTGGTCACGCTCGTCCTAATTGTTTCAAGTTGTTTCCCCATAAGCCTGTGTCCAGTAGGTCTCATCCTTTGTCTAGAGGATCTGTACCTATTCTTGGTGAATTATTAAGAGTTTTAAGCTTTTTAACTCAATTTCAGGGGAGCTCTAATTCCTCTATGTCCTTTGGTAGTCATACTAGAACACATGTCTTTTCATCTTCACGGCCAAAGATTCGTGCTGTGTGGGTGAGAAAGGAGCCCAAGACTTAATTATCTTTTTTGTTTGTCCTCTGATTTAATTCTTTCTATCTAAAGTTGCAAAGAACTTTCGTAAGTTCTTAAAATTTAAGAAGGATGGAAAGATCTTTGAGAAAGGCAAATTCTCAAATTTCAAAAGGGATAAGAAGGACTTCAAGAAAAAAGGACTCCAAAGAATCCTCTTCATCTCATGTAGTCACGTGCTATGAGTGCAAAGGGCATAACCATGTGAAGAAAGAATGCCCCACTTATTTAAAGGCAAAGGGCAAAGTATTTGCTACTACCCTTAGTGACTCAGATAACTCCAACTTGGATTTGGAAGAAAGTTGTGATGGAAATGGAAACTTCAACGCCTTTATAACTATTGCACCCGTGGACTCTTCGGATGATTTGAGCACTCTAGTGGAAGAACTAAGTGAGCACACCGAAGTGCAGTCTATGGGGATTGGAGAGGAATCCGATGATGAAGATGAAGAATGCAGCTATGAAGGAGTAAAAGGATTGCAAGATTCTTATAATTCTCTTCTTGAGAAGACCGAAGAGTATGCTAGTGACTAAGGCAGCCATAAGAAAAATGAAGAAAGTTGAACAGGATTACAAGAGCATACTTGTGAGATATAAAGAGACAAAATACGAAGTTGAGGAGCTGAATGAAGAGCTAATGAATGCCTATTCTAGAAACTTGGTGAGGTGCCTGCTTGTCAAAAGCCCTCATTCGATAGAAGTGGCTTGGGATATACCGGTGAAAGTAGCTTAAGCGCTAATGTGTCTAAGGAGATGAAGTTTGTTAAAGCCAAGGAGCCCATGGTACCAACTCCACCTTTTGAGAATGTAAAGGTTGAGAAGAAGCCAAATGTGATTTCTCAAAAGGTTTTGACAAAGCCTCCAAATCTATTTGTGGCCAAACTCAAGCCAAAAAGGAAGTCTCTTGTGAAGGCACAAAGAGGTCCTCAAACTTAACATTTATGCCACCATTGTGGAATCCGAGGACATACTAGGACAAATTTCCACAAGCTTTAAGCCTTGAAGAATGCGAGTCCTTAAAGGCAAAGAAGGCAAGGAAAAGGGAATTGGAACCCCAAGCAATCTAAAGGGCGAGAAGTAGATCCCGGTATTGGTGAGGTGATGAAGATGATAGACACCATCACTTCGTGTTTGGCAAACTTCACCCTAAGGTTTGAGAATCGCAACTCAAGTACCCAATCCTCTAAGGATATCACCCCAAACGCCCGTGCCGTGTGGGTGAAGAAGGGTACTTATGCATAAGCATTAGATCATGTCCGTGCATCAATTCTTTCAATATGTTGTGACATTGTTGGTTGTTTGCTTATATTTTTCATTCTAGCATGTTTTTATTGTTTTTGTTGTTTTAAAGCTTTGAATGTTTTTTTTTCTTTTTGATCAATCTTTACTTGCTTTGTGTAAAAAATTCCAAAACACAAAAAAGTAGAAAATCCAAAAAGTTTGATCGGCATTTTTTATGTTTTGTCACACACATGTTTAGCCTTGTACCTCTGTAAATATGGCTTTGTGCATTTACAAGCTTAACTTGTTCTTTATGCACTCATATCATTGTGGGAAAAATCTTGACATCTATGTCACTGTTGTAAATAGATCTTCAACCTTGTCATGAATGATAAGCCAATAGTTTTGTTGATCTTGAAACATGCATAGACTTAAGCCTATATATCTTCCCACTCTTTTATGTTTTTGCTCTATAGCTTAACAAATGTCAAATCTTGAAAAGAGATAATGAGCTGCAAAAGCTGTCACACATACCAGTATTTGACTAGGAAAAAGGGAAAGCGGCTTGTATTGTAATGTATAGTGCCCAAAGAGCCAAAGGCTTTTTCATCAATTTGAAATATCAAAAATTTCAGGCATCGATCTCAAAATGATATGTAATGAAGTGTAAGAAGCCAAATGAAAAGCTTCAAAGTTATGTAATCAAGTCTATGTGGGAGGTCGTATATGCTCATTTCCATAATTGAGATTGGTCACTTAGTGCTAATTGTGTATGTCTTGGTTGAATTGATCATTGAAACTTCATATTAGACTAAGGACTATCTCATATTTGGTATCCACATACATCACACACGTCTATGCTCAATGAATACTTTATTCATTTGTGTGATTGTACTTGATTAAATTTGTTGTACATATTCAATCATATGTTGATCAAACACAAAAAGATTTTTAAGTACTTTAGTTGTTTTTGGAAAATGTTTTTGTTTTGAAATATTTCAGAAAATCCAAAAATTTTACAACTCTGTTTTTGGCAACTCACTTGCGGGTCATGTCAGTTGCAAGGCCCCAGTCGCGAGCTTGCTCAGAAGCTTTTGCGACTCCCTGGCGAATGAGTCTGCAAGTCGCGAAAAACATTTAGAAAGTTTTTCAAAATTTATGAGTTTTGGTAATTTTTCGTGACTCAATTTCGTGACTATATCGCAAGTGGAAGCTCCAGTCACGAGCTTACACAGAAGCTTTTGTGACTTACTCGTGGGTGGGTCTCCCAGTCGCGAAGAAGACTTAGACAAAATTTTCAAAATTTTGTTCAAGGGTTTTTGGTGACTTGTTTTTGCGACTTGCTCGCGAGTCATATTAGTTGTGAAAATTGCTTGTTTTGCACAAAGAGGGTTAAATTTCAAACAATTTTCCAAAACTTTTCAGTTTTCCTCGCATTATGTGCATAACTCTGTCTTCTCCGCCTCTCCCTCTCCTAAAACTGTCATTTTCAATCACAAAACCTCCTTTTTCTTCTTCAATACTTCATCAATCTTCAATAAAAGGGGTAGGTTTTATCTTATTTTCACTATATTTCAAGTTTCTAGCCCTAGTTTTCTTGGATTTTGTGTATATGTTAAGATGTTGAGATATGTATAATATATGCCGAAATCGTTATCAACATATATTCCTCATAAGAATACTGAAAATGTTATCAATCCAATATTGGTTACATATGTAACAATAAATTATAGAAATTTAGTACATTAGCTTTAAAAGTAATAACTTAATTCATTATTACATATTTAAATTCTTTTTAACGATGTTAGAGCATTGTTGTTTTTTGTTTTTTGTTGAAGTTAAACGAAAGATTAGTGCATTGTTGTTATTTCCTTGTAATTGTACAATATTTAGTGAATACATTATTTTATTGAATTGACAAATTCTTCATTGGTAAGAATAAGATCTCATTCTTTGAAGTAAAGGATTGGTTAATTGGAAAACAAGACACGAATTTGACAATTAGACTGAAGTCTTGGATAATAAAGTGTGGCTAGACGAAACATAGATTGCTATATATAGATTGCTATAAGATATGGAAACAAAGGTCAAGGGCATTGTGGCTACAAGAGGGTGATCAAAATACAAAATTTTTTCACAATAGGGCATCTCACAGATATAAGAGATATAGAATTGAGGAATTGAAGAATGAAGCGGGAATGGCATGTACCGATGAAGAGGAGATAGAAAAGATTCTGATTGAATATTATTAGAACCTATTTACCTCAGCCTCACCATCAAATGTGGAGGAAGTACTGATGGCAGTTGCCACAGTTATCACAAATGAACAAAATGCTATGCTAGTTGCAAAGTTTGTCAAGGCTGAGGTGGAGGTGGCACTACAACAAATGGCACCGCTAAAAGCACCAGGACCTGATGGTTTACCTCCTTTGTTCTACCAAAAATTTTGGCCATCTATTGGTGAGGATGTTTCAAAGGCAGTTCTCAATTGCCTAAACTTAGGTTTAATCCCTTCTTCCATAAATCGCACTTTTATAACTTTAATTCCAAGAGTAAAAAGCCCTTCTGTAGTTTCAGAATTTCGCCCCATTACTCTTTGTAATGGCTAGACATAAGTAAGGCGTATGACAGAGTGGAGTGGCGCTTTCTGATGGAAATTATGTGGAAGATGGGGTTTTGTGATACTTGGTTGAATCTCATCCATGAATGTATTAGCACGGTGTCCTATTCAATCTTAGTTAATGAGGACCCTAAAGGTGAAATCTTCCCTTCTAGGGGAATTTGCCAAGGGTACCCATTGTCACCATATTTGTTTCTATTATGCTCAGAAGGGTTGAATAGAATGATTCAAAAGGCTACAAGGGAAGACATTATTAGAGGCTTTTCATTATGCAAAAAAGGACCAAAGATTACTCACCTATTTTTTGCAGATGACAGCTTACTATTTTGCCGTGCAAGGAGGGAAGATTTACAAGCTATCCAAAACATCCTAACCAGCTATGAGCATGCACCTGGTCAAAAAATAAACTGAGAGAAGACAACACTTTTCTTTAGTAAAGCTGTGTCCGATGGTATGAAGGGAAAAATTATTGATTTTCTAGGGTTCCTAGAAATAAAGGAGTATGAGAAGTACCTTGGGCTGCCCGCTCTTGTGGGAAAAATAAAAAGGCGAGCCTCAACTACATCAAGGAAAGGGTGTGGGCAAAACTTCAAGGTTGGAAGGAAAAACTTCTATCTCAAGCAGGAAGAGAAGTCTTACTAAAGGCGGTGGTTCAAGCTATCCCTACTTTCGCAATGAGTTGCTTCAAATTGCTGGTGGGTTTGTGCAAAGAAATTGAAATGCAAATAAGAAAATTTTGGTGGGGCGAGTGTGGTGGCCAAAGGAGAATCCATTGGAAAAGTTAGGAAATACTTTCTAAATCGAAATCCGAGGGAGGAATGGGATTCAAGGATTTGGTTAGGTTTAATGAGGCTATGTTGGCGAAGCAAATTTGGAGATTACAAACTGAGAAGAATTCTTTGCTGCATAAGGTGTTCAGCACTAAGTACTTCCCCTCAGGATCGGTGTTTGAAGCAAGAAGCTCCACACTGTCATTTGCTTGGCAGAGTTTGCTCAAAGCTAGGCATGTCATTGAACAAGGAATGATGTGGAGAGTTGGTGATGGCACATAGGTGTTCCATGATAAGTGGATTCCTAGACGTTTCCCAACTGGAGCTGTGTCACATACACTAGGATTTAAGGATGATTCCATCGTTTCTTCACTTATAGACCAAACTACAAAAGAATGGGATGGGCAGCTGATTGATCTTAAATTGCATCCTTAATGGCTCAAAAAATAAAAGCCATTCTGTTATGCAGATCGATGATGAGGGATTGCATAGTTTGGCCGCGAACTAGGGATGGAAACTACTCGCTAAAGGCTGGATATCAATTGTTGGGAGAGTTAGAAAATAGAAAGGTAGCTTTGGTGTCAAACAATAACAACATGAGAAGTTTTTGGAACGGAATTTGGAAGATGCGGATTCCAAATAAAATAAAATAAAAACTTTTGTTGGCGAGCCTACACTGAATCCCTTCCAACCTTAGCGAACTTACATCGGCGGAAGGTAATAACCTCTCCTCTGTGCAGCAATTGTGGGAACGACAGCGAAATGGCACTGCATGCACTATGGGAATGTGATAAAATATAGGTATGTTGGGGTCTTGCTTTTAATAAAGTGTGACAACTACAGCTGCATTTGGGCTCTTTCACTGAACTAGTGTCTATTGTGAGACAAAATGAGGAAGATCTGGAACTATTCACGGTGGTAGCATGGTATGTTTGGTGCAGACGAAATAAGTGCCATTTTAATGAGCAAAGCATGCCACCTGAGAAGATTTTTGACGCGACAAAATTTGCTCTAAAGGATTTCCAAGACAAATCAGAAAACAGACCTAAGAAAATAAAACCACAGCTTCAACATTAGGCACCACCTGAACCGGGATTGTACAAAGTGAATTATGATGGAGCATACTTTGCAGAGGAAGAGGAACCTGGAATTGGTGTCGTAGTGAGGAACAAATTGGGGTAGGTGATGGCCTCCTTAGCAGAAAAACTAGTCATGCCGTCATCAGTAGAAGTTCTTAAAGCGATGGCAGCAAGGAGGGCAATGATCTTCATGGAGGAATTGGGTTTGCGTCAA
Source organism: Castanea sativa (assembly GCF_040712315.1). Classification (NCBI taxonomy): domain Eukaryota; kingdom Viridiplantae; phylum Streptophyta; class Magnoliopsida; order Fagales; family Fagaceae; genus Castanea; species Castanea sativa. The sequence goes on along the minus strand of NC_134019.1, from coordinate 5,042,838 downwards.
GCCATTTTTGAAGGAGATTCAGAGATTGTTGTAAAGGCTTTATTAGGGGACTGCCTAGACTGGTCTAGTATTTGGCACATTGTGAAAGACTGTAAGTCTTTAATGGGTTCTTTTCAAACCTGTTCTTTCTCTCATGTTAGGCAGCAGAGCAATGGAGTAGCTCATGCTTTAGCTAGGAGAGCAAGAAAGTCTTCACAGTTAACTGTATGGATGGAATCCGTTCTACCAGACATTTCCTACTTAGTGTATGTTGATGTAACGACATAATTTCTTCATATTTCAATAAAGTGGATCAATACTTTTTCTCAAAAGAAAAAAAAAATCCTCTAATAAAGCGAGAAACCAGAACGACAGTTGCACTTATTAAATCAACAAAAATATTTTATTAAACCATGCCAGAGTAACACAATATCATAAGCATAGTTATTAAACCTGGACTAGATGTTGATCCAATTTATGATCTTGGTTACTGGTTCAACTAGTGGGTTAATGGTTGAACTGCAGTGTAAAATTAAAAAAAAAAATTAAATCATAACATGAATATGTAAAAAAAAAAATGGCATATGCCTGAATTAAACTTGCCATTATAATTCAAAATCAAGGTTTTGCAAGCTATTTTATCAAATAAAGAAAAGGTTTTACAAGCAATAGCATTAGAAATTCTATAAAATTTACAAGCAATACAAACGAATGTCAGAAAATTGCAACAAAATTTTTGCTAAATAAAATCTTGTTACATGTCTTAAAATTTGGAATTTTTTTTTTTAAGCCAAATCTCAAATTATGTAAACAAAAGAAGAGAGAAAAAAAAGAAAAGAAAAAAGAAGAAGAAGATAGGTTAAAAGCTTAAACTTAAAACAATAAACAAATAAATCAATGGAGAAACGTAAACAAAACAAGAGAAAAGAATGTTTAAATAAAAAAAAACTATATAATATATACCGATATACTCATACCTATGTGCTAACTGGGTACGTGAAATTGAAAAGTGATCTGTATAGAGGATAAAATTGATGCAGAGTCACAAGTTTGGGGAATAAAAATAGTGAAAAGTGATAAAGTAGTGTGAATCAACAGAGAAGTGAGAGAACAATGCATTTTCTTTTAAATTTCTTTAGGTTTTCTTTTATTTAAATTACTATGTTATCACATATTAAATAGTAAATAAGTCAATGAGATATACGTATTAATATAATTTTACACAATTTCGAAATCCAACTGGGTTATTAAAACCCAACCGGATCTCACGGCTTGCTTAAAACCTGCCTAGTTTTACCCGTTTTGACTGGGTTTTACGCACATCCAATCCCATCAATAACCTGGACTGGTCTATGTACCAAGGCACCAAGTTACCAGTCTGACCAGCCCAGCCAAGCTGGGTTTAATAACACTGATCATAAGGTACGTCAAAATATAATCTAAATAAGGAAGTTAGAGTTGAATTCGAGGACGTTAAATATGTAAAGAACATAGGAATTTTTTTCTCATAGTCAATTATTTAGGGACCCTCTTATCAAAAGGCACATAGAATCTAGAAATTATCTACTGAGTGCAACAGGATTAGGTCAGAAAACCAACATATTACCCATAGAGACCTGTTAGCATGTATCAAAATCTTATCATGACTTTCATCCTAAGAACAAATTCCAGTTGACGCATCATATCCCAACATTCCCATCACACAGTCACCTTCGAGATTCTAATCATTCTATTCCCACAACAACCAATCAACAATACATTATGTAACCCCAAGGATATATCTCTTCCTATATATATTTATATATCAATCACGCTGCAAAATATAGACTAACAAAGATATGAAAGTTGTATGTAGAAGATTAGTGCAATTTGTCTGTGTCTTGCATGAAGAGATAGAGAGTGGAGTTGAACCAAGAATGACTTGCCGACATTTGCTGTGAAAGTAATATGCTTTGGCTCGGCCATCGGCTAAGTCATTCTTAGCTCCCCTTCGCTCTCTGTATCTCTCATACGAGGCCTTCGATAATCATGACTTTGCACTAGATAATATCTCTCTCTCTCTCTCTCTCAAAAAAGACGCGCTCTGTGATTGTTTTGGCAATGATTAGTATACCACGTTTTATTTCAACTTGTTAGCCGTATGGTGCTGTGCTAGTTCTTTTTTTTTTTTTTAGTATTAGTCGTAGATTGTCTTTTTTTTTTTTTTTTGGTAAAAAGTAGTCGTAGATTGTCATTGTGTGCAAAGATATTTACTAGACCTCATACGTTTTTTAATTTTCTCCACAAAGCATGGACGCGGTATTTGGGCTAACATGCCCGTGTCCGACAAGTAAGGGACACCGAAAACGCATTGGACATGGCTGCACGCATGTCCTACCCCTTTTTTTTTTTTTTGAAAAATGATGGACATGGCGGGGACACAGTCAGGACACGACCCATGCCCAAAAGGAAAGCTGAAATGCATTGTACCTCTCATGACGATCTCCTCTCATGCTAATCTTCTTCTTCTTCTTCAGTTCTTAGATCTATTTCAATCTCTTTCTCATTGTGAATATTATGTGAAAGCTCAAAATTGTGTGAAAACACAAGAGCTTATTTAGACTCCCAATTAAAAAATTATGGCTAATTTGTTTTTATTCTAACCTATTTAAGTGCGGAACAAGAGTCAATGAAGCACAATAAACGATAACTACTCTAATACATAAACATGAATAACAAACAATAAAAGTAAAGTACAAGAGTAAGAGAAGAGAGATGCAACTACAAGATAACACCAAGACGTGTTATCGAAGAACTCAGCAAAAAACTTCTCTGCCGCCCTCAAAGTGGTAAATCGATCCAGTGGAGCATAAAGTTGGAGTACACGAATAATAAGAGACCCTTTAAGCCTAGTCTACCCAATTTACTTAAGCCCCTTCCAAGCTCCTACTACCAATGGACTTCTCGGAGTCATGTCTTCTCTAGCTTTCCGTATCTCGCAATACACCCGATTGTATCCGCCAAGCCTCATCGGCTTCTTTTGACAAATCCCCAAGGCTTCCCAAGCTTCAAAAGACTCTTTACACTTTGAAAAGGTATGAATTGTGTTTGAGTACAAATCTCCTCTTAAGGTATGGCAATGGGAGAGGGAAGGAGAAGAGGTCACAATGATTTCTCACTAAGGATGAGTAGCTCTCTCTCTAAAAGATGGGTGTGTATGTTGTTGAAAACTTATCTAGGGTTTTTCTCTTTGAATGGCATCCTTATACATTTGTGGGTAATGAAAGTATATATAGTATGATTGAAGGGTAAGAAAGTCACACTTAAAAATCCTCTAAGCAGAATGTTTCGCAAGTATTTCGCAGGAAGGCCTTACCCGCGAGTAGGCCTTCCTGAGAAATACTTGCGAAATTGACAGCTTGACATGACTTTTCAGCTTCCAGCATGTGCTTCTCGCGTGCCATTTTCGTGGGAACCCTTCTCGTGATCAAGTTACGAAAGTTCACTAATTCTTCATTTTATGCTTGATTCTTCACCAACTTAATACTAAAACCAATATAATAAAATCTCACAAAATACAATGAACAAAATTAAAGCAAATACAACACTTTTTGTCATGGAATAAAGTCAACATAAAACATAATTTTAAATCACAACTTTACATTATGAATAATTATTTTACTTATTTCGTAATAGTAAAGGATCATTTTATAACACTAAAACACTTATAATGGTATTTTATTGCTTAGGAGGAATTGCATTTTTGCATTGAGGAGCTTTATGTGACCTGCGCACATCTTGGTTCGTAATCAGCCTCATTTAGCTACGGTGAACCAAGCCCGGTCCACCAAACAACAAGTAAAGGGCTTAGGATCCTTGTTTCTACTTGGGCCTGGGTACTATCCAAAAAAGAACCTACACAATAATTAGTTAATATAAGTATATCTACCATACATGTGTCCTAATTTTTGAAAAATTGTCATGTCGTTGTGTCGTACTCATGGTTTTAAAAACTAAACAGGTCAATGAACTATTTTTCACTAGGATCCTGGTTTTTACTGGTTTTGGGTGGTTTTGCTGAATCGGATTGGTACCTGGTTCTTGGTTGAACTGGTTGAACAAGCCAATCTGATTTGGGTTTTAAAACCATGGTTGTACCCACACTTGTTCTAGTATTTGTGTTCGTGCTTCCTAGAAAGTTATGAATCATACTTCCATGTTTCAAGCAATTATTGCTCATGATAGTTTTCATTACATAAAGCAAGACACCGTTTTCCTTGATTAAGAACTATGGAAGAGTTTCTATGTCTGTGCGCGTGTGTGTGTGTGTGTGAGAGAGAGAGAGAGAGAGAGAGAGAGTTTTCCTTCATCCACGGAGGGAGGTTGCACCTCCTGTATGCAACCCAACCCCATGTTATATGTGTGACCCTTGCATGGGGAGAAAATTTAATCAAATTTGTTGAGAAGATGAAATATCTGGGAATGGCCTGAGCCACCATTTTTTTTCTTGAATGACTCACAAAATTTAATGTAAAACTAAACCATGAGTTTAACAACATTTATTTCTTGAGTGTTCTTCTCATTGAGGAATCGTAGATGGACAATATGCCATAAATTAAACATGACTGTGGAGTTTTCTTAATAATTTATCATTTATTTATTTATTTTACGTTACAAGAAAGGGGAGTACGAGAATTCAAAGCCATGCTCAACCCATGGAAAGAGATGGACATTATCAATGATCCAAGAGGCTCTTTGCAAAACATGATCCTAGTTACTAGAAGAAAAGGAGAGAGAGAGAGAGAGAGAACAAAAAACAATGTAGCAGACCAACTAAAACATTGAAACTCGAATGGCCTCCACTTATTATCAATACATTAAAATACTAAAAACATTTTATATGTTTTTGCCAATGTCAAGTCTATAATGAAACCTAGCTATTTGTGTTGTATGGAGGACTACAATGAATTAAATCAAGAATGTAGTATTTCTACAATAGAAGGATCACGGTAGCAACATATTGGTTTCCCTTGTGTGCTTCCAATAACAACCACAAATGCCATAATTAAGATCATGAGAAATATCGCCACAAATATTTTTAAGCCTTCCATTTACGCTTAGTCTTGAACTTCTTCAACTAGTATTTGGAGAGCTTTTGTTCGACAATCGTGGAATTGGCCCTAAGCTATATTTAGACAGTACTTGCAAACACTTATATTGGGAGCAAATTTAAATAAGTGAAAATAAATCTTGATAAGGTAAATTTTTTTATCACACCCAATAAATTTAGAAATATATATGTTGAAAACCTTATCAACATCTATTCCTTAAAAAGGTACTAAAAATGTTGTCAATCCAGTATATTAATTATATAACAACATATATATAAATGCTTGTGGGATGTGAGGGGCAAGAGTCAAAGTTCAAGTCTGCAGGAAGGAGCTTCACATACATATACACTTAAATTAGGCTAAAGTGAAAATTTTATTTTGTATCAAAAAAAGAATCTAGTACAATGTTTGGCGTACACATTGTATTAATGAATTGACAAATGCTTCGTTGGTAATGTCTCATTCTTCAAAGAAAAGGATATTGGTTAATTAAAATTCAAGACAGAAAATTAACAGATTCTCATTTTTTTTTATAAAAAAAAAAAAAAAAGACAGAAAATTAACAAATGGACAGAAGTTTTTGCTTATAAAGTGTGGTTAGATGAAATATAAATTACTAAATATTATAAAATTAATCTATGAGGTTTCCCTTGTGTTTTGGATTTTGTCATTGATTGTCAGAAGAGGAAATTGTTAGCTTAACATCCCATGACCATGGCCTTGGAATTTGTACCGTAGGTTTCTAGAAAGTACCAAAGGTCATCTTAGGTCACCATAATGATTGATAAAACATAGCAAGAAGAATAGACATTGTTGCGACTCTATGCGCCAAGGGTTTTGTTTTGAGCATAGTCTCCAACTAACTAATGAGTTTAAGGGATGCCTCTCTCTCTCTCTCTCTCTCTCTCTATATATATATATATATAAAATAAAAAATAAGTGAAATTAATAGCCCCTTATTTCTTAAAGGAAAATGCTAACAGATGCTCTTAGAACAATAATTAATAATCTATTTAAAAAAAGTTTTTATAAGAAAAGGAAAAAAGAATAATATTTTGACAGATTTTTTTATTTCCTATTAAAGTGGTGTCACTTTTCTTAAAATAAATTGTTAATTATTACCCTAAGGACACTCGTTAACATGACTCTTTCTTAAAATCCCTATTTGCTTTTCTTTTTTCCTTTCATCCAAGTAGAACATGTTCATAACTTAAACATCTGGAAATGCATCAAGAAAAGATTTGGATAGGAAAGTGTATTCCATATCAAGAAAATCCATATGGAAATGAATAGTTTTTTTTATATTTAATTCACTTAAGTATTGTATAATTTATTAACAATCAATTTAGTTAATTTATTAATATCGCAGTTTGATATTTTCAATTCATTTAAGTGATGCTAGAGATAATATAAACTTTACTATATGTGCCTTACAAACTTACTATCACTAATCAGAAAAAATTGATTCAAACATTCATATATGGCTTAAATGGAACCAATTTTATTCTTTTTACATGAGTTTGTAAGTTTATTTGTAGTAAATATTTATGGAATTTTAGCATTATTCATTCTCTTAATGTTTGTTTGGTTGTCTTACTACTAATCCATAAATTTAGTTTGGAAAAATGCTAAAACTACTATAAATTTTACTACAAAAATCATACAAACTGATGTGAAAAAGAATGTGATTAGTGGCACTTCAACAACTATAAGATATTAAATGAGTATTTAAATTACTTGTTGTGATTGGTTACACAACAATTTGAGACATATATAATAAAATTTGTAATGTTTTCTAACATCACTTATTTTTTCGCAGGTTCTAAAAGGAGGGTAAAAAAAATTTACAACTCACATTTTTTTTTTAGAAAAAAGAAAAATTAATTAATTAATCCCCTTTATGGGGGCCTTTCCCTTTTAGGAAGCCCTAGGCCTTGAGGCTATAGTGAAACCTATTCATGTTGTGGAGGACCACCATGAATTTTAACTTACGATTTTGGTGCTACTATAAGATAAGGGTTGTAACAATGAGGATCACGGTAGAAACATATCATTAGTTGCCCTTTTGTGCTTCCAATAAAAGCTAAAAGTACCATAAATATGATCATAAGAAATTTTCCCACAAATTTCTTTGGGCCTCTCATTTGTGCTTAGGGCACATTTGGTAGACTGTAATAGATACTGTAATGTAATAGATATTCGTATAGCATAACTATTTGATTGTTTGGTTATGTTTTTATTAAAATGAATAGTTATTTCTTATGAATACCTATTCTTCAAAATTAGGAATAACTTTTCCTTATCAAATGTACAGAATATCTATTCTTTTACCTTCTGCAATAACTTTTAAATTTTTTTTTTCCTAAAAGGTCATTAGTTGCCACATCTTCAAAAGGAAAGAAAATAAATTTTCTTTGTTGTTAATTATTAGCTTTATTTTGAACACCCTAAAATAAGTGTATTTTAGAAAATTTTGACTTAAAAATGATTTAATTACACCTTCTTTTTCTACTCTACTAAATTGTGGATGCATATTCAGAATTCTATTCCTAAATGGTCACAAAACTAATGAATAGTAATACTTATTACATTCTAGCTTAATGCATTCATTGTAAAACTTATTACATTCCAACTTTATGTATTCCTTGTAATATTTATTTATATTCCCATGTAATAATCATTACAGTGTACCAAACGTGTCCTTACTCTTGAACTTCTTCCACTAGTATTTGGAGAGCCTTGTTTTTTGTTTTTTGCTTTTATTTAGTTTTGGAGAAACAACTTAGAGACACATTTATTTACATTTAGAATTTGTCAAGTCTTTTTTTCAAGTGACAATAATTTATAGAACAATGACTAACAGTAGTCTAGTTCAATATATCAATCAGAATTCTAAATTTTCATGATCATGACAAATCATCATAATTGATACATTATAGTCTAACTAGTACGTAACTCGTGCTTACGCACAAAAATGATGAATTGTATGGTAATATTGATGTTAGCTTGGGTTATTAAACATATAAAATATTAGTTTGACCAGAACATTTGGAGGTGCTAAAATAGTTTTTTATTGCATTTTTTATGATATTGGTTACGCCAAGTTTCTCATTACACTACTATTATGTATATAATTTTGAAAATTAATATTAGATAATACATATACAATATATCAATTTACAATTATTTTCCGTGAAATTCTGCTAAATACAACACAAAATTATAAAATTAAAAAAAAATTGGTCCAATAGTAACCCCTAAATTGAATGAGAATAGGTGCATAGGATCGTTCAACTCGATTACAATTTGTTACGTTCAAGATCCCATCATACAAAATATCTAAATAGAAACAGTATAAGAAATATGGTCATTAGTTCATAGAAAAAATAACCACAAAACGACTTATAAATTTGAATTATTTAGTTAAACAAAACATGGTTCATACATATAAATCATTCAAATTCGCTATTCCTCTAATTTTATATATAGAATTAGATATATGATTAGGTTTTTTACGGTTTATTTATATTGAACTCCTCATTTTCAACACTAAATTAACTCACTTGACACAAAAATTTAAAAACTTACATTAGAAGAGACACGTGGCGCAAAAATAAACTATAATTGAATTCCAATTTTTATATTGAATTAACTAACTTGGGACAAAAATTGATTCTCCAAAAAAAAAAAAAAAACTTTGCACAAAAATTCAAAAACTTAGATTAGTGAAACATGTGATGCAAAATTAGACTCTAACTGAATTCTAATTTGAAATTTAATTGAATTTTCTCTTAACTTTGGCTATTAATATATGTATAGATTATATTGGCTATTATCATGACTAAATACAAACAAGCATTTATAAGTTTATAAGGAACATGTGATTTAGATTTTAAGTATGCAAATCTTATTTTCATACCTAAGTCACATACAATGTATCTTGTGGATTATACATAATGTCCAATATTCAAATAAAATAAACTATTTTATAAATTAAATAATGTCATAAAAATGGGTTCTAGGGCACAAATATAAACATTAGATATTGAAACTCAACCATTAATTAACTTGAGAATTAGATACCATTGACAAAGGGCAAGAATTTTCTCCACTCCAAGTCTGTTGGGAAAAATTTAGACATAAGTTAATTTTAATTAGTTACCAAATTGATTAATTAGTCAAATTATGCAATGTTTTAATTGAGTTTATAGTTGGCACAACCATATCACAAAAAACCAAAGTGCTTGCAATGGAAAATAAATTTAACACAAATAATATGATTACGATGGGAAATCCTAATGAGAAAAACAAGAACTAGCGGGTTTGAAGGTCACCACGAACTTGAGGAATTGACTATAGTAGACAAGAATATAAACTTGATCACACAATCTTCACTGCAGCACCTTGGATCTTAAATAGAGACCGCAGATGCAGCTTTGTAAAAAACACTTGGAGTACAGTCTGCATAGACATCGTAGTAGCTTCTACAACTTGACAGAATTCTCTCTATTACAATGATGATTTTATGAGGCTTTTAATGCGTACTGGAACCCTAGTGCACTGATCCTTAAGTGATTTAGTTATTGCGAGCCACATGCTAAAATGCTTGTAAAAACGAACCTTGACCTCTTGCCTGGAGCTGAGGTTTAATAAACCTGGTAGATTGAGCTAAACTTAAGGCAGCTGTTCGAGTTAAACTTGACTTCTTGTGATCTTGAGCTGACTTTTTGTGTTTTCAATTTAGATTTTCAACGCACACATATTGACACTAAAATTGACATTTCAATTACACGAATAAAGTTTTGGATACGGGTTTGCTGACACTCTAAATGAATTGACCCTAACAAAGTCAAGTGACAAGTTGATGTAACCTTGAGATCTGCCAGCCCGTAAGCAATCCTAGTAACAATATTCCATCTATTGATATGAGACATGCATTTAATGGGGGGGAGAATAGAAGAAAAAGAAAAGTAGATTCTATTTTTTAAGGCTATACAGTGCCTGGGAACTAAAACAGGACACCAATCTTAGTTTCCTTGTAGATTCTTGAAGTTGAGTCATAACATATCATGATTCTCACAATTAAAATTCTAAGAATAAATTCCCATTTAAAGTAAATTTGGCATGCCAAGAATGCTATCACGTTGCACTATAATTTGAGATTCTATTCTCACAACCACCAATCAAAATTTTGAATCAGAAGTCTATGTGGAAGGCTTGAAGCTTTTTTGAAATTTTTAAGTTTCCCTATAAATACCTCAACCGCATTGCATAATGCAAATATCAAATAGTCAAATGCAGCTTATCTAAGCACCAAGCAAGAAGATTGAAGAGACAGTAAGTGAATCTGAGCCAAGGATGACTTGCCCATATATGCAACAAGCAATTTGCCTTCTCTTGGCTTACGGGCAAGTTGTCCTGGGCTCTACTTCACTCTCTTTTGTCTCAAGCAACGCTCCCAATCGTGTGCCAATCCTAAGTGCACCATACAACAGCGCGCTCACACACACACAGTGGTTGTTATTTTACTGAAATTTATGCAGAGTCTTCTAGTTTTATGGAGTTATCAAGTCTGGTTATGATAAATTCTACCTTGGCTGATGCTTACATAGACACACTATCGTTTGGCTGTTATGATCAATGTGTTGCAAATAAAGGTTCTAAAACACTATCTATAATGAATTAATGTGTCAATTAAGAAAAAAAAAAGAAAAGAAAAAGAAAAAGAAGAGATAAAACCAACGAAAATTACATAATAGGAATAACAAGCTCAATTACAAACGAATTTTTATTTCAAGTATAAATTATACGTAGAAACAATTAGAAACAAATGCAATTTTATCCAACAAACTTTCACTCATATTAATTAAGTTCCCAAGAGTTCCTGTACATATTTAATAGAAGATTTTTCAATTTAATGTTTGTCAAATAAATATATAACACAAAAGATATTTTTGAAGGAAAAGGATCGGAAAAGTTTTTCTTGATTTGTCGATGACATATATAGGATAAACAGGAAACCAAATTGATTTTAGTGTGTCCACTAAAGAAGCAAATCTGTCTATATTTATATTTGTGTATAAACTTCCTTTGAGGTTTTCTCGTAAGTTTTTAAATCCCACATTTTTCTTAAATCAACGTTCTAGTATATATGTTCTAATTTGGTTTTTATAGATACAAATTACGTTTGTTAAAATAGAAGAAATAAACAACAGCATTTCAGCTATTCATAGACAAGAAGCTAAACTGCTACCATTGATCTATAAGGGAACAACTTATTTAACTTTTTGCTGAAAACTTTTTACTGAAAGTGTGTTATAGTATATCTGTACTTTGAAAAAATTTAAAAAAGTGAGGTTTTAAAAAGCTATACATAAAAGTTAAAAGCTAAAAGTTGATGCTAAACTTACCCTTATATTTACAACTAGAGAACCTGTGTGTTTCCAGCTCTCTTGCCCAAATGGTGACGTTTAGTTTAAGTGCCAAAGCAAACTAGCTACCAAACGGTGCCATTTTCAAAGACCTGTTGGTTTTAGAGTTTGTTACAATCCAAAAGTTTGTCAGCAGATAAGCAAAAAAAGAGAAGTGGGATGCTGAAGCGTTAAGGAGCAAAACACGTCTTCCCATGAGGGTTCCTTGGATTCACAAGGAAAAAGAAGTCTAGAATCCACCAGAAAATAGGGAGACATAAATTTTGAATTTTATTGGTTGAATAATTGTTCAAAAAAACATTTTCAGACTTAGGGACCTATTTAAGGGCTTCATAAAACTTGACAGACAAGAAAATATTTTCTAAAATAACTTCTATTTAATACCTAATCATAACAGGAACCAAATTTGATTTAAAAAGCATTAAAAGCTCCTAAAAAGAAGGAAATAAATGCCCTAAATCTAAAATAACAAAAATTACCAAATATAACAAATTACAGAAAATAATTTGAAGATTCTGTCGTTCATCAAAAAGTGGTTGGAATTTAATCCAGATATTTTATTTTGTAAATAGTGAGATCAGAGGGCTCATTGTATTTATTATTCAAGCAAGAAATACAATTTTGATATAATTCTTTTTCTTTGATTTTGCTCTCAAACTCTCTTTTTTTTTCATAATTATTCTTACTATTCTTGCTTGATCCAGTTTGTTGTTTACACGTTCAATCTCAGTTCCATTATTGTTAGAATGAAAAGCTTCTAGAATTCTACAATGTTAACTAGTTTAAAGTAATTAGAAGTCACCAAGAGCTCGTAGCTCAACTAGTTAGCATCTTTTGAGATTCCTTGACATCCAATTATCTAAAGTCATATCCTCCATTCCTCATTGTAACTATCTAATTATCAAAAAATAATTAGAACACACCATCTTTATGGATGAAACAATCTAACAAACAAAATCTAATTAAAATAGGGTTGATAATTAAATTTGGTACTTTTTTTTTCTATAAATTCTCTTATCGACTTTGTGTTTAATAATACTTATTAATTAAATATATGTATCATATATAATTAATTAAAGGGGCTTAAGGTATGTACCAAGCTCATGAAATTAAATTGCACTAGATTTAGAGGAAAGTTCTAACATCAAAATGGATTATAGGGCACAAATCTCAACATTAGATACCAAAACTCACCTATTCACCTGAAAGTTTGATACTGTTAGTATCAGTGCAGTCGATACCGTACAGGTACTAGCCGTACCGGCCAGTATGTATACCGGTATTGAAACACCAACGTTTCGTACCGATTTAAATACCGGCCGTACTGGTCATGTACCGGCCATGCTGGACGATTTTGGGCAATACCGGCCTGTAAAAAAATAAAAAATAAAATAAAATAAAACTTTTTTATTTTTTTATTTTTAGTTTTGTAATTTTTGAATTTTTGTAAAGGCAGAATAATAACTTATTTGCTTTAACTTATTAATATATATATATTTTTTTTAGTATGCAATGAACAATTAAACTTTCTATTTTTTATATTGTGTTTTTTTCTTTCTTTTAATTGATGCTTAAGTCTAAAACCATGAATAATTTGTTCTAAATTGAGATAATGTTTTATGGTAAACTTTTATATTTATTATAATACACACACACACACACATATATATATATATATATAAAATAATGGTAAATCTGAAATAATACACCGGTATTGACTGGTACTAAAATATATCGTTCTACTGGTCAAATCAGTTCAGCCTCCGGTACAAGATTGACTACCTTAGTTAGTAGTGGTCTATTCTACTCCAAGTATCTACTAGGAAAATTTAGAATCAAATTCATTTTAATCAATTAGTCAAATTATGCAATGGTCTAATTGAGTTCATAGTTGGCACAACCATATCTCAAAAAAAAACAAAAAACAATTGACACAAACGATATTATTATGATAGGAAATCCTAATGAGAAAAACAGGAATGAGTGGTTTGAAAGGTCAGCACCAAGAAAAATTCACCAGAATGAAAGTTTACAATACAAGAATATAAATATTTAGTACAAAAAACTTGGCCTATGTTGATGAAATCTAGTGAGGAAAACAAATTTGGCCGCCAAATAGCAACATTCAGCTCGAGGAAATAAAAAATTCATCACCAAATATTAAAAAATACTTTAAAATGATGAGGAAATCATGTTTTCGTCAATAGAGATAATACAAATGGCGATGAAAATTCTTTAAAAACTAGAGCCAAAGAGATTTTTAGGCTAGATGTCTATGGCAACAAGATATTTCGTCGCACAAAGTGGGATCTAATGAGATGAAAATATTCATTGCAAAATATTAACAATAGGTTATTAAACACTAATTACATCGCCCAATATAAAAAAATTATTATTATTGGCAACTAAATGCTATTTCTTCTCCTATAAATCCCAGAAAGGTCAGGCTAGTGCAAACTGTTTTAAGTATATACAGTAAGTACTCTATACTTAAATATTTGTAAAATTATATAATGAAATTCATGATGTTTGATATTAAGAGTTTTGTGTATATTTGTTTGATTATTAAAGTATATATAAATTGGAGTGTGGAAAGTATTAATAAATTTTTTAACTTTCGATCCCTTCTGATTTGAATATAAAATATCATAAGTATAGTGATAGTGTGAAATAGTAACTTCTTAATATCTCCTTGATGAAAATAGAGAAGGAATATGTTTCATTCATGTGTACAAGTTTAGTTTAGACCCGTCTTATGAAATCTCGCTGGATTAGTATAATTTATTCGGACAAGGCTCTTCTTAATTTCTTGTTTGGACAGTTCATAAATATTTAGAAATCTCGTTGCATTAATGCACATATCTTTGTCGTGACTCTTTATCGCTTAAATTGTCACTGCTCACGGATTTCATGTAGCAAATCCTCTTGTTCTCCGGGTACATACTAGGAGGGGTATTATGAGATTCTACTGGATTTCCATTTGAGATGGATGAAGTGGTAAGAGTTGTTTTGTATGACATAGAATATGTATTGAAGAAAAAAGAATAGAAGAAAAAAAGTAGATTAATCTTGGTGTCCTTGTAGATTCTTAATATTGGTAATAACCTTATCATGATTCTCATAATTAAAATTCTAAGAATAAATTCTCATTTAACGTAAATTTCGCATGTCAAGAATGCTACCACGTTGCACTATAATTTGAGATTCTATTCTCACAACCACCAATCAAATTTTGATTAAGAAGTCTAAGTGAAAGGCTAGAATCCTTTCGGTAATTATTTAAGTTTGCCTATAAATACCTCAACTGCATTGCTTAATTCAAACATCATATAGTCAATTATAAAGATTGCATATAAGTGCCATGCATGAAGATTGAAGAGATAGCAAGTGAATTTGAGCCAAGGATGACTTGCTCGTATATGCAGCAAGCAATTTGCCTCTCTAGGCATCTGAGCAAGTTCTCCTGGGCTCTACTTCAACAGCCCGCTCACATACAGTGGTTGTTCTTCTAGTCTTAAGGAGCTCATAAAGTCTGGTTTTGATAGGTTCTACCTTGGCTGATGCTTAAATAGACACACACTTTCGTTTGGCTGTCATGATCTATGTGTTGCAAAGAAAGGTTCTAAAAAACTAAATAGAATGAATTTGTGTCAATTTAAAAAATTTTAAAAAAAAGTTGGAAGAAAGCCAACAAAAATTACATAATAAGAATAACAAACTCAATTACAAATGAATTTTATTTCAAATATAAATTATACATAGAAAGAATTAGAAACAAATGAATTTTTCCAACGACTGGTTCTTAAGCCAATAAAATTTCACACATATTAATTAAGTTCCCAACTGTTGCTGTACATATATAATTGTAGTTATTTCTATTTAATGTTTGTCAAATGAGTCCGAATTTTTTATTTTTATTTTTGAGAAAGAAATGAGTCCGAATTTGGTAAGAATAGGATGTAAAACCCATATTTTATACCATATAATAAAGAATTGTCATATCAGCATTTTACTTAAAATTCAATATCTCTTGCTTATTTTTAAATATGTGATAAGATCGTAATTTTGAAACCCGGACCAAACTTTACGGTTTGACCAAGTTAACCGCAAACCTCTTTCCATTTTGGTTCTTTCAAGCTTAAGAACCTTTTTATGAAAAAAAAAAACATGGACCCGTGTGAACCGTAGTTAAACCGCACGGTTTCTAAAACCGTGAACGGTTCTCAAGGTTCTTTTTTAAGCTAATACTGGAAAATTTTGGACCTTTTTCAGATCTGGAACCAAAGGAATGGAAAGAAAAAAAGATAATAAACAGGGAAGAAGAAAACGATTAAGCAAGGGTTGCACCAAGTACTTGAAGCAGCAGGTTGCCCACACAAGTCGCCGGTCACGCTTCATCCTTTGCTACTGTTTGACTGTTTCTCCTTCTTCTTTTCTTCTTCTCTTCTTCTTCTTTCTTCTTTTTCTCCTTCTCTTTCTTTTGTCCGTCTCCACCTTCTCTCTTTTAGTTATTGTATTCTTTTTTTCTTTTTTTTTTTGTGATTCCAAAGCCCCTCCACCTCCACGTGATTACATGGGAAAGGTAAAAGCGTTTCAGCCATTCGTTTTTTTCACCATCCTCAACGTGATTTGACGACTATCAAATTTAATTTATATTTACAACTTTTTTTTAAAGAAAAAAGTCTAATACCGAAATTTGTCTTATAGCTTTTTTTGTTGTAATTCCGATGGGATAGAGAGTGGGTAGTAGAGAAAAAAAATGAGTCTATAGGTAAATGATAGCTATTTAAATTTACAATTGTGCCAAAAAAATATATAAAATTGTGTAATTTTAAAATTAATTGAGTATATAATTATTTTAATTTAAAACTATTAAATAATTTAAAACTATTAAATAATTTAAAATTATTAAATAATTTAAAATTTTATTTTATTTAATATAATATAAGTGTCCTTCTAATTAGTATATTATTATTGCTATCACAAGTATAACTAATCAACATATAAATAAATAAAGAATACCATATTTACTTTTGCTTAGTATTTGATATTTCTTATTTATTTTGTGAAAGTTATGATATAAAATAATACATTTGAAAGATAGATTTCTATATTTAATTTAATTATTTTAGTTAATTTTTTATGTTTATATTAATTTAATATAATTATTTATATTTAAATACTTATTAAATTAATTATGACATCATCACGGTTCGACCTCGGTCCAACCTCAAAAGCCTTAAATCTCTCCTTTTTACAGTTCATTGAACGGTCTGGGTTTCAAAACCATGGATAAGTTCATAAGGCATGTTGGGATTAAAGAGGTAAAACGTAGGTTCTACCCTACATCCTAAGAAACTTCTTCAACTAGTATCTGGAGAGCTTTTCTTAGACAATGTGGAATTGGCCCTAAGCTAGACTCTTGCATTCTTGCAAAGACATGCATTGGGAGCTTATATAAATAGATGAAAAAAAATCTTGATAAGGAAACTTTGGGGGGCACATCAAAGAAATTTACAAGTATATGTCCTAAAATCTTTATCGACGATTATTTCTTATAAGGATACAAAAAATGTTGTCAATTCTGTACTGGTTACATAAAAACATATTATAGAAAGTTAGTAGATTATCTTTAAGAGTAAACAGCTTAATTCATTAGTACATATCGAATTTCTTTCTAAAGATGTTAAAGCATTGTTGTTGTTTCTTGTTTGATTTTTATTTTTTTGTAGGTTAAACGGCTAACTAGTGCATTGTTGTTATTTCCTTGTAATTGTAAAATATTTAGCAAATGCATTATTTTAATGAATTGAAAAATGATTCGTTGGTAAGATCTCATTCTTTGAAGTGAAGCATATTGATTAATTGAAAATCAAGACAGAAAATGGAAAATGGCCCAGACCCCAGAGTATTGGCCAGGCTAATAGAGTGGTTAGATCAAATATAGATTACTATATTGATATTTGGCCCTCAATTTTATATAAGCAATTTAGTTCTTCAGCCAGCTCTTATTACAATGTTGGCCTTAAATACGAAAGATAATTTTTTCACTCTTATATTTAATTTGAGAATTTGTCAGCACCCAAGACTACCAAACTCATTAATCCAAACTCAAATAAACCTATTCTTTAAAACTGGGATTTAATTCCATTGAATTTCAGGCTGATATTTTGAATAATCAATTCCTATTAAATCTATCTCAAGGGGATAATTATTGTCTCTTAACGGTGTAAAAGACTAAATTTTTAGTTCGAAATAAATCAAACAAGTAAAATAGTTTCACAAATGCGAATTTGTATTGATGAATATGTGGTACAATTCTCTGTAATTACAAAAGAGTGATCCTCTGATTTGATTTCCTTGAAAGATTTGTTGATTGGAATTGTGGTAATATGATTTTGATTCGAACACCGAATGTACTTCAATTTAGTTGAAGAATGGATCGAAGATCTTTAAAATGAAATTATAATGAATCTCTGGCTATGAGCTTGTTAGAAATTCTTTGTTCTTTGTGTTCTTCGCATTCTTCATGTTCTTGGCGTTCTTCATCTTTGAAGGTTTGTGGTGGAAGTTCTTCGGTGCTTTAGAGGCTTGATTCCGTAGAGCTTCGTTGATTTATGGTGTGTTGAGACTCCTGGAGGCTTTTGAGCTTGATTTCAGTGAACTTTGAGATTTAGGAATATGATTTGGATGACTCCTCTTCGTTGTTCTTCGTATTTGAAGGTTTGTGGTGTAAGTTCTTTGGGGCTTTGGAGGCTTAAATCCATAGAGCTTCACCAATTTGTGGTTTGTTGAGGTTTCTGGAGACTTTTGAGCTTGATTCCAGTGACCTTTGAGATGTAGACAAGTTGTTTGGATGACTTTGCTTCGAATGTTGTCTATATTCGAGGTTGAAGTTCTTGAAATTCCTGGAGGCTTCGGGCTTTGATTCCAGCAGAGCTTCTGAATTTTTGAACTCAAGATCTCTCTTTTTTCTCTGTCCTCCTCAATGTCTTAGGAAGGCTTCTATTTATATGAGTTTAGGAGTGGGTGAGCGACACGTGGAAGAGTCTGATTGGTGACACATGTCACAACCTGATTGGTCCGCTTATGTCATCGCTTACACGTGCTGGATTGCTTGTGTCATCGCTTACACGTGCATGGCTACTTGTGTCATCGCTTACACGTGTAGGGCTGCTTGTGTCATCGCTTACACCTGCTGATGCAGTTTCATGCCTTTATTTCAATGACACTTGGCAAATTTCTATTGGTTTTTGAATAGTGATGGCAAAACCTAGCAGCAGTACGTGGCGCTTTGTAATTGGTTGTATTTTGTGGACTTGGTAGTATGATTTGTCAGCTTGTGATAGGTTGAAAATTTTCCCTCTCTACAAATGCCCCCTCGAGACTCGTTCATGCACACAATTTTGGAGTGTGGTGAGTGAATGAGTCTTGAAAAAAATGGATTTTTATACTTGACTCTTCTAGTGAAATAGCTAAAGGTGGTGGAGCTTTTAACAGAATGAAGTAATTTCAGAAGAGTAGACCCACCCATATGAAAGGCTTTGATGAGACCGAGAAGGGGTTTGCGAGTATTTGAATGTACTCGCGTGACCGAACTTTCTCAGCAGAGGTTAAGTCGAAGTAATTTCAGAAGAGTATTTTGGATCATTGGTGGCGATCACAGGGTGTTGAAGATGGAGAAGAGGTGAGGATGTTGGCTGGATACAACATGCAGAGTTCTAGAGCTAGCCTCTTATTGTTAAGGACTTCTAGTGAAGTTATATCTGAAGGGTATACTTCGAATTACGGAAAGAACATGTGGGAGTGTGGTTGAATGCACATGTGTTATTGCATCACTCGGGTTAAGTTGAGGTAATTTCAGAAGAGTATTTTGGGTGTGTTGATGTTGATGTTGATGGTGAAGAAGATAGAAATGAAAATGAAGTGAATGAGTGAAATATATGACACCATGGTACTGACCCTGCATGTTGGGGACTCTTTGGCGTAGATGTCTCTGGGAAGTACACCTTAAGATGTGGGACTGACTGCATGCTGAATGAGGTCTAAAAGCAAGTCGTTGAATGTGCTTGTGTAACTAGACTATGCTGGTGGACATTAAGTTGAAGTAATTTCGTAAGTATATTTTCTGAAATTCTTCAAGCTGATCTTAAGTTGAAGTAATTCCAGAAAGTGTGTTTTGTGGTACCAGCAACGATGACCTTTGGACCCCACGCTGGTGGGAACATGGAATGAGGCCTTGGCGACCATTTACCGACACCAAAGGCTGATTTCTGATAAGCTAGTACTTTGGAAGTCATTGTAAGTGTTGGATGGAAGACAATTTGTAGGATACCCCAACACGTTTTACAACCTTCACCTAATGCCACTTGTTGGAAAAGCACAAAAAATGAAAGATGGAGCTAACTTGTGATCCTGGTTTTAGAAACCAACCAGGTTGCTGTTTGTTCCAAACCGCTACTTCTAATGGGAGACCAAGCAGTTGGAGAGAGACTATGGAAGCCCTGATCTTAGGAACGAGTGTCTCTGCTTGACTTGGATTTCCTGGTCAACCAAATCCAAGAAAGCATGGAACAACGATGCAGATCGTGTTACAAGTAACTTTATAGACAAATGAGGTCGTTAAATAGGGAAACAAAATTTGTTTGAATCCTAAAACAGCGATAATGTTGTGAGAAGGGTTTCTACTAATCCATGAGAGGGTTGATTTCAAGCTGATTATGAAACGATTTTGGTTGCTAGGTGTTGAGAATGATGAGGCCAAAGTGAGAAATGGCCGTGAGAAGGAGGATTTGAAAATTTGAAAGAAGCAAATCTTCATTTCATGATTTAGTGTGTTCTTTTTTTTTCTTTTTTTCTTGATGGGCTTTAGTGAATCCGGCCCTTCTATTTATAGTGAAGAGATAAAGAACAACAGTTGGGTAGTTGAGAATGGCGGACGAGACTTTTTGGTAAGAATGGTGGACAAGAACGGTAGGCACCAAATGGGAATGTCAGGTTGGAGACTGGTAGGCACCGACGGAAATAGTAGGCTAAAGTATTGACCCAATGTAATTTCAATTTTGAAACATACTTGTGAGAGTTCTTCTGTTCTTTGAAAGGGGAGCCTTGATCAAGTCTGGAAAATAATCTTGAGGGAATCTAGACCAAATGGATGGATCACAAATTATGATCTTAAGAGCTTGAATTTTGGACACCGCTAGTACTTCGGAGAAGTGGGTCAGATTGGTGGTTTCTAAGTCCAAAACAAATACGTAGATTTCAAAATCAAAATCTTTGTGAAAACCTGATAGGACAAGTTTTGCTCGAACATCTTGATTTTCGGTCAAAATTTACATCAAAGCCAATAGTTGTAGAATCACACTATTTGAGAAATTTTGGATTCTCAAATGAATAAATAGACCCTAAAATTGGAACGTGCATGAAAAATTGAGCCAGACAGGTCCATCTCAAAAATTTTGACTTTTGGTCAAGATTTGTGCAAAAGTCAACTTTTTTAAAAATTGGACTGTTGTGCAATTTTCAAATCTCGGTTGAAGAAAAAAATCCCAAAATTGGAAAGTACTCAAAAAACTGAGTGGGACAGACCCGTTTTGAAAATTTTGACTTTTTGGTCAAAGTCAAAGTTCCAACTTGCCAAAGCATTTTCTTTCTCAGGCGGTTTGGATCTGGGTCAGTTTTCCAATTCGGTCTGGGTCAAACCGGTTCGTGTATGGTGACATCATCAGTGACGTCATATGCTGCACCTGGTGCGTGCGACGCGTGTGAAGCGCATGGGGGAGACAAGCCGTTGCGTGTAGGCGCGTGGCAAGCAAGTGTGGCGCGTGGGAGTGCGTGTTCGTTCATCGGAGCTTATGGCGGCATGTGGGGGGTGTGTGGCATGGCCTCTTAACCTAAAATTTTTAGGTTTTGTTGATCTAAGGCCGTTGAAGAGCCCTGTGTGGTCAATTTTGTGAAATTGTGCACAGATTTGCACAGTTTTGAGGGACTAAACCGGTGGTCATTGCGAGCTTGTGGCGGCACGTGGTGGCGCATGGTTGATTGTTTGGACCTAAAAATTTCAGGTTTTGTAGATCGAAGGCCGATAGCTCTAATGGTGGCATCAGTTTTGTAAAATTGTTCTCAAATTTGAGCAGATTTGAATGAGAAACCCGCGGGTCACTGAGAATTTATGGCCATGTGTGGCAGCGCGTGGCTGGGTATCTGGGCCTGAAATTTTTAGGTTTGGTGGATCGAAGGCTGTTGAAGACTCATGTGGGTTGATTTTTGTGTCATCTTGTTAGAGGATTTAGAAATTTGGAAGAGAAGCCAGCAGGCATTGTTGGACTTTGTTGCTATCTTCTTGTTTGTTCGAAGTCCTCAGATGATTTTTGTGAGTTGATTTTTGTGACATCTTGTCAGAGGATTTAGAAATTCAAAAAAGGAGACGGCAGACATTGTTGTACTAGTTGCCATCTTAGTCTTCTCTATTCTGACATAGTTGAAATCTCAGACTTTCGAGGTTGGTAACACAATCAGCTTGAACAATGAATAATGCTAGAGATATAAATAATTTTACAAACTGCTAATGTGGTGGGTAGTTGTTGGTATATAAACAAAAGTGATTTTAAGTGTAGGTGTAGATACAAACCAACAAGAGGTTAATCACATCAAAAAAATGTTGTGAACTAATTTGTGGCGGTAGCATTACTCTTGAACAATATGTAGACTAGAACTTCATCGTAAGTCTAATGCAATAAATTCTTTCTGACAACGTGATCTTCTTATGGGTACCAAGTGCAGTATTTTTTTTTTAAACTTTGAGTTCCTTTGAGTTGCAAAATCTAACTTCAAATAATATCTGTTTGGTGGCAGCATTTAATGGCTTGCCAACTCTCTTCATTTTTCTTGTCTGTTATCTCAGAAGTTTTCTATATAAAGGCATGCTATTGCCTTCATCACTGAGGCACATGCTCAACCTTCAGCTTTCTTCTCCTCCTTTCAATTTTTTTATTTTTTATTTTACATGCTATGAGATCTTTTTCCCTGACAAATTTTTTGTTGCTTGTTTTTGTTTTGCAGCACATTTTCCTTGATTTTTGGGTTTTGACATTTAAACTTTACGTTAACATTCTCATAGAAGTGTTTGCCTTCATTTGGTGGCTTTGTATTTCATTGATAGCATAGTTCTTGCACTGACATATGCTTCCATGTTGTTACATTCTTTTCTTGCATCAACAATCTTTTAGTGATATTCGTCTTTACAACGACGTTTCCATAAGGATATTCAGCTAGGCAATGATGCTATCACCAGTACTCGTCTTTGAAGTCGTACTAGCTCTGGTGGTTGCAATTTAAGCCGTATCAACACTTGTCTTTGCAAGACAGCCATATCAAGAATCTTTGCAACGTAGCCACATCAAGAGTCTTTAACATGAAGCCGCGCCAGCATTTGTCCTTGTACTGAAGCTGCATCCATATTTTTCTTTGCATCGAGATCACGTCACCACTTATCTTTGCCATGAAGTTGCGCCAACACTTGCATTTGCATTGAAGCATCACCATTTTCCTTTGTAATGAAGATGCATTGACACTCTTCTTTTGCCATAAAGTTGCCTCGACACTTTATTCACATTGAAGCCATGCCAATATTTACTGTTGCCATGAAGCCACAACAACACTTCATTTGTACAGAAGCCATGCCAACATTCATATTTGCCATGAAGCTACGTCAACACTTCGTTTGCACAGAAGCCATGCCAACGTTCATTTTTGCCATGAAGCTACGTCAACACTTCATTTGCACCAAAGCCATGCCGACATCTGTCTATACCATGAAGCTATGTCAACACTTCCTTTGCATCAAAGCCATGCCGACATCCATCTTTACCATGAAGCCACGTCAACACTTCATTTGCACCAAAGCCATGCCGACATCTGTCTATACCATGAAGCCACGTCAACATTCCACATTGGCACTTGCATTCGCATTGAAGTTGCACTAATATTGGCCTTTATAATAAAACTTGAAGTTTCATGAAGCTCCCATCAAGACTTTAAGGATGCAAAGAGATTCCAACAAGACGTTGAAGTTTCAAGAAGCTCCCATCAAGACTTTGAGGATGCAAAGAGATACCAACAGAACCTTGAAGATGTGAGAAGAATGCCGCCATGATTTCGACATTGCACAAAAAAAACCTTGAAGATGTGAGAAGAATGCCGCCATAATTTTGACATTCCACAAACATGCCCTTAGAGGAGAGATGATGCAGCACCAACTTCAGATGTTGGAGGAAGGTGACGTTGTCTAGATTTCAGAGACATGATGTGAAACAACACCACTCGGAAGGGAGATGATGTGGTTCAAATTTTAGAGCTATGAAGTGGCACAACCTAGAAGAGAGATGATGTAGCTTAGACTTGTAAGGTACAAGAAGATGCCCCCAGGAGATAAGTGATGCAAAGCATACTTCATATACGTGGAAGAATGTCTATAGAAGATGAGGAATGCCATGCAGACTTCATTTTTTGCAAAAGAAGTTGAAGACTTTATTTTACTCCACAGCCAAGAAGCAACTTATATTTATCATCATTTCAAGGAAAGCTAAGCAACGTTAGCTCCTTACAGTCTTCATTTTCTACTACAACGATCTTTGAAAAACTCCTCAAGCTAGACTGACAATCCTTCTTCATTTCATGTGACTGAACTTAGTGAAAAGTACTAAGCTGCCTACGTACCCCGGAGAGGGATCAAGTCATTAAGTAGTTCAACAAAAAATTTTTTTTTGATGATTTTTTTTTATGGTTTTGATGATTTTTTTGTTTTTATGGTTTTGATGAATTTCTTTTTGTTTTTTTGTTGTTTTTTTTTTAACTCTTTTTTTGTTTTAGTGAGTGACTGAACTTAGTAAAAGATACTAAATTGCCTACGTACCCTTCGAGAGGGAATAAGTCATTACATAGTTCTATATATATATATATATTTTTTGTTAATTAATTTTTTTTTATGATTTTTTTTTTGTTATTGTTTCTTTTTACAAAAAAGGGAGGGCTCACGTGCGTAATCCTCACCCTACACCCCACGGCATTTCATGGGTACCAATTGCGCAATAGTGGGTATCACCTCTAATCGAACCCGAGACCTTGGCCTCAAGGGCGACATAGGCATCCAGCCACTACGCCACACTCGCAAATGGTGACATAGAGTGGGATTAATTTCTCCTTATTTGTACACTTTCAAAGGTAATGGAAAGACATCATGTACCCTTGTAGTGCTACAATAGGTAGTTTAAACTCTTATCGAGGAGCAGTTCTCGATTTTCAAGCATAGAAGCGTTTGAGGGACTTCCCATTGATGGGGCCGATCCTTACACTATCATTGTCAATCAATTTGTAAGTCTTATTGGTGTTTGCCCCCTGCCTGAGAGTTGGAAGTACATCACAAGCAATGGTCACATGGTTTGACCCGACAACTTCATCAAGGTCTAGATCAATCTTGTTTCTTTGGCAAGCTTCATGATTTGTTCTTTGAAGACGAAGCATTTTTGAATTGGGTGGCCAATGATGCGATGATATTTGCAGTAGTTAGGGTCATCAACTTTCCTTATGTCTTCTGGTCGCTTGCATTCTGGTAATTCAACCAGCTTTAATTGCAATAGTTGTTCTAAGATGTTTGGCACATCTTCATCGGGGAACATATATGATTTTTGCTCACGTTCCTTAAAGGTCAGACGACGCACTTCGTTCTTTTGCCATCCTTCAAGTTGTTTTTCATTTGCCTTTGCTTCTCTCCTTGGAACCTTAATTATGGTAGTGTTAACAGTTATTGGGTCTTTAAGATTGCCTTTTGCATTCCTGTCATTCATCTTTACTTCCTTTCTGCTTTCCTCAGGTATGGGAGGTTTTGTATTTCCATGGCTAGAGATACTCAATTCCATGTCATGCGCACGAGTTGCCAATTCTTCAAATGTTCGGGGGCTTTATCCCTTGCAGGATGTACAGAAGTCCCCAGTGCATGCCTTGGATGCACATTTCTACAGCAGATATTTCAGAAAGTCTATCCTTACAGTCTAGACTCAAAGAACGCCATCGATTGATATAGTCAAAAACAGGCTCGTCTTTCCACTACTTAGTATTGGTAAGCTCCATCATGCTTACCGTACGGCGTGTGCTGTAAAACCGGTTGAGGAACTCCCTTTCGAGTTGTTCCCAACTATCGATTGACTCGGGTTCTAAGTCTGTATACTAATCAAAGGCATTCCCTTTTAGTGAATGAACGAACTGCTTTACAAAGAGGCCTCCTTGAGTCCCTGCGTTCTCACAAGTTTCTACAAAGTGAGCAACGTGTTGCTTAGGGTTTCCATTTCCATCAAATTGCAAGAACTTAGGGGGTTGATACCCATTTGGCATTCTCATATTGTCAATGAGCTTCGTATAGGGTTTTGAATATATGAGAGAATTTGTAGAAGAACCTCCATATTGTGCCCGTATGGTATTCGTTATCATGTCCTGCAGTTGTTGGATAGATATTGAGGCCATTGAGGTGGATTGTTCTTGTCGGGGAGTGTTTTCAATTTCTCTCCCTTCATCATCCTTCGCGGATGTGAATTTATGACCATGGCTTAATTGACCAAGATCTTGTACGTCGGGTTTGTTCATTAAAGTTGCAATTTGGAGATCCTTATCTTCAAGTGCTTTTGTGAGAAGGACGACCTTTTGTTCCATTTCAGCCATATTTTCTTCCATGGTAGAGGTGTTAGTCATCATGACTAACACAACTTCCACAGATGATGGAGAAGGAAGTGAATTGAAGTGATCATGTGAAATCTCATCTTTTGGGTTCCCTTTGAAGAGAGAGAAATCGTGCGACCAACTTCTTGTGAAGGAAGAAGGGGATTTACCCCCATACTTGAGGTGTTCCAAGGTGGAGATGTCCTTGTTGATGACCTTGTTTCTTTTAAGAGGGTCTAAAGAGATGATTGTCTGGACCTTGGCTTCCTTGGTTGATTGAGATTGAAGTTGATTGTGAGCTTTAGGTTGGCTAGAATTGATTGCTCCAATGCAACTGTTGGTGGTAGTCGTACCAAGTTTAATTGAAACAGCTATTGTTGAAGCTTGAATGTTCTTGCTAGAGGCCATTGAAGTTAGTAGCAAGATGATGAAAATTTCTTTCTTTGAAGGAGAAGGAGATGAGAGGTAGAGAGGTCCCACTAAGCGTGCCAGAATTTGTAGACGACTAAATTCTTAGTTCGAAATAAATCAAACAAGTAAAATAGTTTCACAAATGCGAATTTGTATTGATGAATATGTGGTACAATTCTCTGTAATTACAAAAGAGTGATCCTCTGATTCGATTTCCTTGAAAGATTTGTTGATTGGAATTGTGGTAATGTGATTTTGATTCGAACACCGAATGTACTTCAATTTAGCTAAAGAATAGATCGAAGATTTTTAAAACGGAATTACAATGAATCTTTGGCTATGAGCTTGTTAGAAATTCTTTGTTCTTTGTGTTCTTTGCGTTCTTCGTGTTCTTAGTGTTCTTCATCTTTGAAGGTTTGTGGTGGAAGTTCTTCGGTGCTTTAGAGGCTTGATTCCGTAGAGCTTCGTTGATTTATAGTGTGTTGAGGTTCCTAGAGGCTTTTGAGCTTGATTCCAGTGAACTTTGAGAGTTAGGAATATGATTTGGATGACTCCTCTTCGATTGTTCTTCGTATTTGAAGGTTTGTGGTGGAAGTTCTTCGGGGCTTTGGAGGCTTGAATTCGTAAAGCTTCACCAATTTGTGGTTTGTTGAGGTTTCTGGAGGCTTTTGACCTTGATTCCAGTGACCTTTGAGATCTAGACAAGTTGTTTGGATGACTTTGCTTCGAATGTTGTCTGTATTCGAGGTTAAAGTTCTTGAAATTCCTGGAGGCTTCGGGGTTTAATTCCAACAAAGCTTCTGGATTTTTGAACTCAAGATCTCTTTTTTTTCTCTGTCCTCCTCAATGTCTTAGGAAGGCTTCTATTTATAGGAGTTTAGGGGTGGGTGAGCGACACGTGGCGGAGTCTGATTGGTGACACATGTCACAACCTGATTGGTCCGCTTATGTCATTGCTTACACGTGCTGGATTGCTTGTGTCATCGCTTACACGTGCAGGGCTACTTGTGTCATCGCTTACACCTACTGATGCAGTTTTATGCCTTTATTTCAATGACACTTGGCAAATTTCTATTGGTTTTTGAATAGTGATGGCAAAACCTAGCAGCAGTACATGACGCTTTGTAATTGGTTGTATTTTGTGGACTTGGTAGTATGATGTGTCAACTTGTAATAGGTTGGGAATTTTCCCTCTCTACAAACGGATTCCAACTTGAGGAATAGTGTTCACAACACATTACATGCAATTACCCAACATTCTGAAGTATTAACCGTATAAGATCTTAGTCTAATATGTATCAAAGTAAAGTACACTTCAAATTTGAACTCAGATTCCTCTCAAGACTGAGAGCTATTGTGTTTAGTAGTCATGTGGTTGTTTGTTCAAGTGACAATTAATAGTTTGTAATCTAATTATATGAATTGCCCAATTCCTTCACTAA
The DNA here is from genome assembly GCF_040712315.1 of Castanea sativa. Lineage (NCBI taxonomy): Eukaryota > Viridiplantae > Streptophyta > Magnoliopsida > Fagales > Fagaceae > Castanea > Castanea sativa. The sequence continues at coordinate 5,014,776 of NC_134019.1, read as the reverse complement.
TTATGAATAAGCATTTATGAGTTTACAAAAAATTGTTATCTGGATCTTCTATATGTAAATCTCATTCCCATACCTAAATTAAATATAGTGCATCTCATGAACTATACATAATATTCAATGTCCATATACAAAAAACAATTTCATAAACTAAAGAATGTCATGCAAATTGGATCTTAAGGCACAAATTTCAACATTAGTGACCAAAACTAGATCATGACCTAAAAATTTGCAACCGCCTTTGGCGGGTAGGAATTTTCTCCACTCCAAGTTTGTTGGAAAAATTTAGACACAATTTAATTTAAATTAAATATCCAAATTAGTTAATTTGTCAAATTATGTAATGCTCTAATTCATTTTATAGTTGGCACAGACATATCACAAAAACTAAATGTAGCGGAAAATAAATTTGACCCAAACGGTATGATTACAGTAGGAAATCCTAATGAGTAAAACAAGAATGGATGGTTTGAAGGTCACTACTAACTTGAAAAATTCTCTATAGTAGAAAGGGCATTTACAATACAAGATTATAAACCTACTACTAGTTTTTCTAACTAAAGTAGAAATTACTAATGTTACTCAACGTAACTCTAACCCAGTTGAACTTTTCTACCTAGTGAAGCTTCTCTATCCACAGATACCCAATCCTTGTCTAACACCATAGTTGTCAAAATCGTTTGATATGTGATAAAAATCGTATGATGCGATACACAAGTGCGTATCGTAAGTGGTCAGGAATCATTTGATACACAAGTGCATATTGTATGAATCATATCTTACTGTTGAATTGTGTGTATCATACAATACATAGACATATGGATTTAAAATGAGTTTTTTTTTTTTTTTTTGGGTTAAAATTTGTGTTTTCATTTGATTTAAACAAGTTGTTAGACTTTTTTTAAGACAAAATTATTAGGATACTTAACTAAGTCTAAAAAAATAACATGTCCATGAGTTTTTCCCCCCTCTTCTATTTCTTCTACAAAATTTGGACTATACACTAGATACTTCACTTTTATATTTGCAAATTGTTTTTCCATACTATGAATAATGTATTAGACGAAAATATTATTATTTTTTTATTTTATTATTATTATTATTATAAGTCTAAGAAGCTAGAATGTCAAGAAGAAATATAAATAAAGAATTATTAGAAGAAAAGAAGAAGAAAAGAGATAGTAAATATATGTTGATAATGATGAAGAAAATAATTTTGCAAGCTGATAACTATCATGATAAAATTGACTTAGATGAAGTTGATTAGGTAAGATAATGAAATTTAATTATTATTTTGGCTCATATATCATGTATTATCACTTATGAGTTTAATCAATTTGCTGTGTATGTTATAAACATATGTTAATTTAATTTATTTACTTAGCTTTGTTAAATATTATTACATAAGTAATGATTAAATTGGTCATTAGTTGAGTATATTCCAAATTTATAATGAATATACCTTTTATATATGTATATCTATAATTTTTTATTATTTTATTAGGTATTTGTATATCATATGATACACGATACAATATTATATACGATACAGAAAAATAAAAAACCAATTCACAATTCGATTCACATTTGACAACTTTGTATAGCACCAATGCACCACACAAAAAAAAACACCTTCATTTGTATTCACACAATCTTCATTAGAGCACCTTAGATCTAAAATAGAGACTGGAGATGCAGCTTGGTACAAAATGCTTGGAGCACGGGCATTGTAGAAACTTCTCTAACTTGACAAAGTTCTCTCTGTTGTTATGATGACTTTATGAGGCTTTAAATATGTCCTGAAACCCTAGTCCCTAGATCCCTAGATGATTTAGCCATCACGGGCCACAAACTAAAAGGCCTGTAAAAATGAATCTCGAGCACTAGTCTCTAGACTGGAGTCGAGGTTGAATAAACCTTGATAGATCGAGTTACAATTGACACAAATTTGACTTCTTAAGCAAATCTTGAGCTGATTTCTACTGTCTTCGGTATAGATTTTCAATACACACACATTTAGACACTAAAATTTACGACTCAATTACATAAATAAGATTTGGGATATGGGTTTGCCGACCTTCTAAATGAATTGACCCTAACAAAGTCAAGTGACAAGTTGATGTAACCTTGAGGCTGGCAATCCTGAAAGAAATCCTAGTAACAATATTCCATCCAATGACACCAGGATTGCATTTATTGGGGGGAGAATAGTAGAAAAAGAAGATTAGATTCTCCTTTTTAAGGATTTTACTATCAACTAGGGTTACTGGTGCATCAATAACTACATGTACAATGCCTTATCATGAACTCGAACAGGAAATCAATCATGTTGTCCTTGAAGATTCTTGAACTTGAGTCATAGCCTTATCATGATTATCACAATTAAAATTCTAAGAATAAATTCCCATGAACGTAATTTTCGTATCCCAAGAATGCTATCACGTTGACTATAATTTTAGATTCAATTCTCACAACCACCAATCCAAATTTTGAATGAGAAGTCTATGTAGAAGGCCTGAAGCTTTTCTGAAATTCTTTAAGTTTGCCTATAAATACCTCAACCGCATTGTATAATTCAAATAACAAATAGTCAGTCCTGCTTATCTACGCATCATGCATGAAGAGACAGCGAGTGAATTTGAGCCAGGATGCATCATATGACTTACTCATATATGCAGCAAGCAATTTGCTTTCTATTGGCTTCCGAGCAAATTCTCCTTAGCTCTACTTCACTCTCTTTTGTCTCAGGCGATACTCTCGATTGTGAACCAATCCTAAGCACACACATGATCTGGTCTTATGGAGCTTATAAAGTCTGGTTTTGATAGGTTCTAATTAACTTGGCTAATGCATTCAATAAAATTCCCTTCGAAATGGTCATCTACCAAGTAAAAATTCCAAAACATCAACAAAAATCAATTCAATCCTAGGGTCTAATATTTTAAACCATTAGATCACCCATAAAATGGCATTTCTAATGTGCTTACCTCAAGAGTCTCAGCCTTATCTCCATAAAATCGTTACGCTATTCTCTTTGGGCTATATGAAACATAGGAAAATATGAAAAACGGTATCTTCAGATAAGGTTTTCCATTAAAACACAATGAGTGCACATGTCTGATGATTTTAAACAATTAGATCAAAAGTAAAATTAATGGGATTATTAACGTGCTTCCCTCAAGAATCTTGAAGCCTTAATTCCTGCAAATCATTCTGCAGTTTTCTTTTTGTGCTATATGAGTTATAAATGACTAACTAAAGAGTTTAAGGGATCTCTCTCTCTCTCTCTCTCTCTATATATATATATATATATATAATCAGAAATTAGTAAAATTTAACAGCCCCCTTACTTCTTAAAATCCCAACTTGCTTTTCTTTTTCTTTTCATCCGAATATAATCAGAAATTAGTAAAATTAACAGCTCACTTACTTCTAAAAATCCCAATTTGCTTTTCTTTCTCCTTTCATCCGAGTAGAACATGTTCATAATTGAAACAACTGGAAATGGATCAAGAAAAGCTTTGAATAGGAGAGTGTATTCGATATCAAGAATTTAGACAATGTGAAATCGATGAAGTAACTCATCCAATCTACTAATCAATAATTTTAAATCCATTTGTTTCTTGAGTTTTCTTCTCATTGAGGAGTAGGATATCGACAATATATCAACCAAAAAAAAAAAAAAAGCACACATGGCCCAAGGAGGGTTTTTTTTTTTAAACAAAAGGGAGAGTGAGGAAATTTAAACCCAGGTTCATCCCATGGAAAGAGCTAGATAGTGTTGTTAGGTTTTAGACCCCTTAACACAATATGTTTAACCTAATATTAAGCCAAGTTGATTAACAAGTTTGATAATTAGATCTAGGTTCAGCCAATATGTGTAAAACAGATATAATGTGAAAAAATAAAGAACACACAGATTTGATGACCTAGGAAAACCTAATCGATAAAAGACTTGGGGAGAATTTGACGTAGCTATCCTCAAGGTAAAAACAGATCTACTATGGAAGAATTGAAGTTTGTACAATAAGATTTAGACCACTAACATCCTTTTGCTACTTTGTGTAGAAAACTTATTACCACGACCACATGACAACTCCGAATTTACAGACTACTTATTTCCTTGATTTGTAGCAACTACAAGTTCTCCTACTTGTGACTTTGAAACTCCAATCAAAAGTTTCAGATCTTCTTTATAGTTCTTTATGCAGCAACTGAAGCGGTCATCAAGTTCTTGGTGTGAATCTTGATCTTGATAACTCTATATATGTGTATGAAGGTAAACACCTCTCAGATCTCACAAAAGATTCAATACACAACTCAATAAAGACCTCTAAAACGTAGTTAGGGTTTTCCCTTTTATACTTGGAGTGTAACACTTAACCCTACATGTCACATGGGCTTGGGCTGGTTTAATAATTCTACAGAAAATTACTAATGCACGTGTTTCGATTGATCGAGTCTTTTCGGTCAATCGAGACTTGCAAATTTTGAATGGTAATTCCTCCAATTACTCGATACCAAATTTACATCAATCCATACTTTGAGCAAGCCTAAACCTAGACTCTATGTTTTGATTATGGTTTTCCAACAAATACAAATTGAAGTTCTAATACATTAGTTCTTAAAGCCTTAGAACCTAACAATCTCCCCTTTTGGCAATCCGTGACAAAACACATTACAAAAAAATAAAAAGCTCAAAGTAAAACAGCCCAATTAACATATTAAAGCCCAAATTACAATTCAACCTAACCATTATCTATCAGTTGCAAAAGTAGACAACAACTTTGAATGAATTAACCTGTAAATTCCTAAAACACTAAACAAAACATAAATGTATGTGTGGAAAATACAAGTAAACCAAATAATCTTCTTGTTTTCACAAAATATAAAATAAAAGACATTTATTCAAAAATAAAAATAAAAAACATATATCATGAATAACCTCATAATATAAATCATAACCAATGTATCATAATGTGAAACAAGAACAAGAACATAATTAAACCAAAAACATAAAAGCATAAAAACAACAATGTCTCCCCCTAACATATACAACTCATCATCAAAATAAAGCTAATACATATCATATCTCTTAAAATACAATCTATAGCCAAAAAATCAAACTCCTCATCTCCATCTCCCCCTATTTCTATGTACTTCCCCTTTTTGTGACGTATTGCCAAATGGCAATCAAGACTCATCAAAGGGTGGAGCCGGTGGAGAAGCACCTCTAGCATCTATCAAATCTACTCGTAAGGCCACAACCTCATTGAGCAAATCCAACAAAAGTTGTCCATGCGTCGCCTGAACGGTGAGACATGTCCCCAACATAGTACGCATAGATGACGAGGATGAAGTAGATGGTAGAGGATCCACGGCAGCTGTGGGGTCCACAAATGCCTAGAAGGATCACCAAAAGGAGGGGCTCGAGATGCATTACCTGTAGAAGACTCGACACGAGGGTGTTTAGAACTTGCTTTCAACTAAGCAACCATTTGCCTAAGAAAAGTGGCACCTATGGGAGCTATGATATGAATAGGCTCAGAAGTAGGGAAATCCTCTAAACCTAAGTCTAATAAAATCCTATAAATAAAAACCGAGAAAAACAGACCATGAGACTTTGCGCTACTCCTATGAACCTTAACATGAGAATGAATGAAACGGGTAGGGAAACTGATAAGAGCATCACTGATGAGAGCATACAAGAACACACATCTCTCAAAAGGAATGGTATATATGTGAGAAATAGGCCAAATACTATGACAAGTTATCCTCAAAAAAACAAATAATTGAGCTCAGTAAGCTCATGAGTGGTAACCTTAGGATTAGTAACCCAACTAACGGTAGTACTGGTGAGAAGATACACGATGTCGTCGAAAGGAGGAATCTCTGTATAAGGATACACAGGCTGTTGTACCAAAGGTACACTAAGAGCAGAAGCCACTACCTCAGGGGTAATAACAAACTCTTCACCCCTTATCCAAGTCTTCACAAAGTGAATGTTGGAATCATTGGAGTGGATAAAGAGGTTTGAATAGAACTCTCTAATCAAAGCAGCCGGAGGGTGATGATCTACATCTAAAAGAGGTAACCAACCTTGACGCTCAAAGTTCCTACGAATCTCAGGGTCTATCTTATCTAGGACAACCTTACGTTCAACTCAAACAGATCTAAAAACATTAAGTTTCTCATAAGCCTCTTGATTTGATCTAAACTGAAACCTATCACTCTGAAAATCAAAAGAGGAGGATGAAGTAGAGGTTTTCTTGGCTCTAGTTTTCCTAACCATGATTCTAAGAGTATAGAGGAAAAGGAAAAACAAGAAAAACACAAAAATCAAGGGCAGACTGCATTAGAAAAGGTTAGAGCATAAAATTTAGCAATAAATAACAATCTATATGATGCATGTAATGAATGCTCATATGATGCATGTTCTAATGCCCAAAAAAAAAATGATCAATTCTTCTACGTTGACTTGAACCAAGAGTTTTAACCAAAAACCCCAATTTTTGAAAAACTCATTTTTTAAAACCAAAAAATATTGACCAATTAATCATTACAATAGTTAGGAAACATCATATAATGATATAATTTATCAATTACACAAGCCAATTTCATCAATTTAAGCCCAATTGAACCAACAAAAAAAAAAAACTAATTTCTCAAAATTCCAAACCCTAGAATTTTCTATTTTCCTCAAATCACAAAACCAATCCAATTAATGGATGGGAATCATATGTATATGACCTAGGAACAAAAATCCAATGATTAAATATGAACAAAAACAACCCAATCAACAAAAATCCCAAATTTCAATCCAAAGAACATATTTTGTATCAAAATCATAGAACATATAATCTTGGATGGCCAAACCAAATTCACACACAATATCATGTACTAAGTTTAGCAAAGAATAACTTGTGAAGTGTGTGCAACTAGTAACAGCATGAGATACATGTGAGGTGATTTATAGATAGTAATCAATCACAATTTCTACATTATTCATCACATAAGTTTGAAAGTGACTATCACCTAAAGAGTTACATCATATGACTCTCACATCTCCTAGAAAACAAGCTTGCAATCATGCATTTTTTTTTTTAAGCCTTATTGTATGCATGCATTTTTTTTTCTTTGCCGTTTTTTATTTTTTTATTTTTATTTTAAGGCTATACCTTATTTTCTTTTAGTGCGTGTGCTACACTTTCTCGAGCATAAAATCTTACGATATGCACTAAAGTGTTCATGATTAGCTAGTAAACAGTGGTGAGATGACTATTTATGCCTTTTTCTTAAAAAAATTTAGTCCTTACAATCAAAAGCATGTGACTTTAAAATCAAGATCATGTGATCAAAAACTATAACAACTCCCACACAACATGCACTACATAGCTAAAACTAGAAAAGTGCATAAAAATAAGCCCATCCAAGCTAATCAAGGTACACACACATATTATATAAAGATAATATGGTCAACCTTAGCTACACATCCATGATATGTAATACAAACACATCCTTCCACATTCCTCTTTCCTTTTTTTTTTTTGAAAGAAACAAACAAAAACAACCTAATATGAAATGCATGAATGTAATGTAATGCAAATCCTAAAAGCAAAAGAAAACAAAACATCAAAGAAAAAATGGTCACAAAGGATTTTGAAATGAAGCTCAAGGACCATGTCAAAGAGACTCAATTAGATTGAGCATTTTGCATCCAAAACTTTTTAAATGTAACTCTGGTTTTGGAGTTATTATTCATATTAGAATGATGAGCAACTCCGGCATTGTTATAAAAGTTTAAAGCCTTTACTATTTCACCAATAAGTGACATAGGATCTTGTGCTTGAGGCACAAGTACTTTTTGCTTATTTGTTCGCTTTGTAGCTTACAACTTAAAGCAGTTTAGGAGAGTATGCCCAGCCTTTCCATAAAAAATGACAAACCCACAATGGTCTATCATGCTTCTTGTCCTTAGAGAGGTTAGGATTCTTAGGCTTAGACTCTTTAAGATCAACCCTAATCTTCCTAGGAGCAAGAGTAACTTCTATTGGTTTGACAACCTTTATCTTTGATGGCACAAAAGAAAGAACAAAATTTGTGGAATGAGTTTCAGACACAGATTTGCTATCAACAAAACCTAAACCTGTTTTGTCTAATGGAGACTTCTGAATACTCAACATGTGATCAAGTTTAGAACTAGCAGGCCTATTTGTTTGTTTTCTAGCAACAGATAATTCTAGTTCTAGGTTCTTAATCTTATCAAGTGACATCATATTTTTAGTCTTCACCTTATTAACCAGTTCATTAGCATCAAGAAAATTCAAAAACATTTTTTTCTTTTCATGTTCAAGAGTGGCAATCTTCTTTAGCCCTAAGTCTACACTCATTGCATCCTTTGCAGCAACCTTGCATAGCTTGTTATAAACTTCTTGCAAGTCAGTACATTCAGAGAGTTACTCATCAAAAGGGATCTCTTCAACCAAAACACTTTCATCAACTATAGAAGTAGCTGTGAAAGCAAAAAAGTTTTCATCTTTATCACTTCCAGACTCGTGATTAGAAATTTCACCATCACTAAGAGTTACAGCTAGTGCTTTACCCTTTGATCTCAAGAATGTTGGACATTCAGAGTTAACATGACCATACCCTTGACAACCAAAACATTGTTGACCTAAAGAATTACTAGAAGATGACCACCTTTTTCTTTTGATTTATCTGCATTATTGACTTTAGTTGGTTTAGTTTTCTTAAAATTCTTAGGTTCAACATTGTTTCTTACCTCTTGCCCTTTTATTGTTAATCCTAAGAAAGTTTCTAAAGTTCTTGGCATGGTATGCAATCTCTGTAGAAGAAAGTTCATCATCAAATCCATTGTCATCGACATTATCAACTAACTTAAGAGCCATTGATTTGGATTTGTTTGTTTTAGGTAGGTCTAACTCATAGAACTGAAGAGATCCTATAAGTTCAGCAACAGGGATGGAGTCCACATCCTTATTTTCTGTAATGGCAGTCACTTTGGGTCTAAAGTTCTCATTTATGGATCTAAGTATCTTCCTAACAATCTTAGGTTGATCATATATTTCACCCAAATTATATGCAAAATTAACAATATCATTAAGCTTAGCATAGAATTCATGAAAACTTTCATCATCAGACATTCTAATGCTTTCAAATCTAGTTGTTAACTGCTGCAACTTATTAATTTTAACTATATGTGTGCCTTCATGCGCAGTTTGGAGAATTTTTCAAGCAGTATGAGCAACCTCAACATTTGAGATTCTCCTGAACTCTTCCATAGAAACAGCATTAAAATAGCATTCATGGCATTGCTATTAAAAGTGGTTACTTCTTTTTGGGACGTTGACCACTCACTAACTTGAGTAGTTGGTTTCTCCCATCCGTATTCAACGAAGTTCCACACTCTTTTATCTATAGATTTCAGGAAGGCTTTTATCCTTACTTTCCAATAGGCATAGTTACTTCCATCAAAGTGAGGAGGGATCACAAGAGAATGACCATGTACTAAGACAACATGGGTTAAGGATCAACTCTTAGATCAAGAGACC